>NC_053041.3:5502833-6109213 GCF_002575655.3 Aegilops tauschii subsp. strangulata
AAAGATAACCAATCATACATAAAAGAATTCAGAGGAGATTCAAATATTGTTCATAGATAATCTTGATCATTAACCCACAATTTATCGGATCTCGACAAACACATCGCAAAAAGAGTTACATCGAATAGATCTCCAAGAAGATCGAGGAGAACTTTGTATTGAGATCCAAAGAGAGAGAAGAAGCCATCTATCTAATAACTATGGACCCGAAGGTCTGAGGTAAACTACTCACACATCATCGGAGAGGCTATGGTGTTCATATAGAAGCCCTCCGTGATCGATACCCCCTCCGGCGGAGCGCCGGAAAAGGCCCCAAGATGGGATCTCACGGGTAAAGAAGGTTGCGGCGGTGGAAATAGGGTTTCGTGGTGCTCCTGAATGTTTTCGGGGTATATGGGTATATATAGGAGGAAGAAGTAGGTCGGTGGAGCTGCGAGGGGCCCGCGAGGGTGGAGGCGCGCCCAGGGGGGCAGGCGCGCCTCCCTGCCTCGTGGGCTCCTCGCTTCTTTCTTGACGTCCACTCCAAGTCCCCTGGATTACGTTTGTTCCAAAAACAACTCTCCCGAAGGTTTCATTCCGCTTGGACTCCGTTTGATATGCCTTTTCTGCGAAACACTGAAAGAGGAAAAAAAACAGCAATTTGCACTGGGCCTTCGGTTAATAGGTTAGTCCCAAAAATAATATAAAAGTGCTTAGTAAAGCCCATTAAACATCTAAAACAGATAATATAATAGCATGGAACAATAAAAAATTATAGATACGTTGGAGACGTATCAAGCATCCCCAAGCTTAATTCCTGGTCGTCCTCGAGTAGGTAAATGATAAAAACATAATTTTTTATGTGGAATTCTACCTAGCACAATTCTCAATGTAATTTTATTTATTGTGGCATGAATGTTCAGATCCAAAAGATTCAAGATAATAGTTTAATACTGACATGAAAATAACAATACTTCAAGCATACTAACAAAGCAATCATATCTTCTCAGAATAACATGGACAAAGAAAGTTATCCCTACAAAGTCATATAGTCTGGCTATACTCTATCTTCATCACACAAAATATTTAAATCATGCACAACCCCGATGACAAACCAAGCAACTGTTTCATACTTTTGATGTTCTCAAACTTTTTCAATCTTCGCGCAATACATGAGCGTGAGCCATGGACATAGCACTATATGTGGAATAGAATGGTGGTTGTGGAGAAGACAAAAAGGAGAAGATAGTCTCACATCAACTAGGCATATCAACGGGCTATGGAGATGCCCATTAATAGATATCAATGTGAGTGAGTAGGGATTGCCATGCAACGGATGCACTAGAGCTATAAGTGTATGAAAGCTCAACGAAAGAAACTAAGTGGGTGTGCATCCAACTCGCTGCTCATGAAGACCTAGGGCATTTTTGAGGAAGCCCATCATTGGAATATACAAGCCAAGTTCTATAATGTAAAATTCCCACTAGTCTATGAAAATGACAACATAGGAGACTCTCTATCATGAAGATCATGGTGCTACTTCGAAGCAAAAGTGTGGTAAAAGGATAGTAACATTGTCCCTTCTCTCTTTTTCTCTCATTTTTTTCCTTTTTTGGGCATTTTCTCTTCTTTTTTCATGGCCTCCTTTTTTTTAGTCCGGAGTCTCATCCCGACTTGTGGGGGAATCATAATCTTCATCATCCTTTCCCCACATGGGACAATGCTCTAATAATGATGGTCATCACACTTTTATTTACTTACAACTAAAAAATAATATAAAAGTGCTTAGTAAAGCCCATTAAACATCCTAAACAGATAATAATAGCATGGAACAATCAAAAATTATAGATACATTGGAGACGTATCAGCCGCCAGCTCAGCCTCCCAACGTGCTCTATCCTGATCCATCAGGGCCTAAGTATTGCGGGGCGGGTCATGTCCACGGGGCGGGTTATGGCGCTGCTCACTGCTTGACTCCGCTGGGGTGTCCATGTGTCTGCTATAACTCCCGCTTGGGCGAGGGGTTGAATGGATCCTCTCACGACTGTAAGAATAAGCCTCCTGCTACACCAATGCTGTCTGAAGAAGCTCTCTAGCCCTCCGTGTTTCAACCGCAGCTGGAGACTTGCCTTCAACTGGGAGAGCCGCCAATCGCGACGCCGCAGCGATCATGATATCCAAAGTGTTAGAATAATGAACCGGTGGTGTCGGCACATGTTCTGGTGGAATATTATTCTGACGACGCGGGACCGTCGAGCGTGGTTGAGCCGGCGCTCCAGTCCCAAGCGCAGCTACTGCCCGGTTTATCGCTGGCGGGTCACTGGTCCCCGCACCAGGTGTGTTGAAGAGGTTCCTCGCCTTGTAAACTGGAGGCAGACGACTCCGGTGCCTTCTCCTCAGGACTTCGTTTGAAGCATTCTGATCCAACGAGAGTCGGAAGGAATCAGCCTGGATTCGTTGCGCCTGAGCATCCAAAGCGGCTCGTTCCACAGTCATCCTTGTATCCTCCGTCGCCAGATCTTCCTTGGCTTGAGCTATCTCATCTCATAGTTTTGCAACTTCCGCGTTATGCTGAGTTTGATTTGGCGGGTTAACCTCTGCTGTCAACAATGTTTTCAACATGTCCAATAAGTCGGACAAGACCTGAGCCGGCGGGCGCGCAGGGCCTCCTACCCCGGCCGCCGTCGCCGCTGCTGACCCGGAAACCATTGCCGTTGCAGTCGAAGAATTCTGCACTGACTGCATACCAGCCATGAAGATCGCGACCCGGTTCGGCGTCTCATAGGGGTCCGGAATACTGTCGCCGTAGGAACAGCCCCCAAGCCTGCCGTCCTGCAGTCGATACAATGAAGTAGACTCGTGTGTGGACGACTCACCATCAGAATAGATGGCCGTCTCACCGCCAGACATGGATCCTTCCTCTAATTCTCCCCCATGGATGAATCCAACGAAGGCGCGCTTCACGGCGGGTTGAACCAGGGCGGGTCGTGCACGCTGAGCCGTCTCGATGATGTTGGTGTAGGTGTCCGGCCCAGGGCCCGGTTCGCCGATTTTGCCGATGAAAAGACGTGAATTCCGCCGAAGGGGACCCGGTACCCGTACTCGATTGAGCCGGCCTCGGGGCCCCAGCCTGCGTCGTCGATTTAGAGCTTCCCGCGATGACTCTTGGTCATCCGGCCCACGGCGTATCCTTTGATCCCTTCAAAGTTGCCCTGTAAGAACTCGAAACCATCGTGCGCTGGCCCCACGATGGGCGCCAACTGTCGTGGAATTGTCACTGCAGATGTCCTAGTGCGAGGACTTAGTCGCGGAGCCATTACACTAGGTTAGATTAGAGGGGTTAAACGAGACAAAGGACACAGGAGTTTATACTGGTTCAGCCCCTTGCGATGAAGGTAAAGGCCTAGTCCAGTTTGAGATGGTATTGCTTATGTTTCAATTCCAGGGAGCAAATACGCTTGACCTAACTTTTGATCTGTTGTCTCTTTCCCTATACCGCCGCTGGGTCGTTCCTTTATATACACAGGTTGACGCCCTGCGGCTTATAGAGTCCCGGCCGGCTCATAAACGTGTCCGGCCCGGTGACTAATAACACTTGCCTTACGATACAAGTCATGCATATATGACGGTTTACACCTATGGGCCTTAAGCCGCCTTTGGGCCTTGGGCTCTTCATAAGTCATCCTCATGAACCGCCATCTTCGATTCCTTCATGGGCTTTGTGACAATGAACCGCCGTTGGTATAACCGGGCCCCTCCTGGGCGGGTCATACCTAATAGATATATCCCCAACACCATGTGTGTGCTTTTTTTTCTATCCCTTTAGTGCTTCTTTTCAAGCTAATAAATTTCACCTTTTATCGAAAAAGAAAAGGAAAAACAACAAAACAACAGTTGTTTAGTGACTAGGACTAAATAAACAGAGCACGGAGTCGCCACTACAAATGATGCGCCAACAGTATGAGCGGATATACCCCCGGAAGATAGTTGAATAGATGAGAAGTGAGCAGAAGAATAGATTCAAAAGAAAGGGTTCTACAATCTCCATACAATCACAAAAGGATCCGATCGTGACTTTAGTCCGTTAGGTCATGGCTATGGCCGTTGAGGGGGACCACATATTATGATAATGGATGGTCATGGTTTACTTTTTGTCATAATTTTCTTTAACATCCATATCAAAATATCGTATTATCACTATTTCTGGAGGCATTTTTTGTTCTTGTTTCATTATAGCATAGTGCTATATGGAGTTAACTATAAATTTTCCTTAGACTATCCAAGATGCAGATATTGCCATATGGTGGTACTTTAGTGATCATTTAGTAGACTTATTGTGCCGCCTTTCTTGCGCACATGGGTTTACAGTTAACAAGTACGTTATAATCAACTCCACTTCTTGTGCCGCCAACTGTAAGATCCCAAAGTTGAGGCGGTGGCATTGGGCATTCTAAAACCTCCAAATGTAAATTATCCTCACATTTGTATTATTCTCGCAACTCCAGAGAAGTTTCAACCAACCAGGATGACTTTTCTGATATAGCTTTGCTTCTAACGCTTGGTCCTTACCAGTGACAATCTCAGTATTTGTGACACTTTAACTTCCACGAATCTGATTCATCTCCGTGAGCTATTGCAACTCATATTCCTTTTTCTTGTACACAAAAAATTCATTAATTTGTTGAAGCGAAGTTAGCTTGCCAATGTTAGGAATTTGAGGCCGCGATTCTTTGTTTGACATGTCTATTCTATCTTCACGTCGTTTAAGATGGTGTAAATTCCATAGATTGCATAATTTCTCAGGGTTAACATAACTAATTGCAAGTGGTACAGAGAACACAATGATCTTGGCAATTCATGACCAGTCCTCTCCCCGCTCCTGCTAGGTAGCCAAACTCCCCCCCACCCCCCCCCCCCCCCCGCGCCGCTGGCCGCTCCGGCCGCGGCGGCCACAAATCTGACATTCATGGCGCCCCGTCCGGTCAGTCCCTCGAGCCCCACCCCGGTGGTTCCTCGGCTTCAGGCGGTCCGTCGCGCGCTCCTGCCTCACCATCATCACCGACCACCACTCTGGCGGGCTCAGATCCGGCTTCCACGCCGCGAATCCTGCATCGGGGCGAGTTGTCCAGCTCGGGGCTTCGGCTTGGTTCGACGGATCTGGGCGCGTCCCCACATTTTGGGCAAGGCCGTCTTAAATCCATCGTGGTTGCCCCGCCCGCTGCAGTCAACCTTCCCCATCTAGGCGCGGAGGAGGGATGGACGGAAGTCACCTCCAAGAAGGGCAGGCGTGCAAGAGAAGACCCTGTGGTCCATCCGCAGGGGCGGACCGGGCTCCGCTCAGACCGGCAACCCGCATTCACTGCCATGGCTGGCTGTGTCGCCTTCTTAAGCAGATTCAAAGGCAAATGCTTCCGGTGCCTCAGCACCGACGCAAGGACTACAGGGACCCCCTCCGCTGTATCATCTGTGAGCAGCTTGGCCATTTCGACTGGGAGTGCCCGCAGAACCCGAGGAACGGGCCTCCGGGCAGGTCCGTCTGGGAGAGGCTGCCGCCGGTGGCGCCCCGGGCCCCGGTGCGCAAGCGTCTGCGTTTTCGTTCGCCTCCTGTGCCCTCTTCGTCGCCTGCTCCCCCGCCCCGTCGCCGCACCATGGATCGGTTCCTCCACTGCGACCCCTCGCGGCGACCGCACGTCAGCTACAAGGTGGTGGTGGCCTCGCCTGTGCTGGAGCGTGAAGAGTTCGTCCTACGCCAGCACGCCGTCACCCTCACCGCCGCTGACGGGGTCCACTCCACCAATCCCATGGTGGTGGGCAAGAAGGCCATCGAGGCGCAGCTGGGACACCCCCCCCCCCCCCGTTCCAGCTGCGTGTCACCTCCCACCACCCGGAGGCCTTCCTGGTCCACTTTGACCTCCCGGCGCACCGCGACAACGCTGTGCGACGTGGCATCCTGAAGGTGGACAGCGCCAAGTTCTTCATCCGCGCCTGGCACGAGGACGACCATGCTACCATCATGAAGCTGCCCCTGCACGTCCGCATCGCCGGTGAAGATCTCCCGATGCAATTCTAGTCACTGGAGGGGCGGAGGAGGTGTTCGGCGACTTCGGCCGCATCGACCGCCTCGACAGCAGGACGCTGGAGCGGGTCCACACCAGAACCTTCGCATTCTGGCTTTGGGCCTGGGATGTCGCGCACATCCCGAACAAGCGGGCGCTCTGGGTGCTCAAGAGGGGAGCGGGTAGGGTCTACGAGATCCTCAGCTACCCCCCCCCCCGGACCGCCGCGTGCCCCCTCCGCCGGGTGTGCACCACTACGACCTGCTGTTGCATGTTGATCGAGTTGAAGACTGGACCCCCTCCTCCGACGACGACGACAATCGCCCTTTCCCCCGCGTCGAGCCTGGGTCCTGGGCGGGAGGCATTGTAGAAGGGCAAGGGCAGGGACGCCGTCCGGCAGCCTGGCTAGCCATGACTGGTTGCCGGGAGGCCCCTCGGGCGGAGAGGCGCGACCACGACCAAGATGGCAGCAGTGGACAGCAGCGCTCATGGCGCGATGCGTTCCTGGGCAACTCCTGCCACGCCAAGGGCCAGTCCATGGATGTCATCGAGGCGGCACCAAGACGGCGCAGCAGGACCCTGGTGGGGCGCCGGCACGGCGACCAGGGGCGGGGATGCACCAAAAGCAAGGCGGCGGCCGAGGCACGCCTCTGCGGGCTACCCGACCGCTCCCTCTCCGCCCGGTCGCGGCGATCCCGCGTCTCAATGCTCTAGAGCCGGACCCCGTGGCCGCCTTCTTCTCCTTCCCCGGTGGCCTCGCGCTCTCCCCTCCGCCGCGCACGGACGTCATGCAGCTTGAGATTGAGAATGCCATGCTCGAGGCCCTCAACTCCCCGCTGGCCTTTGAAGATGGTGGGCGCTCGCAGCTGCATGCCAGGACACGCTCTGGCGCGATTGAAGATTTCAACAAAGACGGCGACATCCTCCCGTGCATTGCTGACCTTTCTGCCCCGCTCTCCAGCCCCTGCATCACCTCGCCTGCTCCGGCCGCGGTGGGGTTCCATGTCGACGCGATCACGCAGAAGGTGGACCGCATGCAGATCGGCGGAGAGAAAGATCCCGGCATTCCAGAGGTGGGGGACTGCAGCAGCCGCGAGAGACTGCCTCAGCTCTTCGCTCCTGTGCCCCAGGCCGTCCTGCCCAGTCCTCCGGTGCGGCCACATTCTTCTGCACCACCAAAGGTGCGGGCCACCTCCGCACCTTCTCGCCGCAGTGCTAGGCAGGCGGCGGTCGGCTGTCCGGTGCCGGTCGCTCGGAGGGCGGCGCTGCGCCTCATCTAGGAGCTCGGTGGGCTCGGGCCAAAAGACAAGATGACACCCAAGGCTGCCGCTGATCTTCTCAAGCGTTTCCAGGAGATGCTGACCAACAGGGACATTGCTGCAATTGCCAAGCTCACAGGCTGGACTACGAGGCCCTGAAGATCGCTGCCGGCATGGCCGGAGTGAATGATGATGATGTCCACACTACTAGGGAAAACCTTATACACAGAAATTTAGCAGTAGCGCTTGTTAAAAAAGCGCGGTAGTGCTAAATAGCAGTAGCGCATGCAGGATAAGGGCGCTACAGATACAAACGTAGCAGTAGCGCGCCTAACTATAAACGCGCTACAACTAAAATTCTCACGAGTAAGTCGATAAGCTACACATAGTAGTAGCGTTCTTATTTAAACCACGCTACCGCTATGTCTATTGTAGCAGCGCGTTTACGTAGAAAGGCGCTACTGCTAACGAAAAGAAAATAAATCGAACAACAAATAGAAAAGTAAATGAAAATGAAAGAAATAGAAAAAGGAGAAAGGAAAAAAAATAAAATTTTAAGAAAAACAGATGAGAAAGGGAAAAAAGAGACATGCTTAGCAATAGCGCGTTCAGCTATAGCGCATTTCGTTTAACGCGTTACCGCTATGTTTCACTTAACCAGCGGTTTTCCCTCCACTCGGCCACCAGTTCTCCCCCAAATCCCTCGCCCCCACTTCACTGCCGTGTCCCCAATTCGCCGTCGCCCCACTTCGCCGCCGTCTCCTGCCGTCGTCGACGCCCCCGGAGCCACCAGAGCCGCGCGCCGTCGACGCCACCAGAGCCGCCCCAACGCCACCGGAGCCGCGCGGCCTCATCAACGCCACCGGAGCCGCCCTGGACGCCCCTGCCTCCCTCGCCACAACTGCCTCCCTCGCCGTCACCGGAGACGCCCCTGCCTCCCTCGCCACCACTGCCTCCCTCGGCACCACCGGAGCCATCGTCTGTAAGCACCCCTCCTCTCTCTCTCTTTCTCTCTCTCTCTCTCTTATGCATAGCACAAACATTGGACATACTAACTAGCTAGGTTAACTAGTTTAATTAGGTTAATTTTCTAGGTTAGTGCAAAAATGTAGTTAGGGCTTTGACAGAGAACTAGTTAGGTTAACTAGTTTAATTAGGTTAATTATCTAGGTTAAGAAAAAAATTATTTAGGGCTTTGACAGAGAACTAGCTAGGTTAACTAGTTTAATTCGGTTAATTATCTAGGTAAACTAGGTTAACAAGCTAGGTTAACTAACTAGCTAGGTTAATTTGGTTTGTTAGGTTAACAAGCTAGGTTAACTAGGTTCGCTAGGTTAGAGGAAAAAAATTATCTTCGACCACTATTTTTCTAGGAAAATAATTTAGGCAAGTTTTATTTTAAAGCTGGTCCCTTCCTAGACTTTTATTGTTGATTATATCTTTTCATTGAAGTGGTTCGATTGTGGCCAAGTGGCCTTTTGTTGTTTCCATGGAATGAAGCTGAGTGGCTTATGTTTTGCCGGAATGTTGATTCATTTCCATTCCGGCAAATTTCAGGTCCTCGATTTGTCCACTTTTTAGCAAAGGTCATGCCGAAATTTTCCGTGAATTTCGGCATGACTTGTGCGACAAACTAGGACATATCGAGTGCCCGGGATTTGCCGCACCGGGAAGGAGTCAACGTTCCTGCAAAACATAGGCCTTTTTATGTAATTATTCATTTTATTACGTCTAGAATTAATTGACTAGATTTAATCGTAGGAAACATGGCTAGCAACGATGAAGGACAGGGTTCTAGTTATTGCGACGACATCTACCTGGCGGCAGACGAATTTTTGAGCCTTGCCGACGATCAACCGATGTTGTTGCTGGGCCCACCGGTCGCATCGGGGACTGAGACCGACACGCAGACCGGTGCTAAGACTGAGACCGGCGCTAAGACTGAGACCGGCGCTAAGACTGAGACCGGCATCGAGACCGGCGCTGAGACTAAGGCCGGCGCTGCCTCGAGGAGCGGAGCCGGTGTAGAACCGAAAGCAAAGAGGCAACAACTTCCTAACAAACTCAGGACTACTAGACTGGTGGTCGCGGAGGTGGACGACAGCAATTTTGAGCCAACCGCGCCCGAGGAAGTGCGCGCGTGCTACCGTAATCAAATAGGCTGCATCGTACGGACAACCGCCACCATCAACCATGAGAAACTAAAGAAGATAGATAATATGAGGCCCTCCCTCCTAAAGAAGCTGCACCAGATATTCTTGTTCCCGGGCCGGAATGAAAAGGATTACAAAGATCCAAATAAGGACCCAGCAATGAAGAAGATAAACAAACAAGCCATGTCCAAGTTTAGCGACGCATTGGCCGCCTGAAAAATAAGGGTGAAAGCAAGGATCATCGACAAAAAGGAACACTACTCCGAGATTGTAAAGGATAATCCAACAATCACGGCAGAGCACTTTGAAATATTTAAGGCGGCTTGCGAGGCCGAAGATGGCAAAAAAAAAAAGTCGAAGTACATGAAGGGGCTTCAACAGAGGAACATTGGGTGCCACCACCTCGGAAGCCATGGTTACGGCGGGAAGAGGTCTATATGGGCCATGGAGGACGCGGAAGCGGCGAGTCTGGGCATCCCAGACCCCTTGGCGGAGTTCACCGTCCCGCAGGAGCGTGACGTCCTCAGGGCCCGGCACCGTTGGGACCCAGTGAAGAAGGTTTTCGAGACGAACGCGGTCACGGCGGAGTTCATGAGACTGCTGGTAATTTTAATTTCTGATCAATTCGACTACACGTTAGTCATATTTGTCAACGATCCTTGTGCCTTTTGCAGAGAGAGCAGCACAGGATTGCGGCCGAAAGCGACTCACCGTCTGAGGCGTTGGTGAGGCCCAAGTGGGACACTCCATTCAAGGGCGTTGAACATATTGAAACGACTCCCGGTGTTGACTCGACCGTCGTATGGACGTGTGCACGGTGTCGGAGACGGCGTCACGTGGAAGAACTACTACCGTGAGACCACAGAGGAGAGAAAGGAAAGACGGAGGTTAACTGAAGAAAACATTGACAAGAAGGTTGAGATTGCGGTTGAGAAGAAATCATCTCAGACAGTCGCAACAGCGGTAGCTTCCGCAAAGCATGTGGTTGTAGATATGTCTACTTCCTTGGTTCCGGCCATTTTCAGTTGGACCAGGCAAAATCCAGAAAAAAATGCAGCGGACTTTCCCCTTGCTGACTTCTTGGGGAGCAGCTCGACTAGGTTGCACCAGCCCCGGCTCCCGCACCGGCTCCTGCACCTGCTCCGGCACCGGCTCCGGCACCGGACGTGCTCGGCGGTGCTTCGTCTTTGGCTGAGCTCGACGCCCTCACGGTATCTGTCACACCGGCCCCCTTAAAAAAATGTAGAATCTCCCATTTTCGTTGCCTTTCAGATGTCTCACATCGCAGACTTCTCTTTGCAGGCCGACGAAACCCCGTGCACCATATTGTACACCATCGGCGACCAGAAGGTGGACGTGGGGAAGGCGGCGATAATGAAGCCGAAGGAACCATTGTTCCACAGCCGGCCGATCCCCCCGAATGTCTTCAAGGCTTCCGTAGGAAGTGTCAAACTGGGCCACGAGAATTTGCCTCCTTTGGTACTAGTGGGGATGACGATGAGACCCCGCGGCAGCTTGGTGATTGTTGCAATGGGTGGGTCCTGTTGTGGCCAAAGAGTCTGCTTCGTCTGGAGGTGGCCGGGAGCACACCCACGAGCACGCAGTTAGGTATGAAAAGGGGGTGTCGTGCTTCACCTACCCAATTAGCGTCGGCTGTCGTGCTGGGTGATAGCGGAGGGGGTGAGGAAAAGGCTCCAATAGTCATTGGTCACATCGCCATAGATGAGGATGAGGATGACGATGGCACTCAACAGTATGTCTATACTAGCGCCTACTTAGTGTTTGAGCGTCATCAGTCGGTGCCTGAATTGCCGTCTCCGGAGGCTGAACGTATTATGGACGACCTTTCGGTAGTAAAGAAGTCTAGGAAGAGATCAAGGAAAGGCAAAAATGCTGATTCTATGATCCAGCCGCTTCAGCAGCCTCGGGTTCAAGACTGTGTAGATATCCCCGGTGCGGATAAATGGCATATCCCTGGTCAACCAATCCTACCTTCAGCAGCGCTAGGGGCCAGATTCGGCGATCTAAGCAGTCTTCATGACGATGTGCTGCGGATAGAGAAAGGCCTCATCGCCTGGAAAGATCCAGGATACCGACTCTACATGGTTAACGTTCCACGGCAATTGTCGTACGTCGACTTCTTCCCCGCGGATAAGTTCTTCCTTCGATTCGATTACATATTCGACATGTTTCGCCTGAAGAAGCTGGATTTTACGTTTGTCCGCATTTATGCCTTGCACATGAACTACATCATCGGGGTTGAGCAGATACCTCATGCACGAGGGCTTCTTGGGAGTCTGCGCAAAGCACAGTGAATACGCGAGGGAATACATCGTCAATTTCATGCTCGCCAATAAGGACAAGGAGGCGATTCTCGTGCCTTATCATCCCCTGTAAGTCATCCGCGTGGATATCCTTCCTTCGATTTCAATCATTCATTTGCACGGTGGAGGCTAATTAATTTGAGGTGTACTTATTTTGCACAGCGGCGGGCGCGCCGTCCTCATCATCCTCTACCCCCGATACTCCCACGCTCTTTACTTGGACTCGTCAAAGAACATTAACAAAGAGGATTACACCCACATCAAGGATGTTCTTGACAGTGCTATGTTTTAGTACGACGCACGGGGTGGAGAGGTCAAAGACAAGAAGAGAAGGGGCGGCAGGCCCGCCTTCGGCCATAAGACCGACTTCTGCTGCATCCAGCAACCGAGTGATTCTCTTAATGATGGATTCTATGTCCTACACCACATGCTGGAGTATAGACGGGATCACCAAAACCTTCGCATGTCACCTACATCCGGCGATTCCCATATTCTGCAATGGGCAAAGAATGTAGGAGATATCGAGGATCATCGACTTCGAGCTGAGTTCTATCACATTTAGCGTGAACTTACTCAAATCATCATGAAGGAGGTCGTCGGAAAAACAGGGATGTTCTATGAAGAAGGACAAATGTCGCGGGAAGACGTCCGAACACGGGTAGCCTCTCAGCGTCTCGACCTGAAGCCTTTCACTAGGCTCGAGGACTATCTCCCTGACTTGGATGGATGTTACGACATGTTGGAGTGATTGTCGATATATGACAATGCGTCCCTTTAGTCCATACTTTCTCTATGACGAAACTTTGAGTTATGCACGACGAAACTTTATTTGTGATGTAATTAAACCGTCCTCCTCGACTAGCGACGATCACTCTAGTTAGGGCATTTTGGGTACGATCAACTTTGTTATTTATGCTTATGATATGTTGCTTCTATTTTTGCCAAGTCTGTCTCTTCTGTTGCCCAACTATATATGTTGCATATCATTGACTCATGTGACGATGCAGGTGCATAGATCATCGATGACGAAGAAGTGCTACGCCAGGAGTATATATACGACGAGTGGCCGGAGTGTCAAGCCTAGGTGTACCGGTTACGGTTTCCGAGCGACAAGCAGTAGTTTGTTTAGGTTCATGCTAATGCGAGAGAGGGATACGAACTCATGTACTGCATAGTTCCGCTCTCACTCCAAGTGATAGCTCTTCTCGCATATATCATTGTTTAGATGGATGACGATGTAGTTGCAAGTAATCGAGACTTGTATCGCTATTTTCGAGATGATGACGAGAGACCACTTTGTGTTGGATGATGATTATGCTGATGACATGATTTGATGAGAATAGTTGTATGTATATGCTATAATTACATTTGTATGTATATGATATGCTAAAGATTATTGTATAAAGCCTATTCAAATACAAAACAAATATGCAGAAAAAAATAATAAAACTAGCAGTAGCGAGGGGAACAAAGTTAGCAGTAGCGCTGCCTTACCAGTAGCGCTTCCTTCTAAAAAGCGCTATAGATATTAGCAGCAGCGCTCTTCACTAAAGCACGCTACTGCTATCCATGTATAGCAGTAGCGTGGGACGACAGGCGCTACTGCTACACGTTAGCTGTAGCGTCTTATCAGTAGCGCGTCGTCCCGCGCTACTGATAGGCAAAATACCCGCGCTAGTGCTAGGGTTTTCCCCAGTAGTGCATCGAGGATAAAAAGATGGGGTTTATATCATATTGCATGAGTTTATCCCTCTACATCATGTCATCTTGCTTAAAGCTTTACTCCGTTCTTATGAACTTAATACTCTAGATGCATGCTGGATAGCGGTCGATGTGTGGAGTAATAGTAGTAGATGCAGGCAGGAGTCGGTCTACTTGTCACGGAAGTGATTCCTATATACATGATCATACCTAGATATTCTCATAACTATGCTCAGTTTTATCAATTGCTCGACAGTAATTTGTTCACCCACCGTAATACTTAAGCTATCTTGAGAGAAGCCACTAGTCAAACCTATGGCCCCCGGGTCTATTTTCCATCATATTAATCTCCCGTCAAAAAGCTATTTCTGGCACCATTTATTTTGCTTTCTTTACTTTTAGTCTTTATGATAAAAATATCAAAAATATTATCTTATCATCTCTATCAGATCTCACTTTTGCAAGTGGCCGTGAAGGGATTGACAACCCCTTTATCGCGTTGGTTGCAAGGTTCTTATTGTTTGTGTAGGTGTGTGGGACTTGAGCGTGGTCTCCTACTGGATTGATACCTTGGTTCTCAAAAACTAAGGGAAATACTTATGCTACTTTACTGCATCAGCCTTTCCTCTTCAAGGGAAAACCAACGTAGTGCTCAAGAGGTAGCAAGAAGGATTTCTGGCGCCCTTGCCGGGGAGTCTACCCACAAGTCAAGACATACCAAGTACCCATCACAAACTCTTATCCCTCGCATTACATTATTTGCCATTTGCCTCTCGTTTTCCTCTCCCCCACTTCACCCTTGCCGTTTTATCCGCCCTCTCTCTCCGTTCGCCTTTTTTTCCCGCTTGCTTCTTGTTTGCTTGTGTGTTGGATTGTTTGCTTGTCACGATGGCTCAAGATAATACTAAATTGTGTGACTTTGCCAATACCAACAACAATGATTTTCTTAGCACTCCAATTGCTCCTCTTACCGAGGCTGAATCTTGTGAAATTAATGCTGCTTTGCTGAATCTTGTCATGAAAGATCAATTAGCCGACCTTCCTAGTGAAGATGCCGCTACCCATCTAAATAGCTTTGTTGATTTGTGTGATATGCAAAAAAGAAAGATGTGGGCTCCTAACAAACTGCAAGAGAGGGATACGAACTCATGTACTGCATAGTTCCGCTCTCACTCAAAGTGATAGCTCTTCTCGCGTATATCATTGTTTAGATGGATGACGATGTAGTTGCAAGTAATCGAGACTTGTATCGCTATTTTCAAGATGATGACAAGAGACCACTTTGTGTTGGATGATGATTATGATGATGACATGATTTGATGAGACTAGTTGTATGTATATGCTATGATTACATTTGTATGTGTATGATATGCTAAAGATTATTGTATAAAGCCTATTCAAATACAAAACAAATATGTAGAAAAAAACTAATAAAACTAGCAGTAGCGAGGGGAACAAAGTTAGCAGTAGCGCTGCCTTACCAGTAGCGCTTCCTTCTAAAAAGCGCTGCAGATATTAGCAGCAGCGCTCCTCACTAAAGCGCGCTACTACTATCCATGTATAGCAGTAGCGTGGGACGACAGGCGCTACTGCTACACGTTAGCTTTAGCGCCTTATCAGTAGCGCGTCGTCCCGCGCTACTGATAGGCAAAATACCCGCGCTACTGCTAGGGTTTTCCCTAGTAGTGCCTTGTTGTGTGATCATGTTATTCTTCCTAGGTAGTCTTCGTCGACGGCTGGCCTTAAACCAGCTCGAGCTAGATTTTAATCCCATGTGTTGTGCTCAGTGTAGGGTAGTGGTAGTTAGACGGTGTCGGAATTTGGGGCCTATTGGTGGTCGGCATCTCTCCCCGCAGGGTTGTAAGGCGTGAGTTTCTGTTCGTGTTACCTTCGGTAGTAATTTCAGTCGACGAAGAGATATCTCTTATCTCCATGATTGATATGAACTTCAGAATCATGTCCCGGAACGTGAGGGGCCTAAACTCATCGGCGAAGCATTCGGCCGTCTGCGAGGTTGCTCACGCAAATAAAATTGCAATTCTTAACCTGCAGGAAACTAAGATCGAGTCCTGGAGCCCGTAATTAGTTGTAGAAGTAGGGGGAGCTTCGCGTCAGGGTTACGTTGTCCTACCCGCGATGGGTACTAGAGGCGGCGCAGCCATCTTCTAGGATAAGCAGTTAGTCAACATAGTCACGCACATGATTGCTAGTTTCTCCAACACAGTTAGGGTAGAGATCATTGGCAGCAGCGAGTTTTTTTGGATGACAACTGTCTACGGGCCTACGGAGGATGAGCAAAAGGCAAACTTCCTAACTGAATTAGCTAGTGCGGCCCTCCTACCTCTGAACCTTGGATGCTGAATGGCGATTTCAACATGATCTATCAGGCTAGGGATAAGAACAATGGAAACATTATTAGAAGGATGATGGGCCGCTTCCGCCGGACGATCGATCTCGCCGGAGTCAGAGAGGTCAAGTGCAGAAACAGGAGGTTTACTTGGAGTAGTGAAAGAGAATCCCCAACCCTATGCAGCATCGACAAGGTTTTTTTGTAACTTGGCATGGGAGGACATGTTTCCTGATGTGATGCTCACGGCGGCTTCAACATCCTTTTCTGATCACTATCCACTTCTGTTGGCTAATGGAGCACCTCCGATCAGGAAGGCTAGGTTCAGGTTTGAGAATTTTTGGCCGCTATTTCCGCATTTCCAGGAAACGGTGCAGCACGCCTCGGCTCGGCCCGTGAATCACTACTGCCCCTTCATCCGCATTAGCAGGAAGTTATAGAGGGTTGCGATCGACCTGAAAATCTGGAGCAGATCCATTTTTGGAGGCGCCAAATTGCAGTTCCACATTGCAAACGAGGTGATTTTGCAGCTAGACATGGCGCAAGAAGCTAGAAATCTGCGGAGCAAGAGCGCCTGCTGCATAAGCAACTTAAACTGAAAGTGCTTGTGTTGGCCGCCATTGAGAGGGCTAGGAAAAGACAGGCGTCCAGAATCATGTGGTCTAAACCGGGTGACGCAAACTCAAAAGTTTTCCATGCGAAGATCAGAGCTAGAAGGAGGAAGAACTACATCCACTCCATCAAGGTGGGCAATGCTGAAATTACAGAGCACCATGAGAATGCCTCGGCCGCGGCGTGATCACTTCACAGAGACCCTAGGGCGGCTGCACCAGCGTTCCTGCACCCTGAACTGGGACGAGCTGCACCTCCCAGATATAGGCATATCTGGGCTCGACCTCCCCTTCACCGAACCTGAGATCTGGGCGGCGATCTTGGCCTCGCCGGCTGAGAGGGCGCCTGGACCCGACGGTTTCACCGGGCGATTCTTCAGGGCATGTTGGAGCATCATCAAGTATGACATTATGGCAGTTTTTCAGAAATTCTACAGCCTAGAGGGGGACATTTTGAGGGGTTTAAACACCGCTTTCATAGCTCTGCTGCCAAAAAAGGACGGGGCAGCTGAGATGCGCCATTTCAGGCCTATCAGCCTCATCCACTCCGTAGCGAAGCTCATTGCTAAGGTGCTATCTCTGCGGCTGGCCGTCAAGCTCAAGGATCTGATCTCTCTGGCTCAGGCTGCCTTCCAGAAGGGCAAGTGTATCCATGATAGTTATCAATATATGCAGGGATGTGTCAGAGCACTACATAGAGATAAGCAACCGGCTCTTCTATTCAAATTGGACATTGCTAAAGCTTTTGATTCAGTTTCCTGGGAATAGTTGCTGGAGCTCCTGTAGAGATTGGGTTTTAGTTCAAGATGGAGGGACTGAACCGCCATGCTGCTATCAACGGCTAGCTCCTCCGTTCTGCTGAACGGCGAGTCGGGAGAGGGGTTCTGGCACCGCCAAGGCCTGCGTCAGGGAGACCCTTTCTCCCAGTTGCTCTTCATCCTCGCCATCGATCCACTTCACCCCCTGCTGGTTGCGGCTGTGGAGCGGGGGATGCTGGCTCCGCTGCTGGGCCGGGGAACAAGCATGAGAGTAAGCCTCTACACAGATGACACAGTAATTTTTGCCAACCCGTCTAAGCTAGAAGTTGAAACGCTGCTGGGTCTGCTTGCAATCTTTGGGGAGGCCATGGGGCTCCACCTCAACCAAAGTAAATCTTCTGTGGCCGCAATTAGGTGCGATGATCTGAATTTGTCAGAAGTGCTACAGGGTTTTGGCGGCTCCCTGGTAGATTTTCCAATGACTTACCTAGGACTGCCGATTTCGACGACCAGGATGAGATTGGTTCACTTCCAATTCATCCTCGACAGAATCAAAGCGTGGCTGGCGGGCTGGAAAGGAAGGGTGCTCAACTTGGCAGGTAGGAGGGTTCTAGTCTGTAGTGTGCTCTCTGCCCTGCCAACTTTTGCCATGACAGTCCTCAAGGTTCCTAAGAAGATCTTAAGTGAGCTAGACAAGGCTCGAAGGAGGTTCTTATGGGCTCAGGAGGATGAGCTCACCGGTGGTAAATGCAAGGTGGCCTGGTCAAAAGTATGCTCCCCGGTGCGGCAAGGTGGGTTGGGCAACCTCGACCTGAATAAGTTCAGCACTGCTCTTCGACTAAGATGGAAATGGTTAGCGTGGGAGCAGCCGGGAAGACCTTGGGCGCAGCTGCATCTCCCGGCTACGGAGAAGGAAAGAAGAATCTTCAGCATGGCAACAAGAGTTCGAATCGGAAACTGTCGCAGAGCTAGCTTCTAGATTGACAACTCGATAGGTCATACTCCTTTAGCAATTTCATTCCCAGCAGTCTTCAATGATGCCCGCAGAAAAAACAGAAGTGTCGAGGCATCTCTTTAGAATGATCAGTGGATCAAAGACCTTCAACACGGAAACACCATGGCCATAGCACCTGACTTTTTCTCCATTTGGCGTATGCTCCAAGATGCAAACTGAGGAAGACGACCACATAAGATGGCATGGTACAAACAATGGCTGCAACACTACAAACTCAACCTATAACAACCAGTTTCAGCTGGGTGCTCAATCAAGCCTAAACTCACTGGTCTGGAAGGTGTGGGCTCCTAACAAACTCAAGATATTCATGTGGCTCCCGCTTCAAGACAGACTTTGGTGCAATGATAGGCTTTAGAGGAGAGGATGGCCCAATGGCTACTTCTGCCAATTGTGTCTCCGCAATCTCAAAACCTCTACGCATTTGTTTCGGTACTGCAGTTTTGCACGGGATGTATGGCTGCAGATGGCAGGGTGATCTGGTTGTTCATCTCTGGCTCCCTGGGACAGGGGACTCCTCACCTCTATTCAAGTAAGTCAGGAAATCATCAACCGGACTCTACCGCAAAACAGTGCGGCTATCAGATCGATGATCATTATGATCTTGTGGGAAGTATGGAAGGAGAGGAACGAATGCACCTCCAGGTGAGCGCTACCAAGTACTCAGCGTATATGTGCAAGCATCAAGAGCAATTTGGAGCAACGGAGACTAGCAGGATCCAAGAAATTAGAGACCCCATTCGGGGATCTATTGGGAGAAGATTAGCTCAGTAGAATCTAGGAGGAGTAGATGGTCCCATGGCTATCTCTCCTTTTTCCTTTCCTGATCATTTTGATCAAACATTTGTATTCTCCTATCTACTAAATCAATGAAGCTAGCGATCTAGCTGGATCTTTCAAAAAAAAATCCTGGCAATTCAGAAATTAGTGTTATGATAATGTTCAAATACCGAAGTCCTTTAACTCACCAATCGATTCTGGCAACTTATGACTGTTGTAAGATGACAAAGGTCGTAACCGCTACATCTTCAAATTTTGTAGTATCCGATTAAAAAGATCACTTAAATCATCCATTAGGGGGTCTATGCAGATAATAGTGCATAAGTGATGTAGTTAGCAGATACTTTGCTTGTGTTTTTGCATACTACCAACATGAACAGATAGGAATCTGACAGTGGATGGTATTTCTGTCACCTTATCATCTTTCAGTCTGAAAGTTCTTCTTTGGAGAGTGATTCTGCCAACTCATGGAGGAGATCAGGCATAACATGGTATTTTGGAGTGTGTTTCCCAGAAACTGCTTGAAAAGCGAAACAGGGATCATCTCATTGAAGCAATCCCTCCCAATGTCCTCCACTCTCTTGTTTTGGTTGCACAAATCAACAAAACCCTCTGCTATCCAAAGATGAACTACCTCATCAATGACATAGTTATGGCCTTTTCGAAACAAGCTGCAATATAGGAAGCACCTGTGCAAACATGTATATAATTTCTTATAACTCCACAACAGAGCTCTCATAGGCTCACTTAAGTTGTCAATCTTTATAGTTAGAACATCCTTCCGTGCTTTGATATGTGTTTTTCGCTTCAACTTGGAACCCACAACTTTTGGTGCCCAAGAAGATTGTTCGAGTCTTTTAGCAATCTTCTCTACAAAATCTCCAGTTTTTTCACGCACCTGCAGATTTTTGATTTGTGGTCCAAAGAATGCATGGTGTTTGAAGAGTGCCAAGAACTGGGCATCTTCCATGTTTACAAGAGGACACACTTCACGACAAAGAGCAGTTGGAAATGTATCCTGTCGAGAAGTTATCAAAACTTTGCTTCCCGTCTGTTGGGAAATTAGAGGAGCTAACAGTTGGTCCCATTCACTCTCACTGTCAGGTTCAAACCAAACATCATCCAACACAAGTAGGAATTTCCTCGATTCATGCAGCATGTCTGTCAACTTGCGCTACAGAGTCTCAAGGTTATCAATGCGTGGGCATTCCCCACGGGCGGCAGACTTGATGATCTCTTGTGTAGGATGGTGGAGATGGTCTTAGTTATTAGCATTATTTAATTGCCTATTGCAAGATAATATGGTTAATTAACTGGTTCTCTTGTATGACATGAATGTATGCATTCCAAACTAACCCTGAAGCAGTAATAATATATTTACCACTTGTGTAACATAAATATTAAATATATAAATCTGAGAGAACCGACCTCATCTTGGCACCCGATTACAGAAAGTGTTTCTAGGTTAAGTGGAATATATTTCCTTATTAATGTCAATATATACCATATATAAATCTGATTAAGCAAACAAGCAAAACTCCATGTTTCTAGGTTACAGAAAGTTAAGGAGAGAACCGACATCATCTTGGCACCCGAACTCAAGATCGGCTTTACCTCCTATATATTCACGTGCCCCACCTCTATTGCAGTCTGGTTTCACCTTTGGACGTGTCCATTGTGCATATAGTTTTTGGTAATAAAAAAGTAAAGAAACATTTGTGACACCTTGTACGCTCTTGAAACTAAAAGGATGTATGTAATAGAAATTTCATTTTAGCCGTCTATGATAAACCTATTCCAGCCATTTTTCAACGAGTTGGATAGTTCGAGGGTAGGGCTAAACAAACCCAAAAGACTAACAAGTGTAAGTTTGACCTCAACCACTCTTGAATTCTCTTTCAGTTACAACTAAGCTTGACATTCTTGCACTCTTGAAGCCTCTATCAAGTTCCGTGTTACTCTCTTATAGTCTAAAATATTCGAATACAATTCAAACTATGTAGATATTTAAAAGTATACTACAGAAACACATAACACATACATATAATTGCAATGCAATACATTAACTAGATTAACTAGTTTCAGTAATAGTGTGATACCTAAGGCTTGCCTTGATCTATTATAAATATATTGTAACATGAGATTTAACATGCCAAATTGCATACAACATTTTTGCAACATAATATCATTTCATATTGTAGATGAATTTTGGAAATAATGAATATTAGAATTAATGAAATTTATATATTTATATATAGTGGCATCATGTTATTGTTAATATGCGTTTCTTGTATGAAAAAATATTGAAAGATACATCAATATATGCAAAACATCATATCTGGTCACAATATATGAATAATTTTGAAGCAAAAAAGTTTATTATAAAAACGTGAGAACGATTGACTTTATGTTGTCTTAGCCCTAGACAAGTTATCTTGGCTAAATAGATAAGGTAGATTCACGAATCACTATCTAGTTTATCTACTTTAGTGTGTTTTAAAGTCAACTCTCTCAGATTTTCCAACAAATCAAAAGATAAAAAGTCTAGAAACTTCTGTTCGATGTTGGGATACATACCATCTGGTTGCTAGTTCAGATACATACCATCTAGTTTACTAGCATCTCACATTGGAAGTTATCCCACATCCTCGTAGCAATCTCATCCTTCAAGTCTTTACCTAGGATGTTATTACCTTGGTGGTTAATGTGTTCGTGATCTTTACCATTTTGATGTTATGGAAGACGGCCACGGCTACTGGGATATTAACTTGGTTTTTTCGTTTTGATGGAATGTACAGACACGAAGAATTAGGAAAATAGTTATTAAGAGCTCCTAGGTCTTTTCTACATGGTTGCACAACACGACATGCCGATGATTGAACAACTAATTGTAGTTCCATCATCGATGGAACTCATGCCCAAACTCCTTGAGGTGACACTGTACACCCTGATATGGTGCTAGGAAGGATGTGGTATTTTCATAATCACTATCAACTAAATAGAACTTCCGTTCGCGTAATTTGAAGACACAACTGAAGGCATATTGGAGTGCTCTATCTTCTATACCTGACTCCTCCCAACCACATGCAAATAACATGAAGTTTATGTCAAGGTCACATGCAACCATGATATTATGTCAAATTCTCGTTCTATTCCTGAAGGGGCTACATTGTCAAGCAAATAAACTGTTTGCACCTCAACAAGGTTGTGGTGTTATCTTAGATTTTGTTTCCAAATACTAGTAATGTTTTCCAAACACTCATGTTTTTCCTAAACACATTTTGGATATTTCATTATGAGAGGATTTGAATTTCGGGTTTATAAACATTAGCTTTATCTAATTGGAATCCTTTAATATTCATACCAAGTGGTTTCATTCAACAATAATAGTAATAAAATTTTGATTTGGAGTTATACCCTATTGTTTGTAAACTAATAATTATGTCATCTATTGCAATATAAACATTGCAAATTACTTTAATGAAAATACTTTGTTTTGGTAAACAATTTGGTTATATTATCCCCAATATCCTATATGGATTTTTAGGGTAGAGTTGGCAGGAGGTTTCACCTTCGTGGTCACTCGCTGATTTTACCTAGAACATGTTTTATTATTACAAACAGTGTAACAACCTATTCCATAAGCAACATAAAAATCAAACAAATAAAGGATAGAGTGAACAGAAGTCAACTACAGAAAATAATGAAATCAACGGTTTCCATTCTGGTAGATAACTAAGTTAAACTATTATGTTAGTCATATTTTCAATGGCATGATCACCATGAAAAGTATGAGTCTCACTTTTCATGAAATTAATTTTCCAACCAAATTTGATCAAACATGTATACAAAAGTTATGGTCAATTGTTACGAGTTGGAGTAAAGATGTGATTGATGGGGAACGTTGCATGGGAAACAAAAAATGTCCTACGCTCACCAAGATCAATCTAGGAGATGACCTTCTATGAGAGGAGTGATTGGATCTACATACCCTCGTAGATCGCTAAGCGGAAGCGTTAAGCAACGCGGTTGATGTAGTCGAACATCTTCGCGATCCAATCACTATCCGTCCCACGAACTCTCGATCCAAGTATCGAACGGACGGCACCTCCGCGTTCAACACACGTACGGCTTGGTGACGCCTTCACCTCCTCGATCCAGCGAGCGAGGATGAAGTAGTAGGTCGAGTTCCCGGTAGCACGACAGCGTGGTGGCGGTGGTAGTTGAGCAATCTCACCAGAGCTTAGCTAAGCTACGCGGAGAGAGAGAGAGAGGAACTACGAGGGAGAGGGAGGCCAGCGTCGTGCATAGATGGGTGTGGCTGCCCTCCCTCTACCCCTCTATATATAGGGGGATGGGAGGAGGGGGCGCCCCTAGCATTTCCCCCAGGGGGCCGACCGCCATAGATGGGGGCGCCCAGGGTTTGGGTGCCCCCCAAGCCAGGGGGAGGCTGCCCTAGGGGGGCGCACCACCTCTTCTTGTGGTCATGGGTTGAGGTGAGGGGGGCGCCCAGCCCCTTGTGGGCTGGTGTGCCTCCTTCCCTTGGCACATGAGCCCCCCAACACTTGCCCCCCCCCCAGAAACCCTTTTTGATTCTCTTGGCGATAACCAGGTACCCACGGAACACTTTCGGACTCCGATACCCTTCGTCCTATATATATCCATCTTTACCTCCGGACTATTCCGGAGTTCCTCGTCATGTCCGCGATCTCATTCGGGTCTCCGAACCACTACTAGGGAAAACCTTATACACAGAAGCTTATCAGTAGCGTGGGCTAAAATGAGGCGCTACTGGTACTTAGCAGTAGCGCGTTCTCAGAAAGGGCGCTACTGCTATCCACATAGCAGTAGTGCGTCAAGAAGAAAAGACACTACTACTATAATTAACACACCATTGCCGCTAGGCTAGGTATAGTGGTAGCGCGCTTGCAAAAAACGCGATACTGCTATGGAGTTTAGCAGTGGCGCTTTCCCCTAACACACGTTGCTGCTAATCCCGTACTATCTTCTCCACCAGCCGCCCCTCACTCTCCCCTCTCCGCTCCACTCTCACTCTCCCACGCACCCCGTCATCCGCCGCCGCCGACGTTCGGCCCTCCCCGACCACCGTCGTCGCCCGCCACTGCCGACTCTCCTGCTCCTCCTCCAGCGAGGTAGCTCCTCCATCCCTCCTCCTTCCACCTCCCTCCCCTCCTCCCACCCCGACCACCGTCGTCGCCCGCCGCCGCAGACACTCCTGCTCCTCCTCCATCCCTCCTCCTTCCACCTCCCTCCCCTTCTTGTCCCTCTCACAATCCCTCCTTCCTTCCATCTCCCTCTCCTTCCTCCCTCTCGTCTCCTCCCTCCCACCTCACTCCCTGCCTCTTCCGTCCTCCTCCTCCCTACCTCTTCCGTCCTCCTCCTCCCTTCCTCCCCCACTCACCCTTCCCTTCGTTCCTGCTCCTCCACCTCCCTCTGTTTTTGAAATTTTAATAATAGAAATTTTTAGGTATTAAATTTAGTAATGGAAGTTTGTAGTAAGAAAATTCAGGGTAGAACTAGGGTAATAGAAATTCTAGTAAGTGTTCAATAGAGTAGAACTATGGTATTTAGTTATGTCAACATCACATTGCCAAATTTACACAGAGAGACACCTATATTGTACGAATGAAATTTTTAGTAAGTGTTGAATAGATTAGAACTAGGGTATTTAGTAAGTGTATGATGGTCCTATTCAGTTATGCTTCTTGTCTGAATGAAATGTTAGGATTATATACAAGATATATTGAAATTTTTTTGGTAATATTTTCAACCATTGAAATGCAATGAGCATCAAGTTTGAATGCTCATGTGGCGCAAGGTACATAGATCACCGATGAGCCAGCCGACGACGCCCAGAAGATCACCGACGACACCCGCACCCTCGACAACCATCGTCTATAGTGAGTAAACATGTATATCTAGTGTTGTGTACTAGCTAGTGTTGCTCAAATATGATGTAGATATAAACATGTATATCTAGTGTTGCTCAAATACGATATGTGCTTGCCCAAGTGGCCTATGTTTGCAGGGAAAGCCTCAGAGTGGCCTATGTTTTGCCAGAGTGTTGATTAATTTCCTTTCCGGCAAATTTTAGGCGCTCGATATGTCCTTTTTTTAGCAAAGTACATGCTAGATTTTCCCGTGAATTTTAGCATGGCTTGTGCTAGAATGTAGGAAATATCGAGTGTGTTGGATTTGCCGGAAAGAGCATTAAAAGACATTTTGGGTCGACTTTAAGTCTGTTGGGGCTCCATATATGACAGTTAAAAAACTGTGAGGGAGTGTCCACCATATATGAGAGAAGAAGAATGCCGACTATTGTCGTCGGGGTCGTTCTTCCTCTTCTTTCTCATGATAGACCTTTTGGTAATGCACGGGAAGGAAGAGAAGAACGAGCATTGCTACTTCTTGAGCTTGCATTGGTTTTTCCCTTGAAGTGGAAACGGTGATGCAGCAAAGTAGAGATAAGCATTTCCCTCAGTTTCCCTCAGTTAAGAACCAAGGTCTCAATCCAGTAGGAGACAACGCACAAATCACCTAATACCTGCACAAACAATCAAAGAACTTGCACCCAACGCGATAAAGGGGTTGTCAATCCCTTCATAGTTACTTGCAAAAGTGAGATCTAATAGAGATAGATAAACAGTAAAGTAAATATTTTTGGTATTTTTGGTTTATATATCGGAAAGTAAAAGATTGCAAACTAGTATATCAGAAACTAATATGATGGAAACTAGAACTTATATGATCGAAAATAGACCCGAGGGCCATAGGTTTCACTAGAGGCTTCTCTCAAGATAGCAAATAATACGGTGGGTGAACAATTACTGCCGAGCAATGATACGTCCATTTTGCATCATGTTTTCGTACTGTTATTTATGATGTTTTATGCATAATAATGCTTTTTGGAGTAATTCTAATGCCTTTTCTTTCATAATTTGCAAGGTACACACAAAGAGGGAGAATTCCAGCAGCTGGAAATCTGGACCTGGAAAAGCTACGTCAGGCTACCTATTCTGCACAACTCCAAACATGCTGAAACTTCACGGAGAATTTTTACGGAATATGTGATGAATATTGGAGCAAATAAGTACAAGAGGAGGCCCACCAGGTGGGCACAACCCACCTGGGCACGCCAGGGAGCACAGACGCGCCCTGGTGGGTTGTGCTCACACAGATCCACCTCCGGTGCCCATCTTCTGGTATATTGGTCATTTTGACCTAGAAAAATAAGGAGAGAACTTTCGGGACGGAGCGCCGCCGTCTCGAGGTGGAACTTAGGCAGGAGCACTTTTGCCCTCCGGCGGAGCGATTCCGCCAGGGAAACTTCCCTCCCGGAGGGGAAAATCATCGTGATCATCATCACCAACAACTCTCCCATCTTGGGGAGGGATATCTCCATCAACATCATCAACAGCACCATCTCATCTCAAACCCTAGTTCATCTCTTGTGTTCAATCTTGTTACCGGAACTATAGGTTGGTGTTTGTGGGTGACTAGTAGTGTTGATTATATCTTGTAGTTGATTACTATATGGTTTATTTGGTGGAACATTATATGTGCAGATCCAATATACTATATAATATCCCTCTGATCTTGAGCAAGATTATCATTTGTGAGTAGTTATTTTTGTTCTTGAGGTCACGGGAGAAATCATGTTGCAAGTAATCATGTGAATTTGATATGTGTTCGATATTTCGATAGTATGTATGTTGTGATTCCCTTAGTGGTGTCATGTGAATGTCGACTACATGACACTTCACCATATTTTGGGGCCTAAGGGAATGCATTGTTGAGTAGCAATTAGATGATGGGTTGCGAGAGTGACAGAAGCTTAAACCCCAGTTTATGCGCTATTCCGTAAGGGACCGATTGGATCCAAAGTTTAATGCTATGGTTAGAATTTATTCCTAATACTTTTCTCGTAGTTGTGGATGCTTGCGGGAGGGTTAATCATAAGTAGGACATTTTTTCAAGTAAGAACAACACATAAGCACCGGTCCACCCACATATCAAGTTATCAAAGTAGCAAACACGAATCAAACCAACATGATGAAAGTGACTAGATGAAATTCCCGTGTACCCTCAAGAATGCTTTGCTTATCATAAGAGACCGTTTTGGCCTGTCCTTTGCCTCAAAAGGATTGGGCTACCTTGCTGCACTTTTGTTACTACTATCGTTACTTGCACGTTACAAATTATCTTGCTATCAAACTACTATGTTACTTACAATTTCAGCACTTGCAGACATTACTTTGCTGAAAACCACTTGTCATTTCCTTCTGCTCCTCGTTGGGTTCGACACTCTTACTTATCGAAAAGAGCTACAATTGATCCCCTATACTTGTGGGTCATCAAGGCTATTTTCTGGCGCCGTTGCCGGGGAGTAAAGTGCCTTTGGTAAGTGGAATTTGGTAAGGAAACATTTATATAGTGTGCTGAAATTTACTGTCACTTGTTACTATGGAAAACAATCCGTTGAGGGGTTTGTTCGGGGTATCTTCACCTCGACCAGAACCACAATTAGCTACCCCTCAACCTATGGCACCTTCTGAAAATATTGAATATGAAATTCCTTCGGGTATCATAGAACAATTGTTAGCTAATCCTTATGCAGGAGATGGAACCGAACATCCTTATAAGCACTTGATATATGTGGAACAAATTTGTGGATTGTTCAAGCTTGCAGGTTTACCCGGAGATGAAGTGATGAAGAAGGTTTTCCCTTTATTTTGAAGGGAAAAGCATTGGCATGGTATAGGCTATGCGATGATATTGGATCTTCGAATTGGAGTTCCACCAAAAAAATTATCCTATGCATCTAGTTCATCATGATCGGAATTACATATATAATTGTTGGCCTCGTGAAGGAGGAAGTATCGCTCTAGCTTGGGGGAGGCTAAAGTCAATGTTATATTCATGCCCCAATCATGAGCTCTCATGAGAAATTACTATCCAGAATTTTTATGCTCGACTTTCTTGTAATGATCAAACCAAGCTTGATACTTCTTGTGCTGGTTCTTTGAACAACATCCTCTGCTTAAACACAATTTTCCTATTGAAACTCTAGGATGTCCTCCTCCACCTAAAGGTGATCCTGTGTTTGAATTGAAATAATTGCCAGACACTTTGAAATATGCTTATCTTGATGAAAAGAAGATATATCTTGTTATTATTAGTGCTAACCTTTCAGAACATGAAGAAGAAAGATTATTGAAAGTTCTAAGGAAGCACCGAGCTGCTATTGGATATAGTCTTGATGTTTTAAAGGGCATTAGTCCCACTCTATGTCAACGCAAGATTAATATGGAACTTGATGCTAAACCTGTTGTTGATCACCAACGCCGATTAAGTCCAAAGATGAAATAAGTGGTAAGAACGGAAATATTAAAACTACTGGAGGCAGGTATAATCTATCCTATAGCTGATAGTAGATTGGCAAGTCATGTTCATTGTGTCCCTAAGAAAGGAGGAATTACTTTTGTTCCCAATGATAAGAATGAACTTATTCGACAAAGAATTGTTACAGGCTATAGAATGGTAATTGATTTTAGAAAATTAAATAAAGCAACTAGAAAATATCATTACCCTCTGCCTTTTATTGATCAAAATGCTAGAAAGATTATCTAAGCACACACATTTCTTTCTTTCTTCATGGATATTCTGGTTTTTCACAAATACCTGTTTCTCAACCTGATCAAGAAAAGACCACTTTTACTTGTCCCTTTGGAACATATGCTTAGAGACGTATGCCTTTCGGTTTATGCAATGCACCTGCTACCTTTCAAAGATGTATGACTACTATATTCTCTGACTTTTGTGAAAAGATTATTGAGGTTTTCATGGATGACTTCTCTGTTTATGGGAAGTCTTTTGATGATTGTTTAAGCAATCTTGATCGAGTTTTGCAGAGATGTGAATAAACAAATCTTGTCTTGAATTGGGAGAAGTGCCACTTTATGGTTAATGAAGGCATTGTCTTGGGTCATAAAATTTCTGAAAGAGGTATTGAAATGGACAAAGGTAACGTTGATGCAATTGAGAAAACGCCATGTCCTAAATATATCAAAGGTATTCATAGTTGTCGGTGTCAAAACCGGCGGATCTCGGGTAGGGGGTCCCGAACTGTGTGTCTAAAGTCGATGGTAACAGGAAACAGGGGACACGATGTTTACCCAGGTTCGGGCCCTCTCTATGGAGGTAATACCCTACTTCCTGCTTGATTGATCTTGATGAATATGAGTATTAGAAGAGTTGATCTACCACGAGATAGTAGAGGCTAAACCCTAGAAGCTAGCCTATGGTTATGATATTGTGTGTCCGCCTATCCGGACTCTCTCCGGTTTATGTAGACACCGGAGAGATCTAGGGTTACATGGAGTCGGTTGCATAAAACGTAATCTACATGATTAATTGCCAAGCTTGCCTTCCACACCAAGGAGAGTCCCCTCCAAACACGTAGAGGGTCTTCGGTCTTCACATCTTCATGGCCCATTAGTCCGGCCCATGGCTAACAGGCCGGACGCCCGGGGACCCCTTAGTCCAGGACTCCCTTAGTAGCCCCTGAACCTGGCTTCAATGACGAGGAGTCCGGCGCGCAGATTTGTCTTCGGCATTGCAAGGCGGGTTCCCTTCTTCCAAACTCCAGAATAGTCTTCGGATGTAGTAAGTATGTCCGGACTTGTACAGGCAACTTCAGAGAATATAATATTTCACGAGTCCAACCTGCTGACAATTGTTTATGACGCCACGCCCGCCAGGTTATTGATCCGAACCATTTGGCTAGCCCGCCGCCCCACGTCTCGGACGCGGTTTCACTGGCACGTCTTATCAAAGCAGAGATCGTGTCTCCTTTATTCACGGGATTTTGTAACACCCCAAAAATTTAACCATATTTTGTGTATTAAAATTTTGCCAGGAAATTAAATTTTTATTTTCTGGATTTATCTTTTGATTTCAGAACCTCTCTTTTCTTTCATATTGTGAAGTTTTTACCCCAAGTGAAAACTTTCCAAAAAATATTATTGGACTTATATACCCTCTCAAGAAAACATTTCTTTTATCAGTGGATTTATTTGCATAATTGTTTTTCCTGAACTTTATTCTTTTAAACATGATTTTCATAAGTTTCAGAGCTCTATTTGCACTACAACCCTTTCAGAAAATTCTTTAAAATTCTCACCAAAATTTGGGGATGTCATGTGATGTTCCCACATAGCTTTTGTGCAAAAATATCTTTTAGTCAATGGAGGTTTTGAGCACTAACCCAAGTTTTCAAAACTGGTCCAGTTTGTAGTTTGGCACTGCAACATATTTAAATATTTCTTTAAATTTTTTTCCAAATGTTTGGAGATGTCAGTAGATGCATATAATTCAACTTTATGCAAAAACCCATGAGTGTTCTTTGAAAAAGTTGAGCAAACCATCCTCTTTTGCTCTCTGGCTCAGTTTGGTATTTTCTACTGCAACCATATTTTAACTTGCCCTTTTACCCTTGATTCTTTCTCCTGCTTATAGTCCTCCCTGCAAAACCCTTAAGTCCAGGAGAGTGGACCTATTTTAGTATTTTTGGTCCATGAAACTATGCCCTTTACTTTTTGTCCAGAATTGGTTTTCTCAAAAACTTGCACTAACAAGTTTTTGTTTTTGACAAACTAACCTTGCCACCCTCACCTACATCTAAAGAGACTTTGATCTGGAGGCTTTGGCCAGCAGAAGAGATGCCTAGATGCCCTTGGCATTTCATCAAGCAGGTTAAGGGCATGGCCAGTTTTGGCATGCTTTTAGACTTGCATTAGGAAGTTGCTCTAATGGCCTTACCAGCATGTCTATTAGCTCTCACATAATCATTAGCCTAGTTCTGTTTAGTTACAGGGGCATCAGAGAGGCCTAGAACGCGTTGGCATTGCGTCGAGCACCTGGCGTGCGTGCGCTGGGCGCGCCCAGAGCGCACGTTTTGCACGCGTGCGCACCGAGTCGCCGCGTCCCACTGCCGCCTCCCCGCGCTCGTTCTGGCCACTCCCCTCGCACAGCCTGCACGCCCGAGCCCTCCCTCGCCGCAGAGCCGCCCTGGCCCCCTCCTGGCGCCCTACAGCGCCGCCGTCAGGTCGGCCATCGCAGCAAGCGGGCGGCCGCAGCAGCCCCCGCCATGGACGGCGCCGCCCGAGCCATACGCGTGCGCCAGCTGCCCTCTGGAGCAGTCCGAGCTTATCCAAGAACGCGTCCGCTAGGGCCCGTCGCCACCACGCACCCCCTGCTGCAACAGAACGGCGGTTCGCCGGCGTTCTTATCCACGGCCGCGGAACCGACCTAGTTGCGCTCTAAATGGAGGCCCCGAGCTCATCCAAACACCCAGGCAGCCTCAAGCCATCTCTCTAGAGCCCCCTCCCCCCCGGTAGGCCAGAAGCCCTTCCCTTCCCCGTCTTCGGCCAGTTCGGCCGCCGCCGCCCTCCGGTCCAGTTCGTCGGTAGTAGAGCTCCTCCCGTCCATCTAGCACCACCACCCGACTCCCCTTGACCGTGCGGAGCTGACGAGCACCTCAAACTCGCTCGGGAACCGTCGTAACCCAAAGCCCCAATTCACCTGAGGTCGCCGTCCGCCGCAGAACTCGCCGCCAGCGATTCCCTCCACCCCCGCCGACCTAGCGACCACAGGGAGGACCGCCCTAGACTGGCGGATCCATCCCCGCCCTCAGAACCCTGCGGGGAGCCGTCGTTCGTCGGCGTCGATCGCCGGAGCCCCGCCTCTGTTCGGCCAGAGGAGGAAGGAGGCGGGGGGACCACTGGTCAAACCTGACCAGTGGACCAAGGGGACCCACTGTCAGTGACCCACGAGTTGACCCACGCTGGCTTAAGTGGAAACGTATTCCACTGAATACGCCTTCGCTAGGGGAAAGCGTAAGCCCCCGAACCGTTTTCTTTTTCTGATTTTTATTTTAAAAACAGAAATTTGACGAAACTTTGACTGGCCATAACTTTTTAAATATAAGTCCAAATGACTTGATTCTTTTTTTGTTGTTTCTCAAATTCTGTCTAGTTTATTTTCATATTTATTGGAAAATTTTCCAAACACCTTTTTTGTACTGTTTTAAAATTATGTGTTAATTTAAATTTCCTCAAAATAGGATTTTGGAGAGAGAAGAAAACTTTCAAAAATGTTTTTGGGATGCACCCTGCCTCTCCACAACTTGAAGGCAAGCATTCTGAACCCTGGCATAATATTTTTGTGTGTTGTTTGATACGGTTACAACACCACCTTGACATGGAGCAATCGTTATTTTATGTGACGATACGATCATACGCATGAGTGCATAATGAAGATTCTTTGCTGTTAGAAATGGATATGCTTGTGATAGTAATCATCTTCGTATGCCTTTCGTGCCTACCGGAAGGAAGCCGGGAAAGCCTCTGTCTTGGGTAGACACGAGCTTGTCTCCAGTCTCCGTCGAGACGGTTGTGTCCGGTATGGCATAGTAAGGTATGATGAGTGGGGATTCTGTCTGTTGGTTGAAACACATTTGCGATGCTAATCATGCAGGGAATACTTAAACCTCCTGAGTCGGCCGTAGATCGAGTCTTGTTCCAGTAACCCCCATACTTGTTTCGTACTACCACTTGTCCCTGCCATAGGTAGGGTACGGTTTAGTAAGTTGTCAACGCCTTACCTAGCACACACCGTACAGAGAGGCCATGGTGGAAGATACCGGAGGCATCCGGTAGGCATGCCACCTGGTCCGGGGGCATGGGTGTTTCGGTTGTAGCCGAAGGGGTAGCTCCCCTAGTTTGTGCACGGTATAAATTTTGTGATCCCATGCTAAGTCGAGGTTGTAGCCTCCCCACTTAGAGTTTTGCTTAATGGGTGTCCTGGGTAATTCCAGACACCGGTAAGTTAGGCTGGTGTGTGCGGTTAGGTGTGTTTTCAATTAAAAGACCGTAGACGGAATTAGTCCTGATGGACTAAAGGAATCCGTTACCCGTGGGTAAAGAGTACACCCTCTGCAGAGGTTAAATCTATTCGAATAGCCGTGTCCATGGTTAAGGACTACAGTCTGGGATGGGTCAAGTGTCGGTCTTAGTGTCGGTCTTCGGGGGAAAAACTACTAAACCAGAACATTGATTATGGCCTGTGACATATGATGATGATGATTATTGTGGACTAACCATTTACATTGTTTGAATTATTGAGTATCCCTGGGACGGTTCTACCTCCTGGATATTCACTGTGATTATTCTTATATAAGCCCTTTATGTGGTGTCGCTCAGACGCCCGACTGTGGCATGCTTGTTATTTAAATTATTTATAAGCCCTTTATGTGGTGTCGCTCAGACGCCCGACTATGGCATGTTTGTTATTTAAATTATTTATAAGCCCTTTATGTGGTGTTGCTCAGACGCCCGACTGTGGCATATTTGTTATTTAAATTATTTATAAGCCCTTTATGTGGTGTCGCTCAGACGCCCGACTGTGGCATGCTTGTTATTTCTATTATTTATAAGCCCTTTATGTGGTGTCGCATAGACGCCCGACTGTGGCGTGCTTGTTATTTCTTCTATTTATAAGCCCTTTATGTGGTGTCGCTCAGACGCCCGACTGAGGCAGGATTTATCTTATTATCCTTTCGAGGCGTCGCTTCAGACACCCGATCGGTGCATTCTATTTTTACTCCCTTATTGTATATTCATGTTTTATATGAACAACCTGCATGCGTGCATCATGGATTTTGTTTATTTCGTGACTGACATTGTGATCATAGAATATTTCAGAGCATGATTATCATTCGTTGTATTATACCCGTGTTCATAATGTTTGCGAGTACATTCAAAAGTACTCACTGGCTTGTCCCTGGCTATTGTCTTGGCCAGATTTCTTGCTTGGAGAGGAGCATTGCGATGACAGCCCTGGAACCTAAGCAACGGTGATAGCAGCCTCGCGAAGATAGGAGTTAACCTGGTCAGCTGTTCCTGTGGGAAATGGAGTCCCATGGCCACTGATGAACCACAAACCGCTTCCGCCATCAACCACTAGAAACCAGTTGTTGTACTCATAGGCCAGAATGGTCTTGTACTACATATTATGTACTTTGCATGGAATTTCGGTATCAAGTTGGTGCCTCATCAGCTAACAGTAATCCTGGGGCTGGTGAGCACAAGGGCCATTTTCTGGGAAATTAATATCCCGAAAACCGGTCCTGACAGATTTTCATCAATGCGAGCGTGGGTAACCCAATCGTCCCCCGGGTACAACTCTTTGGAGATAGGTAAGTCTCGAGACCCAGGAGGAGACGCTCGGTATTCGGGGTCTTTAAATAGGGACCCAGGCTCGTCTTTTTCCTTTGCGCTTGCTTCTTCCTCAACCCCAGCCACCTCGTGTTCTAACCCTCGGGCTCTAATCACCACGAGCCCCAATCATGTCCGGATCCAGCCGTTCAGGCTAGTGGGTTGCTTCTTCTATCACGGAGGAGGATATCATGAAGCTCCGCGCGGCGAGGTATCTGACCCCAGAGATTCTTCATCGGCTCCCAGCTGCAGGGCAGGTTGTACCTACCCCTAGATCCGATGAGAGGGTGGTATTTGTAGCCCACTTCCTTCACGGGTTAGGGTTCACGCTTAACCCCTTCGTCCGAGGGCTCATGTTTTACTACGGACTTGATTTTCACGATCTAGACCCTGACTCCATTCTTCTTGTCTCGACATTTATCGTTACGTGTGAGGCCTTCCTCCGGACTCCTCCGCACTTTGGTTTGTGGCTCAAGACCTTTGACGTGAGGTCGCGGGTGACAGAGGAGGAGCAGGCAGAATGCGGCAGCGCCACAATAGGCAAGCTTGCCGGCGCGGTTTGGTTTGAAGGGTCTTTCTCCGAGTCCTCCGACCTATGGCAGCAGGGGTGGTTTTATATCAGCGAGCCGCGTGGCTCCAGGTTGTGACACCCAAGTTTTTATTTGGATTTTTCAAAAGAATTTTTTTATTTTGACTTGAGGGGAGTGATTTAAATTTTTCTTCAAGAGAACTCTCCCCCTCAGATAATTTTTCTTTATGGCAAAAATTTTATTTGGATTCAACCAAGATCTGTTTTTGGTCTTGGAGGTTCTTGCTTTTCATTTGGACTCAAGACAAAATGTTTTTCATTTGGGAGAATAACTTCTGAAAATCTTTTTGAATTTGCACTATGGCTTTTGGAAAGTCCTTTGCCACTTTCAACTATTCCGTCTTGCCATGGCATTAGTGCAAATCCTCTCCCCTAACCCTTCCCTCACCTTTAGATCATGTTTTACACCTAATCCAGCAGGTTGAACCTCTCCATGTGATTATTTTCATTCAAATTCTACTCAAGCAAATTTCTGTCTTCTCTTCTAGCACTTGGAGATTTACAAAGGAACTCCTTTTTCTGTTTTGATTTTTGCCACCAAACCTTTTTCCCCTCCTAGTCCTTTGAACCCTCAACCCAGAACCATGAAGATCCACTGGTCTTCAGTTCAAAATTTTCAAACTACATTTGCTGCAAGTTTGGACCAGATTTGCCAAATTTGGTGAAATTCATTCAAAACCTTCTCCAAAAATTCCAAGTAAAATCATGCAGCCTCTGGGTGCATTGAGTGGTCATCTCACCAAGTTACAGCCCCAGAAAAATTTATCTCATAGCCAAACCCTTCTGTCGAACAGCTGCAGTGCATGGTCATGTCAAATTCAGAAAGTTTCAGAGATTCAGTTCAGTGCTCACTGTCGTTTTCTTCAGAGATGGACATCGATCTCGCCAGTGCCACCGCGTCGCCTTGCTCCTCGTCCCCGCCCTCTTGTTCCTGCACCGCACGAACGCCTGGCGCCTTGCGGGCGTCGGCGACGAGCAGCAGAAGGTGCGCCGCCCCGTGACCGACGCCGGCGGCGGCTTTGCGGACGCCAGCGGGAGACACGGCGCCGACGACGCCACCCAGCGCCGCCCAAACCACCGGAGCCCGCCGCGTGGCCTTCCACTCCCCCGAATGCGCTGCCGCTCTCGTCGTGAACCGCAGGGCGCGGAGCGCGCTCTCTGCCGCCGTTGAGCCCGTGCGGTCACCTCACCGTGGACCGACGCCATTACGCCGAGACCAGCCCCGTTTAGCTGTGGAACAACTCCAGTAATCTCCACTGATGCTGCCTGGCCGCTCAAACCACCTGCCAATCCACTGCTCCGCCGTAATCGCTCGCCGGAGATTCTCCGTTCACGGCCACCCCGTCGATCTGCCTATAAATAGAGGTCCCGAGCTTCAACTCGAGCACCCACCATCCCTACACTTCCCCGAGAGCACGCCTAGCCACTGGAAGAACCCCGAGGAGGTCTCCTTCCTCGACTCCGGCCGCCGCGACCCGCCACGGGATCCAGCCCGATTCGCCCCCGTGTGTGCTCCTCCGCCTCCATTCTCTTGCTAGTAGCTTCACCTTGCATCCCTCTTTCTGACCCGCGCCTCAATTCGTAGTTTGCAGCCCTCCACCGGAGTTCCCCATCCTCACCCGAGCCGCCGTCCGCCGGAGATAGTGTCGCCGTCGACGTGGTGCTCCCCGTTGGACGAGTCCACCACCCACCGACGCGGAAGAGGACGCTGAAGTTCTTGGTACCCTCCGTTTCTCCTAACTCGCCGTGGTTCGACGCCGGCGTCCACCGCAGTCTTCGGGCGCCGGCGAGCTTTTCAAACCTGACATGTGGACCCCGCGTGTCAGCCTCTGTTCTTTTATTCGCTAACCGTTTTCTGTTGGCGCCTTCGGGCAAAATACGCTTTCTCTCTTGCGCTTGCGCATTTCCAAACGAACCGTTTTCTGTTTTCTCAGTTAAAACCCTGGAACTTTTCTATTTCATTACAGATAAGTCCCTGGACAGAAACCTTTATAACTTTTTAATAAAAAGGTATTTTTGTATTTTTCTGACATTCTTAAAATTTTGTCTAGTTTTTTATGGGATTTATTTGAAAAATATTTGGAAAAGTTTCTGTGCATGTGTTGGTTTTCACGTTAGTACCCGTTTCGTGATTACCGTAGGTTCCGGGAGAGGTGACGGAGCCGCGAACTTCGCCGAGCTAGACTCCGACTTCTCCGAACCAGGCAAGCACGTTTTGAACATTTGATATGACAGGTGTTTTGCATGTTTGCGTGAAAGTTGGTGCGTGGCATATGAGTGTCGGTAAATACCTCGTTGCTTGTAAGGCAACTACCCGGTTGTTCCAAAGTCGTGATGATCTCTGATGAGAGATGGCCTAATCATGTGGTGACATGAAGGGCAGCAAGGTGGTACTGTTGTAGCATGCCAGCCTTGCGTCATCCGACTTTCTCCGACGTTAACGTGGTTGGAGCCACGTTATCGTTCTTCCTTTCTTTCCGCATGTTCCAAAGTTGTGATGATCTCTGATGAGAGATGGCCAAATCATGTGGTGACATGAAGGGCAGCAAGGTGGTACTGTTGTAGCATACCAGCCTTGCGTCATCCGACTTTCTCCGACGTTAACGTGGTTGGAGCCACGTTATCGTTCCTTTTCCGCATGTTCCAAAGTTGTGATGATCTCTGATGAGAGATGGCCTAATCATGTGGTGACATGAAGGGCAGCAAGGTGGTACTGTTGTAGCATGCCAGCCTTGCGTCATCCAACTTTCTCTGACGTTAACGTGGTTGGAGCCGCGTTACCGTTCTTTCCCCTTTCCGTGCTACCACATGTCTCATTGCCAGGGATGCGGTTTAGTAAGTTGGTAACCTCTTTCCGTGTACACACCAAACAGAGAGGCCGGGATGATGGTACCTTGGCCCAGGATTAAAGCCAGTCATCCGGTCAGGGGGCATGGGTGTTTCCGGTTGGGACCGAGAGGGGGGGCACCCCCTTATAGCGCGCGTATAGAAATTTGATCCCATGCTACGCGAGGTTGTAGCCTCCCCGTCTCAAGGTTTTTCTTGAACGATGCTTAGGGTGATCCCTGGCTTCGGATGGTTAAATTGGGTGTGTACTGGTTAGACGTGTTTCTTCCAAAACACCGTAGACGGAACTAGTCCCCGTGACTACTGAAATCCGTTGGCTGTGGTTAAGTACAAACTCTGCAGAGTCAATTCTTTCCAAATCATCTTATCCATGATCAAGTAATGAAAACATTATATCCATATCTATCCGCGTGGAAAACCTGTTCCCGGTGAGCAAGCTCAAGTGGTAAATCCATAACTATTGTTATTCCTGTGGATGGACTAACCATATAATTATCTCATGCTTGCGATAATGTATGTTCCCGAAACTGTTGTACTATTGAGCTGTGATATAAGCCCTTTATGTGACGTCGCGCAGACGTCCGACTGTGGCGTGTTTTTGTTTCTTACATTAAATATAAGCCCTTTATGTGATGTCGCTCAGACATCCGACTGTGGCATGCACCGTCCTTATTTTCTGTTATAAGCCCTTTATGTGGTGTCGCCTCGATGCCCGACTGTGGCATTATTATTCCGCATTTTCCGCTCGAGGAGTCTTTCAGACACTCGTTTTGCACCAGTATTACTATTCCGCATTTTCCGCTCGAGGAGTCTTTCAGACACTTGTTTGGCACCAGTATTATTATTCCGCATTTTCCGCTCGAGGAGTCTTTCAGACACTCGTTTGGCACCAGTATTATTATTCCGCATTTTCCGGTCGAGGAGTCTTTCAGACACTCGTTTGGCACCAGTATTATTATTCCACGTTTTCCGCTCGAGGAGTCTTTCAGACACTCGTTTGGCACCAGTATTATTATTCCGTATTTTCCGCTCGAGGAGTCTTTCAAACACTCGTTTGGCACAAGTATTGTTTTCCGCATTTTCCGCTCGAGGAGTCTTTCAGACACTCGTTTGGCCCCAGTATTATTATTCCGCATTTTCCGCTCGAGGAGTCATTCAGACCCTCGCTTGGCACCCAGTATTTATTATCTCTATGTCTGATCGCACTGGTTAACTTATTCATGTACTTCATGTTCGCATTTGTTATATCTTATGTCCGAACTGTCTTGCGAGTACTTTCATAGTACTCACCTGGCTTGTTGATTTGGCCAGATGTTGACGAAGGCGATCTCTTGGATGAAGAGTTTGATAGCGCGTCCGATGCCTAGAGGAGTCCCAGTCAGTCCTGCGCGATCCCGGATTTTTGGTCACTTGTATTGTATACGCTTCCGCCACCCGCAATAAGTCTTCTCGAGCCTCACTCCGACGCTCGAAGAGCTGTAGTCTTCTGGAATCATATCACTCGCTTCGCAGTGATATCTCCACCACCGTTATTATCGTGAGTTAGTAGTTTGCCACCCTATCTGCCGTATTGTTTATCGGCGAGCATGTAATAAATTGTTGGGCAGTCTCTGCTCAACCTTGTATTATATTTAGTACTCCTGGTATTTTTCTTCTGTGACCAAGATATTGTCTACCAGTGAGAAGGAATTCTTCCTCGCTGGTCCGTAAAAGGGATTGGTCTCTCAATAATTATTTTATTGAAAAACCGGTCGTGACAAGCTTGGTATCAGAGCCAGGCTGACTGTAGGAGGCCACTAGGTGCGATCGCTAATCGGTTATTAGCGTCTTTTGTGCTTTTTCAGCATTTTGCAATTGTAGCTATTTTCTGTTGGTCATCATAAATTTATGACATGACTACTCAGAATTTTTGCCTACTTTTGTAGATGGCTGGCAGCAGCTGTGAGAATCGAGTGTTCACCAACATGCCCGAGGGGTTTGTCAAGCTCCTCGTCTCCATCACCAAGCTCGCGATCGGGCATGCAGCTCGCCCGGAGTTCACACTCTATCAGCACAAGCTCAGTGACGACGTATCTATGCACCAAGCCGTGGTGCAGTTCAGGGGAGGACGATCTGCTGCTCGCCACTTCCGTTTTACGGGAAGGGCCATGCCTACGGAGAGGCATGCCATGCAGATGGCTGCCCGCGAGGCGATAGCTCGCCTTCGGGACATCCTTCCTACGATGAAGACTCGTCGCTACCGCTACCTCCCATGCCATGTGCCGTACACCAGCCACTATGCGTTTGCCTGCCATCGGGGAGAAAGTGACGAAGCCATCGAGATGGTTGTGGAGTATCTCAAGGCTCTGGAGGAGTCTTTCGACAACCTCGTAGATGATCTTGTGGCTGCCCGCATGGACTTAGTCCCGGGCGGTCCTGCCAGCAGGAAGGAGCTTCTCCACACGGCGCCGCCTCTGACATTCGTCCCGTCTTCAGCCTCGTATGCACCGGCCGTTTTGGCCACTGCTCGCCGTCTGCCTACCACTGAGGAGTTCGACCGAGTCATCGCTCCTACTCCAGTCAGAGCCGCACCGCCTGCCGCACGCGCTCTACCACCAGTCGCCCCCGCACCATCACCACAGCGCAGCGTCACGCGCCAGGAGCCAGCTAGAGAGGAGGTGGAGGTTGACTCTCCTGGACCGCTGAGCCTTGCCATCGGCAAGGGGAAGGAGATCTTCACCATCTCCGACTGAGAGCACCGAGTAGCCGCGTTTTATGTCTGCTTGTATGATGTGCTGTTTTATTTGTACGCTAGTTTGTATTGGTGTGTTTGCTGCCTTCCGAAGTAGTACGCTAGTTTTAATAACTTGTCAGGATTGTGTACGCGCATCCTGAGTGCTGTATCATGTGTTTGCCTTTCGCATGTAAGTTTTATGTTAAGCACTTCTTCTCCATGGAAAATCATTTGTGTTTCTTTGAAAACCTTGAACCGTTTTAATTGTTGCCTTTGCAAGATTTTTCTTGGGCTACACAGTTTCTCATGGGTTTTGCAAATAATACCCCAGACTGGAAAAATGTCTTGCCCATGGACTCGCTCCATGCCCAATCAGCTAGAAGAGGTTTACGGGACACAGACCAGCAACAATTTCACTCAGGGTCAGTCCAGCCAACAAGACAGCGAAGCAGCATTGTCTCAAGTATGCCGTCTCTTCGAGCAAAGTCAGCAACAACACCAAGAGATGATGAACCATGTCATCAACATGGGAAACCACCGTGAACACTATCAACCACATTCCAAGTTATCCGAGTTACAGAAGACTCGCCCCTCAACTTTTGCTCACACCGATAGGCCGCTGGAAGCCGATGATTGGCTTCGTGAGATTGAAAGGAAACTGATTATTGCTCAGTGCTCAGATCATGAGAAGGTGCTTTATGCACCACACTACCTTACTGGAGCAGTCGCAGCATGGTGGGAAAACTTCCTACACATGCATCCCATGGAACACAACATCACCTGGGAAGAGTTCAAGGAAGGCTTCCGTGTGGCACACATCCCCAGGAGCATCTTAAAGATCAAGAAGAGAGAGTTTGATGACCTGAAGCAAAGAGGCATGTCTGTGACAGAGTACAATGGTCAGTTCACCCAGCTGTCTCGTTATGCCTACGACGAGCACATGACAGAAAGCAAGAAGATGGAAAAATTCCTGGACGGCCTGGCACCAGCGCTAAGATGCCAACTGATTGTACACACCTTTCCGGATTTTAAGATACTGGTGGACAAGGCCATCACCTTGGAGAATGAGCGCCGTAGTCTGGAAGATATCCGCAAGCGGAAGAGGGACAAGATGACTCTTGCCCGCCACAACCGAGGCAAGACTGAGGTCCCAAGGACATACACAAGGAGATCCACGACTACTGAGCCAAGGCCCGTCGGACAGTTTCATGCCAGGGACAAGGAGTTCACATACCGTCCAGGGGTCACCTGCTATGCTTGTGGTCAGCAAGGGCATTATGCTAAACAGTGCCCGAAGCCAAGAGAGTCGGCACCCAAGCCGAACAATGGTGGAAACAATCCTGCCCCCAAGCGCAACAACTTCAATCCCAACAACAACCACAGGAAGGGTCACCTGAACCATGTGACCAGGGAAGAAGCGCAGAATGCCCCAGACATCGTGCTCGGTACGTTCCCTGTCAACACAGTACCTGCCACGGTTTTGTTTGATTCTGGAGCTTCCCATTCGTTCGTTTCGAAGAGTTTTGTTTCGCAACATGGTTTTCCGATACTCCCCTTGGAAAAGTCTATGATCATCAAGTCCCCGGGAAATAAGCAAATCGCCCAAGGTTACTGCCAAGGAGTGGTCATTGAGTTCGAAGGACTACAATTCCACGCGAATCTCATCGTGTTGGAAAGTAAAGGACTAGATGTCATTTTAGGGATGGACTGGTTGACCACCAACAAAGGATTCATCGACTGTTTCAATCGGATAGTGATTCTCACTCACCATCACGGCAAGACAATAAGAGTCTCCGCTCAAGAAGGGCCACGATCACAGAAACCAAAACTGAACAAAATGGACATTGCAGAACTGAGAAAAGTTCCAGTGGTATGCGAGTTCCCTGATGTGTTCCCGGAAGAACTACCAGGCATGCCACCAGACCGAGAGATAGAATTCAGCATTGAACTAGCACCTGGCACCGCTCCCATTTATAAGAAGCCGTATAGAATGGCACCCTCGGAATTGGTGGAGTTGAAGAAGCAGATAAAGGAATTATTGGACAAGGGGTTTATACGAGCCAGCTCCTCACCATGGGGTTCGCCTGTGTTGTTCGCCAAGAAGAAGGATGGGACACTGAGACTGTACATAGACTATCGAGCCCTCAATATGGTCACCATCAAAAACAAATATCCGATGCCACGGATAAATGATTTGTTTGACCAGCTCGCACAAGCTAAGGTATTTTCAAAGATTGATTTGAGATCGGGATACCATCAACTGAAGGTACGGTCAGAGGATATCCCCAAGACAGCATTCACTTCCAGATATGGGTTATACGAGTTCACAGTGATGCCTTTTGGTCTAACGAACGCCCCCGCATATTTCGTCCACCTCATGAATAAAGTGTTCATGAAATTCATGGACAAATTTGTGGTGGTATTCATTGACGATATTCTGGTTTACTCAAGGACACCCGAAGAGCATGCTGAGCACCTCAGAATTGTTTTGGGAGAATTGAGGAAGCATCAGTTGTACGCCAAGTTTAGCAAATGCGAATTTTGGCTAAGGCAAGTTGGTTTCTTAGGCCATATACTGAACCAAGAAGGCGTAGCCGTAGACCCAGAAAAGGTCAAGGCCATACTGGACTGGAAGCCGCCCGCCAACGTCACAGATGTGCGGAGTTTCCTAGGGATGGCCGGATATTACAGGAGATTTATTGAAGGATTCTCCACTGTGGCGAAACCTATGACCCAACTACTCAAGAAGGACAAGAAATTCGTATGGACGGAAGCATGTGAGCAGAGCTTCCAAGAACTCAAGAAAAGGCTGACAACCGCACCAGTCTTAACTGTGCCGGACATACACCAGAGTTTTGAAGTGTATTGTGACGCGTCCCGACAAGGTCTCGGATGTGTACTAATGCAGGATGGCAAAGTTGTCGCATATGCCTCCAGGCAACTGCGAAAACATGAGGAAAATTACCCAACACATGACTTGGAGCTAGCAGCAGTCATACATGCACTCAAGGAGTGGAGGCACTTTCTGTTGGGAAATTGTTGTGAAATATATACGGACCATAAGAGCCTCAAATATATCTTCACACAGCCAGAGCTGAATTTACGCCAACGACGCTGGTTGGAACTGGTCAAAGACTATGACGTCGGCATCCACTACCACCCAGGGAAAGCAAATGTAGTGGCCGATTCCCTTAGTCGAAACCCCAGCCCGGACAATGACGGTCCGCAAAACATGAGGCCTGAGTTTCAGCGAGAGTTCGCTAGGCTCAACATGATGTTAGTCTCCGAAGGCACCGTATCAAATCTGGAGATACAACCCACCTTGGTGGAACAAATTAAGAAGGCTCAACAGAGTCATCCCAGCATCGAAGGCATAAAGAAGAAAATGAATCTTAGTAAGACTTCACAGTTCGTCACAGACAGTGAAGGAACATTGTGGTACAGAAACAGACTTTGCGTACCTAACATTGAGGAACTCAAGCAACGGATCTTGATGGAAAGCCACACCGCTCCATATTCGATCCATCCTGGAGGAACCAAAATGTACAAGGACATCCAGGAAAGATTTTGGTGGCACGGTATGAAAAGAGATATAGCCACATTTATTGCTTGTTGCGATTCATGTCAGCGTATCAAGGCCGAGCATCAAAAGCCAGCAGGGCTACTCCAGCCAAATAGAATACCGGAGTGGAAATGGGATGAAATAGGAATGGATTTCATCGTTGGACTACCCCGATCACAACGCGGAAATGACGCCATATGGGTCATCATAGACCGACTAACCAAGGTTGCTCATTTCATTCCCGTGAAGACTACCTACTCCACACAAAGACTGGCAAAACTCTATCTATCTCGTATAGTTTGCTTGCATGGAGTCCCGAAGACTATAATATCAGACCGAGGCACCCAATTCGTCTCCAAATTTTGGGATCACCTACAACAAGCTCTGGGCACACAACTAACTTTCAGTACAGCATACCACCCTCACACAGATGGACAAACGGAACATGTAAACCAAATCCTAGAGGATATGCTAAGAGCCTGTGTGCTCACCTATGGATCCAGTTGGGAAGAGAGTTTGCTGTATGCCGAATTTGCGTACAACAACAGTTACCAAGCCAGCTTGCAAATGGCACCCTTTGAAGCATTGTACGGACGAAGGTGTCGTACCCCACTGAATTGGTCAGAAACAGGTGACAGCCGTATCTTCGGCCCAGACATGCTTAAAGAGGCTGAGGAAAAAGTTAAACAAATCAGGGATAGACTCAAGACAGCGCAGAGCCGACAAAAGAGCTACTATGATCAGAAGCATCGTGAGGTCAGCTTTGAACCCGGTGATACCGTATACCTTCGAGTATCTCCTATGAGGGGTCTGCAACGTTCAAAATTAAGGGAAAGCTAGCCCCAAGATTTATTGGACCATTTTGTGTGAAGGCACGAAGAGGCACGGTAGCCTACCAACTAGACCTACCCAAGGAGCTGTCAGACGTCCATGACGTATTCCACGTCTCGTAGTCGAGGAAATGTGTGAGTAACCCGGAGAAACATGTACCTCATGAGGACATTGATATGCAACCAGATCTCACCTACAGAGAAAGGCCAGTAAAGATTTTAGAAGAGTCTGAACGGAGGACCCGTCAGAAAACGACAAAGTTTTTCAGGGTTCAGTGGAGCAACCACACTGAGGATGAGGCCACATGGGAAAGGGAAGATTTCCTCCGAGCAGAGTATCCATATCTATTTGAGGAGCAGCAGAAATCTCGAGGACGAGATTTTTCCTAAGGGGGTAGGTGTTGTGACACCCAAGTTTTTATTTGGATTTTTCAAAAGATTTTTTTTATTTTGACTTGAGGGGAGTGATTTAAATTTTTCTTCAAGAGAACTCTCCCCCTCAGATAATTTTTCTTTATGGCAAAAGTTTTATTTGGATTCAACCAAGATCTGTTTTTGGTCTTGGAGGTTCTTGCTTTTCATTTGGACTCAAGACAAAATGTTTTTCATTTGGGAGAATAACTTCTGAAAATCTTTTTGAATTTGCACTATGGCTTTTGGAAAGTCCTTTGCCACTTTCAACTATTCGTTCTTGCCATGGCATTAGTGCAAATCCTCTCCCCTAACCCTTCCCTCACCTTTAGATCATGTTTTACACCTAATCCAGCAGGTTGAACCTCTCCATGTGATTATTTCCATTCAAATTCTACTCAAGCAAATTTCTGTCTTCTCTTCTAGCACTTGGAGATTTACAAAGGAACTCCTTTTTCTGTTTTGATTTTTGCCACCAAACCTTTTTCCCCTCCTAGTCCTTTGAACCCTCAACCCAGAACCATGAAGATCCACTGGTCTTAAGTTCAAAATTTTCAAACTACATCTGCTGCAAGTTTGGACCAGATTTGCCAAATTTGGTGAAATTCATTCAAAACGTTCTCCAAAAATTCCAAGTAAAATCATGCAGCCTCTGGGTGCATTGAGTGGTCATCTCACCAAGTTACAGCTCCAGAAAAATTTATCTCATAGCCAAACCCTTCTGTCGAACACCTGCAGTGCATGGTCATGTCAAATTCAGAAAGTTTCAGAGATTCAGTTCAGTGCTCACTGTCGTTTTCTTCAGAGATGGACATCGATCTCGCCAGTGCCACCGCGTCGCCTTGCTCCTCGTCCCTGCCCTCTTGTTCCTGCACCGCACGAACGCCTGGCGACTTGCGGGCGTCGGCGACGAGCAGCAGAAGGTGCGCCGCCCCGTGACCGACGCCGGCGGTGGCTTTGCGGACGCCAGTGGGAGACACGGCGCCGACGACGCCACCCAGCGCCGCCCAAACCACCGGAGCCCGCCGCGTGGCCTTCCACTCCCCCGAATGCGCTGCCGCTCTCGTCGTGAACCGCAGGGCGCGGAGCGCGCTCTCTGCCGCCGTTGAGCCCGTGCGGTCACCTCACCGTGGACCGACGCCATTACGCCGAGACCAGCCCCGTTTAGGTGTGGAACGACTCCAGTAATCTCCACTGACGTTGCCTGGCCGCTCAAACCACCTGCCAATCCACTGCTCCGCCGTAATCGCTCGCCCGAGATTCTCCGTTCATGGCCACCCCGTCGATCTGCCTATAAATAGAGGTCCCGAGCTTCAACTCGAGCACCCACCATCCCTACACTTCCCCTAGAGCACGCCTAGCCACTGGAAGAACCCCGAGGAGGTCTCCTTCCTCGACTCCGGCCGCCGCGACCCGCCACGGGATCCAGCCCGATTCGCCCCCGTGTGTGCTCCACCGCCTCCATTCTCTTGCCAGTAGCTTCACCTTGCATCCCTCTTTCTGACCCGCGCCTCAATTCGTAGTTTGCAGGCCTCCACCGGAGTTCCCCATACTCACCCGAGCCGCCGTCCGCCGGAGATAGTGTCGCCGTCGACGTGGTGCTCCCCGTTGGATGAGTCCACCACCCACCGACGCGGAAGAAGACGCTGAAGCTCTTAGTACCCTCCGTTTCTCCTAACTCGCCGTGGTTCGACGCCGGCGTCCACCGCAGTCTTCGGGCGCCGGCGAGCTTTTCAAACCTGACATGTGGACCCCGCGTGTCAGCCTCTGTTCTTTTATTCGCGAACCGTTTTCTGTTGGCGCCTTCGGGAAAAATACGCTTTCTCTCTTGCGCTTGCGCATTTCCAAACGAACCGTTTTCTGTTTTCTCAGTTAAAACCCTGGAACTTTTCTGTTTCATTACAGATAAGTCCCTGGACAGAAACCTTTATAACTTTTTAATAAAAAGGTATTTTTGAGTGATTCTTTTTCTAACATTCTTAAAATTTTCTCTAGTTTTTTATGAGATTTATTTGAAAAATATTTGGAAAAGTTTCTGTGCATGTGTTGGTTTTCACGTTAGTACCCGTTTCGTGATTACCGTAGGTTCCGGGAGAGGTGATGGAGCCGCGAACTTCGCCGAGCTAGACTCCGACTTCTCCGAACCAGGCAAGCATGTTTTGAGCATTTGATATGACAGGTGTTTTGCATGTTTGCGTGAAAGTTGGTGCGTGGCATATGAGTGTCGTTAAATACCTCGTTGCTTCTAAGGCAACTACCCGGTTGTTCCAAAGTCGTGATGATCTCTGATGAGAGATGGCCTAATCATGTGGTGACATGAAGGGCAGCAAGGTGGTACTGTTGTAGCATGCCAGCCTTGCGTCATCCGACTTTCTCCGACGTTAACGTGGTTGGAGCCACGTTATCGTTCTTCCTTTCTTTCCGCATGTTCCAAAGTTGTGATGATCTCTGATGAGAGATGGCCAAATCATGTGGTGACATGAAGGGCAGCAAGGTGGTACTGTTGTAGCATACCAGCCTTGCGTCATCCGACTTTCTCCGACGTTAACGTGGTTGGAGCCACGTTATCGTTCCTTTTCCGCATGTTCCAAAGTTGTGATGATCTCTGATGAGAGATGGCCTAATCATGTGGTGACATGAAGGGCAGCAAGGTGGTACTGTTGTAGCATGCCAGCCTTGCGTCATCCAACTTTCTCTGACGTTAACGTGGTTGGAGCCGCGTTACCGTTCTTTCCCCTTTCCGTGGTACCACATGTCTTATTGCCAGGGATTCGGTTTAGTAAGTTGGTAACCTCTTTCCGTGTACACACCAAACAGAGAGGCCGGGATGATGGTACCTTGGCCCAGGATTAAAGCCAGTCATCCGGTCAGGGGGCATGGGTGTTTCCGGTTGGGACCGAGAGGGGGGGCACCCCCTTATAGCGCGCGTATAGAAATTTGATCCCATGCTACGCGAGGTTGTAGCCTCCCCGTCTCAAGGTTTTTCTTGAACGATGCTTAGGGTGATCCCTGGCTTCGGATGGTTAAATTGGGTGTGTACTGGTTAGACGTGTTTCTTCCAAAACACCGTAGACGGAACTAGTCCCCGTGACTACTGAAATCCGTTGGCTGTGGTTAAGTACAAACTCTGCAGAGTCAATTCTTTCCAAATCATCGTATCCATGATCAAGTAATGAAAACATTATATCCATATCTATCCGCGTGGAAAACCTGTTCCCGGTGAGCAAGCTCAAGTGGTAAATCCAGATCTATTGTTATTCCTGTGGATGGACTAACCTTATAATTATCTCATGCTTGCGATAATGTATGTTCCCGAAACTGTTGTATTATTGAGCTGTGATATAAGCCCTTTATGTGACGTCGCGCAGAAGTCCGACTGTGGCGTGTTTTTGTTTCTTACATTAAATATAAGCCCTTTATGTGATGTCGCTCAGACGTCCGACTGTGGCATGCACCGTGCTTATTTTCTGTTATAAGCCCTTTATGTGGTGTCGCCTCGACGCCCGACTGTGGCATTATTATTCCGCATTTTCCGCTCGAGGAGTCTTTCAGACACTCGTTTGGCACCAGTATTACTATTCCGCATTTTCCGCTCGAGGAGTCTTTCAGACACTCGTTTGGCACCAGTATTATTACTCCGCATTTTCCGCTCGAGGAGTCTTTCAGACACTCGTTTGGCACCAGTATTATTATTCCGCATTTTCCGCTCGAGGAGTCTTTCAGACACTCGTTTGGCACCAGTATTATTATTCCGCATTTTCCGGTCGAGGAGTCTTTCAGACACTCGTTTGGCACCAGTATTATTATTCCGTATTTTCCGCTCGAGGAGTCTTTCAGACACTCGTTTGGCACCAGTATTGTTTTCCGCATTTTCCGCTCGAGGAGTCTTTCAGACACTCGTTTGGCCCCAGTATTATTATTCCGCATTTTCCGCTCGAGGAGTTATTCAGACCCGCGCTTGGCACCCAGTATTTATTATCTCTATGTCTGATCGCACTGGTTAACTTAGTCATGTACTTCATGTTCGCATTTGTTATATCTTATGTCCGAACTGTCTTGCGAGTACTTTCATAGTACTCACCTGGCTTGTTGATTTGGCCAGATGTTGACGAAGGCGATCTCTTGGATGAAGAGTTTGATAGCGCGTCCGATGCCTAGAGGGGTCCCAGTCAGTCCTGCGCGATCCCGAATTTTTGGTCACTTGTATTGTATACGCTTCCGCCACCCGCAATAAGTCTTCTCGAGCCTCACTCTGACGCTCGAAGAGCTGTAGTCTTCTCGAATCATATCACTCGCTTCGCGGTGATATCTCCACCACCGTTATTATCGTGAGTTAGTAGTTTGCCACCCTATCCGCCGTATTGTTTATCGGCGGGCATGTAATAAATTGTTGGGCAGTCTCTCCTCAACCTTGTATTATATTTAGTACTCCTGGTATTTTTCTTCTGTGACCAAGATATTGTCTACCAGTGAGAAGGAATTCTTCCTCGCTAGTCCGTAAAAGGGATTGGTCTCTCAATAATTATTTTATTGAAAAACCGGTCGTGACACAGGTGGGCGGCTACGCCCGCGTTCCGACCCGGCCCTCCCATCCAGCTTGCTTCATGGATCAATAGGGGATTGGAGTGGGGATCCGCCAACGACGTGCAGACTCTGCAGTCTCGCCTCCGAAGCCTTATCGAGAAGGGCCTCGACCTTGTGAACATCGTTCAAGTAATGTTAGTCCGCTGAACCTTGCCATGTCAGCGGCGGCCTCTCTGTATGTGGGACTTTAATCCGGAAGGACGGCGGACTCTTCAGCACGAAGGAATGTGGAAACTATATTTCGGGGAGCGAGGGTAATGGCCGGACACCACCGAAGATGTTGGCCTTGACTGCAATCATCCGGACACTGAGGTAAGTGTTTGCTCTCCGCACATCTTCCATTCAAGCATGATCTGACAAGATACTGAATAATCCGTCTCAATGCAGGACTGGATAAAGAAAGTGGTGCTAATCTGGTGTACGGCGCCCCTTCCCGAAGATTCTGCGACTGCGCTGCTGACGCGAATGCTGACTCCGACACCGTGCCAGGTGTCTATAGGGGAGAGCGAGAACAAGGAGACCAGAGGTACTCTCGGCTCCAGGGATAATTTAGGCGCCGTGTTCGGGAAAACTGAAACCTCTTCGTCCGAGGGCAAAGATACAGCGGAAACCCTCCATGGTAAGAAGAGGGCCGCTTCTGAAGATCAGGAGGGGAAGCCTTCCCAGAAAGGAAAAACGCCATTGACGGGCGGCTCGGGCCGGGGAAGCGATGTTGCCATAGAACTTTATGATGAGGACAAACCTCTGGCCAGACCGTAAGTGAAGCGGGGCACTTTAAACGTACCTCATCGCTTTCCGATTAGTGAATTAATCGTCCGAGGTATGTACATCCTCACAGGTTAATGCCTGGTGCTTCTCAACTATCCTCCTCTTGGGGGGACCTTCTTCTGGAGATGATGGAGAGTGGTACGCCATCTCCGGCTTCCTCGCCCCACAGGGCGGATGATCCCGAGGTATCGTCCCGGAGGGCCTCTCCCGATCGACAAGCAGTGCAGGGGACGAAGAAGGCATTACCCGAAGGTGGTGCCTCTGTCCTTCAGGGTTCGGATGTCAAGAATGATGGCCCCGCGCTATCCGGTTTACAGCTGGAAACAATTCTGGAGGGGAGAGAGCAGATTCCTTCAAAGGAATGCCATACTCCGGCGGTGGTGTCCGAAGACCCTCGGGCTCCGGAACTGCTGACGGACATGCTGCGACAAGCGTCCGTTTTAGAGGAGCACCGTGCCTTGATGGCTACGGTGGTGGAAAAGTTTCTGTCCGTGAAAAGCGGATTGCACGAGGCCTTTACGAGCCTTCTAAGAGGCTTCTAGGTTTGTGATTTAATTTTGCCAATTGAATTTTATTGATAGAGCGCACCTGTTGTATATGCAGTAGCCCCTGAGACTCGGATTGCCTGCCGAAGGAGGCGATCGGAGGATCAAAAAAGATATGTTTAGGTGCTAACCTTGATTGAATATTAAATACAGGCTGTCTCCTCCCCGGCGGCTACCCGGAATGCGGAAGTGGCCGAACTGCAGCAAAAGTTGGATATTGCGGGGGATGACATTGCACTGATCAACAGGCGTCTTGACAACTCGCAAGGTATGTACTTCAAGGATTCTTTTACACCAATTTTCTTGTAATTGAGGCCTGGCGCGGAAGAGAGTTTTATAGAAAATGTGCATGAATGCAGATGGTGCTGCCGCCGTTGACGCTCTTCGGGCGGAGCTAGCCCGGGCCAAGGAGCAGGCCCGGTTTAGTGATGCAGTTGCCGAGAAGGCCTCGGCTGATCTGAGAGCCGAACAAGCAGCTCGGCGCCAAAGTGAGGAGAAAATATCTGCACTGGCGCTTGAATTGAAGAATGCTGCCAGCCGCTGTGAATACCTTGAGAAGGAGAGTGAAGCCAAAACGGCTGAGCTTGATAAGGCCTTACGAGAGGCGAGTGAGGCTCGGTCTGAGTCCAGGGCAGCTCGTGAGGAGATTCGGCAGGCTAAGGAGATAGTGGCCGGTAAGCCCTTTTTGCTTCAGACCAATTTGGAGATCCGGACTATGTTCAGCTGAACCAAGTCTGGAGTTCTCGGGCTGAATTTTTAGACTTGCCGAAGAGTTCTTCCGATGCGGCGCAGTTCTACCAAGCGCAAGAGGGGTGTGCAACGGAGAAGCTTTTCTGGTCACAATTTGGCGCATCAAAGCGGACCCTGCTGCTGAATGAAAAGATGTCCCAATGGTCCGAACTTCATAGGATATCCGGCGACGCCATGAAGAACGTCATAATCCGGTTGTGGCCGAACGAGCCTATTCCAAAGATTTACATTGGTTTGGTGCGGCGTCTTGCTGACGCAGTGCCGCGTATTGGCGCTGTGAAGCAGACGGCGTGCATTGAAGGTGCACGGATGGCTTTTGCCCGAGTCAAGACATTCTGGGTGAGGATGAAGGCCATCGATGTTGCGACGAAGAATCCGGCAATGGGCCAGGGCCGGCCAGAGCATTATTTTGGAGACGTCCTAGAGGCCGCCTATCAGATAGAGGGTCAATGCTCAAAGAACATAATGTTCGAGGGCGGTGTATTGGAGTTTTAAAAGACAATTTTATAAGTAATATATTTTTATATTTTGCTCGAAAGCGTGTGCTCCTCCTGTGCGGCCGTTTTATTATAATCTGAAAGTTTTCCAGTCGTCGGCTTCAGCCCCCTCGTAGGAAGTACGGGGGTGTTCGGAAAATGCATGTAATCACTCTTGACCCAACTTCTTGGTCCATAAAGGAGGTGACAATGCGGCGAACCAGGCAATCGGACTATAGGGCGCTAACACTTTCACTTAGCCATAGGAGTTTTATAGTTGGGGCTACGACATAGCCCCTGGTATGCGTACGACTTATTCCGATGTGGTGCGTTACATATATGACCTAACAAGGGGGTCCTTCGTATTACACGGAAGAGTCATGACAGATTCGAAAAATTCATTGAGTGGTTGACCAGCTCTCGCAGCATCATGACAGTCGGTTTCGGCTTTCTCTACTGAGGTGCTCATCCGGTCTAAGCCAGGGCACAATCGCAGTAGTTCTCCCTTTACTACCCTAGCCGATAGAGCGGAACGTAGGGTAGCAAGCACAGGAGCCGGGCAACCCAACCATTGACCCAAGACATGATTCGGAGCTGACGCATATAAGGCCAAAACTCGTGACGCCGAAGTACGCTATAGAGTTGGTCGGACATTGCTGGCAACTCATTTGTTCCTGTACCGAGCCCCTGGAAGGTAATGCCGAGGTGCGTATGTAGAGCGGCTGTTAAGGCCGTGCTCATTGCTGAGAGGGTATTGAAGATTAGTTCGGATAAAGTTTTACTGGGAGCAGAGCAATATGCCAATGATAAATTTATATGTATAAACAAACCGCAAACCTGGCTATTTGACATGCACAGGGTAGGGAACGAAGGTAAAAGGGCATAATACAGGCTAAAAAATAAAGAGTGTGGTCTACAAAAAGTTATTTTGGACCTCCTGTCGCACGTCTACGTCGCCCGTCCTCGGGGGTGGGGGAATCCTTAACGAGAGTAGCCCCTTAGGTGAGTGTACGAATCCGAACTCCGATAGAGTCCGTTGTAGATGCTGTACTTTTCGTCACCTATTTCTTAAAAGATGATAAAGAAAGAAATACATAAAAATAGATAGAAAATGTTACGGGAATGTTTGCAGGGTTGTCCATATTGTGCTTCCGTCAATGCCCATGGTATCTTGAGTGCGTAGTGATGTACGCGCTCTGTGAACCTTGCGGGTATAAGGAGTGGGCGACGGAAATCGAACTGCTATTTCCGTTCCGTGAGTCGCCGAACTTTGGAAGGGAATTGTTTCTAGCCCCTGGTGTTCGGCCGGTGAGCCGCTCCATCATCTTTATCGCCTGGCGGCCTCCTTCCCTTGTGTTCGGCGTTGAGCTTGCCTGCCTGCTTCAAGACCCAACAGTTTCTGTTGGTATGATTAGCGGGCTTATCAGGATGACCATGAATCTGGCAAGGTCGGTCCAATATCCTGTCGAGGGTGGATGGTCCGTCTTGGTTTCCCTTCAGTGGCTTCTTCCGTTGACCGGGTTTTGGATTGTTGAATCCTGCGTTGACCGCAGTGTCGCATGGACTTTCATTGTTATAGTGACTGTTTTGTTCAGTTCGTCGTGGCTTGCCGTTGCCGTCCCGGATTTCGGAAGTGCCCGGGTCGCTGGCGTTATTGCTTTTACGAGCAAGCCAGTTGTCTTCTCCCGCACAAAAGCGAGTCATGAGAGCGGTGAGGGCTTTCATGGACTTGGGTGCTTCCTGGCCGAGGTAATGTGCTAGCCATTCATCCCGGACGCTATGTTTGAAGGCCGCGAGGGCTTTCGCGTCCAGACAGTCGACGATTTGGTTCTTTTTGACTAAGAACCTAGTCCAGAATGTTGGACGATATGACTTAAGTCATCGGCATCTAGCGGCCAGACATATGTTCCCTCAAAGTTTTCTCGAAAAGCATTTTCCAAATCTTCCCAGCTGCCTATAGAATTTTCTGGCAAACTATTTAGCCAATACCGCGCTGACCCTTTGAGCTTGAGAGGTAAGTATTTGACGGCGTGAAGGTCGTCTCCTCGGGCCATGTGAATGTGGAGGAGAAAATCCTCAATCCATATCACGGGATCGGTTGTTCCATCGTATGATTCGATGTTAATGGGTTTAAGCCCGTCTGGAAATTCATGCTCCATTACCTCATCGGTGAAGCAGAGAGGGTGTGCGGCTCATCTCTGTTGAGCCATGCTGTGGAGCACCTCCGGTGGATTCCGTTTGCGACTTTGGGACCGAGCATGGCCGGGTCTGTGGCGTCCGAATAGGTAACCATTATCCCCTATCAGGGCATGTCCCCGCTGTCGGTGTCAAAACCGGCGGATCTCGGGTAGGGGGTCCCGAACTGTGCATCTAAGGCTAATGGTAACAGGAAGTGGGGGACACAATGTTTGCCTAGGTTCGGGCCCTCTCGATGGAGGTAATACCCTACTTCCTGCTGGATTGATCTTGATGATATGAGTATTACAAGAGTTGATCTACCACGAGATCGTAGAGGCTAAACCCTAGAAGCTAGCCTATGAGTATGATTGTTGACGTTGGTCCTACGGACTAAACCCTCCGGTTTATATAGACACCGGAGGGGGCTAGGGTTACACAGAGTCGGTTACAGAGAAGGATATCTACATATCCGAATCGCCAAGCTTGCCTTCCACGCAAAGGAGAGTCCCATCCGGACACGTGACGAAGTCTTCAATCTTGTATCTTCATAGTCCAACAGTCCGGCCAAAGTATATAATCCGGCTGTCCGGATACCCCCTTATCCAGGACTCCCTCAGTAGCCCCTGAACCAGGCTTCAATGACGATGAGTCCGGCACGCAGATTGTCTTCGGCATTGCAAGGCGGGTTCCTTCTCCGAATACTCCATAGAAGATTGTGAACACAAGGATCGTGTCCGGCTCTGCAAAACAAATTCCACATAACGCCGTAGAGAAAATATATTTCACAAATCTAATCTGCTGACAACATTTCATAGCATGACATCACGCCGCGGCCCGGTCATTATTCGAACCGTTTTCGTCAACCAGCTGTTGCACGATTGGCGAGGCGGTTTCATTGGCACGTCTTGTCGAAGCAGAGATCGTGTCCCCTTATCACGGGATTCTCATCAATACGGGTGTGGGTAACCCAACCGCGCCGTTAACATGGCACACGGGGAATGAGCGAGTTTGATGGGGCAAGTGGGGAGGCACACGGTTTCTACGGCCTTTATAAAGTTATAAGGGTTTATAATTTCTCCACCCACGCCTTCTTCTTCCTCTGCTCATACATTTTCCCTCTCGCTCGAGCCCCATCGCCCAAGCATTCGTCTTCTCAACCTACAAAGGCTCTCCGAAAATGTCCGGATCCGGAGCAGAAGGCAAGTGGATGGCCTCTACCATCCGGGAGAAGGATATCAAAAAACTCCGGGAGGCCGGGTATCTGGCCAAGAAAATTGGCCACCGCCTTCCGACGGCGGGACAGATCGTCCCCACTCCGGAACCCCACGAGAGGGTGGTATTCCTCCCTCATTTTGTCCGCGTGCTAGGGTTTCCGCTCCACCCATTCGTTCGCGGCATCATGTATTATTACGGGATTGATTTTCATGATCTGTCTCCCAATTCCTTCCTCAACATCTCGACGTTCATTGTCGTGTGTGAGGCCTTTCTCCGCATCGCGCCTCACTTCGGCTTATGGCTAAAGATTTTTAATGTGAAGCCCAAGGTGGTGAGCGGCGATCACGCTGAGTGCGGAGGCGCCATGGTGACCAAGATGCTCAAAGTCACATGGCCATCAGGTACCTTTAATGATTCCGTCAAAGAGTGGCAACAGCAGTGGTTCTATATCACTGAGCCGCGCGACCCAAAAGGGGTCGCAGCTCCCCAAATTCCTATTCGGAGCACCCCTGCGGCTTACGTCGCGACCCGAGAAGGGCCTGAACTGGTCTACGTCCGACGAACTGTCGGAGCTCCAGACGCACGTCAAGGGTATAGAAGATAAGAATATCAAACTTGTTGATGTAGTCCAGGTGATGTTAGTTCGCCGGATTCTTCCTTGCCAACACAGATCTTGCAGTTTATGGGAATTCGACCCGGCCAAGCACCAGACCCTGCGGGAGCTCTTCGGCTCCTCTCACAAGGACATCTGGAAGGTGCTCTTCATGTCCGGCAAATCGTGGCCGGACTCCGCCGAGGACCGCGGGTACCAACTGTCCCGCCCTGCAAGTCCGGTAAGTCATTATACATTGGCAATTCATAAGTTTTATCTGCATAACCCGAGGGAAATGCTTGATGTGTTTTCCACCACTCTACTAGGGCTGGACGAAGAAGGCGGGGTGGATCTACTGTCCGGTCCCACTACTAGAAGAACCGGCCGGCCCACTTCTGACGAAGATGCTGGTCCCAGTGCCTTACAAGGCGCCGAAGAAGAAGGCCGAGAAGGAGGCCAACGAGACCAGAGGCGGACTTCGTCGCCGCGGTACTTCGGACACAATAGCCGAAGACTCCGATGCCCGCTCCTCCCCCGAAGAGGTCGAGGAAGAGGAGGAAGACCAATCCCCAGTGAGGGGGAGAAAGAAAAGGACGGCCTCCACATCTTTGGAGGCCGAGACGCCCAAGAAGGGAAAAACCTCCAGACCGGAGGAGTCCACCGCCGCTGCCGACAGCAGCCTGGAGTGGGATCCCAGGGCCCAGCCCCTGGTAAATTCGTGAGTATATAAAATCCGAGCACGTTTACGCATCGGCCCTCTTTATGGTATGATGTTTTGATCATTAATCCATACCTTTTTGGCAGTCCGGCGAGGTCCCGCACCGAACCATCCTCATAAAGGGTTCATTGGCTTCAGATGCTATGGACAGCGGGACACCCCCGAAGGCCCCTTCCCTAGAATATATACATGATACCGAGGCGATGTCCCAGAGGGAACCAGGCCAAGGAGGGGGGAAAAGACCAGAAAGGCGGCCCCAGGGGGTCGAGCTACAAGGGTCGGACACACGGCAGAAAAGGCTCCCATGAATGTCGACAGCGGGAGCTATCTTAAATTGGGCTCTCAGCCGGACAAAATTCCGGAGACCAGTATGACTCCAGAATCGGGGAGGCGGCCCCTCTCAGCTGGAGGGGTTGCGCCTATTCCACCGGCAACTTCTGTCCAATTAGAGATGCCGGATACTTTATCGGCGGCGCTAAAGAGCGCCTCCATCGTTGAAGAACACCGTGTCCTTATGGGTGCGGTGATTGAGAAGATTTAGTCCGCCGAGAGCGGACTGAATGAAGCCTGCATTAGCCTTATAACGGGCTTTGAGGTATGTTTTATGAGGTTTCAAAGAATGTCATAGTGTAGGTAGTAGCCCCTGATACACTGTTCGGTGAAAGAAAGAACCGAACAGGGGATCAAACATAATTCCACAGGAGATTGACTTTATGGCATCTCTCTTTTGTTTAAAAGCAGGTGTCTGTCACGACTGCCGCGTCGCATAATGCGGAAGTCTCCGGACTGACGGAGAGTCTGGAGAAGGCCGAAGAAGAACTTGGCCAACTGAAAAAGCAGTTAGATGATAAACAAGGTATGCAGAAGACCTTGCTCGCGTTCGACGCGAATGAATGATTTAGTATGATAAAAATATGTTTCATGGTCCGCTCTAGGGGCGATGACCGAAGTTGAGGCACTTAAGAAGGTTGTGGCCGAGGCTGAGAAGAAAGCAGTCGCAGAGCAGGCTCCTCACGAGAAGCATGAAGCCAGGGTGATTGAAGCTGGGCGAGAGCTTCAAGAGGCCGGAAAGAAATGCGAGGCCTTGGAGCAGAGTCTATCAGTGAAAGAGTCTGAACTCGCCCAAGGTCGCCAAGCTGAAAGCGATGCCCGGGGGGAAGCCCAGGGCGCCCTGAAGGAAATTCAGGAGGCGAGAAAGATTGCGGCTGGTAAGGCTTTGTCTATGCAAAGCGTGTATTGAAAAAGAGAAAAGCATGCTTACTAATTTGAATTCGGGTTTCTCCAGGGGTATTTGCGGAGCTGCCACGCAGCATATCTGACGCCGCCCAATTCTACCGAGCCGAAGAAAGGAGTGCTGCGGAGAAGCTCTTCTGGTTGCAGTATCTGGCGCCGAATTATCCGGTGCCATTTGCCGATCAGATCAGCTGAAACAGCTGATCGAACTGCATAAGGCGGCCGAACTAGCCATGAAGGATATAATTATCCGGCTATGGCAAGCCGAGCCGATTCCAAGCAGCTACTTCGGGTTCGTGAAGCGGCTTGTGAGTGCGTGCCCTCGACTTGATGTCATCAAGCGGTCTGTATTGAGGGTGCCCGAATGGCCTTCGCCCGCGCAAAGGTGCACTGGGGGAAGATGGATGCTAAAAAGCTTATGACCGAGGGACCGCCGGAGGGGAAGAAGCACCGCAAGACCGAATTGTATTATGATAGTGTCCTGAAAGGATCCCGCCTTGCGGCTGAGCAATGCACCAAGGACATTATATTTCCATGAATACAGTCATGTAGTCCTTTGTAATGTTTAAACAAGGTCATTTCTATTATTTATTGCCTGTTATTTGAAATTTTTACCTCCTGCGCGGCCGTTTTATATATTAATTCTAAGAGTTGGCCAGTCGTCGGCTTCTGCCCCCACGTAGAAAGTACGGGGGTGTTCGGGATAAACCTGAACACTCTTTATCCCAGTTTTGGGTCCTTGAAGGAGGTGTTCAGCACAACGAACCAGGAAATTGGACTATAAGGCTTTATCACTCTCACTTAGCCATAGGAGTTTGACAAAAAGAAGGTAGGCGCAGCCCCTGGTGTTCGGAAGACCGCACGAGGGGCTCTATAAGCACCTGATTGAAAGAAAACCGATCCATCCACGCTGCATTAGCTATCGCATAATGCGGAAGAAATCCTTAAAGATTTTATAACCTCTTGAACAGCGACCAACTCTCGCCGCATCATGACAGTCAGTTTTTGGCTTTCTATACTGAGGTGCTCGCCCAGATGAACCGGGGCACAATCGCAGTAGTTCTCCCGGTGGCACCTTAGCCGATATCGCGGAACGTAAGGTATCAAAACACGGGAGCCGGGAAAACCCAACATTTGACCCAAGACATGATTCGGAGCCGATGCATATAATGCTATAAGTTCGGGGTGTCGAACGGCCGTGAAGGTGTTCGGACTTTATTGCCGTATTATGGGTGCAATGAAGCCCCTGCATATTAAGGCATATCTCAGTATACGGATGCCATTTGACAAAGAGTCTCAATAAGAAACAACATCAGATAAGCGTCATATAAAGCCACATGTTGGAAATAACACGTCAAAGCGTATGGGTACATGTAATGTGATAAAAATAAGTATGACTTCAGAACCTGCTGGGACTAGGCGGGGGGAGACTGTGTGCGGATCCATATGTGGTTTGATGGTCATCGGGGGGCGTCTCTAAGGATTCCCTTACGCATTTGAGCTGTTTCCATATCGCCAGTCCAGGCCTACACAAAAGTTGACCTGTAAGAGAAAGGGTGCAAAAAATATATGTGTATGCCGTGTAGGGGTCGAGCCGCATTGTGTGGCCTATCCTCGCTGTGCCTCCGTCTACTGCCGGAGTGTTTTAGTTGAGCTCCGGACAAGCCGGGCTATCCTGCCACGAAGTAGTCCGGACTCCCTTAACGGTGTCCGGGAGCTTGGCTGTCGACCCGAGGTTCGATTGAGAGATGGCTTTAGTTTCTTCTACTGTTAAGGCGGCGTTACATTCTTCGGCACAGAGGTGGAGTTCGGCCTTGCCATTAACTATTATGACGCCACACGGACCGGGCATCTTGAGCTTACGGTAGGCGTAGTGTGGCACCATGTTGAATCAAGCAAACACGGTTCGTCCGAGCAGTGCATGATAATTGGTGCGAAACGGGACGATGTCGAAGGTTAAATCTTCGGTACGGTAGTTATCCGGTGATCCGAAGACTACCTTCAGGGTGATGGGGCCTGTATAGCGGGCTTCCACACCTGGTATAACACCTTTGAAGGTAGTTTTAGTGGGTTTGATCATTGAATGATCGATGCCCATCTTGCGCACTGTGTCCTGATACAGCAAGTTTAGACTGCTGCCTCCGTCCATAAGGACTCGCGTGAGGCGAAATCCGTTGATTATTGGGTCAAGGACTAGTGCGGCTGAATTGCCCATATTGATATTGGTCGGCCGATCTGTACGATCGAAAGTGATCGGCCATAGTGGGGCGACGGATTTCGTCAAGTCGACATCCTTAAGAGTGCACATCCATTCCGACTTGGGAATTTGGGTGGTGTTTATCATATTCACCATTTTAATTTGCGGGGGGAATTTTCTTTGCCCTCCTGTGTTCGGTGATCGGGGCTCCTCCTCGTCGTTATCGCTTTGAGGCCCCTTCTCATTGTGGTGGGCACCTGACCTGCCGGCTTGTTTGAAGACCCAGCATTCTCTGTTGGTATGATTGGCTGGTGTTTCTGGGGTGCCATGAATTTGGCATGGACGATCGAGTATGCGGTCTAGACTGGAGGGGCCCGAATTGTTCCTTTGTAGTGGCTTTTTCCGCTGACCGGACTTAGAGCCACGGAATCCGGCATTGACTGCCGTGTCTCCGGCGTTATCCCCACTTTTATGACGCTTATGTTTATTGCGTCGGGGCTTGCCGCTGCTATCTCTGGCCGCTGATGTGCCAGGATCGCTTGCTGTGTTGTTACTACGAGCCAACCAGCTATCCTCGCCTCCACAAAAGCGGGTCATGAGTGTCGTGAGGGCAGCCATCGATTTGGCTTTTCTTGGCCGAGATGTCGGGCAAGCCACTCGTCGCGGATATTATGCTTAAAGGCCGCTAGGGCTTCGGCATCCTGTCAGTCGACAATTTGATTCTTTTTAGTTAGGAACTGAGTCCAGAATTTCCTGGCTGACTCTCCGGGCTATTGGGTTAAGTGACTTAAGTCGTCAGCATCCGGTGGTCGCACATAAGTGCCTTGGAAGTTATCCAGGAATGCGTCTGCCAGGTTCTCCCAACTTCCAATGGAATTTTCCGGCAAACTGTTCAGCCAATGCCGAGCCGGTCCCTTGAGTTTTAGTGGGAGGTACTTGATTGCGTGTAAATCATCCCCGCGGGCCATGTGAATATGGAGGAAGAAATCTTCTAGCCATACCGCGGGGTCCGTAGTCCCATCGTAGGGCTCAATATTTACGGGCTTAAACCCTTCTGGGAATTCATGATCCATTACTTCGTCAGTGAACCATAGGGGGTGTGCGGCGCCTCATTGCCGGGCTATATCACGACGCAGTTTAGATGCGTCTGGTCTGTTGTATTCGGCCCGGCCGGATTTATTTTTGGTATATCCGGCGTGCTGATCGACACGCGTTGGGGCGCGCCCCCGTGATCCGTAGATCGATCTTGACTGTCCTGCTTTGTTTTTCAATGCCTCTCGCAGGTCCTGTGTGTAGCCCCGAGCCTTCGTCTTTTTGTTTGACTGGCGACGGGGTGCGGGATGGTGTTCGGGCTGATATGCTTTATCTCGGCCATGCGGTGGCTGGTCAGCCGCATCCTGCTCTAGCGTCTCCTCCTCGGATTGAGGTAACGACTTGCGCTTTTGGTAACTTTTTGTTGGGCGCTCGAGTCCATATTCCTCGGCTGCCAGGACCTCACTCCATCTATCCGTTAGCAGATCTTGATCGGCTTGAAGCTGCTGCTGCTTTTTCTTCAGTCTTTTTGCAGTGGCTATAAGCCGGCGCTTGAAGCGTTCCTGCTCGACGGGGTCCTCAGGCACGATGAATTCGTCGTTGCCAAGGCTTACCTCGTCTTCGGAGAGGGGCATGTAGTTATCGTCCTCCAAGTCTCCATCCATTGCCTGTTCATCGGGGCTATCTTGCCCATCTTTCCGTTCGGCCTGCTCGAAGTCTGGCCTAGCGGGGTTGTTTTCGTCTTCGGCACCGTCCGGAGCATTATTGTCTCCTGTGCCGGTATCATTATTTTTGCCATGGTGAGGCTTAGAGCGGCGCCTATGACGATGACGCTTAGATTGCTTCTCAAGAGGATTATCCTCCGTTGCCTCGTCGCCATTGCCTTATTTGGGTGTGTCCACCATATATATGTCGTATGATGAGGTGGCCGCCCAACGCCCTGTGGGCGGTGGTTCCTGTTCTTCTCCAGCATCGTCGTCCATACCGTCGATGTCTTCGGAGTCGAAATCAAGCGTGTCGGTCAAGTCATCGACAGTGGCTTTTAAGTGGGTGGTGGGTGGGAGGCGAATTTCTTCGTCGTCCTCTTCCCACTCGAGCCGGACATAGTTCGGCCGCGAGTCTCATGACAAGGAGAGAGACTTTAGTGAATTTAGCACGTCGCCAAAGGGTGAGTGCTGAAAAATATCCGCGGAGGTGAACTCCATGATCGATGCCCAATCAGATTCGACAGGGACGGATGCGCGCGGTTCAGAACCTATGGCTGGAGACGAGTCCGAGGATCCGATGACACAATCCTCATTAGAGGCGAAGCCTGTGTTCGGCTCTATCGCGGCTGAGTGTACGGCCTCCGTGGCGGGGTCCATCCGCCCGTCCTCGGATGGCATGATCTGCTCCAGATTAAGATCCTGGGCAGCCGCACGCGCGATCTCCCGAATACAGTCCGATGGCAGATCTAAGTCATGCTCATCATGACTGTTCGGCGCACCTGCCATGGGCTCGAATCCGTTGAAGATCAAGTCTTCGTGGATGTCGGCCGTATAGTTCAAGCTTCCAAACCTGACCTGATGGCCAGGGGCGTAGCTATCGATCTACTCCAGATGGCCAAGCGAGTTGGCCCGCAGTGCGAAGCCGCCGAATACGAAGATCTGTCCGGGGAGGAAAACCTCACCCTGGATTGCATCGTTGAAGATGATTGAAGGAGCCATCAAGCCTTATCTTGACGACACAGTGGAACTCTCAATGAAAGCACCAGTGTGGGTGTCAAAACCGGTGGATCTCGGGTAGGGGGTCCCGAACTGTACGTCTAAGGCTAATGGTAACAGCAGGCGGGGGACACAATGTTTGCCCAGGTTCGGGCCCTCTCGATGGAGGTAATACCCTACTTCCTGCTTGATTGATCTTGATGATATGAGTATTACAAAAGTTGATCTACCACGAGATCGTAGAGGCTAAACCCTAGAAGCTAGCTATGAGTATGATTGTTGACGTTGGTCGTACGGACTAAACCCTCCGTTTTATATAGACACCGGAGGGGGCTAGGGTTACACAGAGTCGGTTACAGAGAAGGAGATCTACATATCCGAATCATCAAGCTTGCCTTCCATGCAAAGGAGAGTCCCATCCGGACACGGGACGAAGTCTTCAATCTTGTATCTTCATAGTCCAACAGTCCGGCCAAAGTATATAATCCGGGTGTCTGGATACCCCCTTATCCAGGCCTCCCTCACCCGCGATCTGTACACCAATCTTGTGTGTCCTGCTCTGCCCTCCCGACTTTGTTGGACGTCTCGAGTGTGCCCCTGATCTGTTTTGGTCTTGCCTTGACTGCCGAGTGGGGAGGTATGGTGTTCTTCTTGGGCTGATGCTTGGTCCGGACCGAACTGTAGTCGGCCTGCCGCATTGTTCGATGGTGGTGCGGGCTCTAGTGCCTCGCCGTCGTATTGAGGGAGCCACCTACGCTTGGGGTGGCTTTTGTCTGGGCCGTTGAGGCCGTACTCTTCGGCGGCCAGGACCTCGGTCCATCTATCATTGAGCAAATCTTGGCTCAATTGAAGTTGCAGCTGCTTCTTTCTTAGGCTCCTTGTAGTGGCTATTAGCCGGCGCTTAAAGCGCTCCTGCTCAGGAGGTTCCTCAGGCACAATAAATTCTTCGTTGCCGAGGCTCTCCTCTACATCGGAGAGTGGGAGATAATTACTATCCTCCGAGTCTCCATATATGGCCTGTTCCTCAGGGCTATCCTGTCTGCTTTCTTGTTCCTCCTGTTCGGATCCTTCCTCACCAGGGTCTTCAATGTCCGGAGTGTTATCTTCTCTGGTGCCAGTATCGTTTTCTTCTGGGCGACGCGACTTGGAGCGCCGTCGGGGGCGCCGGTGTTCGGACCGTGTACCAGGAGGTTTATCCTCAACTGGATCCTTCTTGTCATCATCGAGAGCGTTGTCGGATGTGTCTATCATACACACGTCATACCAGGAGGTGGACGCCCCGCGTCTAATGGATAGCAAGTTCTGGCCTTGCCCCTCATCGTCGTCCATACCGTCAATGTCTTCGGAGCCGGGGTCAATTGTGCCGATTGGGTCTTCGATAGTGGCTATGAAGTGGGTGGCGGGTGGGAAGCCAAATTCTCCTCCATCTGCCGCAAATTCGAATTGGACATAGTTCGGCGGCGAATCACCTGCCAGGGATAGATTTGTTAGTGAGTTTAGTACATCACCCATGGGCGAGTGTTGGAAGATGGCTGCGGCACTGAACTTAAAGATCGATAACCGATCAAGTTCAATATCTGCGGGCTCGCCGGGTTCAGAGCTTGTCGCCAGAGGTGAGTCCAGGGTTCTGTAGGTACAGACATCATGCGGAGTAGGATCTGTGTGCGGCTCCAACGCCGCAGAATCGGTAGCCTCCGTGACGGGGCTGAGCTTGCCATCTTCGGGTAACCCGGTCTGCTCTAGATCTAAGGCCGGAGTCGTCCCAGGAGCTATCACCTGGATGCGGCCCGATGGCAAGTTTAGGCCGTGCTCGTCGGGGCAAAGGGGAGCGGTTGCTGCGGTCTCAAATCCATTGAAGATCAAGTCTCCACGGATGTCTGCGACGTAGTTCAAGCTCCCAAACCTGACCTGATGGCCAGGGGCGTAGCTATCGATCTGCTCCAGATGGCCAAGCGAATTGGCCCGCAGTACGAAGCCGCCGAATACGAAGATCTGTCCGGGGAGGAAAGTTTCTCCCTGGACAACGTCATCATGGATGATTGAAGGGGCCATCGAGCCCTTTGTCGACGGCACAGTGGAACTCTCAATGAAAGCACCAATGTCGGTGTCAAAACCGGCGGATCTCGGGTAGGGGGACCCGAACTGTGCGTCTAAGGTCGATGGTAACAGGAAACAGGGGACACGATGTTTACCCAGGTTCGGGCCCTCTCTATGAAGGTAATACCCTACTTCCTGCTTGATTGATCTTGATGAATATGAGTATTACAAGAGTTGATCTACCACGAGATGGTAGAGGCTAAACCCTAGAAGCTAGCCTATGATTATGATAATGTGTGTCCGCCTATCCGAACTCTCTCCGGTTTATATAGACACCGAAGAGATCTAGGGTTACATGGAGTCGGTTGGATAAAAAGGAATCTACATGATTAATCGCCAAGCTTGCCTTCCACGCCAAGGAGAGTCCCCTCCGACACGTAGAGGGTCTTCGGTCTTCACATCTTCATGGCCCATCTGTCCTGCCCATGGCTAACAGGTCGGACGCCCGAGGACCCCTTAGTCCAGGACTCCCTTAGTAGTTTCCTAGGTCATGATGGTTTCTATACGAGATTTATCAAAGACTTTTCTAAAATTTCTAGGCCTCTTACGAATCTTTTGCAAAAGGATGTTCCTTTTGTTTTTTATGATGATTGTTTAGAAGACTTCGAAACACTCAAGAAAACCTTAATTTCTGCACCTATTGTTCAACCACCTGATTGGAACTTGCCTTTTGAAATTATGTGTGATGCTAGTGATTATGCTATTGGTGTTGTTCTAGGGCAAAGAGTTGATAAGAAACTGAATGTTATTCATTATGCTAGTAAAACTCTAGACAATGCACAACGAAATTATGCTACTACTGAAAAAGAATTCTTAGCAGTGGTGTTTGCTTGTGATAAATTTAGATATTACATTGTTGATTCAAAAGTAATTGTTCACACCAATCATGCTGCTATTAAATATCTTATGGAAAAGAAATATGCTAAACCTAGACTTATTCGATGGGTTCTCTTGCTACAAGAATTTGATTTACATATTGAGGGAGTCCTGGATAAGGGGGTATCCGGACAGCCGGACTATATACTTTGGCCGGACTTTTGGACTATGAAGATACAATATTGAAGACTCCGTCCCGTGTCCGGATGGGACTCTCCTTTGCGTGGAAGGCAAGCTTGGCGATTCGGATATGTAGATCGCCTTCTCTGTAACCGACTCTGTGTAACCCTAGCCCCCTCCGGTGTCTATATAAACCGGCGGGTTTAGTCCGTCGGACCAACGTCAACAATCATACTCATAGGCTAGCTTCTAGGGTTTAGCCTCTATGATCTCATGGTAGATCAACTCTTGTAATGCTCATATCATCAAGATCAATCAAGCAGGAAGTAGGGTATTACCTCCATCGAGAGGGCCCGAACCTGGGTAAACATTGTGTCCCCCGCCTCCTGTTACCATTAGCCTTAGACGCACAGTTCGGGACCCCCTACCCGAGATCCGCCGGTTTTGACACCGACACATATCACTGATAGAAAAGGAGTTGAGAACCCCATAGCTGATAACTTGTCTAGGCTTGAAAATGTGCTTGATGACCCACTACCTATTGATGATAGTTTTCCTGATGAGCAGTTAGCTGCAATAAATGTTGCTCATAATACTCCTTGGTATGCTGACTATGCTAATTACATTTTTGCTAAATATTTACCACCTAGCTTTACATACCAAGAAAAAAAAAATTCTTCTATGTTTAAGACATTACTTTTGGGATGACCCACATCTTTATAAAGAAGGAGTAGATGGTATTATTAGACGTTGTGTACCTGAGCATGAAATGGGACAAATCCTACAAAAATGTCACTCCGAAGCTTATGGAGGGCATCATGCTGGAGATAGAACTGCTCACAAGGTATTGCAATCTGGATTTTATTGGCCTACTCTCTTCAAGGATGCCCGTAAGTTCGTCTTATCTTGTGATGAATGCCAAAGAATAGGTAATATCGGTAAGCTTCAAGAAATGCCTATGAATTACTCACTTGCTGTTGAACCATCTGATATTTGGGGATTTGATTAGATCGGACCTTTTCCTTCCTCTAATCGGTATACACATATTTTGGTTGCTGTTGATTATGTTACTAAATGGGTAGAAGCTATTCCAACCAGTAGTGATGATCACAACACCTCTATTAAAATTCTTAAGGAAGTTATTTTCCGAAGGTTTGGAGTCCCTAGATATTTAATGACTGATGGTGGTTCACACTTTATTGATGGTGCTTTCCGTAAAATGCTTGCCAAGTATGATGTTAACCATAGAATTGCACCACCTTATCATCCTTAGTCTAGTGGTCAAGTTGAACTTAGCAATAGAGAAACAAAGTTAATTTTGCAAAATACTGTCAATAGGTCCAGGAAGAATTGGTCTAAGAAATTAGATGATGCACTTTGGGCTTATAGGACAACATATACAAATCCTATGGGTATGTCTCCTTATAAAATGGTTTATGGTAAAGCTTGTCATTTGACTCTTGAGTTAGAACATAAAGCATATTGGGCAATCAAAGAACTCAACTATGATTTCAAACTTGCTGGGGAAAAGAGGTTATTTGATATTAGCTCTTTAGATGAATGGAGAACCCAACATTATGAAAATGCCAAGTTGTTTAAACAAAAAGTCAAAAGATGGCATGATAAAAGAATCCAAAAGCGTGAGTTTGAAGTCGGAGAATATGTTCTATTCTACAACTCTCGTTTCAGATTTTTTGCAGGAAAAATCCTCTCAAAATGGGAAGGACCCTATGTTATCGAGGAGGTTTATCGGTCTGGACACTTCAAAATAAATAATGCCGAAGGTACTAACCCGAAGGTTGTTAATGGGCAATGAATAAAACATTATATCTCAGGTACGCCCATTAATGTTGAAAGTAATATTATCCAAACTTTGACACCAAAAGAACATATAAAAGAGTCCTTCCGAAACACTCTAGAATCGTAAAAATAAGGAGGTACGTGATACGGTAAGTAAACGGACTAAAATCCGCAAAAATATTTTTTGTCAGTTTTGGAATATTTAGAAAATTAGGGAAATAAGAAACTTCTAGGAAGCGTACCCTGGTGGGCAGAAGACACCAGGGCACGCGCCAGGCGCGCCCAGGTGGGTTGTGCCCACCTGGGGTACCTTCCGGACTCCATTTTTCTACAGTTTACATGTCCCCCAAGATAAAAAAAAAATCATTATATACCCCCTGAACCTATTGACCACCGTATTGCGGAGAAATCTTCTGTTTTCTTTTCCTTGCTGTTTTCTGCCACTTCAAGCTCCTCCAAGGACAAGTTCTTCAAGAACATCATCAAACCATGTCCGTGGGAGGTGGTGCAGCACCCTGAAGCCATCCAGATGCATGAGGGGGTGCTTCACATCCATGATGTGCAAGGTCCCAAGGGGACGGGAACCGTGGAGGCCGGGCTTGAAGCTATGGAACAGGAGGTGTTCTGGTGCAAGGGGACGGTGGAGCGTGGACTCAATGCCAATCACCTCATGATCACGAACCTCTCCCGTGATTTCAAGGTGGATTTCAAGCCCATGAAGGACATAGTCTTCACCCTCAACGAGCAAATTAACTTCCTCCAAAGCCAAATTTATGATCTTCAAAACCAAGTCTTTGAATATGAGGCAAGGTTTAGAGGTATGAGTTTGGCTGCTAGTTGCAGGACCCGCGAGACTCACTCCTCCTATTATGATGGTGGACCTCTGCCATGGAAACCCGAGGACAATATCTCTGCTTCATCACCACCATCTTCTTCTTCACCACCAAAGGAAAACTGAGTATCGGGTATGGGCACTCCCCTTGGCTTCCGCCAAGCTTGGGGGAGGTGCCCTGGTATCGTATCATCCCCACTATCTTTTGCCTTTACGTATTTTAGTTCAATCTTTTGCTTTAGATGAATAAAGTTCAGTTTGATCCTTTCTTTTCGAGAGTTTGCTTAGTGATCTATCCTTGTAATCGTGTGCGAGATTTATAATAAAGTTTAGTTTGAGTTTTTGCTTTCTTTAATTTCATGTTGCGATAAAAAGAAAGGAAACAAATAAAAAGAAAGGAAATAAATAAAAGAACGGAAATAAATGAAAAAGTTCATATGCTAATCTTATGGTAGGTTATGACACCACATAAGGAAAAGTATAAGTAGAAATTTTTATTAGAGGTTGACAAACATAGCATTAGTCAATGATGCAACTCATGAAAGAATTAATAAGGGAAGAGAAGATTCACATATAAATATACTATCCTAGAAATCTTTTGTGATTGTGAGCCCTGATTCAAAATATTATATGCCAAAATTGTTGACGTTGGACAAGGAAGACAACTTAATAATTTTTGTTTGTTTATATTCACATAAAAGTCATATTGTCATGGATTCGTTAACATGTGGTGGTTGCCCCTTATCTTTGCTAGCCAAAAATCCTGCACTAAGTAGAGATACTACTTGTGCATCCAAAAACCCTTAAACCCAAATCTTATTTTCAAGAGTCCACTATACCTACCTAGGGATTGAGCAAGATCTCTCAAGTAAGTTTTCATCGGTGCAAAAAGGCAATAAAAATTGCTTCTAAAAGTGTGAGATCATTTAGTGTAAGAGAAAATTGAGTGTTGTACGAACTTGTGATGGTGAAGAATAAAAGCGACAGACTTCATAATAAAGGTTGCTATGACAAGGAGAAATACAACGTGACGTTCTTTTGCACTAAGGGGTTGAGCATACAAACAAATAAGCGCATGGGAACCTCTGCTTCCCTCTGCGAAGGGCCTATCTTTTACTTTTATGTATTTACTTTTATGCAAAGAGTCAAAGTTTTCTCTCTATTCCTTTTTATTTTCTCCTTTGGCAAGCATCATGTGGTGAGGAAAGATCTAGGCACATATGTCCAGTTGAATATATATAGCATGAGTTATTACTGTTGACATCACCCTTGTCACGACCGGGTTTTCGGGATATAATTTCCCAGAAAACGGCCTTTGTGCTCACCAGCCCCAGGATTACTGTTAGCTGATGAGACACCAACTTGATACAAGAATTCCAAGCAAGGTACAAAATATGTAGTACAAGACCATTGTGGCCTAGGAGTACAACACTTGGTTTCTAGTAGCTGATGGCGGAAGCGGTCTGTGGAACATCTGCGTTTATGGGACTCCATTTCCCACAAGAACAGCTGACCAGGATAACTCCTATCATCGCGAGGCTACTATCGTCAACACGCAGGTCCCGAGGCTGCCGTCGGGATGCTTATCTCCAAGCGAGGAATCTGGCCAAGACAATAGCCAGGGACAAGCCAGTGAGTACGTTGAATGTACTCGCAAACATTAAGAACACGGGTATAATATATCAAAACATGCTCCGAAAAAATAATATTTATGATGATATCGTCTGTCACGAAATAAACGAAATCCGTGATGCACGCATGCGGGAAGAAATATGGACATGCAATACGGGAGTAAAAATAGAATGCACTGATCGAGTGTCTGAAATGACTCCTCGAAAGGATGCAAATAAATTAACAATGCCGTAGTCGGGCGTCTGAGCGACACCACATAAAGGGCTTATAAAGAAAAATAACAAACGTGCCACAGTCGGGCGTCTGAGCGACACCACATAAAGGGCTTAAAAGGAATAAATTAAATAACAAGCATGCCGCAGTCGGGCGTCTGAGCGACGCCACATAAAGGGCTTATAAAGAATAATTACAAACGTGCCACGGTCGGGCGTCTGAGCGACACCACATAAAGGGCTTAAAAGGAATAAATAAATAACAAACATGCCGCAGTCGGGCGTCTGAGCGACACCACATAAAGGGCTTAAAAGGAATAAATAAATAACAAACGTGTCGCAGTCGGGCGTCTGAGCGACACCACATAAAGGGCTTATAAAAATAATCACAGTGAATATCCAGGAGGTAGAACCGTCCCAGCGATACTCAATAATTCAAATAATGTAAACGGTTAGTCCATAATAATAAACATAATCCTCATATGTCACAGGTCATAAAAGAAATCTAGTTTAGCCGTTTCTCCATCCGAAGACCGTCACTAGATTCTAGTTTAACCGTTCTCCATCCGAATACCGTTGCTATGATCCAGTCTAGCCGTTTCTCCATCCGAATACCGTTACTATGATCCATCTCAGACTAAAGTCCTTACCAATGAACATGGCTATCCAAATTGATATGACCTCTGCAGAGGGTGTACTCTTTTTCCCACGAGTAACGGATTTACTTAGTCCATCGGGACTAATTCCGCCTACGGCCTTTTAATTGAAAACACGCCTGACCTGCACGCACCAGCTTAACTCACCGGTGTCTGGAATCACCCACGACACCTACCAAGCAAAACTCTAAGTGGGGAGGCTACAACCTCGACGTAGCATGGGATCAAATTTATATTCGCGCGCTCTAAGGGGTGCCCCCCTCTCGGTCCCAACCGGAAACACCCATGCCCCCGGACCAAGTGGCATGCCTACCGGAGGCCTCCGGTATCTTCCACTATGGCCTCTCTGTATGGTGTGTGCTTTGGTAAGGGGTTGACAACTTACTGAACCATACCCCGTCTGCGACAGGGACAAGTGGTGGTACCAACAAATAGGGAAGCTACTGATCAAGACTCAACCTATGACTGACTCAGGTGGTCCAAGTATCCTCCAACAATATTACCATTAATGGAATAAATCACCACTCATCAAGCCTCACCATGCCATACCGGACATACTCGTCTCGACGAGGGACTAGGGACAAGCTCGTGTCTACCCAAGACCACGACTTTCCCGGCTTCCTTCCGGTATGCATGAGGAGCTCACGAGGATGATCCAAATCACTAGCGTATCCATTGCTGACCACAAAATATCTCCAAAAAGCACTCATGCACGAGACTTTACCGTTACATAAAGATAACGCATACTCCAAGTCAAATGGTGTTGTAATCATATCAGAACACCACAACAAAATATTATGCCAGAGTTCAGAAATGCTTGCCTTCAAGAGTATGCAAAGGATGCACTTTTTGAAAGCTTTCTCTTCTCTCCATTATCCCTATTTTGCAAAATATCCAAATAACAAATATTTCAAACACAGTACAAAAAGTTGTCTCAAATATTTTTAAAAAAATCTTAAAATAAACTAGATGAAATTTGGGAGAGGTAGGAAAAAGAATCAACTCATTTGGAGTTTAATTTTAAAAGATAGAGCCAGTCAAAGTTTGGTCAAAGTTCTATTTTAAAATAAAACTAGAAAAAGAAAACGTTTCGGGGGAGAATACGTTTTCGAAGCAGAGAAGACGTACTCGGGACTTATGCGCCTTGACTTAACCAGAGTGGACGGCGCGCGGGTCACTGACAGTGGGTCCAGAGGGCCCACTGGTCAGGTTTGACCGTTCTTCCCTCTCCCTCCTCTCCTCTGCCCGAACGGGAGCGGGGCTCCGGCGATCACCGACGATGAACGGCGGCTCCTCGAGGGCACCTGAGGCCAGGGAAGGATCGGCCAGACTGAGGCGGTCCCCTCGGTGGGCGCTAGGCAGGTGGGGACAGAGGAGGTTTGGGAGCAAAGTGAGCTTCAGGCTATGGTGATCCTTGGTCGAGGCTAAGACGTTAGGCAGCTCCGCAAGGCTATGGGGAGACTCTTGGTGGCGTTGGACGGGCGGGGGAGAGCCTGGCTGCGACGTATTGCACCGGAGCTCGGCAGCGGCCGAACTGGCCGGAGTTGGGGAAGATGGCTTCTTCGGGTCAATCCACTGCTTGGGGAGCTCTAGAGGGGAGGTTGGAGGTCGCCTGAGGTCTTGAACGAGTTCGGGGATCCCTTAAATAGGCGCTCGAGGCTGGACTGCGGCGGCTGAGGATAAGATCGCCGGCGACAGCCGTGCTGTAGCTGCAGGGCGACGTGGCGGCGACGAGCGCGTGCCGACGAGCTTCGGGATAAGATCGAGCTGCTCATAGGGGCAGCTGGCGCGCTGGTGTGGTTTGGGCGGTGCCGAACATGGCAGAGGTTCGCTGCCGACGCTGGCGTGCCGCCAAGAGTTCTGCCAGCGGCGCTGCAGGGCGCCCGGGGTGGCGTGGAGAGTTGGCGAGGTAGTGCGTGGTTCAGCGGGCGAGCAGGGGCCAGGGACGGGTCGCGTCGAGTGCGGCAGTGCGACGCGGTGGCTCAGTGCGCGCGCGTGCAAAATGTGCGCTCTGGGCGCGCCCAGAGCACGCATGGTACCTGCTCGACGAAATGCCAGGGCGGCCTAGAGCGCGAGGGTGGGGCTGGCAATTAACAGGACTAGGATAGAGATAGCTAGGAGTTTAGTGGACAAGGTTGCTGGGTCATTGGAGCAAGATCACAGTGCAAACAAGGAAACATGCCAAAATTGACTGTGCACACCAAGTGTTCGACAGAATGCCAAGTGCATCTAGACAACTCTTGGAGTGGCCAAAATCTCCAGGTCAGGGTCTCTTTGGATGTAGGTGATGATGGCAAGATCATTTGGGCAAAACCAGAAACTTGCTAGTGCAAGTTTTGCAAAACTTTAGTTTAGGACAGAAAGAAGAAGATCTCATTGCATGCACTTAAAATCCTCCAATGGGTCCATCCTCTTGGACTTAAGGGTTTTGTAGGGAGGGCTACCAGCAGGAAAAAGCTCAAGGTCACTAGAGCAAAATAAAATAGGGTTGCAGTACAAATCACAAAACTGGACCAGAATGAAAAAGAGGTTGTTTCACTCAAATTTTTCAAAGAACAACACTGGGTTTTTGCATGAAGTTGAATTATATGCATCCATTGACATCTCCAAACACTTGGGAGAACTTTTAAAGAAATATTTAAATAGGTTGTAGTGCAAAAATGCCTACTGGACCAGATTTGAAAAGTTGATGTAGAGCTCAAAATCTCCAATAACTAAAAGATATTTTTGCATAAAAGTGATGTGGAAACATCACATGACATCCCCAAATTTTGGTGGAAATTTTAGATGCACTTGCCAAATGGTTGCAGTGCAAAACAGGCTCCAAATTCATGAGAAATCATTTTAAAGGAATAAAGCTCATGAAAATTAATTATGCAAATAAATCCACTGATAAAGAATTTTTTTCATAGAGAGAGCATACAAAAATCCAATAATACTTTTGGAAAGTTCCACTTGAGGTAAAAACCCATAATATCAAAAGATAAATCTAGACAAATGGAAAAGTTTTATTTCCTGGCAGAAATTTTGATGAATAAAACAAAGGTCAGAATTTTTGGGTGTCACAACCCTTGAGGTGAATACGTTGGGAGGCGAAACTATAAGCCCCTATCTTTCTATGTGTCCGGTTGAAACGTTTTGCTCATGTGTACGCGATGAGTGTTAGCAATCATAGAAGACTATATGATGGTTGAGTATGTGGACTTGCCTAAAGGCTCCGATACATGACCCTTCCAGAAAAAAATGATGAATTGTAGTTGCAAAGTTGACTGAGAACATAGTTTGTTGGTTTCTAATAGAGTTTTTGCTTTATACTTCAATAGTATGATGAATTGTCACTTATTCATGAGAAGTCTATGATAAAAGTTTTATGATCAGATTCTTATGTTTAAGTTTGTTGCTGTTATAATAATGAACATGATGCTTCTATGTCCGTATTTTGTTTTTATCGACACCTATCTCTCAAAGCATGTGGATATGTTTTTCGATTTTGGTTTTCGCTTGAGGACAAGCGAGGTCTAAGCTTGGGGGAGTTGATACGTCCATTTTGCATCATGTTTTCCTACTGTTATTTATGATGTTTTTATGCATTATAATGCGTTTTCGAGTAATTCTAATGCCTTTTCTCTCATAATTTGCAAGGTACACACAAAGAGGGAGAATTCTGGCAGTTGGAAATCTGGACCTGGAAAAGCAACGTCAGGCTACCTATTCTGCACAACTCCAAACAGGCTGAAACTTCACGGAGAAATTTTATGGAATATATGATGAACATTGGAGCAAAAAAGTACCAAAGGAGGCCCACCAGGTTGGCACAACCCACCTGGGCGTGCCAGGGAGCCCAAGTGCGCCCTGGTGGGTTGTGCTCACCCAGGCCCACCTTCAGTGCCCATCTTCTGGTATATAGGTCATTTTGACCTAGAAAAAATAAAGAGAGGACTTTCGGGACGGAGCGCCGCCATCTCGAGGCGGAACTTGGGAACTTCCCTCGCGGAGGGGGAAATCATCGTCATCATTATCACCAATAACTCTCCCATCATGGGGATGCTATCTCCATCAACATCTTCAACAGCACCATCTCATCTCAAACCCTAGTTCCTCTCTTGTGTTCAATCTTGTTACCGAAACTATAGATTGGTGCTTGTGGGTGACTAGTAGTGTTGATTACATCTTGTAGTTGATTACTATATAGTTTATTTGTTCGAAGATTATATGTTTAGATCCAATATGCTATTTAATACCCCTCTGTTCTTGAGCATGATTATCATTTGTGAGTAGTTATTTTTGTTCTTGAGGTCACGGGAGAAATCATGTTGCAAGTAATCATGTGAATTTGATATGTGTTCGATATTTTGATAGTATGTATGTTGTGCTTTCCTTAGTGGTGTCATGTGAACGTCGACTACATGACACTTCACCATATTTGGGCCTAAGGGAATGCATTGTGGAGTAGCAATTAGATGATGGGTTGCGAGAGTGACAGAAGCTTAAACCCCAGTTTATGCATTGTTCCGTAAGGGACCGATTGGATCCAAAAGTTTAATGCTATGGTTAGAATTTATTCTTAATACTTTTCTCATAGTTGCGGATGCTTGCGGGAGGGTTAATCATAAGTAGGAGGTTTGTTCAAGTAAGAACAGCACCTAAGCACCGGTCCACCCACATATCAAGTTATCAAAGTAGTGAACATGAATCGAACCAACATGATGAAAGTGACTAGATGAAATTCTCGTGTACCATCAAGAACGTTTTGCTTATCATAAGAGACCGTTTTGGCCTCTCCTTTGCCTCAAGAGCATTGGGCTACCTTGTTGCACTTTTGTTACTACTAACGTTACTTGCTGGTTACAAAATATCTTGCTATCAAACTATTCTGTTACTTACAATGTGAGTACTTGCAAACATTACCTTCCTGAAAACCACTTGTCATTTCCTTCTGCGCCTTGTTGGGTTTGACACTCTTATCGAAAAGATCTACAATTGATCCCCTATAATTGTTGGTCATCAAGCAGTTGATACAAAAGCGCAAAGTTATGATGATATCTAAGGCAATGATCATGAATATAGTCATCACATCCGTGTCAAGTGGACTGAAATGATTCTGCATCTACTACTATTAGTCCACACATCGACCGCTATCCAGCATGCATCTAGAGTATTAAGTTCGTAAAGAACGGAGTAACACATTAAGCGAGATGACATGATGTAGAGGAATTAACTCTAGCAATATGATGAAAACCCCATCTTTTTATCCTCGATGGCAACAATACAATACGTGCCTTGCTGCCCCTACTGTCACTAGGAAAGGACACGGCAAGATTGAACCCAAAGCTAAGCACTTCCCCCATTGCAAGAAAAACCAATCTAGTTGGCCAAACCAAACCGATAGTTCGAAGAGAATTACAAAGATATCAAATCATGCATAAAAGAATTCAGAGAAGATTCAAATAACATTCATAGATAAGCTGATCATAAATCCACAATTCGTCGGATCTCGACAAACACATCGCAAAAGAGTATTACATCAAATAGATCTCCAAGAACATCAAAGAGAGAGAAGAAGCCATCTAGCTACTAGCTATGGACCGATAGGTCTGAGGTAAACTACTCACGCTTCATCCGAAGGGCAATAGGGTTGATGTAGAAGCCCTCCGTGATCGAATCCTGTCAGGACCGGTTTTCCAATAAAACATTTATTGAGAAACCGACCCTATTATCGGACCAGCATAGAAGAATCCTTCTTACTGGTAGACAAATCCTTGATACAGAAATCCAGAAGTACTAAATATTATACAGGGTTGAGCTGAGGCTGCTCAACAATTTATTACAAGCACGCCGATATAATACATAAAGGCGGATATGACACAAAGGGGTATGGTGGCATAACTACTGACTCGTAATAAAAGTGGTGGTGGATATGTCACAGTGAAGTGGGTGACTTGACTCCTAAATCTTACAACTCATCGAGCGCCGGAGTGGGGCTTGATGACTTTTATTCTGGGTATTGGAAGCGTATATAATACAAGTGACCAATTCCAGGATCGCACGGGACTGACTGGGACTCCTCTAGGCGTTGGACTCGCTATCGAACTCTTCATCCATAAGATCGCCTTCGTCAACATCTGGCCAAATCAACAAGCCAGGTGAGTACTTTGAAAGTACTCGCAAGACAATTTGGACATAAGATATAACAAATGCAAACATGATGCACATGAGCAGATTAGAAATGCGCACTCAGATAATAAAATTGCATTGCATGATAAATAAAAAAGGAAGTCAGGCGGTAGTCCTCTCGAAATCCCAATTAAAAACACTGAAGACCGATCGGGTGTCTGAAGCGACGCCTCGAAAGGTAAAAATAAATTGACAATGCCGTAGTCGGGCGTCAGGGCGACACCACATAAAGGGCTCATATTGGAATATAAACGACAGTGCGTGCCATAGTCGGACGTCTAAGCGACATCACATAAAGGGCTTATATCAAAAGTAAATAACAAGGGTGCCACAGTCGGACGTCTGAGCGACATCACATAAAGGGCTTATATCAAAAGTAAATAACAAGAGTGCCACAGTCGGACGTCTGAGCGACATCACATAAAGGGCTTATATCAAAAGTAAATAACAAGAGTGCCACAGTCGGACGTCTGAGCGACATCACATAAAGGGCTTATATTTCATTATTCAAATTCAAGTAGCTCACGAATTTAAATCATCTCAAGGGAATGCTCATGTACGTAATAATAAACTGGTTAGTCCATGCACAGGAATAACATTCAACCTGGTTTACCACTCATGTTTATTCACCGGGGATTTTCACTGAGACTGACACAGACACTGACGCTGAGACGGACATTGAGACTGATACTGATACTGATATGTATGTGTTGACCAAAATCCTTGACCATGGACACAGTTACTCGGATGGTTTTGACTCTGCAGAGTTTGTACTTTTTAATCACAGCCAACGGATTTCAGTAGTCACAAAGGACTAGTTCCGTTTACGGTATTTTAGGAGAAACACATCTAACCAGTACACACCCATTCCACATTCCGCTGCCAGGAATAACCCTAGGCAACGTTCAAGAAAAACCTTAAGACGGGGAGGCTACAACCTCGCGTAGCATGGGATCAAATTTATATCGCGCGCTCTAAGGGGTGCCCCCCTCTCGGTCCCAACCAAAAACACCCATGCCCCCTGACCGGATGACGGGCTTTAATCCAGGGCCATGGAACCCTCATCACGGCCCCTCTATTTGGTGTGTACGAGGAAAGAGGTTTGCAACTTACTAAACCGTATTCTTTGTAGAAAACATGTGGCAGCACGAAAAAGGGGCGGACGGTAACGTGGCTTGATCCACGTTAACACTGGAGTTTAACGGTTGACATAAGACTGGCATGCTTCAACAATACCATCTTACCACCTTTCATGTCACCACATGATCATGTTATCTCCCATCAAATGAGCACATCAAGTTTTGAAGCATACTGGTAGTTGCCTTGCATGCAATATGACACTCACTGATGCTCATATAAACATGCCATGAACTAACTATTCAAGCAAACATGCAAAACACTCATCATATCAAAGGTTCAAACGTGCTTGCCTGGTTCGGAGTAGTCGGAGTCTAGCTCGGCGAAGTTCGCGGCTCCGTCACCTCCTCCGGTATCTACGGTATAAAGAGAACGCGTACTAACGTAAATACCAAGTGTGTATAAAAGTTGTTCCAAATATTTTTCAAATAAATATTAAAGAAAACTAGACAGAAAAATAAAGCTGACAGAAAAAGAATCAACTCAAGATCATCTTTTGTTTAAAAGATATAAAGGTTTTAGTCCAGGGACTAATCTGTGATGAAACAGAAAAGACCCAGGGGCTAGTTTGAAAAAGCAGAAAATGTTTCGGTTGGCAATACGCCAGCCCGGAAGGAAAACGTACTTTGCCCGAAGGCGCTTTCAGAAAACGTTTCAAAACAGAAGAGAAGAGGCTGACGAGGGGGTCCCACCCGTCAGGTTCAAACTTTGAAACAGAGCTCGCCGGCGCCGAGGCTCGCGGTGGTCGCCGGCGTTGATCCACGGCGAGGCAGGGGGATCGGAGGGTACCTACGGGTTCACGGTGTCCTTCCGCGTCTGTGGGTGGTGGACTTGGTCGTCGGCAAGCACCACGTCGACGGTGGCCTCTACTCCGGCGGATGGTGGTTCGGGCGAGGATGATACTCTCCGACGGGAGCTGCAACCTTCAAATTAGGGCGCGGGTTAGAGGAGTGGGTGCACTAGGAGGCTACTGGCATGGTTTGAGAGGCGGGGGTGCACGCACTTGAGCAAATCTTGCCGGATCCCGAAGCGGATCGGGGCGGCCGGAGTCGGGGAAGAAGGCCTCCCCGAGGTCTCCCCAGTGGCTGGGCGTGGCTCTGGTGAGGTGGAGTGATGGTGTCTGGTCAAGATCGAGCTCGGGGCTTCCTTTTATAGCCGATGCGAGGCGGTTGCCGCGAACGTGATTTCTCCGGTGATGATTACGTCGAGGCAGTGGTCGGACGAGAGGTTTAGGGGGCTGGGCAGCAGCGGATTGGTTCACTGACTCCTTTTCACACTTAATCTCGGTCGGACTTGGGCGATACTCCAGCCCTCGATGGAACGGCCTCACGGGCTCGTCGGCGACAGTGAGCGCGCTCGGCGCATCTCAGGCCACGGCGACGGTGCTGCAGCGCGTCCAGAGAAGAAGACGGCCACGCGGAGGCTCCTCGTGGTGTGGGCGGTGCTGGACGGCGCCGTCCCTCGCTGCGCCTCTCTGGCAGCCGCAGCGAGTGCTGCTGCCGCCGCTCACGGGGGCGATGCACCTCTGCGAGCTCACCGCCGACGCTCGCACACGTCCAGGCGACCGTGCGGCGCGGTAGATAAGAAGGAGGAGCAGGGAGCAAGGCGCAAACGCGTGCACTGGTGGGATTGACGCCGAGGCTCTGAAGAAACGACACTGATGACTGAAACCAAACACTGAACTCTGAATCTGCACAGAAATAGTGCATGCCACCTGTTCGTTGAAATGATTCTGGCATGTGGGAAATTTTTCTGGAGCTGATCTTTGGTGGAGAGGTCTCTTGATGCATCTGGAGGCCTCATGATTTTTCTCAGAATTTTTGGGGAAGAAAAATAATAAATTTCACCAAAAATGGCAAATCTGATCCCAACTTGCAGTAAGCAAATTTTGAAAATTTTGAACTGTGGATCTTCATGGATCTTGGTTGAGGGTTCTAAGGACTAGCCAGGGAAACTTGTTTCGGATCAAAACTCAAAGGAATTCTAGTGGTTCCTTTGTAAATCACTAAGGGCCAAAATAAAAGACAGAAAAGATTTTTGATTTAAAATAAATAGAATAAATTCAAGGGGGAGTTAAACTTGCTGGATTTCAAGCTTGACCTGACACAAAGTGGGGGAAGGCGTTTTGGAAGAAAATACTCAACCTAGGTCATGGCAAGAAAGTTTTTGAATGAGGAAGGATCAATCCATAAGTCATAGGGTTATTTTTTTAAAAGGAAGGATTTCAAAAACTTTCCCAAAGAAAATATTTGTGTTGAGTCAACACTAAATGAAAAGCCCTCAAGACCAAAGTAACTGTTGAGAAAAACACATAAAATACTTGCCTTAAAGGTTTTGAGAAGGAGAGGTTTTTAAAACAAAATTTTAAATAACCTCCTTCCCATGAAAAGGAAATTAATAAAACCAAATAAAATTTTTGGGGTGTTACAACACCTACCCCCTTAGGAAAAATCTCGTCCTCAAGATTTCAGCTGATCCTCAAATAGGTGTGGGTACTCTGCCTGAAGAAAATCCTCTCTTTCCCATGTTGCTTCATCCTCGGTGTGATTGCTCCACTGAACCTTGAAAAACTTAATTGTTTTCTGACGGGTCCTCCTTTCGGACTCCTCCAATATTTTTATTGGGCGTTCCCTGTAGGTGAGGTCTGGTTGCACGTCAATGTTCTCATGAGATACATGCTTCTCCGGGTTGCTTACACATTTCCTCAACTGTGAGACGTGGAACACGTCGTGGACGTCTGAAAGCTCTTTGGGTAGGTCTAGCTGGTAGGCTACTGTGCCTCTTCGTGCAACCACACAGAAGGGTCCAATAAATCTTGGGGCTACCTTTCCTTTAACTTTGAACCGTTGCAGGCCCCTCATAGGAGATACTCGTAGATACACATATTCACCGGGTTCAAAACTGACTTCACGATGTTTTCGATCGTAATAGCTCTTTTGTCGGCTTTGAGCTGTCTTGAGTCGGTCCCTAATTTGTCTAACTTTCTCCTCAGCTTCCTTGAGCATGTCGGGGCCGAAGATACGACTGTCTCCTGTTTCTGACAAATTTAATGGAGTACGACATCTCCGCCCGTACAATGCTTCAAAAGGTGCCATTTGTAGACTGGCTTGGTAACTGTTGTTGTATGCGAACTCGGCATATGGCAAGCTTTCCTCCCAACTGGTTCCATAGGTGAGAACACATGCTCTCAGCATGTCCTCTAGAATTTGGTTCACGCGTTCAGTTTGTCCATCAGTCTGGGGGTGGTATGCTGTACTGAATGCTAGTTGAGTTCCCAGAGCTTGTTGTAAATGATCCCAAAATCTAGAGACGAATTGAGTGCCCCGGTCAGATATTATAGTCTTTGGGACTCCATGCAGACAAACTATACGGGAGAGATAAAGTTTGGCAAGCTTCTGAGTGGTGTAGGTTGTCTTTACGGGAATGAAATGTGCTACCTTGGTTAATCTATCTGTGATGACCCATATGGCATCATTTCCGTGTTGTGATCGAGGTAGTCCGACAATAAAATCCATTCCAATTTTGTCCCATTTCCACTCAGGTATCCTGTGTGGCTGTAATAGCCCTGTTGGTTTTTGGTGCTCAGCTTTAATGCGCTGACACGAATCACAACATGCAACGAAGGTGGCTATATCCCTCTTCATACCGTGCCACCAAAACTCTTCCTGAATGTCCTTATACATTTTGGTTCCTCCAGGGTGGATTGAATATGGAGTGGTGTGGCCTTCGGTTAGAAATTGCTGTTTGAGGTCCTCAATGTTTGGTACGCAAATCTGTCCCCGTACCATAATACTCCCTCATCGTCTACGACGAATTCTGAAGCTTTGACATGACTCACTTTTCTCTTTATACCTTCGATGCTGGGATGTCCATGCTGAGCCTTCTTAATCTGTTCCATTAGGGTGGGCTGTATTTCCAAATTTGACACGTTGCCCTCAGTGACCATTACCAAGTTGAGTTTGGTGAACTCCTGCTGAAATTCAGGCCTCAACTTTTGTAGACTGTCGTTGCCCGAGCTGGGGTTCCGACTAAGAGCATCTGCCACTACATTCGCTTTTCCTGGATGGTAGTGAATGCCGACATCATAATCCTTGACTAATTCCAACCAGCGTCGTTGCCGTAAATTGAGTTATGGTTGTGTGAAAATATATTTAAGGCTTTTATGATCCGTATATATTTCACAACGATTCCCCAGCAAAAAGTGCCTCCACTCTTTGAGTGCATGGATGACTGCTGCCAACTCCAAGTCATGAGTAGGATAATTTTCTTCATGCTTCCGTAGTTGCCTGGAAGCATATGCAACAACTTTGCCGTCCTGCATCAATACGCACCCGAGGCCCTTCCGGGATGCGTCGCAATACACTTCAAAACTTTTGTGTATGTCTGGCACAACCACTACCGGTGCTGTTGTTAATTTCCTTTTGAGTTCTTGGAAACTTTTCTCGCACGCTTCAGTCCATACAAATTTCCTATCCTTCTTGAGTAACTGTGTCATTGGTTTTGCTATGGTGGAGAATCCCTCAATAAACCTTCGGTAATATCCAGCCATTCCTAGGAAACTTCGTACATCTGTTACGTTGGCCGGTGGTTTCCAGCCAAGTACGGCCTTCACTTTTTCTAGGTCCACGGAAACACCTTCTTGGGTCAATACATGGCCTAGAAAACCAACTGTCTTAACCAAAATTCACATTTGCTGAATTTGGCGTATAATTTATGTTTCCTTAATTCTCCCAGTACAATTCAGAGATGTTCAGCATGTTCTTCCGGTGTCTTAGAGTATACCAGAATATCATCAATGAACACCATAAATTTTTTGTCCATAAATTTCATAAATACTTTGTTCATGAGGTGGACAAAATATGCGGGGGCTTTTGTCAGTCCAAACGGAATTACTGTGAACTCATATAATCCATATCTGGAGGTGAATGTTATCTTAGGGATATCTTCTGTCCGTACCTTTAATTGATGATACCCCGATCTTAAATCAATTTTCGAGAAAACCTTGGCTTGTGCGAGCTGGTCAAATAAATCATTTATCCGTGGCATCAGATATTTTTTTATGGTGACCATGTTGAGTGCTCGATAGTCAATACATAATCTTAGTGTCCCAACCTTTTTCTTTGCAAATAATACTGGTGAACCCCAAGGTGAGGAGCTGGCTCGTATAAATCCTTTGTCCAGTAATTCTTTTATTTGCTTCTTTAATTCTACCAACTCGAAGGGTGCCATTCTATAGGGTTTCTTGTAAATGGGGGTGGTTCCAGGTGCTAGTTCAATGCTGAACTCTATTTCCCGGTCTGGTGGCATGCCTGGTAGTTCTTCGGGAAATACGTCAGGGAACTCACACACCAGTGGAACTTTTCTTAGCTCTGAAATGTCCACCTTGTTCAACTTTGGTTGTCGTGACATTGGTCTTTCTTGAGCTGCAACTTTTATCGTCTTGCCGTGATGATGAGTGAGAATTACAGTCCGATTGAAGCAGTCGATAAATCCCTTGTTGGTGGTTAACCAGTCCATTCCTAGGATAACATCCAGTCCTTTATTTTCCAAAACGATGAGATTTGCCTGAAACTTTAGTCCTTCAAACTCAATAATCACACCTTGGCAGTAACTCTGAGTGATTTGCTTATTCCCGGGGGACTTGATGATCATGGATTTTTCCAAAGGAAGCATCGAAAAATCATGTTGCGAAACAAAACTCTTTGAAATGAACGAGTGAGAAGCTCCAGAATCAAACAAAACCGTGGCAGGTATTGTGTTGACAGGGAACGTACCGAGTACGATATCCGGGGCATTCTGTGCTTCCTCCTTGGTCACATGGTTCAAGTGACCCTTCTTGTGATTGTTAGTGGGGTTGAAGTTGTTACGCTTGGGAGCTGGATTATTTCCACCGTTGTTCGGCTTGGGGGCCGAGTTCCTTGGTTTTGGGCACTGTTTGGCATAGTGTCCTTCCTCTCCACAAGCATAGCAAGTAACACCTGGGCGATACGTAAAGTCCTTGTCCCTTGCATTAAAATGTTTGGTTGGGCTTGGAACATTGGTCGTGGATTTGTTCGCTCCATTTTTCTGAAAATCAGTCTTGTTCCGGTTGTTGCGAGCATGAGTAGTCTTGTCCCTTTTGCGCTTGCGAATATCCTCCAAGCTGCGGCGCTCATTTTCCAATGTAATAGCCTTGTCCACAAGTGTTTTGAAATCTGGAAAGGTGTGTACGACCAGCTGGCATTTAAGTGCTGGGGCCAGACCGTCCAAAAATTTCTCCATCTTTTTATTTTCAGTCATATGCTCTTCGTTGGCATAACGAGATAATTGAGTGAACTGACTATTGTACTCAGTCACCGTCATGCATCTCTGCTTGAGGTCATCAAACTCCCTTTTCTTGATCTTCATAATGCTTCTGGGAATGTGCGCCCCACGAAAACCTTCTTTAAAGTCTTCCCAGGTGATGTTATTTTCATTGGGGTGCATGTGTAGAAAATTCTCCCACCATGATGCAGCTGCTCTAGTGAGGTAGTGAGGTGCATAAAGTACCTTCTCACGGTCCGAATATTGTGCAATAATTAATTTCCTTTCAATGTCTCGAAGCCAATCATCGGCCTCAAGCGGCCTATCAGTGTGAGCGAATGTTGGGGGACGTGTCTTTTGTAGTTCAGACAATTTGGAATGCGGCTGGTATGGTTCACAGTGATTTCCCATATTGATAACATGGTTCATCATTTCTTGATGCTGCTGCTGGCTTTGCTCATAAAGGCGGCATACTTGAGAAAATGCTGCTTCACTGCCTTGCTGACTTGACTGCCCCTGTGTGAAATTGTTGCTTGTCTGGGTACCATAATTTTCTTCCGGCGGACTTGGCATGGAACGAGTCCAGGGACGAGGCATTTTCCACTCTGGGGTATTTTTGCAAAACTCATGAGAAAAACCGAGTGGCAAAAAGAATAATTTTGCAAAGGCGGAATTTTAAAGACTCCAAGATTTTTTTTCAAGAAAAATACTTGATTGCGCATGGAGAAGGACTGATCAGTACATATCTTACACGCGAGTCGTAATTATACAATACATCACTCAGGATGTGCGTACACATTCCTGACATGTTATTTAGGCTAGTGCACTTCTCCGAGTTCCTACATGATGTGCACACAAACTACTTCTCACCAAACCTATATACATATAAACATATCACACAAGCTGGCACATCGCACGGCTGCTAGGCGCACTCAGTCGGAGATGGTGAAAACTTCCCTCGGCCTGCCGAGGGTAAGACCCAGTGGTGCAGGAGACTCAACCTCCTCCTCACTAATAGGCTCCAGGCGCGAAGTACTGAGTTGAGGAGTTGGTGCGGGTGCGGCAGGTGGTGCAGCTCTGATTGGAGTAGGAGCAATGACTTGGTCAAACTCTTCAGTGGTAGGCAGGCGGCGAGCTGTGGCTAGAATGGCAGGTGCATAGGATGCTGAGGAAGAGACGTAAGTCAGTGGTGGTGCCGTGTGGAGAAGCTCCCTCCTGTTGGCGGAACAGCCCTGAACTGAGTCCATACGGGAAGCCACAAGGTCGTCCACGAGGTTATCAAAAGCTGCCTCATGAGCTTTGAGATATTCAACAAGCATCTCAATAGCCTCATCTCTTTCTCCCCTAGGGCAAGCGAATGCATAGTGACAAGTATATGGCACATGGCATGGGAGGTAGCGGTAGCGACGAGTCTTCATCGTACGAAGAGCATCCCGAAGACGAGCTATCGCCTCACGGGCAGCCGTCTGCATGGCATGCCTCTCCGTAGGCATGGCCCTTCCCACAAAACGGAAGTGGCGAGACGCAGAACGTCCTCCCTTGAAATACACCGCGGCCTGGTGCATAGACACGCTGTCGCTGATCTTGTGCTGGTAGAGTGTGAACTCTGGACGAGTCGATGGCCCGATCGCGAGCTTGGTGATGGAGACGAGAAGCTTGATAAACCCCTCAGGTACATTGGCGAACATCTGAGATTCGCAGTCGCTGCCAGCCATCTACAAAGGTAGACAAAAATTCCGAATAGTCAAATCATAAATTTATGATGACCAACAGAAAATTGCTACATTTGCAAAATGTTGAAAAAGCACTAAAGACGCTAATAACCGATTAGCGATCGCACCTAGTGGCTTCCTACAGTCAGCCTGGCTCTGGTACCAAGGTTGTCAGGACCGGTTTTCCAATAAAACATTTATTGAGAAACCGACCCTTTTATCAGACCAGCATAGAAGTATCCTTCTTACTGGTAGACAAATCCTTGATATAGAAATCCAGAAGTACTAAATATTATACAGGGTTGAGCTGAGGCTGCTCAACAATTTATTACAAGCACGCCGATATAATACATAAAGGCGGATATGACACAAAGGGGTATGGTGGCATAACTACTGACTCGTAATAAAAGTGGTGGTGGATATGTCACAGTGAAGTGGGTGACTTGACTCCTAAATCTTACAACTCATCGTGCACCGGAGTGGGGCTTGATGACTTTTATTCTGGGTAGCGGAAGCGTATATAATACAAGTGACCAATTCCAGGATCGCACGGGACTGTCTGGGACTCCTCTAGGCGTCGGACTCGCAATCGAACTCTTCATCCATAAGATCGCCTTCGTCAACATCTGGCCAAATCAACAAGCCAGGTGAGTACTTTGAAAGTACTCGCAAGACAGTTTGGACATAAGATATAACAAATGCAAACATGATGCACATGAGCAGATTAGAAATGCGCACTCAGATAATAAAATTGCATTGCACGATAAATAAAAAAGGAAGTCAGGCGGTAGTCCTCCTGAAATCCCAATTAAAAACACTGAAGACCGATCGGGTGTCTGAAGCGACGCCTCGAAAGGTAAAAATAAATTGACAATGCCACAGTCGGGCGTCAGGGCGACACCACATAAAGGGCTCATATGGGAATATAAGCGACAGTGCGTGCCACAGTCGGACGTCTAAGCGACATCACATAAAGGGCTTATATCAAAAGTAAATAACAAGGGTGCCACAGTCGGACGTCTGAGCGACATCACATAAAGGGCTTATATCAAAAGTAAATAACAAGAGTGCCACAGTCGAACGTCTGAGCGACATCACATAAAGGGCTTATATCAAAAGTAAATAACAAGAGTGCCACAGTCGGACGTCTGAGCGACATCACATAAAGGGCTTATATCAAAAGTAAATAACAAGAGTACCACAGTCGGACGTCTGAGCGGCATCACATAAAGGGCTTATATTTCATTATTCGAATTCAAGTAGCTCACAAATTTAAATCATCTCAAGGGAATACTCATGTACGTAATAATAAATTGGTTAGTCGATCCACAGGAATAACATTCAACCTGGTTTACCACTCATGTTTATTCACCGGGGATTTTCACTGAGACTGACACAGAGACTGACGCTGAGACGGACATTGAGACTGATACTGATACTGATATGTATGTGTTGACCAAAATCCTTGACCATGGACACAGTTACTCGGATGGTTTTGACTCTGCAGAGTTTGTACTTTTTAACCACAGCCAACGGATTTCATTAGTCACAAAGGACGAGTTCCGTTTACGGTATTTTAGGAGAAACACATCTAACCAGTACACACCCATTCCACATTCCGCTGCCAGGAATCACCCTAGGCAACGTTCAAGAAAAACCTTAAGACGGGGAGGCTACAACCTCGCGTAGCATGGGATCAAATTTATATCGCGCGCTCTAAGGGGTGCCCCCCTCTCGATCCCAACCGGAAACACCCATGCCCCCTGACCGGATGACGGGCTTTAATCCATGGCCATGGAACCCTCATCACGGCCCCTCTATTTGGTGTGTTCAAGGAAAGAGGTTTGCAACTTACTAAACTGTATTCTTTGCAGAAAACATGTGGCAGCACGAAAAAGGGGCGGACGGTAACATGGCTTGATCCACGTTAACACTGGAGTTTAATGGTTGACATAAGGCTGGCATGGTTCAAGAATACCATCTTACCACCTTTCATGTCACCACATGATCATGTTATCTCCCATCAAATGATCACATCATGTTTTGAAGCATACTGGTAGTTGCCTTGCATGCAATATAACACTCACTGATGCTCATATAAACATGCCATGAACTAACTATTCAAGCAAACATGCAAAACACTCATCATATCAAAGGTTCAAACTTGCTTGCCTGGTTCAGAGTAGTCGGAGTCTAGCTCGGCGAAGTTCGCGGCTCCGTCACCTCCTCCGGTATCTACGGTATAAAGAGAACGCGTACTAACGTAAATACCAAGTGTGCATAAAATTTTTTCCAAATATTTTTCAAATAAATATGAAAAAAAACTAGACAGAAAAATAAAGCTGACAAAAAAAGAATCAATTCAAGATCATCTTTTGTTTAAAAGATATAAAGGTTTTAGTCCAGGGACTAATCTGTGATGAAACAAAAAAGACCCAGGGGCTAGTTTGAAAAAGCAGAAAACGTTTCGGTTGGCAATACGCCATCCCAGAAGGAAAACATACTTTGCCCAAAGGCGCTTTCAGAAAACGTTTCAAAACAGAAGAGAAGAGGCTGACGAGGGGGTCCCTCCCGTCAGGTTCAAACTTTGAAACAGAGCTCGCCGGCGCCGAGGCTCGCGGTGGTCGCCGGCGTTGATCCACGGCGAGGCAGGGGGATCGGAGGGTACCTACGGGTCCACGGCGAGGAAGGCGTCTGTGGGTGGTGGACTTGGTCGTCGGCGAGCACCACGTCGACGGTGGCCTCTACTCCGGCGGATGGTGGTTCGGGCGAGGATGATACTCTCCGACGGGAGCTGCAACCTTCAAATTAGGGCGCAGGTTAGAGGAGTGGGTGCACTAGGAGGCTACGGGCATGGTTTGAGAGGCGGGGGTGCACGCAGTTGAGCAAATCTTGCGGGATCCCGAAGCGGATCGGGGCGGCCGGAGTCGGGGAAGAAGGCCTCCCCGAGGTCTCCCCAGTGGCTGGGCGTGGCTCTGGTGAGGTGGAGTGATGGTGTCTGGTCGAGATCGAGCTCGGGGCTTCCTTTTATAGCCGATCCGAGGCGGTTGCCGCGAACGTGATTTCTCCGATGATGATTACGGCGAGGCAGTGGTCGGACGAGAGGTTTAGGGGGCTGGGCAGCAGCGGATTGGTTCACTGACTCCGTTTCACAGTTAATCTCGGTCGGACTTGGGCGATACTCCAGCCCTCGACAGAACGGCCTCACGGGCTCGTCGGCGACAGTGAGCGCGCTCTGCGCATCTCAGGCCACGGCGACGGTGCTGCAGCACGTCCAGAGAAGAGGACGGCCACGCGGAGGCTCCTGGTGGTGTGGGCGGTGCTGGACGGCGCCGTCCCTCGCTGCGCCTCTCTGGCAGCCGCAGCGAGTGCTGCTGCCGCTGCTCACGGGGGCGATGCACCTCTGCCAGCTCACCGCCGACGCTCGCTACCGTCCAGGCGACCGTGCGACGCGGTGGATAAGAAGGAGGAGCAGGGAGCAAGGCGCCAACGCGTGCACTGGTGGGATTGATGCCGCGGCTCTGAAGAAACGACACTGATGACTGAAACCAAACACTGAACTCTGAATCTGCACAGAAATAGTGCATGCCACCTGTTCGATGAAATGATTCTGGCATGTGAGAAATTTTTCTGGAGCTGATCTTTGGTGGAGAGGTATCTTGATGCATCTGGAGGCCTCATGATTTTTCTCAGAATTTTTGGGGAAGAAAAATAATGAATTTCACCAAAAATGGCAAATCTGATCCAAACTTGCAGTAAGCAAATTTTGAAAATTTTGAACTGTGGACCAGTGGATCTTCATGGATCTTGGTTGAGGGTTCTAAGGACTAGCCAGGGAAACTTGTTTGGGATCAAAACTCAAAGGAATTCTAGTGGTTCCTTTGTAAATCACTAAGGGCCAAAATAAAAGACAAAAAAGATTTTTGATTTAAAATAAATAGAAATAAATTCAAGGGGGAGTTAAACTTGCAGGATTTGAAGCTTGACTTGACACAAAGTGGGGGAAGGGGTTTTGGAAGAAAATACTCAACCTAGGTCATGGCAAGAAAGTTTTTGAATAAGGAAGGATCAATCCATAAGTCATAGGGTTATTTTTTTAAAAGGAAGGATTTCAAAAACATTCCCAAAGAAAATATTTGTGTTGAGTCAACACTAAATGAAAAGCCCTCAAGACCAAAGTAATTGTTGAGAAAAACACATAAAATACTTGCCTTAAAGGCTTTGAGAAGGAGAGGTTTTTAAAACAAAATTTTAAATAACCTCCTTCCCATGAAAAGGAAATTAATAAAACCAAATAAAATTTTTGGGGTGTTAAAAATCCCCCTCCGGCAGGGTGCTGGAAATGTCCCTAGATGGGATATCATGGGTACAAAAGGTTGCGGCGGTGGAAAAAGTGTTTTCGTGGATGCCTCTGGTGGTTTGGGGAGATTCGGGAATATATAGGCGAAAGAATTGGGTCAGGAGAGTCAGGGGGGCACAAGGGTGGGGCGCGCCCTCCATCCTTGTGGCCTCCTCGTGGCTCCTACGACTTCATCTCCAAGTCTCCTGGTGGTCTTCTGGTCCAAGAAAAATCATCGCGAAGGTTTCATTCTGTTTGGACTCCGTTTGGTATTCCTTTTCTACGAAACTCAAAAACAAGGAAAAAAATAGAAACTGGCACTGGGCTCTAGGTTAATAGATTAGTCCCAAAAATAATATAAAATAGCATATTAATGCATATAAAACATCCAAAATAGATAATATAATAGCATGGAACAATAAAAAATTATAGATACGTTGGAGACGTATCAAGCATCACTGACGGTCGCAAATGTTAGAGAGGAAGAACCCTGATTGTTGTCGTGGGGGTCACCTCTCTTTCGTTCCCGTGTGCTAGACATTTTGGGGTAATGCACTCGGGGACGAAGGGAGGTGCGACCATCACCGACGGTCGAATATATACACGACGTGTGCTGAGAGTTTTCAAGAGAAGACTCGACAAACAGATAGTCAACCCGTGATGAATAATAATGATGTAATTTAGTTTTTGTAGTACAATATATTGAATTTGATAAGTTTAATCTTTGAATTATGAACATAGGAAATGTCTGACAACGACGATAGGATCCCGGAGTTCGACTACTACGGCGACAACCGGGGTCTGTGTGACAAGCCTCACCTGGTAGACGGCCGGCACTTCAGTATTAAGCTCGACGAGACCATCGATGTTGAAATGGTATCCAACGACTGTCGGTGTCAAAACCGGCGAATCTCGGGTAGGGGGTCCCGAACTGTGCGTCTAAGGTCGATGGTAACAGGAGACAGGGGACACAATGTTTACCCAGGTTCAGGCCCTGTCTATGGAGGTAATACCCTACTTCCTGCTTGATTGATCTTGAAGAATATGAGTATTACAAGTGTTGATCTACCACGAGATCGTAGAGGCTAAACCCTAGAAGCTAGCCAATCTAGGGTTACATGGAGTCGGTTACATAAAAAGGAATCTATATAATTGTCTGCCAAGCTTGCCTTCCACGCCAAGGAGAGTCCCATCCGGACACGCAGAGGGTCTTCAGTCTTCACATCTTCATGGCCCATCAGTCCGGCCCATGGCTAACAGCCCGGACGCCCGAGGACCCCTTAGTCTAGGACTCCCTCAGTAGCCCCAGAACCAGGCTTCAATGACGAGGTGTTCGGCGTTCGGATTGTCTTCGGCATTGCAAGGCGGGTTCTTCCCTTGATGACGTCCACGTTACGTATTAGGCCGCGGCTTCAATGCTTCTCGCCTCGGCTTCCGCGCGTTTAATAACTTTGTCTTCCACGTGTCGAGAGAATGCGGAAAGTTAGGCCATTTTTGCAAGTAACACCCTACCCATGGAAGGCAGAATGCCTGTTTAAAGAGATTGGATCCTAGATCCATGCGACACCACACCGAGAAAAAATCCCCAAAGACTACTAGGAGAAACCATTCCAACATGGCTAGCGTTCCTAGTTCTTCCTCGCGTTCCGGCCTAGAAAAAGGCAAGTGGGAGAAGTGTTCTGTGACCCATAATCAATTGGAGGAACTGCAAATGCAAGGATTCCTTCCCCCCGCGGATCTGGTCCCCGTTCGAGCAGGGCTGGCCTCTTTCGATGGCGAGACCCAAGCGGAGGACTTCCCCAGCCCATCTGGGGGGAGCGAGTGTGTCTTGTTCCTTTTCTATTAAGAGGCGTTGGATTTCCAATCCATCCGTTCCTCCGAGGGCTCCTGGAGTACTACGGCCTCCAGCTGCACAACTTCACTCCCGCGTCCATCCTGCATATCGCAGGTTACGTCGCTCTATGCGAATTGTTTCTGGGCGTCGAAGCTCATTTTGAACTGTGGAGAAAATTGTTTTGCCTTGTCCCGCGTACCCACGAGGGGTCGATATTCGAGGTGGGCGGAGCCGAAATATGGCGCGTCGCCGGTACCGGATACCCGTCCGGCACACCGAGGAGGGCATCCGAAAAATGGCCTTCCAAATGGTTCTACGTTGAGGATGTCGCACTCCCCGACCCCATCCGAAAGGGTCTTCCCGAGTTCGTCAGCGTTCCGCTGAAGAAGCGCCATAGTTGGCGTCCCTGGAGTCTTGAAGAGGATGACAGTGCGGATGTTGGTCAGCTCCTGGGCAAGATAAAGACGCTCGCCCAATCCGGATTAACAGTGGTGCGAGGGGTTCAGCCACTTCAATACAGAGGGCTCCCGATGTGGCACTACAACGGGGAGGATGACGCCTCCCGCTGTGGTCGAAAGGGTCCGGACACCCCTGCCGCTTTAGCCAAGATACTGGCCGAGCTGTTCAAAGGGGAAGAAGAGGAATTTCTCAGGATCAATCACAGAGAAGGGTATTCCATGTATAATCCGCCTAGTTGGGTAAGCCCCAACTCTTCCACTTTACTCATTCCGCTTCCCGGGTCACCTTTAACAGTTATCCAATCCGTTTATAACAGCATTGGCGAAGAATCACCGAGGGGCTCTACAGCCCTGCCCTGCAGCCAGAGAGCCACGACCGAGAACTGGATCCCGGGTTTGAGGAGGATCCGGACCTATTCGTGGTACTTGCGGAAGGGGTGTTTTACCAGGCGAGCCACGACGGCACAGAAGTGGCCATTATCGCCGATTATCCCTGTCTTCTCCCTGCTTCCCACGTAAGTCATCATGAAAAATTCCCTTGAAAGAGTTTTCTCGCGCTGCCTCACCCGCTGCACTACTCCATGTTTCAAAGGGGAGGCGTTCGGCTCGCCATGCTACTCCGGGGACGACTTCAAAGAGAGCAGCTCCAGCGCCAGGCAAGGCTTGCAAAAGGAAGGTCACTGAAGACCCAACTGGTCCCTCGTCGAAGAGGTACGGATTTGAAGGTGCACTTTGGTAGTTTCGTCCAACCGTAACTTGCATATTTGTCTTGTTAGCGGGAAAAAGTTCGCCGGACTATGTTCGGGGGTCCGGCCAGCCGTACTCCCAACAACCGGGACGTAGATCCCGTCAGAGAATCGAGGGCTGATATGAGGACAACGCTGGACTATCCTTCAGCCGAGGGTTTGGAAAATATGTCCGTTACCAACTCGGAAGTAGAGAGCGCCATGAATCATCGGTGCTGCGGGGCTGTGTTACGAGACCCCCAGTTCTAGGAGGAGGCGTTCAAAGCCTTTAGTTCGGCTGACACCTATATCCGGGCTGCTTGAACTGGGCTCAGTGTAGCCAAGAAGCAGTATTTAAAAGACATCCAGGTAAATTTTCTTTGTCTGAATAGAATGACCATATGTTAGTAGCCCCCGAGATTGAAAGCAGTTGGTACAACTGATTTAAGGATCATTGTATAACCAGGTTCTTACCGAGAAGAACAACCTGCTAACTCAAGAGCTAGAGCAATGTCGGGCATAGCTAAATGCTGCCAACGCCGAGCTGAAAAATTCCAAGAAGGCATCTGCTGGTAATGCTCTCCGCCGTATAAAAACGGTTACGATGACCGTACATCCATTGGACTAATATAGTTGCTGGTCTTATAATAGGGTCATCAGATCAATATGATGAGAAGATGGCCGCTGCTCTGGAAGGAGAGCAAAAAGCAAAGAAGATGCATGCCGCGGGCGAGCGCTTATTGACTCAAGCCATAATAGAGAAAAACAAGCTTCAGGATGCCAAGACCAACTTGAGTATTGAGTTAAAGGATGTGCGGGGCCAGCTGGCTGACTCCGTGAAGGAGAATAAGGAACTGCGAGGTAGTATATTCGGTATGTATCCGAACTAACCTTTATAGTAGGTTGGTAATGAATGTAACTGATACGGTTATGTTGCAGGTATTTTGACGGGCCGTCCTGAAGGGGAGGTATCCGAATCATCAAGTGATCTTCTGCAAAGGCTGTCACAAGTGCACGAGCGGGCTCGGCTGGCCATGCGGAGTGTTGCCAAGGCGTTATGGCCGTCCGCCTCACCTCAAGGAAGTATGGAGGAGCTTGTAGAGCTTTTCAAAGGAGCACGGAGGAGCATCCGATTATGGAAAATATCGGCCAGCCGGGAGGGTGCGCGAGAAGCCTGGGCCATGGTGAAAACACGATACACGAAGTCGGATCCTAACCACATGGCCCGTGTTGGACCTGTAGGGTAAGATGGGGAAGAAATTCCCGTTAGTTTAGTATATGACCAAGTAGAATTGGCCGCGAAATACTCTCAGCAGGATTGCAACTTAGACCGCCTGCTGGACAGTATAGAGGAGGAGGTATTTGAGTCCAAGTGACTATGTACTGTCCGTCTAGCCGAATTGTATATCATTTGTCATGGCAGACCTTTTCGCCTCCACCTCCGGACCCTAGGGTGCGGAGTGTTTCCGAATACTATCATGGCCGAATAGACCAGGGTATGCATGGAAAACTAGGTGTAGGGGTCATCGTTGCTTGAACACACAAGTTGTATCCAGCTAGTTATGTTATATTACAGTTGTAAGAAACATCTTCCAGAGAGAATAGTTCCGTTAAGGGTTCCTTTCCCTGGGTTTGCATGCATTTAATGTACATGTCTGAAGTGTGATGAAAGAATCACATTGTATGTAACTTCTGGGTGTTCGCAATGAGTGCGGAAATGTCTTTAATTCACCGACCGAATATTCCCTTAAGAATGCTAGCTCTCAGCTTCACCCTGTCTGAGGTACACATCCGGATGACCCGGCAGTAGCAATCGCACAGGTGCTCCCTTTATGCCCTAGCCGAATTAACGGGAACGTAGGGCATAAGCACAGGAGCCAGGCAACCCAGCCTGGCCAAAACTTAAGTCATATCGATGCATATAGTGGCGAAGAAAAGGTACATATGGAAAAAGTACATATGTGGAGAGCTTGATGCTCGAATAATAATCATAAGCTTCTATCAAAGAAGCCCCCAGGTATGATGGACGGACATATGTAAAAATGTATGCGTCCGTGGTGTAGGGTCTAGCCGTTTGAAAGCTTTAAGGCGAGAAAGGAAAAAAGGGCCGAAAAAGGAGAGAACAAATAATGGAAACTAAAAGTGAGGAGGACAAACACGAAGAGTTCGGCGCTAGGCGTAGAATCGTCGGAGTCTGGCTGCGTTCCAGGGGTTTGGCTCGAGGCGATTGTCGGATGCATCACGAAGACGGTACGCTCCTTCGGTGAGAACTTCATCAATTATAGGTCTTCCAAAAGGGACCCTCCCATTTGGGCTTGAGTTTGTCCTTTTTCTTCTCTGGTAAGTGTAGAACGAGTTCGCCAATGTTATAGGTCTTGGCCCGCACTTCTCTGCTTTGGTATCTTCGGTCCTATTGTTGATAAAATGCGGAACGAGCTCTAGCGACATCGCGTTCCTCCTTCAGGGCATCTAGGCTGTCCTGCCGATCTAGCTCACGTTCTCTCTCTTCGTACATGCGGACTCTGGGCGAGTCATGAATGATATCGCAAGGTAACACAGCCTCAGCGCCGTACACCATGAAAAATGGTGTGTATCCGGTAGTGCGGTTAGGCGTGGTCCGCAACCCCCAGAGTACGGAGTCGACCTCCTCAACCCAGTGCTTGTCTGACTCATTCAAAGACCGCACCAGTCTGGGTTTAATGCCGCTCATAATAAGACCGTTGGCTCGTTCAACTTGACCATTTGTTTGCGGGTGGTAGACAGAGGCGTAATCAAGCTTAATTAATGCCCAGCTTAACGCACCAGGTTTTCACCTCATCAGCTATGAAATTGGAGCCGTTGTCAGTGATGATGCTATGTGGGACACCATAACGGTGCACCACATCGGATATGAATGCAATCACCGGTCCGGACTCGGCCGTTTTAACTGGTCTAGCCTCTATCCACTTGGTGAATTTATCCACCATGACCAGCAGATATTTTTTCTTATGGCTTCCCCCTTTAAGGGGTCCAACCATGTCTAAGCCCCAGACCGCAAAGGGCCATGTAATGGGTATTGTTTGTAGGGCCGTTGGGGGCATATGGCTTTGGTTGGCGAAGAGCTGGCATCCAACGCAGCGCTGGATGAGGTCCTGTGCGTCTGCTCGGGCCGTAGGCCAATAGAATCCTGTACGGAAGGCCTTACTGACGAGTGCCCGGGCTGCGGCGTGGTGCCCGCCAAGACCGGCGTGAATTTCTGCCAAAAGTTTCCGCCCCTCCTCCTGGGAGATACACCTTTGAAGGACTCTGGTAGTACTTTTCTTGTAGAACTCTCCTTCTTGAACTTTATAGGCCTTCAAGCGCCGAACAATGCGGTGAGCCTCGTTCTGATCTTCTGGGAGCTCCTTCCTATTAAAGTAGGCCAAGAATGGTTCGGTCCACGGGGCAATGACTGCCATGATCAGGTGGCCCGATGGTGTTATTTCGGTGGCTGAGCCTCCGATGATGTCAGTGTGTTCGACATCTATGTTCGAGTTCGGAACGGGACCGTCGTTGTTGTCTGCCCCTTGCCACACCACGGATGGATTAAATAGCCTTTCCAGGAAGATGTTAGGTGGGATGGGGTCGCGCTTAGCGCCGATGCGAGCAAGAACGTCCGCCGCCTGATTACTTTCGCGGGCGATGTGATGGAATTCGAGCCCCTCGAACCGAGCTGACATCTTTAAGACGGCGTTGCGATAAGCTGCCATCTTTGGATCTTTGGCATCAAAGTCACCGTTAATTTGGGATATTGCAAGGTTTGAGTCCCCGCACACTTCCAAGCATTGTATGCCCATTGATACGGCCATCCGAAGGCCATGCAACAAGGCCTCGTATTCGGCTGCGCTGTTGGAGTCTATGAATAATATTTGGAGTACGTACTGGATGATATCTCCCGTGGGGGACGTTAATACGACACCCGCTCCTAGCCCCGCCAACATTTTGGAGCCGTCAAAATGCATAACCCAGTTGGAATATGTGCCATACTCTTTAGGGAGTTCGGCCTCTGTCCATTCGGCGACGAAGTCAGCCAGTACTTGGGATTTAATGGCTGGACGTGGTTTGTACGTGATGTCAAATGGAAGGAGCTCAATGGCCCATTTGGCAATCCGGCCCGTGGCGTCCCGGTTGTTTATTAATATCATTGAGGGGCACTTCGGAAGCCACCGTGATCGAACACTCCTGAAAGTAGTGTTGTAGCTTTCGGGATGCCATAAAGATTGCGTATGCTATCATTTGATAGTGGGGGTACCGGGATTTGCATGGTGTGAGGACGGTGGATACGTAGTATACGGGCTTCTGGAGCGGAAACTTGTGTCTGTCCTGTTCTCGTTCGACGACGAGTATGGCGCTCACCACTTGGTGTGTTGCTGATACGTATAGGAGCATTGGTTCGCCGACGTTTGGCGCGGCCAGGATTGGGTTACTTGCCAGGAGGGCCTTTATTTCTTCCAGTCCTACCATCGCCGCGTCTGTCCATTCGAATTTATCGGTGCGCCGTAGAAGGCGATAAAGTGGCAGCGCCTTCTCCCCCAATCTGGAGATAAAGCGGCTTAAAGCTGCCATGCACCCAGCGAGCTTCTGGACCTGTTTAAGTTCGGTTGGCGTAGCCAATTGTGACAGAGCTCGGATTTTGGCTTGATTTGCTTCAATTCCTCTGTTAGAAACGATGAAGCCCAGCAGTTTGCCGGCGGGGACGCCGAAGACGCACTTTTCCGGGTTAAGCTTGATGTCATACGTGCGAAGGTTGTCGAATGTGAGACGCAAATCGTCTATTAGTGTTTCGACGTGTCTAGTTTTGATCACGATGTCTTCCACGTAGGCTTCCACTGTTTTGCCGATCTGTGCCTTGAGGCATGTTTGGATCATGCGCTGGTAGGTGGCGTCGGCGTTCTTGAGCCCGAAAGGCATGGTATTGAAGCAAAACGGCCCATATGGCGTAATGAATGCTGTTGCAGCTTGATCGAACTCCTTCATTTTGATTTGATGGTATCCGGAATATGCATCGAGGAAGCACAACGAGTCATGTCCTACGGTAGCATCAATGATTTGATCAATGCGAGGGAGGGGGAAGGGATCCTTCGGGCAAGCCTTGTTAAGGTCTTTGAAATCGACACACAGGCGCCAGGATTTGTCCTTCTTTGGTACCATCACCAGGTTTGCCAGCCAGTCCGGATGTTTAATGTCTCTAATGAATCCGGCCTCAATGAGTTTGGCCAGCTCTTCGCCCATAGCTTGTCGTTTGGGTTCGGAAAAGCACCGGAGTGCTTGTTTGACCGGCTTGTATCCCTTCAGTATGTTGAGGATATGTTCGGCCAACCCACGCGGGATTCCTGGCATATCTGAGGGGTGCCAGGCGAATATATCCCAGTTTTCGCGCAGGAAGTCTCATAGTGCGGCGTCGACTGTGGGGCTGAGTTGCACTCCGATAGACGCTGTCTTCTTCGGGTCAGTTGGATGAACCTGAAATTTGACTATTTCTTTTGCTGGCTTGGAGGAAGTGGATTTGGGTCGTTTGTCCAGGATCACGTTGTCTCTATCCACAATGGAGCGTAGTGCGGTTAATTCTTCGGCCGCAAGGGCCTCAGACACTGCCTCGAGGGCCAGGGATGCGGTTTTGTTCTCAACGCGGAGGGCTATATCCGGATCACTCACGAGGGTGATTATTCCATTGGGCCCGGGCATTTTTAGCTTCATATACCCATAATGAGGTACGGCTTGAAAGCGCGTGAAGGCCTCTCGCCCTAACAGGGCGTGATATCCACTTTTGAAAGGGGCCACTTGGAAAGTTATTTCTTCGGACCGATAATTCTCCGGTGTGCCGAACACCACATCAAGTGTAATTTTTCCCGCACACCGCGCCTCCCAACTGGGAATGATACCTCGAAAGGTTGTGCTGCTTTGCTTGATGCGGGTCCTGTCTAATCCCATCTTGTGGAGCGTGTCCTCGTAAATGAGGTTTAGTCCACTGCCGCCGTCCATGAGGACTTTTGTAAGCCGAAAGCCGTCCACGATGGGACTAAGGACTAATGCGGCTGGCGCTCAGACTATTTTGTATTTAGGTTTGTCACTGGCATGGAAGGTTATGGCCGTGTCGTTCCAAGGGTCAATTGCAGCGATCTGGTAGACTTCGGCGAGGTCGCGCAGTGCCCTTTTACGCTTACTGTTTGAAGCGAATGTCTCGAAGACCGTCAGTACTCTGGGGTCGTCGTCTCCTAGAAGGTGTTGTTCTGCGGCGATTTTGGTAAGGATATCTTCACCGCTTTTGGCTACCTGCTGGAGTATCCAACATGCTCTAAGGCTGTGGGTTGATATTGTATCCGGTGTTGTGTGAAGTTTGCATGGCCCATCGAGCCATCCTTCCAGAACGGTTCCGTGACGCGTAATGGGTTTATATTTTTTTGGCTGTTGTGTTGGGCGTGCCACGAGGGTGCGCCCCTTTTGCCTGACGATGGGGTTGCAGCGGGACCGATGGTTCCCTGCGAGCTACCTGAATTCTCCAGGCGCTTTCCATTGTGCTGTACTTTTGCACAATGGTTGCTAAGTCGTTGAAGCGTAGGATGCGGCGGCAATTGATGGCATTGAGAACTCCTTCGTCCGGACAGTTGTTGTAGAAAGCTGATATTGCGTCCTTATCGCTGCAATCTTTTATATTGTCTTTGACAAGGAGGAATCTGGCCCAGAAGTGATGGACCGTTTCCTTAGACTACTGTTTTATGTTGGTGAGATCACTTATGTCTGGGTGGGTGGGCGGCGTGAAATCTGGCCCTCGACCCAATCGACCGTCCAGAATCTGGAGGCCTTCCGGACTCAACAGTCTGGGAACCGGAATATCTTCCGATTGTCCAGGCCGGCCATCCGACTCTATGTTCGGAGGACAAGTCACATCCTTTCGCAGGTGATCGACCGGCTCTTCAAGATTGGCGGCCCGAACATAGTTCAGCTTCAGTATAGAAGAAAGGTTGTCGTCTTGTTCTTCGACCATTGCCACCTGGTGGGTGATCGGAGGAGATTTGATCTCTCTTTGGTCGGGTTTAAGCCCGATCCGATCGTAATCTCTAGCGATTCCTAGGGCGGCGATGGGATCTAGAAGCTCATTTAGGGACGAGAGTTCCGCCGGGTCCATCTGCTTGGAGTGTTCGGGGTCGATACGAAGGGGATTTTCGATGGCCCGAGAGGTCATCGTCGGCTTAACGGCCGAGTGGGCGGTCATGGTTAAACTTCCCAGCCGAAGAGTTTGGCCTGGGGCCAGGGCTCCTCCAGCGGTGATATCTTCTTTAAGGACGAGGCGGGTCATCGATGTTGTCGTCGACGGCACAGTGGAACTCTCAATGAAAGCACCAATGTCGGTGTGAAAACCGGCGGATCTCGGGTAGGGGGTCACGAACTGTGCGTCTAAGGTCGACGGTAACAGGAAACAGGGGACACGATGTTTACCCAGGTTCGGGCCCTCTCTATGGAGGTAATACCCTACTTCCTGCTTGATTGATCTTGATGAATATGAGTATTACAAGAGTTGATCTACCACGAGATCGTAGAGGCTAAACCCTAGAAGCTAGCCTATGGTTATGATCATGTGTGTCCGCCTATCCGGACTCTCTCCGGTTTATATAGACATCGAAGAGATCTAGGGTTACATGGAGTACGTTACATAAAAAGGAATCTACATAATTGTCCGCCAAGCTTGCCTTCCACGCCAAGGAGAGTCCCATCCAGACACGCAGAGGGTCTTCAGTCTTCACATCTTCATGGCCCATCAGTCCGGCCCATGGCTAACAGGCCGGACGCTCGAGGACCCCTTAGTCCAGGACTGCCTCAACGACAAGTCTCCTTTGTAATTCAGCAGGACTTTGTTCTTCAAGAGGGTAAGCATGTCACCTTCGATCTTGGTGATCCTGAAGATGACACTGATGAAGATAATATCGACGAAGATAGTATCAACGAAGATATTATCGACATTTGGGTTGATGTTGATATGCCTCCACTTCTACCTCTGTGAGTTTCTCAAAATAGTTGACAGCTTATTTCCATTGGCAGCTTATTTCCAATCTTCAAGAAATGTACGGAAGATACTAGATAGAACCTACTACACTGATGGCTCTGAATTAACTTATGAGGAGAAAGATTATCTTATCTCATTTGTTATTGATGTTGAGAATTACAATATCAATTATGAAACTCCTGCACATTATGGTCAATATGTGCCACCGGTGCACGTGTTGAACTACGGTAACATCCATGGAGATGGCATGGTAAGATTTTTTTACTATATGACATCCTTGCATCTTTTGCATACATTCTTCTAAAGCTAAACTACATTGCTAACTATGACGTTATTATTATGTTTTTCAACAGAAAATCCCAAAGCATTGTGTGCCTGATGTGATGTTTCCGAAAGGTTGCCTTGATGTTATTAGCTTACGGCCAAGTCTGCCTAGGCTTCACCGCTGTTCATACAAGATTTCTCAAACCAATGAAGACATGACATTCAAAGAATGGAATAAATGTATGAAGAATCATAGGGAGCTACTTGGAAGCAACATTATGCTAGGAACAAGAATTGGAGATAGGATAATCTCTATTCTCCATAATGGAGAGTCAGGGCCTATCTAGTTTTATGCTATTTTACCTTAGAGAGGGTAGTAGGTCCTAGCTAATACACATGATCATGTGCTAAGGACAATTAAGTAGGGTTGGTTAGATGACTATGATGATGATGAGTATGACTTGTTATTATGATAACGAGTAGAAGTTGTTAGATAACTATGATGATGATGAGTATGACTTGTTATTATGATAACGAGTAGAAGTTCTTAGATGACTATGATGATGATGAGTATGACTTGTTATTATGATGACGATGATGATTTATCATTAATGATGATGATGCTTAGTTGTTATATCATTATGAGCATGATCAGTTACTATATATATCAGTGTGTGAAATAAACATGGATTAGATTCAAGTGGAGGCAACACATGGTGCAGATCGATAGTACTACAAATCCAAACTTGATCGTACTAATCCAAACTAAAGTGATCAAGTTTGGATTAGTAGTACTTTGGATATGCACCATGTTGCCCATGGAAGAGGTTTAGTCAACAGATCTGCAACATTCAGATCCGTATTTACTTTGCAAATGTTTATGTCCTTCTCCTTGACTGCATCGCGGATGGAGTTGAAGCATCACTTTATGTGTCTGAGCCTCTTGTCAAACCTTGGTTCCTTGGCTAGAGCAATGGCACCAGTGTTGTCACAGAACAGAGTCATTGGGTTCAGTACACTGGGCACAACTCCAAGATCTATCATGAACTGCTTCATCCAGACACCTTCCTTTGCTGCCTCCGAGGCAGCTATGTACTCCACTTCGCATGTAGAATAGCTCCCACGTTTTGCTTGGAACCGCACCAGCTAACTACTCCCCCATTCAAACATATACTTACCCGGTTTGATACTTAGAGTCGTCCCGATCAGTGTCAAAGCTTGTATCGACGTAACCCTTTGCGACGAGCTCTTGATCACCTCCATAAACGAGAAACATTTCCTTTGTCCTTTTCAGGTACTTACGGATATTCTTGACCGCTGTCCAGTGCTCCATTCGTAGATTACTTTGAGACCTTCTGTCCATACTTATGGCAAGGCTGACATATGGCCTTGTGCACAGCATCGCATACATAATAGAGCATATTGCAGAAGCATAGGGGACGACACTCATCTTTTCTCTGTCCTCTGCAGTCGCTGGGCATTGAGTCTTACTCAACTTCACACCTTGCAAAACAGGCAAGAACCCCTTCTTGGACTTATCCATTTTGAACTTCTTCAAAACTTTATCAAGGTATGTGCTTTGTGAATGTCCTATTAAGCGTCTCGATCTATCTCTATAGATCTTGATGCCTAATATGAAAGCAGCCTCTCCTAGGTCCTCCATTGAAAAACTCTTCTTCAAATATTCATTCATGTTTTCCAAAAGTTCTATATTGTTTCCAATCAGAAATATGTCATCCACATATAATATTAGAAATGCTATAGAGCTCCCACTCACTTTCTTGTAAATAGTAGATTCTCCAAAAACTTGTATAAACCCAAACGCTTTGATCACCTCATCGAAACGAAGATTCCAACTCCGAGATGCTTGCATCAGTCCATAAATGGATCGCTGGAGTTTGCACACTTTGTCAGCATTCTCTGGATCGACAAAAAACCTTCCGGTTGCATCATATACAACTCTTTCTTAAGGAAACCGTTAAGGAACACTGGTTTGACATCCATCTGCCAGATCTCATAATAAAAAAAAGCAGCTATCGCTAACATGATTCTAACGGACTTATGCATCACTACAGGTGAGAAATTCTAATCGCAGTCAACTCCTTAAACTTCTGAAAAACCCTTTGCCACAAGTCAAGCTTTATAGACGGTGACATTACCGTCCATGTCCGTCTTCTTCTTGAAGATCCATTTATTCTGAATGGCCTTTCGCCCTTCACGTAATACTTCCAAAGTCCATACTTTTTTTCATACATGGATCCCATCTCAGATTTCATGGCCTCTAACCATTTATCGGAATCTGGGTCCACCATCGCTCCTCCTTAGCTCGTAGGTTCATCATTGTCCAACAACATGACCTCCAAGACAGGGTTGTTATACCACTCAGGAGCAGTACGTACCCTTGTCGATCAACGAGATTCGATAGTAAATTTATCTGAAGCTTCATGATCACCATCATCAGCTTCCTCTTCAACTGACGTAGGTGCCACAAAAACATCTTTCCGCGATGCGCTACTCTCTGGTAGAAGCGAGGGTTCAACAACCTCATCAAGTTTATTTATAGTAAGTGCTTAATAGAACTAGTTTATTTAGTAAGTGCTTTATAGAACTAATTTATTTAGTAAGTGGTTAATAGAACTAGTTTATTTAGTTATGTTAGGATTACACATAAGATATTTTCCAACCATTGAAATGCAATGACCATCAAGTTTGAATGCTCATATGATGTAGATATAAACATGTATATCTAGTGTTGCTCAAGTAGGATATGTGCTTGCCCAAGTTGCCATGTTTGCAGGGAACACCTCGGAGCGGCCTATGTTTTGCCGGAGTGTTGATTAATTTCCGCTCCGGCAAATTTCAGGTGCTCGATATGTCTCTTTTTAGCAAAGGTCATGCCAGATTTTTCCGTAATTTTTTGCATGACTTGTGCTAGACTATGTAGGAAATATCGAGTGGCCCGGATTTTCTAGAAAGATAATTAAACGACATTTCGGGTTGACTTTAAGTCTGTCGGGACTCCACCATATATGAGAGAAGAAGAATGCCGACTGTTGTCGTGGGGGTTGTTCTTCCTCTTCCTTCTCGTGATAGACCTTTTGGTAATGCACGTGAATGAAGATAAGAACGGCCATCACCGACGGTAGCAAATGTCAGAGATGAAGAATCCTGACTGTTGTCGTGGGGTAGCTTCTCCTTCGTTCCCGTGTGCTAGACAATTTGGTGTAATGCACTCGGGAACGAAAGGAGGAGCTACCATCACCGACGGCCGAATATATACACCACGTGAGCTGAGAGTTTTCAAGAAAATACTCGACAGACCGATAGTCAACCCGTGATGAATAATAATGATCTAATTTAGTTTTTGTAGTACATATATTTAATTTTAGAGGTTTAATCTTTGAATTATGAACATAGGAAATGTCGTCCAACGACGATAGGCTCCCGGAGTGCGACTGGTGCGGCGACCCCCGGGGTCTATGTGACATGGCTCACCTGGTACAAGGTCGGCGCTTCAGTATTAAACTCCAGGAGACCTTCGATGTTGAAATGGTATGCAACGACGACAAGTGTTTTTTCGTAATTAAGCACGACTTATGCTTCTTCAACGTGTAATTTCTGTTTTTTGCAATTCGACTAGCTTATCCCATGCCATGCAAGACGCTATGTCTTGGAGAAGCTGGATTTTGAAGATCATGAAAATATGGAGACCAAGATAGTTCACCTAAGGACACATCATGGTTATTATTTTGCTGTAAATCTATACAATTCTGAGAGCGTATCCCATTTTGGTTGCCCGAATTGGGAAGCACTTTGCAAGACGTATGATGTCATGACATCAACTCTAGTAGACCCTGCAAAACACGCATACCCACAAAATTCCGGCAAGTATGCGGGCTCGGCCCAATTTTCCGGCTAGAATAGAGCCCGCATACTCGCCCGGCCCGCAAAAATTTTTGCCGCGGCCCGCAAACCGCACGCGCCGACCGCTATATCTACAGTTCAGCGGCTCGTTTGCGGGTCAAAACCCTATCCCCCGCTGCCGCCGAGCCACGCGATTCCCCACCCCCTTTCTCCACATTTCTCGCTGCCGGCGACCACCTCCCCGCCTCCAGTCGCCATGTGGGGCCGCATGTGGAGCTCCGGACGCGGCTCCGGCAGAAGATCCGGCGGCCGAAGCAACCCGGAGCGCGAGTGGCGCGTCCAGTCGGACGGTGTGAGGAAGCGTGGGGCCTGGAAGTGGACCAACCGCGGCCTATCGCCGCCGGCGAGCTTCCGCCTCCGCGTGATGGAGGAGTACGACCGCCGGCGCGCGTCCTTCTCCTCCACGAAATCTTCATACACCGGGAGCTCCTCCTCTTCCAGCTCGGGCCTTCTCCCCGTGAAGAGGGAGTGGTCGGAGGACGCGGAGGAGCCGGAGGAGCCGGACAAGTTTGACTTCATCCCTGTCAAGGAGGAGCCCGAGGAGCCCGCTTCGCTCGGCCGTCGCGGAGTCGTTGGGCCGGAAGACTACGTCGGCGACGTCGACGCCGTTGTGGCTGCCATCGCCGAGCGGAGCGTGCGCGAGGAGGCGGAGCGCCGGCGCCACGCCGAGGAGCTCGAAGACCTCCAGTGGCGGCAGGCTATCGTCGCCAACTTCGCCGCCAAGGAGAAGGACGAGGAGTGGTGCCGCATCCACGAGGAGCAGAGGGCGAAGTATGTCGACCTCTGCAGCTCCGGCGAGGAGGATTGAGCGTCCTTCACCTCCACGGCGTCGTCCATTTGCCGCCACCTCGCCGCCGTCAGATCCAACCCCCTCTAGTACTAGTATTAATGTAGTATCTAGTATGAACTATGTTTGTAGTTTTTGATCATGTAAAATCTATGTAGTATGTGATAAACTACTCGCATCAACAAGGTGCAATTTCTCCCGCGAAAGTGTTTTTTTTAATTATGCAGTTTTAGATACGGTTTCTGTTCGGCCACGCTAGTTTTCGACCCGCAAACGCGATCTTCGTGAAACTGCAAACGTGTTTTGCGGCTCAAGTTTTTGCGGGGTCTGCTAGAGTTGCTCTGAGGGTATGCTTGTCACATTAGATCTTGGTGATCCTGACATCGACGAAGAGAATATGGACATTTGGGTCCTTGTTGATACGCTTCCAATTCTACCGCTATGTGAGTTTCTCAAACATATTTATTTCAAAATAGTTGACAGCTTATTTCCATTGATAGCTTATTTCCATTCTTCAAAAAATGTATGGAAGATGGTAGACAGAACCTACTACACCGATGGCGCAGAATTAACTTATCAGGAGAAAGATCATCTTATGTCATTTATTATTGATGTTGAGAATTAAAATACAAATTATCAAACTCCTGCACATTATGGCCAATACGTGCCACTAGTGCACGTGTTGAACTACGGTAACATCTATGGAGATGGCATGGTAAGATTTTTTACTATTACGACATCCGTGAATCTTTTGCATAAATTCTTCTAAAGCTAAAATACATTGCAAACTATGACATTGCAAATACATCAAAATCCCAAAGAATCGTGTGCCTCGTCTGATGTTTTCGAAAGGTCGCCTTGATGTTATTAGGTTACGGCCAGGTCATCCTAGGCTTCACTGTTGTTCATACCGGATTTCTAAAACCGATGAAGACATGACAAGCAAAGCATGGAAAAATGTATGAACAATCATAGGGAGCTACTTGGAACCAACATTGTGCGGAGCGTTTCTTCTCTTTTCTAGTTTAGTCCCGGTTTGATTACCTCTTGTAATCCCCGTATTGTACCTGTTGCCCCACAGTTCCCAGTAAAAAAAACATTGTGCGAAGTGCAAGAATTGGAGACATGATAGTCTCCATTCTCCATAATGAAGAGTCAGGGCCTATCTTGTTTTATGCCGTTTTACCTTAGAGAGGGTAGTAGGTCCTATGAGAGAGGAATAGGTCCTAGGTATGTGCTACAATGTTTTGGAGTTGATGATAATGATGACGACAAGTTGTGATTATAACTAGTGACCAAGTTGTTATATGATGTCTCATGGACGAAAATGATGATCATAAGGAGTTGTTATATGATAATGATGTATTATGATGATAAGTTGTTAACGATATGATGATAATGATGATGATGATGATGAGTTATTATATCATTGGGTGAAAGAAATGGCAGATTAGTTTCAAGTGGATGGATCCTAAGTGATCAAGTCATGGATTATCACGATAATCCATGACTTGGTCACTTAGGATACATCCACTTGAAAGAAATCCACGGTTCTTTCACCCAGTGATTTAGTTACTCATTATGATGTAAAAACAATCTTTAAATTGTTACTGTATGAAAACTTGTATAATGGTATATGAATACGACATAAAATAAAAAAGAAATAGAATACTGAATAATAGTAGTAGCGCGGGCAGCAGAGAGGTGCGCTAATAGTATTTAAAGTAGATATAGCAGTAGCGCGGGTAAACCAACGCTGCTGCTAACCTTTAGCTGTAGCGCCGTATCAGTAGCGCGTTCCCCCTGCGCTACTGCTAGGCCAAAAACCAGCGCTACTGCTAGGCTTTTCCCTAGTAGTGACCCTTCAAGTGTCAGTTTGCTCAAGCTTGTTTGCAGTAGTATTTTTGTCCAAATTGGGCTGCAGAGGATTCCACCCTTCAGCACAAAATTGGTTATTTCAGGGCTCTCATGAAAGTTTCCATTCATTTTCATTCTCATCACTTGGGCATGCAACCTAGGTAACCAGGAATGATTTTATCTTAGAACGGGATGCAACATAATTTACAGTCCTTTGCTAAGAAATTCAAAGAGGAGGTGCGTTGGCTCACCCATAGAGTATGAAGGCTTACAATTTTTTAGGAGATTGGGTGCAGAAGTTCAGACACAACCTCCCTTCTTATTAGTTTTGTTGTTGCTCTATTTTTCTTTCACTTTTTCCTTTAATTTTTCCATCTATCATGCATACTTCACACTGAGAAAATGCAAAATATACATAGTTGGACTAAATTTGTACTGTTCGACTAAAAATAATTTTTGATGTGGTTAGCTGATATGATAAGCCTATTCTGGACGGTTTAGAAAGTTTTCAGTGTGTAAGCTATCCGAACAGCACTGCTAAACTGAACAAAAAATTTAACACCTCAAACATTGTCCGGTTCTCTATTCAGTTACACCTAAACATGGTCGTCTTGTACTCTAGAAACCTCTATCAATTTTTTGCTAGAACTTTATAATATAAAATAGTCAGCCAAAGTTTGAAGGTATAAAGATATTTAATGATATCATGGCCAAACAAACAAACAAACAATAATATACTAAGTGCCACAAATTAATGTTAGGATTAATGTGGTATTTTTGGTTTTCTTAGATTTTTAGTGATATCTAGCACTATAATAAAAGAATTAACAGAACAAAACAAAACTGAAAAAACACATTTTTGGCATAATATTATTTTAGATTAGTACTGAAAATGTGTTGTAATCATGAATATTGGAATTATTCCAAAAAACTATTATATGTTACAATATCCATGTTGATCAGCATGTAATTGTTGAATATGCCCATTGTATTTAAAAAATTAGTATCATGAGATATTAGGTTGAGAATTTTATCAACTAATACAAACGATTGACACCATATATTTATAGTAAGATTATGTTTTTCAAAGTAAAACAATTTATTATAAATGCGCAAAAACAGTTTATCATAAACAATTTATTATAAATTGATCTCTATATAGTTCATCGGATATTGTTGTAACATCATGATATTGTCAAGAAACTTTGTAATGTAGCACAACAAACAATGCCCATATTATATTAACCATCAAAGATACTTGCCTTTAAAAATTATTTTCACAAACACCACCCCAGATAGTTAGTCATTCACGGAGAGATTGGGCAAGCGTTACTTCTTATTTGGTTGTTAGATATTACACAAGATGTATTTCATTAAGGTCGGCTGACCCATTAATTTTGTTGTTTTTATGAGATGTAATGGTTGCATGAATTGTTTTTCAATATAGTTATGCTTATTACTTTCCGTAGATCAGATGTGAAAGTGGCATCCAGGGATCACAATTATTTATTTGATACTTTGCATTCCATTGGATATGGCTGTGCTAACTTGATGAAACAGAGTGGCTTCATTTGTCGCTATTCAGAGTCCCTCACACTCTTTGTTGCATGAATCGCTGGGTTAACATAGTACTGCAAACTAGTGTAGCAGATAGTGATAGATCAAAGAGTAAAGATAAAGATGAAATATTGTTTCTACTCTGCCCCCTTGGAATTGCAAGCATATCCTTGTTAACTTTTGCTATATTTGATCTAAGATTCTGAATCAGAGACAATGCCCATATGTGTACATGCTGCATCTTCATTTTATTTTTTCTGGCAAATTCATCTTTACATGGCTGGCTCAAGGTCATTTCGGGATCATCAAGCTTCTCGTGTACATCTATCATCCCAGCCACATGACCGAGTTGAAAAGATTCTCAACATTATCTGCTTCAGGTACCTCCCACTACTAGGGAAAAGCTTATACACAGGATCTTACCAGCAGCGAGTTTTAAATTAAGGCGCTGCTGCAATGTAGCAGTGGCGCGCTCCGACAGTACTCACTGCTGAAATAAACGTAGCAGTAGCGTGCCTCCTCTAAGCCGCGCTACTGCTATAATTCCCACGACCCCGCCGTGAAGCTAGTTCTAGCAGCAGCGCGTTAATTCGGAGCGCGCTACTGCTAGGTAGTTTAGCAGTAGCGCCTTTACCTTTAGAGCGCTACTGCTAAAACTAGCTATCTCCCACCCCCCAGGCTCTCCTCTATCCGATCCACACTCACACCCACACTCACTCCATCTCCCCCTCAACCCCCCCGCGCGCCGGTCCTCCCCCGCCGGCAGCCGGCGCCCCCGCTAGCCGCCGTCGCCTACCCCCTCTTCCCTCTGCGCCGCCGTCAACTCCTCCTCCTTGCTGGACTCGGTACCGCCCTCCTCCTCCGTCCTCCATCGACTCGCCGCCGAATGGCCGCTCCTCGCTCCGCCCTTCCTCCTCCATCCTACTCTCTCCTCCCTCCTCCAGTCGCCCCTCCTTCTCCCTCCTCCCTCCTCCATCCACAACCCCTCCTCCCTGCTACATTTTGATTTAGTAGGCTAGTTCATATGCAACATTTTGATTTAGTTCATACGATTTAGTTGATTTAGTAGGCTAGTTGATTTAGTTGATTTAGAATATTTTGATTTAGTTGATTTCGTAGGCAATTTGATTTAGTAGGCTAGTTGATTTAGTTGATTTATAGAACATTTTGATTTAGTTGATTTAGTAGGCAAGTTGATTTAATAGGCTAGTTGATTTTGTTGATTTATAGAACATTTTGATTTAGTTGATTTAGTAGGCAAGTTGATTTAATAGGCTAGTTGATTTAGTTGATTTATAGAACATTTTGATTTAACAATTATTTTTCTTTCCTGTGAAGTGGATCGTTAATCCTTGGTCATATTGCTTTAGGAAAATGGCAAGTCAAGGTGCGCCAGCAACCTTGCAACTGGCAAGCTGTTCGGCATCTACTTCCAGCCGAGTTTTCGTCATGCGGCGGTAAGAAATTATATGAAATGTAACAACTATTATATTTTTAGTGTTGGCATTACTGCATTGTGTCATTTTGCTTTTTTACACAGATCGTCCCATGCAATGTGAGGTTGAAATTCAACAAGCTGACAGGAGACACTGTGACATTTGAGGCTCCTGGGGGCCGTACACTATGGAGGTCGAGAAAGGACGCAATATGTCGCAGATTGGAGGAGATGGATGGGCCCGTTTCCTCGCGCGCATGCGTCTTACTGGTGGTGAGTTGATCAGCTTCTCCTTCAGAGCAGAAAGACCCAAGCTGGCTGTCATTTATATCAACCTGGTGGAAGATGATGAAGATGACGAAGATGATGAAGATAGTGAGGACCCACTCGATGAAGATGATGAGAACCCACTTCATGAAGCCATCGTAGCTCAAAGAATGAGGCTGAGCGAGGAGGAGGTGTGCAACCTATGGGACATAATTCCGCCACGTGATGACTTTGTCGGGGTGCCATTCGTGACCCGCCTGACAAGTACCATGGTCGATCGACATGAAATGGTATGTTATACTGACTATATGCTTTATTGTTATACTTACAAATGCAAATTATCCGATGATATGCTTAGTGAATCTGATGATATGCTTAGTGTAGAGTCCAATGATATGCTTTGTGGAATCTAGTCGATGATATGCTTTAGTGTAGAGTCTGATCACATGCTTATTAGTGTAGAATCCAAGGAACTATTAATAGTGTAGATAATCCATATATACTTATCAGTAGAATTCATGCTTAATTAGTACAAATGCGTAGTACTGTGTCTTTTGATAGTGTAGAAATTTATACTTAATAGAAATATATTTGCAAGAGTATGTGCGAGGCTATTTATTAATTTATATGTTTTTCTTATTCAGAAATTGCCAAAGAACCTATCTGTGAGTTGTGGTATCGAGCCTGATGAAGAAGGCTCAGCTGGACTATGCCTTACCGCAAGGGGCTCCGTCACCACTTGTACTTACCGCATGGACACAGACGGTCGCACACACTTAAACTCAGTTGGGTGGAAGAGATTCCTCGTTGGCAAGAATCTTCGTGTTGGACAGGCCATCCTAATTACTACCAGGAACACCCACCGCCCAGGCTTCATGATGATGATCGTTGTCGATATCATCTAGAACTACATTTGTGTGTGTGGCTATATCATCTAGAACTACATATGATGATCGTCGTCGATATCATGTAGAACTACATATGATGATCATCGTCGATATCATCTAGAACTACATATGATGATCGTCGTTGATATCACCTTGTACTGCTTGAGGATGCATGTTGACTATATATGAAATTGTTATCTAGTACTCCCTCGGTTCCAAATTACTCATCGTGGTTTCAGTTCAAATTTGAACTAAAACCACGAGGAGTAATTCGGAACGGAGGTAGTACTACCTAATACCTATAATGCTTTATGAAATTGATATCTAGTAGTACTTAGTATCTGGAAATTGCAGTTTATTGAAACTGAAACTTGGTACTAATAGTAGCGTGTTCTGGACAAGCGCTGCTGATATAGTCAATAGTAGTAGCGAGGGTACAGATACTAAGTAGCGCTGATATAGTCAATAGTAGTAGCTGCTCCCAGTGCCAGCCTGCCGGAGCCCAGTCCTGGACACGGTGCCTCTCAAGCAGGTTCTCGCCACTGAGTCGACGACGAGGATGCGGGCCGGACATCGTAGACATCGAGAAAAAATTCTATGCAAATTTAACATTTTTTTACATGCTTGATTCTTATTTTTGTAATTCTTTTTCACTTGATTTTTCAAATAGATGACAAACTTTTGCAAATACAACATTAAGATATATACTAACATTAAAATATTATTAATACATGGTCAACTTTTTTCTATGCAACTTTTTCCTATGCAACTTTTTTCTGTAAGTATAAAAAACTAAAAAAACAGAAAATCTATGCAAATTCCACCGTTCATCTACATATACATATATACATACATTGTACAAAAAAACTAGTGAAAAAAATCTCTCTCGATTTTTCTTCACTGCGATCCGTCAGCGAGTACTCTCAACTTCCCGTTTTCTGACGGTCTTCTTTGTGCCATCGCATTGACTTGGCATGCTCTTTGTTTTGGAACAAACGTTTCAACCATGGTATTATAGGAGCATACCGCATCACCTTTTCAGGAATCTTCTTCCTGGGGCGCTCGCCCTCAACATCACCAGGCTCATCGCGGCTGATCTTATAGCGCAATGCACCGCATACCAGGCATGCATTCAAATCCTCGTACTCACCGCGGTAGAGGATTCAATCATTAGGGCATGCATGTATCTTCTCCACCTCTAATCCTAGAGGGTAAACAACATTTTTTCTTCGTACATACTGTCGGGCAATTCGTTGTCCTTTGGAAGCATCTTCTTTAACATTATCAACAACTTTTCAAATCCCTTGTCATATATACCACTGCCATTCATTGCAGCAATTATAGTGTGTCACCCAGCTTTTTTTGTCATCTTCGCAATTTACGTATAACAATTTCTTATGATCCTCTAACAGGCGCCACGTGTCGGCTCGCGCGCCTGCGGCCACCAACTAGATGGTCTTTTATGGCAATCCAACTCAGAGGCAGTGTTTCTGTATATTGCACTGGGTAGGTGTTTCTTTTTAGTCAAGAAACCTGTTAATACATGACAGATTTCTTGTGACATTTTGGAAATCCGTCATAGACGATGACGGTTTTATCTAATCCGTCACGAAACCATCACCGATCAGCGAGATGCAAAGAGGTTAGGCCCTTAATGACAGACATCGGGGTACCGTCACGGAAAACATCATGAAACAACGAACTGGCCCTTCCCTTTTTCCCTTTGTATAGTATCTGGACCGTCACGGATCGCTCCTATTTATGTGGCATGCATGCTCACTACTAGGGAAAACCTTATACACAGAATCTTAGCAGCAGCGCGGTTTAAAACCAAACGCTGTTGCTAATTGGTTGTAGCGAGCTTGAGGAAACCACGCTGCTAATAAACCGGTAGCAGTAGCGCTCTAGGTGAAACAAGCGCTACTACTACTAGTAAATTGTACGTGCTTTGCACGTCATTTAAATATGTGTGCAAAGTTCAATTCATGGATACACAGCTTGCTCCCTTCAAACATGGTACCTTCGCATGTAAAGCTTCATCGAGTCCATTATTGTAGCCATTCTGTTTTGTATATATGTTGCCTGAAAAAAGGGGTTCAGTCCTGTATATAAAGCTTTACATGCATAGTATTAGTATCTCGTACTAAGCTTTACTTTGAAACTTCTTGAAAATTTCCAAATTCTCCCTCATGAGATTAGTGCGCGCGTTGCGGATGCTCTGCCAGTGTGTACCTTGACTAGTTACATGCCTGAATGGATAACCTTAGGAAAGTGAAACTTTTTCTGCATTGGTATATAGTGATGGTTCTAGAAATCAGTTGTACATTCACTGGTACTGTAGCTTGTACTGTAGCTGCGAATCCCACAATTTTCAGCCATCCGTTGACTCTATCAAGGGCTCACATTGCTTTTTGGTTTTGAGATTCAAATATTTAAAACTCGTACACTATAGAGTAGTATAGATAATTGCCACGGCGTTGCCTCCAGGCTAGATATAGTAGTAGCGCCCTTCCCTAGACGTGCTACTGCTAAAGTACTTAGTAGCAGCGTTCTTAGTAGCAGCGTTTTTCTTCAAAACTCGCTGCTGCTAAGTACTGCACCTAATTAAGTTTAGTCTCATACTGCTAAGCGAACAAGGTGTTTACCACCTTAAATATGTTACTTCTCAAACTATCTCGAGCACTTGGTCTTCATTGAATTATATGTGTAGGATTTGTGGTTGCAATATGAATCTTCACCAGTGCCTATACAGGTACTGTGAGGATTCATGTTGACTATTTAGATTCTACACAAAAAGATCAATGATGACCAATGTATATTTTTATGCGTGCTTAGACTTAGCATTAGCGTTTTTCTTAAAACGCGCTATAGCTAAATTAGCTATAGCGCGTTTCCTAAAGTGTGCTACTGCTAGTTCGACTTAACCACCCGCGGGCTCAAAATTTTGCTAAGTCCTCCGTCCCCCCCCCCTGTTCCCCTACTCCTCTGTCGCCGCCGCCCAAGCCCGAGCCTGCCCTCACCGTCGCCGCCCAAGGCCGCCCTCAACCTCACCGCCGCCGCCCGCCGCTGCTCTCGACCTCACCGTCGCCGCCCTCGACCTCACCACCGCCGTCCGAACCTGCCCAGCACTGCCACCTCCCGATCCCGAGCCCGCCCTCGCCGCCCCAACCTCTCCGTCGCCGAGCACCTCCCCGCCACCGTCCCCCTCTCTGTAAGCCCCCCACCCCTCCCCCCACCCCCTCTCTCTCTTCTTAGTTAGTAGATGTTTATTAGTAGTAGTAGATGTTAATTTAGGGTTCATAGATAATGATTTTTAGTAGTAGTAGACGTTAATTAGTACTAGTGATGGTACTAGTTAACTAGGCAGTATGGTTAATAGAAGATGTTTTTTACTATTGTATAATGTAGTTTTTTTACTGTTTTTAGTAAGTGTTTAAAATAATTAGTAAGTAAATTAATAAACTAGTTGAACTAGTTTAGTTTTAGTTGAACTAGTTTAGTAAGTAAACTAATAAACTAGTTGAACTAGTTGAATTAATAGAACTAATGTAGTTTTAGTAAGAAAATTAATATAACTAGTTGAACTACTTTATTTTTAGAAAGAACTAGTTTTATTTCTATTTATAGTAAGTTTATATTTAGTAAGACCTAGTTGAATTAATAGAACAAGTTGAACATGTCATATTTGTTGTTATTTTTTTAGTTTAAGCAATTATTCAGGATGTATTAGTGATAACTTATCGGGTTTTTGCTTTTGCAGAAATCAAGGAGCCCCTCCATCATCCCCGCCGTCGTCTCCGTCACCGACCCCCTCCGACCTCGAGGTGAGACCAGCCAAATCTCCATGTCAATATGAGTCCTATAAGGTATATGTGATGTAGATAAAAACATGTATATCTTGTGTTGCTCAAATAGGATATGTGTTTGCCCAAGTGGCCGGTCATGTTCAGGTTACACCTCCGAGTGGCCTATGTTTTGCCGGAGTGTTGATTAATTTCCGTTCCGGCAAATTTCAGGCGCTCGATATGTCCTTTTTTAGCAAAGGTCATGCCGGATTTTTCCGTGAATTATGGCATGACTTGTGCTAGAATATGCAGGTAATATCGAGTGGCCTGGATTTTCTCGAAAAATAATGATCTAATTTAGGTTTTTTAGTACATATATTTAATTGTACAAGTTTAATCTTTGAATTATGAACGTAGGAAATGTCGTACTCGGACGATGAAAGTCTCCCGGGGGAGTGCAGCTGGTGCCACGACGATCGAGGTATGTGCGACACGTGACCTCACCTGGACGAAGATCGGCGCTTCAGCATTAAGCTCGAGGAGACCTTCGATGTTGAAATGGTACGCAACGACGACAAGTGTTTTTTTCGTAATTAAGCACGACTTCAACTATTTCAACGTCTAATTTTCATCTTTTACAATTCGACTAGTTTATCCCATGCCATGCAAGACGCTATGTCTTGGAGAGGATTGGTTTTGAAGACCATGAAAATTTTGAAACAAAGAAAATACACCTAAGGACCCATCATGATATGGATTTTGAAGTAAATCTGTACAATTCTCAAAGCGTAACCCATTTTGGTTGCCACCATGGATCTTGGTGATCCTGACATCGAGCAAGATACTATGGACATTTGGGTCCTTGTTGATACGCTTCGGATTCTACCGCTATGTGAGTTTCTTAAACATAGTTATTAACTAATTTATATTGTTTATTTCAAAATAGTTGACAGCTTATTTCCATTGACAGCTTATTTTCATTCTTCAAAGAATGTGCGGAAGATGGTAGACAAAACCCACTACACCGATGGCTCCGAATTAACTTATAAGGAGAAAAGTCATCTGATCGCATTTTCTACTTATCTTGAGAATTACAATACCTATTATCGAACTCCTTCAAATTATGGTGAATACGTGCCACTAGTGCACGTGTTGAACCACGGTAACTTCTATGGAGATACCCTGGTAAGATTTTTTACTATTACGACATCCATGCATCTTTTGCATACTTCTAAAACTAGTACATCATTGCTAACTACGAAGTTATTACTATGTTTTTCAACAGAAAATCCCGATGGATTGTGTGCCTCATCTGATGTATCAGAATGGTCGCCTTGAAGTTCTGAACATACAACCAGGTCATCCTACGGATCTCACCTGTGCATATCGGATTTCTAAAACCAGTGAACACATGCTAATCAAAGAATGGAAAAAAAAATTTGACATTCGTAAGGAGGTTATTGGAAGTAACATTAAGCAAAAGGCAAGAATTGGAGACAGGATAATCTCCATTCTCCATAATGGTGAGTCAGGGGCTATCTTGTTTTTTGCTATTTTACCTTAGCGAATATAGTAGGTCCTAAAAGAATGTAGCACTGTCCCAGGTGCTCCACTACTAACAAATATTTTTTTTTCCAAAACTAGTAATGGCGCACCAGGGTAGAGTGCACCATTACTAGTTAACTAGTAATGGCGCACCACACCATCAGTGCGCCATTACTAACAATTTTTTTTTACTTTTTTTTTCAAAACTAGTAATGGCGCACCACTACCAACAATTTTTTTTCCAAAACTAGTAATGGCGCACCACACACCAGGTGCGCCATTAGTAACCAAGGTTACTAATGGCGCACTCTTAGGTTGTGCGCCATTACTAAGTTTGAAATTTTTTCACAAAATGCACCCCCCCCCCCCTATCTTCCCCATGGCTGAAAGATTTCAACTCCACAAGGAAGCAAACCAATAAAAAAAGGTTTGACACACCAACATTAACTCATCAAATCCGATTAATGGGATCTGCGAGGTCTCTAACCTCATTGCACGCCAGAAGAAAGAGAGTAAATTTATTCCCACAAAATATGATGATTTTTTCGTCATGTATATAAGAATGTTAATCAAGCATTTAAAAAAACAATGTTGATCAAGTATATGAATAATGTTAATCAAGGATTTGAGAATTGTTAAATGTGTATAGAGAAAAAATCGACCATATATAAAAAAAGTGATGAAAAAAATCGGATCATGTATAAAAAATATTAATCAAGCATTTGAAAAGAAATATTGAACAAGTAATTGAAAACAGTAATCAAGCATTTGGCAAATGTTGAATGTGTATAGAATTTTTTTGACTATGTATTAACAAAATAATAGAAGAATTGATCATGTATATAAAAATTTTAATTAAAAAACTGTTGAACAAAAAATGTTGATCAAGCGTTCAATCTTTTTAAATGTGTATCGAAAAATTCTGACCATGCATTAAAAAATGTAATATTTTTATTGGAAAACTATTAATCAAGGATTTAAAAATGTTATATATAATGTTGACCATGTATTCAGAAGTTAATCTTGTATTTCAAAAGTGTTAACTAAGCATTTGAAAAATGTTTAAAATGTATGTAGTAAAAATGTTAACCATGTATTACAAAATGTTTAATTTGTATTGAAATAATGTTAGACGTTTATTACAAAATGTTGTTGACATATAAAAAAATGTAGTTTATTAACCAAAAGAGCAAAGGAAACCAAAATAAAAAAATGAAGAAACAAAGTGCAAAAAGTAATGAAAAAGCGGAATAAGAAAGAAAAAAACCGGAGAAAACCTGCTCGAATTGCCTCAAGTAGGACGCGCCCCCTACTACTTACCATAAATGAACTGGGTGAAGTGGCTAGCAGCGCCCGCAATTTCCCTGGAGACATCGATCCCTGCGTCTCCCCTTTCCTCTGCTATTTCAACATTCTATGTCGCGCGAATGGGCAGGCCCAATACAAATTGATCGCCCCAATATGAGCTCCTTTGCAATATCCAGGCCGCATTTGCGGATGAAAAATGAAACTTCTTTCATCGGGTGCAATTTCCTCCGATTGCGCGTGGTGTCATTGGATATTGCTCATGCACGTACCCTCTAAGGAACTGTGAGACGTATATGTGTCGTCCCATTTTGTCATTTTTTTCTGTGCTTTGGTTTCACCGGTAACATTCTAGAACCTTCCTCGTTAGGTTTTACTTCTTTTGTGTGTGTTTTTCTTTTCGTTTTCTTCTGCTTTTTTCTTTACTTATTTTTATTTTTCCCATTTTAACTTTGGAAATATTTTTGAAATTGAAAAACATTTTTCTTAGTTTGCGAACATTTTGAGATTTGGGAACAATATTTTAAATCTGAAAACAATCTTAATTTTTTGTGTTCTCATTAAATTTGCGTGGAAACTGTACTGCCAAAAAGAAAATCAAGTTCGAGGGCTATTTCCCCCTCGAGCCGCGTTTGGGTATAACCGCACTTCTTTGGTTGGGTGCAGGCAATTTTGTCCTCGTACATGTACCACTCCGATTTGCTAAAAAAAAAACATGTAGTACCGCTTGGACCACGAAGAGGCTTCCAGAGACATTACTTGTCGCACACAGACATATACCAGGGGAAGGGGACGGGACGAGGTGGACACCCGTCCACTGCTTCCAGAGACATCGCCGCGCCGCCAACCCACAGCCTCCAGCCTCATCCATGGCGCTGCGTGCCCTGATGGCGAGGGTGCGGACTTCCGCCCCTGCGCTCCGCCTCCAGACGCCGGCCCTCGGCTTCTCACCTCTGCCCGGCGGCCGCCCCAACTTCCACTCCGCCGCTGCTGCCACCCGCCGCCTCTCCCCTCCTGCCGGCGGTCGTCCCTGCCTCATCTCCACCAGATTCCTGGTACCTCCCGACCCCTCCTCTCTGATACGCGCTGCTGGTTCAATTTTGTTGTTTTGACCCCTCCTCATCTCTGCAGATAGTTTTCCCTTTGCTATTTCACACAATCCCTGCACTGCACGAATAAATCATGTCGGCCACTAGGTTCAAAGGATATGTTTGCTTGTTTCCTGGGCGTATTGTTATTGAAACTACTTCCTCCGATCCGAATCAATTGTATAGAGGCTGCGTCAATTAATTTGGATCAGAGTGAGTATCATTATTGCTGAGTGTGGAGTTTATGCGGGCAGTAGATGGCTGGGCGTAAATAGATGCATGTGCAGCCATGTTGTTGATATCTTCCATGATCTGCTGGGGCGGTTTGACCATTTGTAATGCCAGAGCTAAACTTTGTATGTAAATCTCACACACATATCAAAAGTCAGGCATTGCTCTAGATAAAGGCCTTTGTGAAAAGATTCTAGACCTGTTGTATCAAACCACATTTAAAGTTCAGGCTGGTAGAAACGGCAGCTTATATAGACATCGAATATGCTATAGGGCTTTTTTAGTAGAAATATCTTTACCCCCTGCCCATTACAAATTGTAGCATAAAGCATCTAGGTTGAACAAGCATAGATTAGTCAAATCTTCCCCTTTGTGCTGCTTCCTTGGATGATTGTTGAGATTTTGATTTTTAGGTCCTACACGAATGATCTTTTTAGATGTTTCCTTTCCATTGTACAAGTATATATGTATATGGCTCGTTTTAAACAGTGTGCATTCCCCTTTATCTTGTAAACACTAAATGGTGGGGTGATTATTCGTTCACTGTTTATTGTTATTTTGAACATTGATCCTAGCTAATAGTATTATTTTCAGCAACTTTTGTAAAGCAGATATAAGTACAAGCTGCCTTAGAAGAGGTGTGAGGTTTCTTATTTAACCAGGATTTCTCTATTTTTATTGTAGCGCACAAGAATTAACTTGGAATCAGCTAGCCAGGAGGAGCTCTTACGAGAGGCAACCTTTTTAGAGGAACAGATCAAAGAGTGTCTGAACCGTACGCTGTATGATTATGATTTCCCTTTTCTAACCTTAATATTAGTTTTATTCTGTCATTTAATAAATAATCATACAACTATACATGTTTTTCTAAAGCAAGGAGAAGGAGAGGTCTGATCTAATCATGAAGGCTACTTGGAGTACTCTAAAGCGTATGGCCTATTGTGCTGTTGTGGTGAAAGTCATAGCATTTTTCATTTCCCCTAGTGAACTGGCGGAAGAAGATGAGGTGATGAACTAGTGGAAGAAGCACTTGATGAACTAGCGGAACAAACTGAGGTGATGAGCTAGTGGAACAAGCTGAGATGTCTTGTCATCAGCTAGCTGTGAGCTCTTAACGAGTAGTAGGTTATATTATAGGGAACTCATGTATTAATATGCCTATCAGCCATGTGTCAGTACTTCATTATGTTATATAGAACTCTGAGTTGTTAATAGGTTATGTTAGGGAACTCATGTATTGAATATTGATATGCGTATCAGCTATGTATGGGTGTCTATAGCTATGACTATATATGGATATTCTGAGGAATTGACAATGTTGCTACAAAGTTGGCGTAGGTGCCTAGAACAGTACACACAGGAGTACAAATTAATCTGGGTTTGGAAGTGGGTAGTTTATACAGCACACAAATATTAGTACAAATTAATTTGGGTTTGGAGGTGGGTAGTTTCGTCATCCGACATCCAGTGAGTTGAAGACGAAGACTGCAAGATGTCATGTTTGATGAGGCTAAGAAGGGCAGCAGCGCTTAAGGAAGAACCCTTGAAAACTCATCTGTTTTGCTCCTTTCAAATGTGCTAGCAAGTGTAGATGGTTGTTTTTATGTCCTTCTCGGGGAGGGTGCAGATCATATCACTCTACGGGGAAGCAATGGAGATGCAGGAGTTGGCGCTGAAGCTAAATGCCTGAGTATCAGTCCACGAAGAAACCAGGAGCCAAACCTCCAATGGCAAAGAGCATTTCAGGGTCAGGTGGAAAGGAGTCTCATCCTCTTGGTCACACAGATTGCAATAATCTGTGTGAAGAGGCCGCCGCGGCTCCTCCTGCCCCTCCCCCCCCCCCCCCCCCCCCCCCCAGTTGTGGCTGGTGGGGCTATGGAGGAGGGGCCCCCTGCTAGCGTTGTTTCCCCGCAGATTTATGTGAAGAAGGGTGTCTCAAAACGTGCTAAAACCTGCTTGGCACCCTGCAGGTCGAGCCTACGCATTAAGAATTTGTCTTACAAATGAGAGCCCTTTTCTGGAATATCAGAGGTTTCGGGGCTAGGGGGCGCCGGGACCAAATTAAAGATATTGTCAGGGGTGATAATATAGACTTGATTGGTTTGGTTGAAACCTTCAAACCTTCCTTCTTTCCCCACGAATTTTCTTCTATTGCGGGGCTGATCGCTTTGATTGTAATTTCCTTCCTTCCTCTGGTCATTCGGGTGGCATTTTGTTAGGGTCGAAACGCGATGTTTTCGACTTTGTTACGTTTGATCGTGGTATTTTTTGGGTCAGCTCCGTGGTGTTTCACCGTCAGCTCAACTCGCTTTGGAAATTTATGGTCGTTTATGGTCCGGCGGATCACTCCCTCTCCCCCATCTTCTTGGACGAAATCACAAACAAAGTTGAAGCTTGCACCCTCCCTCTTGTGATCGGACTGAGATCAGGTGACATGCACCTTTGCATGTCACCGCGTGCCTTGCGGCCCGAATTCAAATTTAAACATTGCAAAAAAATCTGAAAAAAATCATGTATGTTCACAGCACATATTAAGATAACCCCTAAAAAATTCAGATCAAAATTTAAAACATACATCGAGAAACAAAAAAGAGAAACTCAGATGTGAATAGTGTACAAAGAACCATCGCAACTATTCATGACAGATTTCTCTTTTTTGCTTCTCGATGTATGTTTCGAATTTTGATCTGAATTTTTTAGGGATTATCTTAATATTTGCTGTGAATATGTATGATTTTTTCAGATTTTTTCGTAATGTTTAAATTTGAATTCGGGCCGCAAGGCACACGGTGACATGCAAAGGTGCATGTCACCTGATCTCTGTCCCTTGTGATCGGAGGCGACTTTAATCTGTTACGTTCTCCTAAGGATAAGAACACTAATAACTTCTCTTGGACGCTGGCAGACGCTTTTAATAAGTTCATTAGTTCTTGCGCTCTTCGTGAGATCCCTAGAGTGGGGTCTAGATTTACCAGGACTAACCATCAAATCTCCCCTATCGGTTTGTTCTGGATCGAGTCTTCGTTTGTTCGAATTGGGACTCTCTTTTTCCGCTTGCTACGCTCAAATCGAAGGCGATTGTGGGCTCGGACCATGCCCCTCTTATTCTTGATGCTGGGATTCGATCTGTTCCCCCCCCCCTCGGTTTCAGTTCGACGCCTCGTGGCTTCTTGTTGATGGCTTCAGGGACCTCCTTGGCTCTAAAATTAATGGCTTTCTCTCGGCGCCGCACCGTTCCTTTGGGCCCTTGGACGACTGGCATAACTGTTCGGGCTTGGTGCGCAAATTTCTCCGTGGTTGGTCCCGTAATCTCTCAGCCCAGGAGCGTAGAGATAAGGTCCTTCTCATGGCCCAGATCGAGGTTCTTGAGTCTCGGGCCGACCTCTCTGGTCTCTCCGATTCTGAATGGACTCTTCGCTTCTCCCTTGAGCGCTCTCTGGTGCAGATCAACCACCGTAACGAGGTTTATTGGCGTCAGAGGGGCTCGATTAATTGGATGCTTAAAGGCGACTCCCCCACTGCCTATTATTTTGCCATTGCCAACGGTAGACGGCGTAGATGCCTGATAGATAGCCTGATCATTGATGGGGTTAGATCTTCTGACCAAGGCACCATCTTAAACCATATTGTGGCCTTCTTTTCCTCTCTCCTCTCGGCCAAACCTGCCAGGGATTCAGGTTGGCTGCTAACTTTTGGGACCAGGGGGTCACGATCTCCCCGGATGAAAATAATGCCCTGATGATCCCTTACTCTGAAGAGGAGATCTTCTCCTCGATTAACAAAGCGAATCCTAATTCTGCCTCGGGCCCGGACGGCTTTTCCATCCCCTTCTTTAAAAAGTTTTGGCCTCATCTTAAGGATCTCATCTGTAACGTCATTCAAGGATACTGTTTGGGGACAGTAGACATATCCAGGCTCAATTATGCGGTTATTTCCCTTATCCCTAAAATTAAGGGCGCTGAGCTCATCTCTCAGTTTAGACCTATTGCCCTTATTAATAACTTCGTTAAATTCCCTGCCAAGTGTCTGGCTACTCGCCTCACCCCGGTGGCGCACCGGACCCTCTCCCCTACTCAGTCGGCCTTTGTCAAGGGACGTTTCATCCTGGACGGGGTCCTTTGCCTTCATGAAGTTATCCATGATATCCATAGATCCGGTAGCAAGGCAGTCATTCTTAAATTGGATTTTGAAAAGGCCTATGATTCGGTTAGCTGTAGCTTCCTTAAACAAGTTCTGGTGGCTAAAGGTTTTGACAGTGGAGTGGTTCACCGTATTATGCAGTTGGTCATGGGGGGCCACACTGCCATTAATGTCAATGGGAAAGTTAGCAACTTCTTTAAGAACTCTAGGGGTCTCAGGCAAGGCGACGCGGCCTCGCCCATTCTCTTTAACTTTGTGGCGGACGCGCTTTCTAACATCCTTTCTAGGGCCGTGGAGGCCGGCCATCTCGCTCCTGTCAGCTCACACCTCATCCCGGATGGGATTACTCACCTTCAGTATGCGGACGACACTATTATAATGGTGGAACTGAATGACCACTTCATTGCCCATCTCAAATTCCTGCTCCTCTGCTTCGAAGCTCTCTCGGGTCTTAAGATTAATTTCTCCAAAAGTGAAGTTATTGTTAATGGCGTTCCGGGTACCGAGGCCTTACGGGTTGCCCGGCTTTTGAATTGTTCTCTTGGCTCGTACCCTATTAAATATTTGGGTTTGCCTGTCACTCCCGATAAACTTCTTGCTAACGATTTTGCTCCTACGATGGCCAAGGTTGGAAATCGCGTTATGCCCTGGAGGGGCAGATACAACACTCAGGCGGGTAAAGTGGCCTTGATCAATGCTTGCCTCTCATCTCTCCCGATGTTCTTGATGGGCTTTTACCTTTTGTCAATGGGAACCCATGCTGGTTTTGATAAACACAGAGGTGCTTTTTACTGGAACGCGACTGATAACAAACGCAAATACCGCTTGGTCAAGTGGGACCTTATTTGTAAGCCAAAAAGCCTTGGGGGGCTAGGCATAATCAATACTCTTGTCATGAACAAATGTTTGATCATCAAATGGTGGTGGAAGATCATGACCATCTCCCAGGACAAGCCCCTCTGGTTCAACATCCTCAAAGCGAAGTATTTCCCTTCTTCTAGTCCTATGTTTGCTCGTGCCTCGGGGGCATTTCAATTCTGGAAAAACCTTGTTAAACTCAGGCCCCTTTTTCAAGGCCTCTTCAAATTCGTTGTCCGCAACGGTAGATCCACCAGATTCTGGCTCGATTGATGGTGCAGACCTTCCTCGCTGGCTATTGCTTTCCCTGTTCTTTTTTCTTACTGCCCGGACCCTGAGATCTCTATCTTTGAGCTCGCGTCGAATAATTGGGAGCTGCGTCTGCGTCGCTCTCTCGCTCCTGCAGAGTTGGAAGACTGGCAGCTGTTGGGGAACGTAGTAATTTCAAAAAAATTCCTACGCACACGCAAGATCATGGTGATGCATAGCAACGAGAGGGGAGAGTGTTGTCCACGTACCCTCGTAGACCGACAGCGGAAGCGTTATCACAACGCGGTTGATGTAGTCGTACGTCTTCACGATCCGACCGATCAAGTACCGAACGTACGGCACCTCCGAGTTCTACACACGTTCAGCTCGATGACATCCCTCGAACTCCGATCCAGCCGAGTGTTGAGGGAGAGTTTCGTCAGCACGACGGTGTGGTGACGATGATGATGTTCCAACGACGCAGGGCTTCGCCTAAGCTCCGCAACGGTATTCTCGAGGTGTAATATGGTGGAGGGGGGCACCGCACACGGCTAAGAGATCTCAAGGATCAATTGTTGTGTCTCTGGGGTGCCCCCCTGCCTCCGTATATAAAGGAGCAAGGGGGAGGCAGCCGGCCAAGGGGAGAGGCGCGCCATAGGGGGGAGTCCTACTCCCACCGGGAGTAGGACTCCTCCTTTCCTTGTGGGAGTAGGAGAAGGGAAGGGGGAAGGAGAAAGAAGGAAGGGTGCGCCACACTTCCCTGGTCCAATTCGGACCAGACCATGGGGAGGGGTGCGGCCACTTTTTGAGGCCTTTCTCTCCTTTCCCGTATGGCCCATTAAGGCCCAATACGAATTCCCGTAACTCTCCGGTACTCCGAAAAATACCCGAATCACTCGGAACCTTTCCGAAGTCCGAATATAGTCGTCCAATATATCGATTTTTACGTCTCGACCATTTTGAGACTCCTCGTCGTATCCCCGATCTCATCCGGGACTCCGAACTCCTTCGGTACATCAAAACTCAATAAAACTGTCATCGTAACGTTAAGCGTGTGGACCCTACGGGTTCGAGAACTATGTAGACATGACCGAGACACGTCTCCGGTCAATAACCAATAGCGGGACCTGGATGCCCATATTGGCTCCCACATATTCTACGAAGATCTTTATCGGCCAGACCGCATAACAACATACGTTGTTCCCTTTGTCACCGGTATGTTACTTGCCCGAGATTTGATCATCGGTATCTCGATACCTAGTTCAATCTCGTTACCGGCAAGTCTCTTTACTCGTTCCGTAACACATCATCCCGCAACTAACTCATTAGTCACAATGCTTGCAAGGCTTATAGTGATGTGCATTACCGAGTGGGCCCAGAGATACCTCTCCGACAATTGGAGTGACAAATCCTAATCTCGAAATACGCCAACCCAACAAGTACCTTTGGAGACACCTGTAGAGCACCTTTATAATCACCCATTTACGTTGTGACGTTTGGTAGCACACAAAGTGTTTCTCCGGTAAACGGGAGTTGCATAATCTCATAGTCATAGGAACATGTATAAGTCATGAAGAAAGCAATAGCAACATACTAAACGATCGAGTGCTAAGCTAACGGAATGGGTCAAGTCAATCACATCATTCTCCTAATGAGGTGATCTCGTTAATCAAATGACAACTTATGTCTATGCCTAGGAAACATAACCATCTTTGATTAATGAGCTAGTCAAGTAGAGGCATACTAGTGACACTCTGTTTGTCTATATATTCACACATGTATTATGTTTCCGGTTAATACAATTCTAGCATGAATAATAAACATTTATCATGATACAAGGAAATAAATAATACTTTATTATTGCCTCTAGGGCATATTTCCTTCAGTCTCCCACTTGCACTAGAGTCAATAATCTAGATTACACAGTAATGATTCTTACACCCATGGAGCCTTGGTGCTGATCATGTTTTGCTCGTGGAAGAGGCTTAGTCAACGGGTCTGCAACATTCAGATCCGTATGTATCTTGCAAATTTCTATATCTCCCACCTGGACTAAATCCCGGATGGAATTGAAGCGTCTTTTGATGTGCTTGGTTCTCTTGTGAAATCTGGATTCCTTTGCCAAGGCAATTGCACCAATATTGTCACAAAAGATTTTCATAGGACCCGATGCACTAGGTATGACACCTAGATCGGATATGAACTCCTTCATCCAGACTCCTTCATTTGCTGCTTCCGAAGCAGCTATGTACTCCGCTTCACATGTAGATCCCGCCACGAGGCTTTGTTTAGAACTGCACCAACTAACAACTCCACCGTTCAATGTAAATACGTATCCGGTTTGCGATTTAGAATCGTCCGGATCAGTGTCAAAGCTTGCATCAACGTAACCATTTACGATGAGCTTTTTGTCACCTCCATATACGAGAAACATATCCTTAGTCCTTTTCAGGTATTTCAGGATGTTCTTGACCGCTGTCCAATGATCCACTCCTGGATTACTTTGGTACCTTCCTGCTAGACTTATAGCAAGGCATACATCAGGTCTGGTACACAGCATTGCATACATGATAGAACCTATGGCTGAAGGATAGGGGACATCTTTCATCTTCTCTCTATCTTCTGCATTGGTCGGGCATTGAGTCTTACTCAACTTCACACCTTGCAACACAGGCAAGAATCCTTTCTTTGCTTGATCCATTTTGAAATTCTTCGAAACTTTGTCAAGGTATGTGCTTTGTGAAAGTCCAATTAAGCGTCTTGATCTATCTCTATAGATCTTGATGCCCTATATATATACACAGCTTCACCGAGGTCTTTCATTGAAAAACTCTTATTCAAGTATCCCTTTATGCTATCCAGAAATTCTATATCATTTCCAATCAGTAATATGTCATCCACATATAATATCAGAAATGCTACAGAGCTCCCACTCACTTTCTTGTAAATACAGGCTTCTCCAAAAGTCTGTATAAAACCAAATGCTTTGATCACACTATCAAAGCGTTTATTCCAACTCCGAGAGGCTTGCACCAGTCCATAAATGGATCGCTGGAGCTTGCACACTTTGTTAGCTCCCTTTGGATCGACAAAACCTTCTGGTTGCATCATACACAACTCTTCTTCCAGAAATCCATTCAGGAATGCAGTTTTGACATCCATTTGCCAAATTTCATAATCATAAAATGCGGCAATTGCTAACATGATTCGGACAGACTTAAGCATCGCTATGGGTGAGAAGGTCTCATCGTAGTCAATCCATTGAACTTGTCGAAAACCTTTCGCAACAAGTCGAGCTTTATAGACAGTAACATTACCATCAGCGTCAGTCTTCTTCTTGAAGATCCATTTATTTTCAATGGCTTGCCGATCATTGGGCAAGTCAACCAAAGTCCATACTTTGTTCTCATACATGGATCCCATCTCAGATTTCATGGCCTCAAGCCATTTTGCGGAATCTGGGCTCACCATCGCTTCTTCATAGTTCATAGGTTCATCATGGTCTAGTAACATAACTTCCAGAACAGGATTACCGTACCACTCTGGTGCGGATCTTACTCTGGTTGATCTACGAGGTTCAGTAATAACTTGATCTGAAGTTTCATGATCATCATCATTAACTTCCTCACTAATTGGTGTAGGTGTCTCAGAAACAGGTTTCTGTGATGAACTACTTTCCAATAAGGGAGCAGGTATAGTTACCTCATCAAGTTCTACTTTCCTCCCACTCACTTCTTTCGAGAGAAACTCCTTCTCTAGAAAATTTCCGAATTTAGCAACAAAAGTTTTTCCTTCGGATCTGTGATAGAAGGTATACCCAACAGTCTCCTTTGGGTATCCTATGAAGACACATTTCTCCGATTTGGGTTCGAGCTTATCAGGTTGAAGTTTCTTCACATAAGCATCGCAGCCCCAAACTTTAAGAAACGACAACTTTGGTTTCTTGCCAAACCACAGTTCATAAGGCGTCATCTCAACGGATTTTGATGGTGCCCTATTTAACGTGAATGCAGCCGTCTCTAAAGCATAACCCCAAAACGATAGCGGTAAATCAGTAAGAGACATCATAGATCGCACCATATCTAGTAAAGTGCGATTACGACGTTCGGACACACCATTACGCTGTGGTGTTCCGGGTGGCGTGAGTTGCGAAACTATTCCGCATTGTTTCAAATGTAGACCAAACTCGTAACTCAAATATTCTCCTCCACGATCTGATCGTAGAAACTTTATTTTCTTGTTACGATGATTTTCAACTTCACTCTGAAATTATGTGAACTTTTCAAATGTTTCAGACTTATGTTTCATTAAGTAGATATACCCATATCTGCTTAAATCATCTGTGAAGGTGAGAAAATAACGATATCCGCCACGAGCCTCAACATTCATCGGACCACATACATCTGTATGTATGATTTCCAACAAATCTGTTGCTCTCTCCATAGTTCCGGAGAACGGTGTTTTAGTCATCTTGCCCATGAGGCACGGTTCGCAAGTACCAAGTGATTCATAATCAAGTGGTTCCAAAAGTCCATCAGTATGGAGTTTCTTCATGCGTTTTACACCGATATGACCTAAACGGCAGTGCCACAAATAAGTTGCACTATCATTATCAACTCTGCATCTTTTGGTTTCAATATTATGAATATGTGTATCACTACTATCGAGATTCAACAAAAATAGACCACTCTTCAAGGGTGCATGACCATAAAAGATATTACTCATATAAATAGAACAACCATTATTCTCTGATTTAAATGAATAACCGTCTCGCATCAAACAAGATCCAAATATAATGTTCATGCTCAACGCTGGCACCAAATAAAAATTATTTAGGTCTAAAACTAATCCCGAAGGTAGATGTAGAGGTAGTGTGCCGACCGCGATCACATCGACTTTGGAACCATTTCCCACGCGCATCGTCACCTCGTCCTTAGCCAATCTTCGCTTAATCCGTAGCCCCTGTTTCGAGTTGCAAATATTAGCAACAGAACCAGTATCAAATACCTAGGTGCTACTGCGAGCATTAGTAAGGTACACATCAATAACATGTATATCACATATACCTTTGTTCACCTTGCCATCCTTCTTATCCGCCAAATACTTTGGGCAGTTCCGCTTCCAGTGACCAGTTTACTTGCAGTAGAAGCACTCAGTTTCAGGCTTAGGTCCAGACTTGGGTTTCTTCTCCTGAGCAGCAACTTGTTTGTTGTTCTTCTTGAAGTTCCCTTTCTTCTTCCCTTTACCCTTTTTCTTGAAACTGGTGGTCTTATTGACCATCAACACTTGATGCTCCTTTTTGATTTGTACCTCCGCAGCCTTTAGCATTGCGAAGAGCTCGGGAATTGTCTTACTCATCCCTTGCATATTATAGTTCATCACGAAGCTCTTGTAGCTTGGTGGCAGTGATTGAAGAATTCTGTCAATAACGCTATCATCCGGAAGATTAACTCCCAGTTGAATCAAGTGATTGTTATACCCAGACATTTTGAGTATATGCTCACTGACAGAACTATTCTCTTCCATCTTGCAGCTGAAGAACTTATTGGAGACTTCATATCTCTCAATTCGGGCATTTGCTTGAAATATTAACTTCAACTCCTGGAACATCTCATATGCTCCATGACGTTCAAAACGTCGTTGAAAACCCGGTTCTAAGCCGTAAAGCATGGCACACTGAACTATCGAGTAGTCATCAGCTTTGCTCTGCCAGACGTTCATAACATCTGGTGTTGCTCCTGCAGCAGGCCTGGCACCCAGCGGTGCTTCCAGGACGTAATTCTTCTGTGCAGCAATGAGGATAATCCTCAAGTTACGGACCCAGTCCTTGTAATTGCTACCATCATCTTTCAACTTTGCTTTCTCAAGAAACGCATTAAAATTCAACGGAACAACAGCACGGTCCATCTATCTACAATTAACATAGACAAGCAAAATACTATCAGGTACTAAGTTCATGATAAATTCAAGTTCAATTAATCATATTACTTAAGAACTCCCACTTAGATAGACATCCCTCTAATCCTCTAAGTGATCACGTGATCCATATCAACTAAACCATGTCCGATCATCACGTGAGATGGAGTAGTTTCAATGGTGAACATCACTATGTTGATCATATCTACTGTATGATTCACGCTCGACCTTTCGGTCTCCGTGTTCTGAGGCCATATCTGTTATATGCTAGGCTCGTCAAGTGTAACCTGAGTATTCCGCGTGTGCAACTGTTTTGCACCTGTTGTATTTGAACGTAGAGCCTATCACACCCGATCATCACGTGGTGTCTCAGCACGAAGAACTTTCACAATGGTGCATACTCAGGGAGAACACTTATACTTTGATAATTTAGTGAAGGATCATCATATAATGCTACCGTCAAACAAAGCAAGATAAGATGCATAAAGGATTAACATCACATGCAATCAATATAAGTGATATGATATGGCCATCATCATCTTGTGCTCGTGATCTCCATCTCCGAAGCACCGTGCTTGTGATCTCCATCTCCGAAGCACCGTCATGATCACCATCGTCACCGGCGCGACACCTTGATCTCCATCGTAGCATCGTTGTCGTCTCGTCAATCTTATGCTTCTACGACTATCGCTACCGCTTAGTGATAAAGTAAAGCATTACATGGCGATTGCATTGCATACAATAAAACGACAACCATATGGCTCCTGCCAGTTGCCAATAACTCGGTTACAAAACATGATCATCTCATACAACAAATTATATCACATCATGTCTTGACCATATCACATCACAACATGCCCTGCAAAAACAAGTTAGACGTCCTCTACTTTGTTGTTGCAAGTTTTACGTGGCTGCTACGGGCTTAGCAAGAACCGTTCTTACCTACGCATCAAAACCACAACGATAGTTTGTCAAGTTGGTGCTGTTTTAACCTTCGCAAGGACCGGGCGTAGCCACACTCGATTCAACTAAAGTGAGAGAGACAAACACCCGCCAGTCACCTTTAAGCAACGAGTGCTCGCAACGGTGAAACCAGTCTCGCGTAAGCGTACGCGTAATGTCGGTCCGGGCCGCTTCATCTCACAATACCGCGGTACTCCGAACTCCTTCGGTACATCAAAACTCAATAAAACTGTCATCGTAACGTTAAGCGTGCGGACCCTACGGGTTCGAGAACTATGTAGACATGACCGAGACACGTCTCCGGCCAATAACCAATAGCGGGACCTGGATGCCCATATTGGCTCCCACATATTCTATGAAGATCTTTATCGGTCAGACCGCATAACAACATACGTTGTTGCCTTTGTCACCGGTATGTTACTTGCCCGAGATTTGATCGTCGGTATCTCGATACCTAGTTCAATCTCGTTACCGGCAAGTCTCTTTACTCGTTCCGTAACACATCATCCCGCAACTAACTCATTAGTCACAATGCTTGCAAGGCTTATAGTGATGTGCATTACCGAGTGGGCCCAGAGATACCTCTCCGACAATTGGAGTGACAAATCCTAATCTCGAAATACGCCAACCCAACAAGTACCTTTGGAGACACCTGTAGAGCACCTTTATAATCACCCATTTACGTTGTGACGTTTGGTAGCACACAAAGTGTTCCTCCGGTAAACGGGAGTTGCATAATCTCATAGTCATAGGAACATGTATAAGTCATGAAGAAAACAATAGCAACATACTAAACGATCGAGTGCTAAGCTAACGGAATGGGTCAAGTCAATCACGTCATTCTCCTAATGAGGGGATCTCGTTAATCAAATGACAACTTATGTCTATGGCTAGGAAACATAACCATCTTTGATTAATGAGCTAGTCAAGTAGAGGCATACTAGTGACACTCTATTTGTCTATATATTCACACATGTATTATGTTTCCGGTTAATACAATTCTAGCATGAATAATAAACATTTATCATGATACAAGGAAATAAATAATACTTTATTATTGCCTCTAGGGCATATTTCCTTCAGCAGCGTCTTGTTGCTCTCTTCCCTTCGCTCTCGGAGGAGGAAGACACGGTCGTTTGGCCCCATTCCCCTTCTAGTCGGTTCTCGGTTAAATCTTTATATGGCAAACTCGTTGTTGGGTCCATCACTTCCAAATTCAAATGGATCTGGAGGGCTCGTATTCCTCCTAAGTCAAGGTTTTCCTCTGGCAAGCCTCTCGTGGGCGTCTGCCGACGGGTGACCAAATTCGCAAGCGCAATGGCCCGGGATCTGATAGATGTGCTTTATGTGGGTTGAGAGAAGACTCGTCACATATTTTCTTCAACTGTGTGTTGGCTAAGCTGTTCTGGTGCTGTATCAGATCATGGATGCATGTCTCCTGGGCTCCGACCTCCTTTTCTGACCTGCGCATCTTGGCCAATTCTTTGGTTGGGGCCCAGAGGAGATTGTTTTGGGTGGGCTTCGCAGCCATGTGCTGGTCTCTTTGGACGACAAGGAATAAATTTACTATCGAACATGTTTTCCCCGCTAAGCCTGCTGATTGCTTATTTAAGGCTTGTATATTCCTGCAGCAGTGGAGATTATTGACTAAGGAGGAGGATAGGGACGCCCTCGACGCCATGTTGGCCAAGATCCGGAATTCTGTCTTCTCCATCTCCCCAGTTCAGGCAGGCACTTAGGCGTTGTTGGCCTTGCCTCCGTCAGCTTTTCTACCTCCGGCCTGCGTGCCGTGTACTGCCCTGGGAGCCATGTACTTAGACTATCCTCTTGTGTTATCTGGGTTGATACTCTGCTTGTTCTATGTGCTGGTCCGTTTGGTCTGTGTTAACTCTGCCTGGTGGCTTTATTTATAAAGTCGGGATGTGGCCTTTTCTCAATTAAAAAAAGATTGCAATAATCATTATGATCCAGCCCTCTAATTGCTAGGTTGTTGTTAGTGACAATGCAGCCCTTTAGCCATAGCCACATTAAGAACCAACAATTCCATTCGCGCTTCCAAAGCCTAGCAAAGTTGATTTTGGAGAAGGAGCCTAGGAATTGGCAGCCGAACACCGTACATGCACTGTATATCGCCGATGGGTCACAATTCCATTTGAAGGAATCTTGAACGGCGGGTTTGAAGTTGGTCGTGCTACAAACGATGCCTGTTTGGTGAGTGTGGAGGTCTTCTGCAGCCCCGACATCCAGGCTTGGTTGTGCGGCGCCTTCTTGACTTGCGAGTGCAAAGAGGGTGAAGATCTGGGGCAATGTCACAAGGAGCAGCGTTCAGCCATCGGTCTTGCCAGAAGAGGACCAACTCTCCATTGCTGAGAGTGATAATAGTTGCAGCACGGAATAGGGCCTCGCCATCCTTGTCACATGAAATCGCGGAACCTGGCCAAGGTCTGTCCTCATGCAAGCATTGCAGCCCCTTCTCCGCGCACTGGAGGGGGCGGTCGTCGTCGGCTCCGCCAAGTGCCAGCTCGCCCTCGCCGGGGCAATGAGAGAGGCGGGGCGGCTGGCCGGCGGGACAGCCCCCATAGACCGCGCCGAGCCGAGCACCGCAGCCGACATGGACATGGATTCCGGCGGAGACCATGCGGGTAGGGATCTGGGCGCCAAATGGAGGTGCGGTGGCGGCGGTGGCAACGCGCACGGCGTGTTCTAGAGGCCGGCCATTGAAGCGCTGGATAGTGGATACTCGCGCGGAGGGTACGTCAGGACCGGTCCCTGGTGGCCAAGGCCAAGGCGACCGCGGGGAGGGCCAGAATCCGGGCGGTGAGGAAGAGGATGGCCGCTTGGAAGAGCTTCCGACGGCAACTCGTGCGCGCCACCCTGAGCTGGGACGGCTTGCACACAAGGAGCCCTGGCGGCTCCGGCAGCGGAGGAGGAGCTGCTTAGCAATATATTGTAAGATCCGCTCGTAATTAAATCAGCTCAATCCTCATGCTAATTAGGGAATGATATTGGCACCCTAGCATTTTGTTTTCCTACTCGATTAGATAGTGCTCCTTGATCCGAATGACAGTGATATGCTCAGCTCAATTAGGTTGGTCTTTTGTGATGTTACCCAATTGCTCGTAGAAATCCCACCTTTATACTCTGAAAAACTTACTACTTTTTTTTATTTGTTTAGAAATGAAGGAGGACCCCGGCCTCTGCATCTGCACGATGCATAGAGTCACTTTATTAATTATTCACATAAGACTTTACAAAGTCACTGTAAGACTAAAGCCACCGTCTAGACAATATCTATCGCAATTCCTATCCAGTTGATGTAGAGATGCTGATAGTCTAGGCCTAATACCAAACAGACCTCGCAGCCAAACCTAACATCTAAGACCTGAGGTCCCAAGCAGGACGCCTGCCGGGTATGGGGCACCCGCCAGTCTGGCGCACTCCTCAACCAGGAGACCTGTCGGGTATGAGGCCGCCGCAGCCACCTGCCACCAATCCATCTTTAGAGCTGTTCTGTTTCATCTACCGTGCCAGGTCTCTCTGCCATCAACGCCACCATGATGCCAGACAGTGTCGTCCTCCCGCGCGAGTCCATCCTCGCACATCGGACGCCGAATCTGCACTGTGCCACGCCGTCGAGATCCGTCACCATTAATGTGTAGGATGAAGCACCGCTCCACCAAAGATGCGGTCCACTGGTCCCTCGAGCCCGTGCACACCTCCAAGTAGGGATGAAAATGAAGTGGAAACTTTCCGTTTTTCCGCAGGAAAAATGAAAACGGAGAGGAAATATGAAAACGGAAACGGAAATTTGCAAAACGGAAGTGGAAACGAAAACTAAATGGAACGGTGTTTTCCGGTGGAACATGCATGGAAACGGAACTTTCCGTTTCCGTGAGTATGGAATTTGTGTTTTTACTATAGACCTATAGCTGCTTTGTAACCCAACCACCAAAGAGAACACAATGACATAATTAGTAGAATGGATCTGAGGCCCAACTTCAACTACCACACATGTACTCTGCTTGACCCTATACACAATTGTCCGGTACTACTACAATACTATGGTAAGTTGCTAACATAATGATATTATTTTGTAGCCATGTTAACCACTCATTAAAATTGTTTGTTTTGTGTGTATTGATCTATGATTCAAGGGGGGTTTAAGTTCTAATCAATGCCTATTTCCGTTTCCGTATCCGCTTTGTATTTGCTCTGTGTCCGTTTCCGATAGTATCTGTTTCCGTATTCATTTCCGGGGTTTCTGTATTCGTTTCCGCTTCTGAAAAAAAAATGTGAAAACAAATATGACAGCACTCAGTTCCTTCCGTTTCCGCTCCGTTTTAATCCCTACCTCCAAGAACGACGCACCAAGCGGGAAATTGTTGGGGAACGCAGTAATTTCAAAAAAAATCATACGCACACGCAAGATCCATCTAGGTGATGCATAGCAACGAGAGGGGAGAGTGTTGTCCACGTACCCTCGTAGACCGAAAGCGGAAGCGCTATGACAACGCGGTTGATGTAGTCGTACGTCTTCACGATCCGACCGATCCTAGTACCGAAAGTACGGCACCTCCGCGATCTGCACACGTTCAGCTCGGTGACGTCCCACGAACTCTAGATCCAGCTGAGGCCGAGGGAGAGTTTCGTCAGCACGACGGCGTGGTGACGGTGTTGATGAAGTTACCGACGCAGGGCTTCGCCTAAGCACTGCAACGATATGACCAAGGTGGAAATCTGTGGAGGGGGGCACCGCACACAGCTAAGACAACTCTCAACTTGTGTGTCCTAGGGGTGCCCCCTGGCCACGTATATAAAGGAGCATGGGGAGGGGTCCGGCGGCCTCATAGGGTGCGCCCCAAGGGGGAATCCTACTCCTACTAGGAGTAGGTTCCCCCTTTCCTTGTCCAACTAGGAGGGAAAGGAAAGAGGAGGAGGGGAGAAGGAAAGAGGGGGCCAGCCCCGAAAGCCCTAAACCAAGTCGGTTTGGGCCTAGGGGGGAGCGCCCCACACTTCCCTTGCTGCCCTCTATTTCCAGTAAGGCCCATGAAGGCCCATTGACCCCCCCCCCCCCCCCCCCCCCCGCCGAATTCTCGTAACTCTCCAGTACTCCAAAAAATACCCGAATCACTCGGAACCTTTCCGATGTCCGAATATAGCCTTCCAATATATTGATCTTTATGTCTCGACCATTTCGATACTCCTCGTCATGTCCGTGATCTCATCCGGGACTCCGAAGAACCTTCGGTCATCAAATCACATAAACTCATAATACAAATCGTCATCGACCGTAAAGCGTGCGGACCCTACGGGTTCGAGAACTATGTAGACATGACCGAGACACATCTCCGGTCAATAACCAATAGCGGAACCTGGATGCTCATATTGGCTCCTACATATTCTATGAAGATCTTTATCGGTCAAACCGCATAACAACATACGTTGTTCCCTTTGTCATCGGTATGTTACTTGCCCGAGATTCGACCATCGGTATCATCATACCTAGTTCAATCTCGTTACCAGCAAGTCTCTTTACTCGTTCCGTAATGCATCATCCCGCAACTAACTCATTAGCCACATTGCTTGCAAGGCTTATAGTGATGTGCATTACCGAGAGGGCCCAGAGATACCTCTCCGATGCACGAAGTGACAAATCTTAATCTTGATCTATGTCAACCCAACAAACACCTTCGGAGACACCTGTAGAGCATCTTTAGAATCACCCAGTAACATTGTGACGTTTGATAGAACACAAGGTGTTCCTCCGGTATTCGGGAGTTGCATAATCTCATAGTTAGAGGAACATGTATAAGTCATGAAGAAAGCAGTAGCAATAAAACTCAACGATCATTATGCTAAGCTAACAGGTGGGTCTTGTCCATCACATCATTCTTCTAATGATGTGATCCCATTCATCAAATGACAACACATGTCTATGGTTAGGAAACTTAACCATCTTTGATTAACGAGCTAGTCTGCTGAGGCATACTAGGGACACTTTGTTTTGTCTATATATTCACACATGTGTTAATACAATTCTAGCATGAATAATAAACATATATCATGATATAAGAAAATAAATAATAACTTTATTATTGCCTCTAGGGCATATTTCCTTCAGTCTCCCACTTGCACTAGAGTCAATAATCTAGTTCACATCTCCATGTGATTTAACACCAATAGTTCACATCACCATGTGATTAACACCCATAGTTCACATCGCCATGTTACCAACACTCAAAAGGTTTACTAGAGTCAATAATCTAGTTCACATCGCAATGTCATTAACACCCAAGAGTAATAAGGTATGATCATGTTTTGCCCGTGAGAGAAATTATTAGTCTCGGGTCTGCAACATTCAGATCCGTATGTATTTTGCAAATTTCTATGTCTACCATACTCTGCACGGAGCTACTCTAGCTAATTGCTGTTGGAAATATGCCCTAGAGGCAATAATAAATGGTTATTATTATATTTCTTTGTTCATGATAATTGTCTATTGTTCATGCTATAATTGTATTGTCCGGAAATCGTAATACATGTGTGAATACATAGACCACAACATGTCCCTAGTAACTCTCTAGTTGACTAGCTCGTTGATCAACCGATAGTCATGGTTTCCTGACTATGGACATTGGATGTCGTTGATAACGGGATCACATCATTAGGAGAATGATGTGATGGACAAGACCCAATCCTAAGCATAGCATAAAAGATCGTGTAGTTTCGTTTGCTAGAGCTTTTCCAATGTCAAGTATCTTTTCCTTAGACCATGAGATCGTGCAACTCCCGGATACCGTAGGAGTGCTTTGGGTGTGCCAAACGTCACAACGTAACTGGGTGACTATAAAGGTGCACTACGGGTATCTCCGAAAGTGTCTGTTGGGTTGGCACGGATCGAGACTGGGATTTGTCACTCCGTGTGACGGAGAGGTATCTCTGGGCCCACTCGGTAATGCATCATCATAATGAGCTCAATGTGACTAAGGCGTTAGTCACGGGATCATCCATTGCGGTACGAGTAAAGAGACTTGCCGGTAACGATATTGAACAAGGTATTGGGATACCGACGATCGAATCTTGGGCAAGTAACATACCGATTGACAAAGGGAATTGTATACGGGATTGATTGAATCCTCGACATCGTGGTTCATCCGATGAGATCATCGTGGAACATGTGGGAACCAACATGGGTATTCACATCCCGCTGTTGGTTATTGACCGGAGAGGCGTCTCGGTCATGTCTGCATGTCTCCCGAACCCGTAGGGTCTACACACTTAAGGTTCGGTGACGCTAGGGTTGTAGAGATATGTGTATGCGGAAACCCGAAAGTTGTTCGGAGTCCCGGATGAGATCCCGGACGTCACGAGGAGTTCCGGAATGGTCCGGAGGTGAAAAACTATATATAGGAAGTCCAGTTTCGGCCACCGGGAAAGTTTCGGGGGTTACCGGTATTGTACCGGGACCACCGGAAGGGTCCCGGGGGTCCACCGGGTGGGGCCACCTATCCCGGAGGGCCCCATGGGCTGAAAGTGGAAGGGAACCAGCCCTTAGTGGGCTGGGGCGCCCCCCTTGGGCCTCCCGCTGCGCCTAGGGTTGGAAACCCTAGGGGTGGGGGGCGCCCCCCTTTGGCTTGTGGGGGAAGCCACCCCTTTCCCCCCTTTGTCCGCCGCCCCCCCCCTTGAGATCCAATCTCCAGGGCCGGCGCCCCCCAGGGGGCCTATATAAAGGGGGGGGAGGGAGGGCAGCAACTTGACAGCCTTGGGCGCCTCCCTCCTCCCCTGCAACACCTCTCTCTCTCGTATAAGCTCGGCGAAGCCCTGCCGGCATCCTGCTACATCCACCACCACGCCGTCGTGCTGCTGGATCTCCATCAACCTCTCCTTCCCCCTTGCTGGATCAAGAAGGAGGAGACGTCGCTGCACCGTACGTGTGTTGAACGCGGAGGTGCCGTCCGTTCGGCACTCGGTCATCGGTGATTTGAATCACGACGAGTACGACTCCGTCATCCACGTTCATTGGAACGCTTCCGCTCGCGATCTACAAGGGTATGTAGATGCACTCCTTTCCCCTCGTTGCTAGTATACTCCATAGATGCATCTTGGTGAGCGTAGGAAAATTTTAAATTATGCTACGATTCCCAACAGTGGCATCATGAGCCAGGCTATGCGTAGTTACTATGCACGAGTAGAACACAAAGCAGTTGTGGGCGTTGAGTTTGCCAATTCTTCTTGCCGCTACTAGTCTTGTCTTGTTTCGGCGGCATTGTAGGATGAAGCGGCCCGGACAGACCTTACACGTACGGTTACGTGAGACAGGTTCCACCGACTGACATGCACTAGTTGCATAAGGTGGCTAGCGGGTGTCTGTCTCTCCTACTTTAGTCGGAACGGACTCGATGAAAAGGGTCCTTATGAAGGGTAAATAGAAATTGGCAAATCACGTTGTGGTCATACGTAGGTAAGAAACGTTCTTGATAGAAACCTACAAACCACGTAAAAACTTGCAACAACAACTAGAGGACGTCTAACTTGTTTTTGCAGCAAGTGCTATGTGATGTGATATGGCCAGAAGATGTGATGAATGATATATGTGATGTATGAGATTGATCATATTCTTGTAATAGGAATCACGACTTGCATGTAGATGAGTATGACAACCGGCAGGAGCCATAGGAGTTGTCTTTATTATTTTGTATGACCTGCGTGTCATTGAATAACGCCATGTAAATTACTTTACTTTGTTGCTAAACGCGTTAGCCATAGAAGAAGAAGTAATCGTTGGCGTGACGACTTCATGAAGACACAATGATGGAGATCATGATGATGGAGATCATGGTGTCATGCCGGTGACGAAGATGATCATGGTGCCCCGAAGATGGAGATCAAAGGAGCATGATGATATTGGCCATATCATGTCACTATTTGATTGCATGTGATGTTTATCATGTTTTTGCATCTTATTTGCTTAGAATGACGGTAGTAAATAAGATGATCCCTTATGATAATTTCAAGAAAGTGTTCACCCTAACTGTGCACCGTTGCGAAGGTTCGTTGTTTCGAAGCACCACGTGATGATCGGGTGTGATAGATTCTAACGTTCGAATACAACAGGTGTTGACGAGCCTAGCATGTACAGACATGGCCTCGGAACACACGCAATACACTTAGGTTGACTTGACGAGCCTAGCATGTACAGACATGGCCTCGGAACACGGAGGACCGAAAGGTCGAGCATGAGTCGTATAGAAGATACGATCAACATGGAGATGTTCACCGATCTTGACTAGTCCGTCTCGCGTGATGATCGGACACGGCCTAGTTAAACTCGGATCATGTTTTCACTTAGATGACTAGAGGGATGTCTATCTGAGTGGGAGTTCATTAAATAATTTGATTAGATGAACTTCATTATCATGAACTTAGTCTAAAATCTTTACACTATGTCTTGTAGATCAAATGGCCCACGGTGTCCTCAATTTCAACGCGTTCCTAGGGAAAACCAAGCTGAAAGATGATGGCAGCAACTATACGGACTGGGTCCGGAACCTGAGGATCATCCTCATAGCAGCCAAGAAAGATTATGTCTTAGAAGCACCGCTAGGTGAAGCACCAATCCCAGAGAACCAAGACGTTATGAACGCTTGGCAGCAGCGTGCTGATGATTACTCCCTCGTTCAGTGCGGCATGCTTTACAGCTTAGAACCGGGTCTCCAAAAGCGTTTTGAGAAACAGGGAGCATATGAGATGTTCGAGGAGCTGAAAATGGTTTTCCAAGCTCATGCCCGGGTCGAGAGATATGAAGTCTCCGACAAGTTCTTCAGCTGTAAAATGGAGGAGAATAGTTCTGTTAGTGAGCACATACTCAGAATGTCTGGGTTACACAACCGCTTATCCCAGCTAGGAGTTAATCTCCCGGATGACGCGGTCATTGACAGAATCCTCCAGTCGCTTCCACCAAGCTACAAGAGCTTTGTGATGAACTTCAATATGCAGGGGATAGAAAAGACCATTCCTGAGGTATATTCAATGCTGAAATCAGCGGAGGTGGAGATCGGAAAAGAACATCAAGTGTTGATGGTGAATAAAACCACTAAGTTCAAGAAGGGCAAGGGTAAGAAGAACTTCAAGAAGGACGGCAAGGGAGTTGCCGCGCCCGGTAAGCCAGTTGCAGGGAAGAAGTCAAAGAATGGACCCAAGCCTGAGACTGAGTGCTTTTATTGCAAGGGAAGTGGTCACTGGAAGCGGAACTGCCCCAAATACTTAGCGGACAAGAAGGCCGGCAACACCAAGGGTATATGTGATATACATGTAATTGATGTGTACCTTACCAGTACTCGTAGTAGCTCCTGGGTATTTGATACCGGTGCGGTTGCTCATATTTGTAACTCAAAACAGGAACTACGGAATAAACGGAGACTGGCGAAGGACGAGGTGACGATGCGCGTCGGGAATGGTTCCAAGGTCGATGTGATCGTCGTCGGCACGCTACCTCTGCATCTACCTACGGGATTAGTTTTGAACCTCAATAATTATTATTTAGTACCAGCTTTGAGCATGAACATTGTATCTGGATCTCGTTTAATTCGAGATGGCTACTCATTTAAATCCGAGAATAATGGTTGTTCTATTTATTTGAGAGATATGTTTTATGGTCATGCCCCGCTGGTCAATGGTTTATTCTTGATGAATCTCGAACGTGATGTTACACATATTCATAGTGTGAATACCAAAAGATGTAAAGTTGATAACGATAGTCCCACATACTTGTGGCACTGCCGCCTTGGTCACATTAGTGTCAAGCGCATGAAGAAGCTCCATGCAGATGGACTTTTAGAGTCTCTTGATTACGAATCATTTGACACGTGCGAACCATGCCTCATGGATAAGATGACCAAGACTCCGTTCTCCGGAACAATGGAGCGAGCAACCAACTTATTGGAAATCATACATACCGATGTGTGCGGTCCAATGAGTGTTGAGGCTCGCGGAGGATATCGTTATGTTCTTACTCTCACTGATGACTTAAGTAGATATGGGTATGTCTACCTAATGAAACACAAGTCTGAAACCTTTGAAAAGTTCAAGGAATTTCAGAGTGAGGTTGAGAATCAACGTGACAGGAGAATAAAATTCTTACGATCAGATCGTGGTGGAGAATATTTAAGTCACGAATTTGGTGCACACTTAAGGAAATGTGGGATAGTTTCACAACTCACGCCGCCTGGAACACCTCAGAGAAACGGTGTGTCCGAACGTCGTAATCGCACTCTATTGGATATGGTGCGATCTATGATGTCTCTTACCGATTTACCGCTCTCATTTTGGGGTTATGCTTTAGAGACTGCCACATTCACTTTAAATAGGGCTCCGTCGAAATCCGTTGAGACGACACCGTATGAATTATGGTTTGGGAAGAAACCTAAGCTGTCGTTTCTAAAAGTTTGGGGATGCGATGCTTATGTCAAGAAACTTCAACCTGAAAAACTCGAACCCAAGTCGGAAAAATGCGTCTTCATAGGATACCCTAAGGAAACTATTGGGTATACCTTCTACCTCAGATCCGAAGGCAAGATCTTCGTTGCCAAGAATGGGTCCTTTCTACAGAAGGAGTTTCTCTCGAAAGAATTGAGTGGGAGGAAAGTGGAACTTGATGAGGTGATAGTCACCCCTTCCGAGCCGGAAAGTAGCGCAGCGCGGGAAAATGTTCCTGTAGTGCCTACACCGACTGGGCAGGAAGTTAATGATGATGATCATGAAGCTTCGGATCAAGTTACTACTGAACTTCGTAGGTCCACAAGGACACGTTCCGCACCAGAGTGGTACGGCAACCCTGTCCTGGAAATCATGTTGTTAGACAACGGTGAACCTTCGAACTATGAAGAAGTGATGGCGGGCCTGGATTCCGACAAATGGCTAGAAGCCATGAAATCCGAGATAGGATCCATGTATGAAAACGAAGTATGGACTTTGACTGACTTGCCCGATGATCGGCGAGCCATAGAAAACAAGTGGATCTTTAAGAAGAAGACGGGCGCGGATGGTAATGTGACCATCTACAAAGCTCGACTTGTCGCTAAGGATTATCGACAAGTTCAAGGGGTTGACTATGATGAGACTTTCTCACCCGTAGCGAAGCTGAAGTCCGTCCGAATCATGTTAGCAATTGCCGCATACTATGATTATGAGATATGGCAGATGGACGTCAAAACGGCATTCCTTAATGGCTTCCTTAAGGAAGAGTTGTATATGATGCAGCCGGAAGGTTTTGTCGATCCTAAGAATGCTAACAAAGTATGCAAGCTCCAGCGCTCAATCTATGGGCTGGTGCAAGCATCTCGGAGTTGGAACATTCGCTTTGATGAGATGATCAAAGCGTTTGGGTTTACACAGACTTATGGAGAAGCCTGTGTTTACAAGAAAATGAGTGGGAGCTCTGTAGCATTTCTCATATTATATGTGGATGACATACTATTGATGGGAAATGATATAGAATTCTTGGAAAGTATTAAGGCCTATTTGAATAAGTGTTTTTCAATGAAGGACCTTGGAGAAGCTGCTTATATATTAGGCATCAAGATCTATAGAGATAGATCAAGACGCCTCATTGGTCTTTCACAGAGTACATACCTTGACAAGATATTGAAGAAGTTCAATATGGATCAGTCCAAGAAGGGGTTCTTGCCTGTATTGCAAGGTGTGCAATTGAGCACGGCTCAATGCCCGACCACGGCAGAAGATAGAGAGAAGATGAGTGTCATCCCCTATGCCTCGGCCATAGGGTCTATTATGTATGCCATGCTGTGTACCAGACCTGATGTAAACCTTGCCGTAAGTTTGGTAGGAAGGTACCAAAGTAATCCCGGCATGGAACACTGGACAGCGGTCAAGAATATCCTGAAGTACCTGAAAAGGACTAAGGATATGTTTCTCGTTTATGGAGGTGACGAAGAGCTCGTCGTAAAGGGTTACGTCGACGCTAGCTTCGACACAGATCTGGATGACTCGAAGTCACAAACCGGATACGTGTATATTTTGAATGGAGGAGCAGTAAGCTGGTGCAGTTGCAAGCAAAGCGTCATGGCGGGATCTACATGTGAAGCGGAGTACATTGCAGCCTCGGAGGCAGCACAGGAAGCAGTCTGGATGAAGGAGTTCATTACCAACCTAGGGGTGATTCCAAATGCGTCGGGCCCGATGACTCTCTTCTGTGACAACACTGGAGCTATTGCCCTTGCGAAGGAGCCCAGGTTTCACAGGAAGACCAGGCATATCAAGTGTCGCTTCAACTCCATTCGTGAAAGTGTTCAAAATGGAGACATAGATATTTGTAAAGTACATACGGACCTGAATGTAGCAGATCCGTTGACTAAACCTCTCCCTAGAGCAAAACATGATCAACACCAGGACGCAATGGGTGTTCGATTCATCACAATGTAACTAGATTATTGACTCTAGTGCAAGTGGGAGACTGTTGGAAATATGCCCTAGAGGCAATAATAAATGGTTATTATTATATTTCTTTGTTCATGATAATTGTCTATTGTTCATGCTATAATTGTATTGTCCGGAAATCGTAATACATGTGTGAATACATAGACCACAACGTGTCCCTAGTAAGCCTCTAGTTGACTAGCTCGTTGATCAACCGATAGTCATGGTTTCCTGACTATGGACATTGGATGTCGTTGATAATGGGATCACATCATTAGGAGAATGATGTGATGGACAAGACCCAATCCTAAGCATAGCATAAAAGATCGTGTAGTTTCGTTTGCTAGAGCTTTTCCAATGTCAAGTATCTTTTCCTTAGACCATGAGATCGTGCAACTCCCGGATACCGTAGGAGTGCTTTGGGTGTGCCAAACGTCACAACGTAACTGGGTGACTATAAAGGTGCACTACGGGTATCTCCGAAAGTGTCTGTTGGGTTGGCACGGATCGAGACTGGGATTTGTCACTCCGTGTGACGGAGAGGTATCTCTGGGCCCACTCGGTAATGCATCATCATAATGAGCTCAATGTGACTAAGGCGTTAGTCACGGGATCATGCATTGCGGTACGAGTAAAGAGACTTGCCGGTAACGAGATTGAACAAGGTATTGGGATACCGACGATCGAATCTCGGGCAAGTAACATACCGATTGACAAAGGGAATTGTATACGAGATTGATTGAATCCTCGACATCGTGGTTCATCCGATGAGATCATCGTGGAACATGTGGGAACCAACATGGGTATCCAGATCCCGCTGTTGGTTATTGACTGGAGAGGCGTCTCGGTCATGTCTGCATGTCTCCCGAACCCTTAGGGTCTACACACTTAAGGTTCGGTGACGCTAGGGTTGTAGAGATATGTGTATGCGGAAACCCGAAAGTTCTTCGGAGTCCCGGATGAGATCTCGGACATCACGAGGAGTTCTGGAATGGTCCGGAGTTGAAGAATTATATATAGGAAGTCCAGTTTCGGCCACCGGGAAAGTTTCGGGGGTTACCGGTATTGTACCGGGACCACCGGAAGGGTCCCGGGGGTCCACCGGGTGGGGCCACCTATCCCGGAGGGCCCCATGGGCTGAAAGTGGAAGGGAACCAGCCCTTAGTGGGCTGGGGCACCCCCCTTGGGCCTCCCCCTGCGCCTAGGGTTGGAAACCCTAGGGGTGGGGGGCGCCCCCCTTTGGCTTGTGGGGGAAGCCACCCCCTTCCCCCCTTTGGCCGCCGCCCCCCCCCCCTTGAGATCCCATCTCCAGGGCCGGCGCCCCCCCAGGGGGCCTATATAAAGGGGGGAGGGAGGGAAGCAACTTGACAGCCTTGGGCGCCTCCCTCCTCCCCTGCAACACCTCTCTCTCTCGTATAAGCTCGGCGAAGCCCTGCCGGCATCCTGCTACATCCACCACCACACCGTCGTGCTGCTGGATCTCCATCAACCTCTCCTTCCCCCTTGCTGGATCAAGAAGGAGGAGACGTCGCTGCACCGTACGTGTGTTGAACGCGGAGGTGCCGTCCGTTCGGCACTCGGTCATCGGTGATTTGAATCACGACGAGTACGACTCCGTCATCCACGTTCATTGGAACGCTTCCGCTCGCGATCTACAAGGGTATGTAGATGCACTCCTTTCCCCTCGTTGCTAGTATACTCCATAGATGCATCTTGGTGAGCGTAGGAAAATTTTAAATTATGCTACGATTCCCAACAATTGCTCCCACTTTCAATATGTATCTAGATCGAGACTTAGAGTCATCCAGATCGGTGTCGAAGCTTGCATCGACGTAACTCTTTACGATGAACTTTTTGTCACCTCCATAACCGAGAAACATATCCTTATTCCACTAAGGATAATTTTGACCGTTGTCCAGTGATCTACTTCTGGATGACTATTGTACCGTCTTGCCAAGCTCATGGTGAGGTACACAATATGTCTGGTACACAGCATAGCATACTTTATAGAACCTATGACTGAGGCATAGGGAATGACTTTTTCATTCTCTTTCTATTTTCTGCCGTGGTCGTGTTTTGAGTCTTACTCAACTTTACACCTTACAACACAGACAAGAACTCCTTCTTTGACCGTTCCATTTTGAACTACCTCAAAATCTTGTCAAGGTATGTATTCATTGAAAAAATTTATCAAGCGTCTTGATCTATCTCTGTAGATCTTGATGCTCAATATGTAAGCAGCTTCACTGAGGTCTTTCTTTGAAAAACTCCTTCCAAACACTCCTTTATGCTCTCCAGAAAATTCTACATCATTTCTGATCAACAATATCTATGTCACTCACATATACTTATTAGAAAGGTTGTAGTGCTCCCACTCACTTTCTTGTAAATACAGGCTTCACCGCAAGTCTGTATAAAACTATATGCTTTGATCACACTATCAAAACGTATATTCCAACTCCGAGATGCTTGCACCAGTCCATAGATGGATCCCAGGAGCTTTGCACACTTTGTTAGCACCTTTAGGATCGACAAAACCTTCTGGTTGCATCACATACAACTCTTCTTTAAGAAATTCATTAAGGAATGCAGGTTTGACATCCATTCGCCAAATTTCATAAAATGCGGTAATTGCTAGCATGATTCGGACAGACTTTTAAGCATCGCTACAAGTGAGAAAATCTCATCGTAGTCAACACCTTGAACTTGTCGAAAACATTTTTGCGACAATTCGAGCTTTGTAGATAGTAACACTACTATTAGCGTCCGTCTTCGTCTTGAAGATCCATTTATTCTCTATTGCTTGCCGATCATCGGGCAAGTCAACCAAAGTCCATACTTTGTTCTCATATATGGATCCCATCTCAGATTTCATGGCCTCAAGCCATTTCGCGGAATCTGGGCTCATCATCGCTTCCTCATTGTTCGTAGGTTCGCCATGGTCAAGTAACATGACCTCCAGAACAGGACTACCATACCACTCTGGTGCGGATCTTATTCTGGTTGACCTACGAGGTTTGGTAGTAACTTGATATGAAGTTTCATGATCATCATCATTAGCTTCCTCACTAATGGGTGTAGGAATCACTGAAAATGATTTCTTTGATGAACTACTTTCCAATTCGGGAGAAGGTACAATTACCTCATCAAGTTCTACTTTCCTCCCACTCACTTCTCTCGAGAGAAACTTCTTCTCTAGAAAGGATCCACTCTTAGCAACAAAGATCTTGCCTTCGGATTAATAGAAGGTGTACCCAACAGTTTCTTTTTGGGCATCCTATGAAGACGCATTTCTCCGATTTGGGTTTGAGCTTATCAGGTTGAAGCTTTTCCACATAAGCATCGCAGCCCCAAACTTTAAGAAACGACGGCTTAGGTTTATTGCTAAACCACAGTTCATACGGTGTCGTCTCAACGGATTTAGATGGTGCCCTATTTAACGTGTGATAACCCACAAGTATAGGGGATCGCAACAGTTTTCGAGGGTAGAGTATTCAACCCAAATTTATTGATTCGACACAAGGGGAGCCAAAGAATATTCTCAAGTATTAGCAGTTGAGTTGTCAATTCAACCACACCTGGATAACTTAATATCTGTAATAAAGTATTTGGTAGCAAAGTAGTATGATAGTAATGGTAACAGTGGCAAAGATAACAGTAGCAGTTTTGTAGTGATTGTAACAGTGGCAACGGTAAAGTAACTAAGCAAAGATCAATATGTGAAAAGCTCGTAGGCATTGGATCGGTGATGGATGCAATTATTCATGTAACAATTATAACATAGGGTGACACAGAACTAGCTCTAGTTCATCAATGTAATGTAGGCATGTATTCCGAATATAGTCATACGTGCTTATGGAAAAGAACTTGCATGACATACTTTTGTCCTACCCTCCCGTGGCAGCGGGGTCCTAGTGGAAACTAAGGGATATTAAGGCCTCCTTTTAATAGAGTACCGGACCAAAGCATTAACACATAGTGAATACATGAACTCCTCAAACTACAGTCATCACCGGGAGTGGTCCCGATTATTGTCACTTCGGGCTTGCCGGATCATAACACATAGTAGGTGACTAATGACTTGCAAGATATGATCAAGAACTCACATATATTCATGAAAACATAATAGGTTCAGATCTGAATTCATGGCACTCGGGCCCTAGTGACAAGCATTAAGCATAGCAAAGTCATATCAACATCAATCTCAGAACATAGTGGATACTAGGGATCAAACCCTAACAAAATTAACTCGATTACATGATAGATTACATGCAACCCATCACCGTCCAGCAAGCCTATGATGGAATTACTCACACACAGCGGTGAACATCATGAAATTGGTGATGGAGGAAGGTTGATGATGAGGACGGCGACGGATTCCCCTCTCCGGAGCCCCGAACGGACTCCAGGTCAGCCCTCCCGAGAGAGTTTAGGGCTTGGCGGTGGCTCTGTATCATAAAACGCGATGAATCTTTCTCTCTTATTTTTCCTCCGAACACGAATATATGGAGTTGGATTTGAGGTCGGTGGAGCAACAGGGGGCCCACGAGGCAGGGGGTGCACCCATGGGGGCAGGCGCGCCTCCCACCCTCGTGGACAGGGTGTGGGCCCCCTCGCCTTGATTCTTTCGCCAATATTTTTTATATATTCCAAAAATAATTCTCCGTTCATTTTTAGGTTATTCCGAGAACTTTTGTTTCTACACAAAAATAACACCATGGCAATTCTGCAGAAAACAGTGTCAGTCCGGGTTAGTTCCATTCAAATCATGCCAGTTAGAGTCCAAAACAAGGGCAAAAGTGTTTGGAAAAGTAGATACGACGGAGACGTATCAACTCCCCCAATCTTAAACCTTTGCTTGTCCTCAAGTAATTCAGTTGACAAACTGAAAGTGATAAAGAAAAACTTTTACAAACTCTGTTTGCTCTTGTTGTTGTAAATATGTAAAGCCAACATTCAAGTTTTCAGCAAAAATTATGAACTAACCATATTCACGATAACACTTAGGTCTCATGTTTACTCATATCAATGGCATAATCAACTAGCGGGCAATAATAATAAATCTCGGATGACAACACTTTCTCAAAACCATCATAATATGATATAACAAGATGGTATCTCGCTAGCCCTTTCTGAGACCGCAAAACATAAATGCAGAGGACCTTTAAAGATCAAGGACTGACTAGACATTGTAATTCATGGTAAAAGAGATCCAGCCATAGTCATACTCAATATAAATTAATAGTAATGGATGCAAATGACAGCGGTGCTCTCCAGCTGGTGCTTTTTAATAAGAGGATGATGACTCAAAATAAAAGTAAATAGATAGACCCTTCGTAGAGGGAAGCTGGGATTTGTAGAGGTGCCAGAGCTCGGTTTTGAAATAGAGATAAATAATATTTTGAGTGGTATACTTTCATTGTCAACATAACAACAGAGAGATCTCGATATCTTCCATGCTACACACATTATAGGCGGTTCCCAAGCAGAATGGTAAAGTTTATACTCCCCCTCGACCAACAAGCATCAATCCATGGCTTGCTCGAAACAACGAGTGCCTCCAACTAACAACAGCCCTGGGGGAGTTTTGTTTGCAGTTATTTTGATTTGATTTGCTTAGAGCAAGGGACTGGGCATCCCGATGACCAACCATTTTCTCGTGAGTGAGGACCGGAGTCCACTCCTCTTGGGAATAACCCGCCTAACATGGAAGATACATACAACCCTAGTTGATACATGAGCTATTCGAGCATACAAAACAGAATTTCATTTGAAGGTTTAGAGTTTGGCACATACAAATTTACATGGAACGGCAGGTAGATACCGCATATAGGAAGGTATGGTGGACTCATATGGAATAACTTTGGGGTTTATGGAAGTGGATGCACAAGCAATATTCCCGCTTAGTACAAGTGAAGGCTAGAACGAGACTGGGAAGCGACCAACTAGAGAGCGACAACAGTCATGAACATGCATTAAAATCAATCAACATTGAATGCAAGCATGAGTAGGATATAATTCACCATGAACATAAATATCGTGGAGGCTATGTTGATTTTGTTTCAACTACATGCGTGAACATGTGCCAAGTCAAGCCACTTGAATCGTTCAAAGGAGGATACCACCCTATCATACCACATCACAACCATTTTAATAGCATGTTGGCACGCAAGGTAAACCATTATAAACTCCTAGCTAACTAAGCATGGCATAATCAACTATAATCTCTGATTGTCATTGCAAACATTTTTATTCATAATAGGCTGAATCAGGAACGATGAACTTATCATATTTACAAAAACAAGAGAGGTCGAGTTCATACCAGCTTATCTCATCTCAATCAGTCCATCATATATCGTCATTATTGCCTTTCACTTGCACGACCGAACAGTGTGTATAATAATAATAGTGCACGTGCATTGGACTAAGCTGGAATCTGCAAGCATTCAATAAACAGGAGAAGACAAGGCAATATGGGCTCTTGGTTAAATCAATAATAATGCATATAAGAGCCACTTTACCAATTTCATCATGGTCTTCTCCTATCAACCCCCAAAGAAAAGAAAAGAAATAAAACTATTTACACGGGAAAGCTCCCAACAAGCAAAAGAAGAACAAGAAATCTTTTTGGGTTTTCTTTTAATTATTACTACTACAGACATGAAAAGTAAACTAGCTAAAAGCTACAACTATTTTTTTTGTTTTTTCTTAAGGTTTTTCAAACACACAAGAAGAAAGCATAAAAAGGAAAATAAACTAGCATGGATAATACAATGAAAAAGTATGAGCACCGACAACTGACATGAGTGTGTGAACAAGAATGTAAAGTCGGTGAGAAATACGTACTCCCCCAAGCTTAGGCTTTTGGCCTACGTTGGTCTATGGCCACGGCTGGCCTGGCGGATATCCGAAGTTGTAACTGGGGTCATACTGAGATGCAGCCTCAGGATACCACTGGTTGGCGATCTCCTCCGGATCGCACTGATAAACAGACTGACGGTGTGGATCAAGTAGTGGTTCCAGCTCTGGTTTTGGAGCTGATACTTGGTTCTGGTGGGCATGGATGGCCTCCGGCAGAACAAGGTACTTGCCTGAAGATCAGTTAAACAAAGAAGGAGCAGGCAAGGTAATAGTCTTAAAATAATTCTTATCAAATATCAATCTATAATTAAGCTCCTTTTTCTTATTCTTAACAATAAAATCATGTGCTACCATACTCTTATAGTCTAGAAAAACAGGAGGTAACAACTTTTCTTCTTTCTCATAATGCCTAATAGGTATGTCAAAGTGTGCAGCGAGGCGCGAGGCAAAGATACCTCCCAAGATGGGGCCCTTCGTGCGGTTCAGATTTAACCGCTTTGCAACAATAGCGCCCATGCTAAATGTGTTATCACGGACCAAGGCATGGCACAAAATAATAATATCAGGGGCACTAAGGTTGCCACAGTTTCTGCGACCAATTAAACATCTACTAGCAAATATTGCAAAGTAACGTAGAACAGGAAAGTGTATGCTAGTAATTCTTGCATCGGAAACCTTTCTCGTTTCCCCTACTGCAACTGTATCAATAAACCCTTCCACATCGTTACGATGTGGTTCCTCTATGCTGCCCGTAAAGGGCAACTTGCAAACAACACAAAAATCAAAGAGGGTCATCTCCTTATACTCATCATATAAATAAAAATCCACCGAAGGTGATGTCCTCCTAGCATGAAAATGAAAATTTTGCACAAAGATATTGGCGAGTAGGAGATACAGTTGACGCTAGTCGCGGAGGAAGTCGGTGAGGCCTGCATTCTCAGCCAAATCATAAAAATCTTCATAAATCCCGGCTGCTCTCAAGAAATCATCACAAGGCAATTCACAAGGCCGGGCCTCCGTGGCGCGAGGGAGATTATATTTAGGCCTCTTATCTTCTTCACTTTGCTTATCCTTCGAGCTTCGGCTCGAAGAGCCCCTCGAAAATCTCTTCATTATTTTCTGAAAATATCTGAAATTTTTAGTAACTTCAAATAAAAGTGAACCAAACTCAACAAAATTGATAGCAACTACTCCCACAAGTTCCTGGAGACTATATCATGCATTAGAATCACTTGGGACCAAATAAATTTGACATGCAAGCTCAAGAATAGGGTCACCTAAGCAGCAAAAATTTGCAATAAATAAAGCACTAGAACAAAAACTAATTGGACCATTGGAGAAGTCACATACCTAAGAACAATCCCCTAAAGCAGTTTTGTGAGTGGAGCTTTGAGCAAGGAGATCGAAAATGGCAGCACGGTGAGCTAGAACTCGTGCTTGAGCTGTTTGGTGATTTTTTTGGGAGGAAGAAGAAGTGTATGGGTGCTGGAATAAGTGGAGGGGGGCCACCAGGGGCCCACGAGGCAGGGGGCGCGCCCAGGGGGTGGGCGCGCCCTGGACCCTCGTGGCCAGGTGCTTGCTCCCCTGATGTGTTCTCAGTGCCAGATATTCTCAAATATTTCAGAAAAAATAATATTTCAATTTCAGGGCATTTGGAGAACTTTTATTTTCAGGGTATTTTTTATTGCACGGAAAGAATTCAAAAAATCGGCAGAAAATACTAATTTTACTTTATTTCAACTAAATAATAGAAAATAAAAGGAGGTTACAGAGAGTTGTGCTTTCTAAATTCATCCATCTCATGTTCATCAAAAGGAATCCAATAACAAGGTTGATCAAGTCTTGTTAACAAACTCATTCCGAATTGCATGAAACCGGAGAATTTTCGAATAGCACTAGGTTACCTCAATGGGGATATGCACATCCCCAATAATAAAAATATCATATCTCTTTTTGACAGTAGGAAGAGGAAATTCAAAACCTCCAAAAATAATCGATGGAATTTTTCCAATAGAGTTTATACTATGAACTTGAGGTTGTTTCCTCCGAAAGTGTACCGTATGCTCATTACCATTAACATGCAAAGTGGCATTGCCTTTGTTGCAATCAATAACAGCCCCTGCAGTATTCAAAAAGGGTCTTCCATGAATAATAGACATGCTATCGTCCTCGGGAATATCAAGAATAACAAAGTCCATGAAAATGGTAACATTTGCAACCACAACAGGCACATCCTCACAAATACCGACAGGTATAGCAGTTGATTTAGCAGCCATTTGCAAAGATATTTCAGTAGGTGTCAGCTTATTCAAGTCAAGTCTACGATATAAAGAGAGAGGCATAACACTAACACCGGCTCCAAGATCACATAAAGCAGTTCTAACATAGTTTCTTTTAATGGAGCATGGTATAGTGGGTACTCCTGGATCTCCGAACTTCTTAGGTATTCCACCCTTCAAAGTATAATTAGCAAGCATGGTGGAAATTTCAGCTTCCGGTATCTTTAACTACTAGGAAAAGGGCTATAGATAATATGAACACTAATGGCGCACCACACATGTGGTGCGCCACTACTATATACTAATGGCGCACCATGTGTTGGTACGCCATTAGTGTCCAAATACTAATGGCGCACCACATCCACGGTGCGCCACTACTAACAATTTTTTTTTATTTTTTTTTCAAAACTAGTAATGGCGCACCAGGGGATAGTGCGCCATTACTAGTTTAACTAGTAATGGCGCACCACACCCTCGGTGCGCCACTACTAACAATTTTTTTTATTTTTTTGTCAAAACTAGTAATGGCGCACCAGGGGACAGTGCGCCATTACTAGTTTTAACTAGTAATGGCGCACCACACCCTCGGTGCGCCACTACTAACAATTTTTTTTTTCAAAGTTACTAATGGCGCATCGTGGGTGTGGTGCGCCATTACTAGTTAAACTAGTAATGGCGCACCATGCACCACACCCACGGTGCGCCATTACTAACTTTGCCCAAAAATTCCACCGAATGCACCCCCCCTGTGGACCGCCTTTTCAGTTTTAGAAAAAATAAAAGAAAATGATGGAAATGTCAAAAAAATAAAATAAAATAAGTTTCCCATGTGATATGTCGTCTAGTTGTTGGGAAAATTTACAAATATGAATTTCGACTTTATTTGCAAAATCTCTCTGGAATTTGTAAAATGGGCATAACTTTTGCATACGAACTCGGATTAAAAAGTTTTTTATATGAAAAATCATCTACTTGAAAAGTTACGGGGCTTTTAAGATCTAACAGAACGAAAGATACGGGGCTTTTAAGATCTAGAGGGGGGAAAATGAAAAAAAAATCAAACTTACTAGTGGCGCACCATTTGCTAGGTGCGCCACTAGTAACAGAAAAAAAAATTGGTTTCAAAAAACTTTTTCATTGGAATTTTTTTTCAAAATATGATATGTAATATGACCGGAAAATTTGAAATAATTTTTCAAAATTTCATCACACTCATGAACATGAACAAAGTCCTAGACATCAACATGGTTTAATAGGATTGATATGCTAGATATATCAATATGTGCCTGTTAAGTGAGCTGGTGTTGGGGTTGGATAGAACTCTGAAGTTAAGCGTGCTTGGGCTGGAGTAGTGTGAGGATGGGTGACCTTTCGGCAAGTTTGACCACAGAGTGCGATTTGACTTGAGATTAAGCATATTGACCCGAGATTAAGCCATAGTGACCCGAGATTAAGAAAAAACGAAAAAAAAATCTGAATTTTTTTTGAAAAAAAATGTTAGTAATAGCGCACTTCTATGTGGTGCGCCATTACTAAGTCAGATAGTAATGGCGCACCGTGTGATGTAATAATGGCGCACTGCCTGGTGCGCCATTAGTATACCAGATACTAATGGCTATACTAATGGTGCACCTGTGGTGCGCCATTAGTAAAAATTCTAATGGCGTGATGCTAGTGGCGCACCTGTAGTGCGCCATTAGTAGGCAAAACAGGTGCGCCACTAGCAGGCCTTTTCCTAGTAGTGTTTCTTTTATTTGTAACAATTTCTTTCATATACTTAGCATAAGGATTCATTTTGAGCATATCAGTCAAACACATACGCAAAAAGATAGGTCTAGTCATTTCAGCAAAGCGCTCAAAATTCTCATCATCCTTTTTCTTGGATGGTTTAGGAGGAAAAGGCATGGGTTTCTGAACCCATGGTTCTCTTTCTTTACCGTGCTTCCTAGCAACATAGTCTCTCTTATCATAACGTTGATTCTTTGATTGTGGGTTATCAAGATCAACAGTGGGTTCAATTTCTACATCATTATCATTGCTAGGTTGAGCATCAACATGAACATCATCATTAACATTATCACTAGGTTCATGTTCATTACCAGATTGTGTTTCAGCATCAGAAATAGAAATATCATTGGGATTCTCAGGTGTGTCAACAACAGGTTCACTAGAAGCATGCAAAGTCCTATCATTTTCTTTTTGTTCCTCTTAGAAGGACTAGGTGCATCTAAATTGTTTCTCTGAGAGTCCTGCTCAATTCTCTTAGGGTGGCCCTCACGATACAAAGGTTCCTGAGTCATCTTACCTCCTCTAGTTGCAACTCTAACAGCAAAGTCATTATTCTTACTATTTAATTCATTGAGCAAATCATTCTGAGCTTTAAGTACTTGTTCTACTCGTGTGGTAACCATAGAAGCATGTTTACTAGTGAGTTTAAGTTCACCTTTAACTCTAGACATATAATCACTCAAGTGTTCAGTCATATAAGCATTGCGTTTTAATTGTCTACCAAAATAAGCATTGAAATCTTCTTGCTTAACCATAAAATTATCAAACTCATCTAAGCATTGGCTAGCAAACTTTACTACCTGTGTCGGGTTATCAAGACCATGTGTTTCCTCAATAGGCGGTAAATTAAGACCATGTATTTCTTCAACGGGAGGTAAATTCTTAAAATCTTCAGCTTTTATACCTTTTTCTTTCATAGATTTCTTTGCCTCTTGCATATCCTCAGGACTGAGAAATAGAATACCCCTTTTCTTCGGAGTTGTCTTAGGAGTTGGTTCAGGAAGTGTCCAATTGTTTTCGTTTGTCAACATATTATTCAATAGAATGTCAACTTGATCAACAGTTCTTTCCCTGAAAACACAACCAGCACAACTATCCAGGTGGTCTCTGGAAGCATCGGTTAGTCCATTATAAAAGATATCAAGTATTTCATTTTTCTTGAGAGGATGATCAGGCAAAGCATTAAGTAATTGGAGAAGCCTCCCCCAAGCTTGAGGGAGACTCTCTTCTTTAATTTGCACAAAATTATATATTTCCCTTAAAGCAGCTTGTTTCTTATGAGCAGGGAAATATTTAGCAGAGAAGTAATAAATCATATCCTGGAGACTACGCACACAACCAGGATCAAGAGAATTAAACCATGTCTTAGCATCACCCTTTAATGAGAACGGAAATAGTTTAAGGATATAATAGTAGCGAGTTTTCTCATCATTAGTGAACAGGGTGGCTATATCATTTAATTTAGTAAGATGTGCCACAACAGTTTCAGATTCATAGCCATAGAAAGGATCAGATTCAACCAAAGTAATTATCTGAGGATCAACAGAGAAGTCATAATCCTTATCAGTAACAAAGATAGGTGAAGTAGCAAAAGCAGGGTCGTATTTCATTCTAGCATTCAGAGATTTATCTTTCAACTTAGCTAATAATTTCTTAAGATCATTCCTATCATTGCAAGCAAGAAAATCTCTAGCAGTTTCTTCATCCATAACATAACCCTCAGGCACAACAGGCCATTCATATCTAGGGGAGAATCTTCATCATCACTTTCATCAATATTGTCAGTTTCAATAATTTCATTATCTCTAGCCCTAGAAAGTTGTTCATCAAGAAATTCACCTAGTGGCACAGTATTATCAAGCATAGAAGTAGTTTCATCATAAGTATCATGCATAGCAGAAGTGGCATCATCAATGACATGCGACATATCAGAATTAATAGCAGAAGCAGGTTTAGGTGTCGCAAGCTTACTCAAAACAGAAGGTGAATCAAGTGCAGAGCTAGATGGCAGTTCCTTACCTCCCCTCGTAGTTGAGGGATAAATTTTGGTTTTCTTGTCTCTCAAGTTCCACATAGTGACCAACAGATATAAATCCCAAGTGACTCAAAGAATAGAGCTATGCTCCCCGGCAACGGTGCCAGAAAATAGTCTTGATAACCCACAAGTATAGGGGATCGCAACAGTTTTCGAGGGTAGAGTATTCAACCCAAATTTATTGATTCGACACAAGGGGAGCCAAAGAATATTCTCAAGTATTAGCAGCTGTGTTGTCAATTCAACCACACCTGGGGAACTTAATATCTGCAGCAAAGTATTTAGTAGCAAAGTAGTATGATAGTAACGGTAACAGTGGCAAAGATAAAAGTAGCAGTTTTGTAGTGATTGTAACGGTGGCAATGGTAAAGTAACTAAGCAAAGATCAATATGTGAAAGGCTCGTAGGCATTGGATCGGTGATGGATAATTATGTCGGATGCGATTATTCATGTAATAGTTATAACATAGGGTGACATAGAACTAGCTCCAGTTCATCAATGTAATGTAGGCATGTATTCTAAATATAGGCATACGTGCTTATGGAAAAGAACTTGCATGACATCTTTTGTCCTACCCTCCCGTGGCAGTGGGGTCATAGTGAAAACTAAGGGATATTAAGGCCTTCTTTTAATAGAGTAACGGACCAAAGCATTAACACATAGTGAATACATGAACTCCTCAAACTACAGCCATAACCGGGAGTGGTCCCGGTTATTGTCACTTCGGGGTTGCCGGATCATAACACATAGTAGGTGACTAATGACTTGCAAGATAGGATCAAGAACTCACATATATTCAGGAAAACATAATAGGTTCAGATCTGAATTCATCACTACTGGAATTAGATGATTTGCCGTCTGCCAGTTCTTTGCCGTCTGCTAGCTGACGGCAAAGAAGGTCTTTGCCGTCCGCTTACAAAAAACGGACGGCAAAAAACTAGCTGATGGCAAAGAAGGATTTTGCAATCAGCCAGTTCTTTGCAGTCAGCTGGCTGACGGCAAAGAGAGAGGTGGCCCCACTTACAAGCTGATTAGATAAAACTTAACGGCTCCCCTCTTTGCCGTCCGCTAGCGGACGGCAAAGAGAGAAAAATAGCGGATGGCAAAGAACGGCGGACGGCAAAGACCTAACTTCACTAACCTAACTAACGGCCGAGCCCCCCATCCCCTTCCTCTTTGTTTCTCTCCACGACCAGATCGACCCCCCGCCGCCCCCCGCCGCCCGGCGCCGCCCCCCCCCACCCGCCGCCGCCCCCAACACCCGCCGCCTCCCCCGCCATCGCCCCCGCCACCCGCCGCAGCCTGCCCCGTCGCCCCACCACCCCGCCCCCGCCACCGCCACCACCCCAGCACCCGCCGCCGCCCCCGCCCCCGCCACCCACCCCCGCCCCCACCACCGCCCCCAGCACCCGCCGCCGCCCCCGCCACCCGCCGCAGCCTGCCCCGTCGCCCCCGGCGCCATCGCGGCCCCATCGGCCCCGCCTCCCTGCCGGCTCCCCCTGAGCTCCACCGCCCCGGAGGCCTGCCACCCCCGTCGCCACCGCCACCCTGCCGCCCGCCGCCCCCGTCGCAACCGCACCCCCCCCCCCCCCCGAGTTCCGGTGAGTTATTTTCGTTTCTTTTTTTCTTGTTTTGCTGTTTAATTGTCTGTGTTAGATTTAGGTCTAGATATGTGTTAGTGTTAGTGTTAGATTTAGGTCTAGATATGTGTTAGTGTTAGTGTTAGGTTTTAGATAATTAGTTATATTATTAAAAGAAGTAGAAAAAAGATGAAAAAAGAAGAAGAATAAAAGAAGAATATGTAGAAGGGGAAGAAGAAGAGAAGGAAAGAAGAAGAAGAAGAAAGGAAAGAAGAAGAAGGATAGAAGGAAACACCCCGAACCCCTGACCCCGACACCCCGACCCCGACACGACACCCCGACACCCTGACCCCCTGACCCCCTGACCCCGACACCACACCCCGACACCCCGACCCCCTGACCCCCTGACACCGACACCCCGACCCCGACACCACACCCCGACCCCGACACGACACCCCGACCCCGAAACAGCACCCTGACCCCCTGACCCGGACACCCTGACCCCGACACCACACCCCGACACCCCGACCCCCTGACCCCCTGACCCCGACACCCCGCCCCGACACCACACCCCGACACCCCGATCGACCCCGACACCACACCCCGACCCCGAAATAGCACCCGACCCCGACACGGCACCCCGACACCGACACGACACCCCGACCCCCGACACCTCCCGAAAAGGTGCTCTTTGGCCTTCCAGAGGCCGACGGGGTCATATATTTGTGAATTATGAGTTAGGTCATATATTTTTCGATTTTGTTATGAAAAACGTCATATATAATTGTGTTGATCGGGTAGATTTAAATGTGCAGTTGTTTCATCGCTGCGAGGTTTGGTGTTCGACGACCTCCCCGTGCGTTTGACGAGCTCTGCCCCTTCGTTCGTGGGTGTGCACAAATGACATGTCCTCCTCCCCCCTTAATTATTTGCTCTGTTCCGGTGTTCGTGCCGATGAAACTTGATAGCTAGCTATATATCTGTCTTGAATCATCAGTATGCGTAACCAATAGGTGTCTCCCGTTCGAAAGCGTTATAGTTATACATATGCATGCATTTGCATATTTATAACTGTGATTCTTTCGAATTGTCCAACGCTATCCATGGACAGCCCGAGTATGTGTAGATTGGGTTCGTTTTCCCATATGCTTTGCTCCGGATCCGACGCATAAATTTCGTTAGTGCCTCCCCTGTTGTTCTCTGGGTACACATCCTCTCTGTTTATTGCAGAGACGTGTATCAGGAGAACAGTGGGGAGGTGCTGCCGAAATTTTGCGTCGGATCCGGAGCATAGCATGGGAAAATGAACCCAATCTACACATACTCGGGTGGGATTAGGACCTATCATTACCTATTAGAGTGTAGGTTGCATGGACGTAATAAAATTGACAAAGTAGATCAACTGATGAATATATACATGGTGAATTATATATATATATATATATATATATATATATATATATATATATATATATATATGTTGTGTGTCCAGTAGCTCTGAAAGTCAAGATGAGTGATAGTGTGTGGATGTACACCGGTCACACTGGTCAGAACAAATGGAGCACTGAATGGTTCACAAAACCCAAGGGGTTTGTGCAAGCCGCATTTGCAAATGGCCAGAGGAAAACCTGGTGCCCCTGTTTACGGTGCGGCAATTGGGAAAAGGGGACAGAGGCTGAAATGGGCAAACACCTGCAGAAGAGTGGTTTTACGCCCGATTATACGGTGTGGACATATCATGGTGAGTCTGCCCAACGTGACCGAGCTGAGGTGGATCGTCGTCGCACCGACGAGCATGGTACCGGGATGGAAAACATGGTGCAAGACTTCGATGATGCTCGGGATTCGGACGAGGAGATGGAGGAATCTGCAAAGGCCTTCAATGAAATGTTGGAGTCTTCAAAACGTCCGCTCCACGAGCACACTAAGCTTTGTCAGTTGGATGCCATCTCACAAGTAATGGCTCTGAAGGCTCAGTTCAACTTGGGCAGAGAATGCTACGATGCAATGATGACAGTATTTGGACGCTTTCTACCCAAAGGCCATGTAATGCTTGCAAACCTGTACCAGTCGGACAAAATCCTCCGTGCACTAAAGATGCCCTATGAGAAGATACATGCCTGTGAGAAAGGATGTGTCTTATTTAGGCTTGACTATGCGGACTTGAACTATTGTCCCATTTGCAAGTCTTCCAGGTATGTTGTAGACAACGGTATGGGTGAGAAGACACAGACCAAAATACCCGTTAGTGTTCTTCGGTATATGCCAATCGTACCAAGACTTCAACGTCTTTTCATGGTCGAAGTGATGGCCAGACAGATGACATGGCACAAAACGGGCAAAAGAACCGAACTAGATGCAGATGGGAATCTAATGATCGTACACACATCGGATGGTGTTGCGTGGAAAAAGTTTGATGAATTACATGCCGACAAACCGGCAGATCTGAGGCATCCTCGAGTCGGCATCAGCACGGATGGGTTCAGTGTGTTTGGTCTGACGGCAGCCCAATACAGTTGTTGGCCCGTATTTGTCTTTCCACTCAATCTCCCCCCCCCCCCGGACAGATTATGCAAAGAAAGAACATTTTCCTGACGTTGATAATTCCAGGGCCTATACGAGGAAAAATATGAATGTGTACATGCAGCCGCTTAAGGACGAATTGCAAGAGAGGCAGCGGGAGTTGGAGGAGAGGACGACAAAGATGTTGGAGGAGGAGAGGGCACAGAATGACATGCAGGCAAGGGCCATGTACGAGCTCCTTGTGGTAAGTTTCTTCTGCAGATTAGCCAAAACATTCATGCAGTGTTTGTCTCATTACTAACTAGTATGACTGAGTCGTCAAAACCAAATGTGCAGTCTGTGTGCGAGAAGACCGGTCAGACCGCTCCGCCGATGCCAGTGATTGCTCCTGGGACCACGGTGAGTTTAATTTGAATGGACATTACTTGCTACTCTTAACATTTGAGTGTCATCATGCTAACGAGACATTGGAAATGATCTTTGGTGCAGCGTAACTCCAGACAAGCATCGCATGGTCCTTCTCCAGCTACCGGCATGAGCCAGCCCGCTCCTACACCTCCATGATCATGGTAAGTTTCTCTAGTGTTTTGCTTAACAAATGCATGAAGACCTAGACTTAGCCTTATTTCCTCCAATATTCTTACCACAATGACCTAGAGTTAGCTTCTTTTCCTCCAAAATGACTTAATAAGCTTACTGACCTCCAAAACCATCCATTTTACCTAAGTTAGCTCTAAAACGATCTATACTTAACTTTGTTTCCTCCAAAATGACCTAAGTTAGCTCTAATATGCTTAGCTAACTAGGTTTGCTCAATAATGACATGTACTTAGCTTACTTATGTCAAAAATGGCATAATTAGCTTAGTTAGCTCATAAACAATCCATTTTACCTAAGTTAGCTCTAAAATGACCCATTTACCTTAATTAGCTCATAAATGATCCATTTTACCCAAGTTAGCTCTAAAATGACCCATTTTATCTAGACTAGCTCCAAAATGATCCATTTTACCTATGTTAGCTCTAAAATGACCCATTTTACCTAGGTTAGCTCCAAAATGACCCATCTTACCTAGGTTAGCTTCAAAATGATGCATTTTACCCAAGTTAGCTCTAAAATGACCCATTTTACCTAGATTAGCTCATAAACGATCCATTTCACCTAGGTTAGCTCACAAACGATCCATTTTACCTAGTTTAGCTCCAAAATGACCCATCACACCTAGGTTAGCTCTAAAATGATGCATTTTACCTAAGTTAGCTCATAAATGATCTATTTCACCTAGGTTAGCTCATAAACGATCCATTTCACCTAACTTAGCTCAAAAACGATCCATTTCACCTGGGTTAGCTCCAAAATGACCCATCTTACCTAGGTTAGCTCTAAAATGATGCATTATACCTAAGTTAGCTCATAAATGATCCATTTCAACTAAGTTAGCTCATAAACGATCCATTTCACCTAAGTTAGCTCATAAATGGCATATACTTCTTCTTCTAGTCACCTTTTTCTAACTTTCTTATTTGCCATTTTGCAGATTTCATTCACTTCACGGAAGCTAGCTTGCTATGATGGAGTGCTTGTTTTTTCTTTCATTCTCCTCTAGTATTCTTCTAGCTTGCTATGATGGAACTTGCTATCTTGATGAAACTTTGCATTGTAATATGTATGGATGGAACAATGTGTATGTGCAACTTGCTATGTATGAATGGATGGAACTATATATGTATGCACGATGAAACTTATGTGCTGGATATGTCATATGTTTGCTGTTAAATAGCCCTGTGATATATATATATATATATATATATATATATATGTCATATATTTTCTGTGAAAATTGCTGGATTAAAAAACAAAAAAAAGAGGCACCTTTGCCGTCAGCCGCTGATGGCAAAGGCTCCTTTGCCGTCTGCCGCAGACGGCAAAGAAGCCACGCGGCGGCCACCTGTGCTCCCTGGGAGCTGACCCATTTGGTCAGTTTGCCGTCAGCGGCGGACGGCAAAGGCTGTCGTTAGCCCCCTAACGGGCTAACAGCGCATTTATTGCCGTCGGCTTTCTTTGCCGTCAGCCGCTGATAGCAAAGGCCCCTTTGCCGTCCGCTTCAAAAAGCAGACGGCAAAGAAGCTCTTTACCGATGCCAACTTTGCCGGCGCCTTTTGCCGTCCGCGGCAGACAGCAAAGGCCTTTGCCGTCCGCCATCCTTGCCTTTGTCGTCCGCCGTGGCAGACGTCAAAGTAGCTGATTCCTGTAGTGCATGGCACTCGGGCCCTAGTGACAAGCATTAAGCATAGCAAAGTCATAGTAACATCAATCTCAGAACATAGTGGATACTAGGGATCAAACCCTAACAAAACTAACTTGATTACATGATAAATCTCATCCAACCCATCACCGTCCAGCAAGCCTACGATGGAATTACTCACCCACGACGGTGAGCATCATGAAATTGGTGATGGAGGAAGGTCGATGATGACGACGGTGACGGATTCCCCTCTCCGGAGCCCCGAACGGACTCCAGATCAGCCCTCCCGAGAGAGTTTAGGGCTTGGCGGCAGCTCCGTATCATAAAACGCGATGAATCTTTCTCTCTTATTTTTTCCCCGAACACGAATATATGGAGTTGGAGTTGAGGTCGGTGGAGCACCAGGGGCCCACGAGGCAGGGGCGCGCCCGGGGGGCAGGCGCGCCTCCCACCCTCGTGGACAGGGTGTGGGCCCCCTGGCCTTGATTCTTTCGCCAGTATTTTTTATATATTCCAAAATAATTCTCCGTTGATTTTCAGGTCATTCCGAGAACTTTTGTTTCTGCACAAAAATAACACCATGGCAATTCTGCTGAAAACAGCGTCAGTCCGGGTTAGTTCCATTCAAATCATGCAAGTTAGAGTCCAAAACAAGGGCAAAAGTGTTTGGAAAAGTAGATACGACGGAGACGTATCAACGTGAAAGCAGCTGTCTTTAATGCATAATCCCAAAACGATAGTGGTAAATCGGTAGGAGACATCATAGATCGCACCATATCCAATAAAGTACGGTTATGACGTTCGGACACACCATTACGCTGTGGTGTTCCAGGTGGCGTGAGTTGTGAAACTATTCCACATTGTTTTAAATGAAGACCAAACTCATAACTCAAATATTCGTCTCCGCGATTAGATCGTAGAAACTTTATTTTCTTGTTGCGATGACTTTCTACTTCACTCTGAAATTCTTTGAACATTTCAAATGTTTCAGACTTATGTTTCATCGAGTAGATATACCCATATCTGCTCAAATCATCTGTGAAGGTCAGAAAATAATGATACCCGCCGCGAGCCTTAACACTCATCGGACTGCATACATCAATATGTATTGTTTCCAATAAGTCAGTTGCTTGCTCCATCGTGTCGGAGAATGGAGTCTTAGTCATCTTGCCCATGAGGCATGGTTCGCAAGCATCAAGTGATTCACAATCAAGTGATTCCAAAAGCCCATCAACATGGAGTTTCTTCATACGCGTTACACCAATATGACCTAAACGGCAGTGCCACAAATAAGTTGCACTATCATTATTAACTTTGCATCTTTTGGCTTCAATATTATGAATATGTGTATCACTACGATCGAGATCCAACAAACCATTTTCATTGGGTGTATGACCATAGAAGGTTTTATTCATGTAAACAAAACAACAATTATTCTCTCACTTAAATGAATAACCGTATTGCAATAAACATGATCAAATCATATTCATGCTCAATGCAAACACCAAATAACATTTATTTATGTTCAACACTAATCCCGAAAGTATAGGGAGTGTGCGATGATGATCATATCAATCTTGGAACTACTTCCAACACACATCGTCACTTCACCCTTAACTAGTTTCTGTTCATTCTGCAACTCCCGTTTCGAGTTACTACTCTTAGCAACTAAACCAGTATCAAATACCGAGGGGTTGCTATAAACACTAGTAAAGTACACATCAATAACATGTATATCAAATATACCTTTGTTCACTTTGCCATCCTTCTTATCCGCCAAGTATCTAGGGAAGTTCCACTTGCAGTGACCATTTCCTTTGCAGTAGAAGCACTCAGTTTCAGGCTTAGGTCCAGACTTGGGCTTCTTCACTTGAGCAGCAACTTGCTTGCCGTTCTTCTTGAAGTTCCCCTTCTATCCCTTTGCCCTTTTCTTGAAACTAGTGGTCTTATTAACCATCAACACTTGATGCTCTTTCTTGATTTCTACCTTCGTTGATTTCAGCATTGCGAAGAGCTCAGGAATTACTTTCATCATCCCTTGCATATTATAGTTCATCACGAAGTTCTAGTAACTTGGAGATAGTGACTAGAGAACTTTGTTAATTACTATCTTATCTGAAAGATTAACTCCCACTTGATTCAAGCAAATGTAGTACCCAGACAATCTGAGTACATGCTCACTGGTTGAGCTATTCTCCTCCATCATGTAGGCAAAGTACTGTCAGAGGTCTCATACCTCTCGACACGGGCATGAGTCTGAAATACTAATTTCAACTCATGAAACATCTTATATGCTCCATGACGTTCAAAACATTTTTGAAGTCCCGGTTTTAAGCCGTAAAGCATGGTGCACTAAACTATCAAGTAGTCATCATAACGAGCTTTTGTCAAAACGTTCATAACGTCTGCATCTGCTCCTGCAATAGGTCTGTCACCTAGCGGTGCATCAAGGACATAATTCTTCTGTGCAGCAATGAGGAAAATCCTCAGATCACGGACCAAGTCTGCATCATTGCTATTATCATCTTTCAACTTATACTTCTCTAGGAACATATAAAAATAAACGGGGAGCTACATCGCGAGCTATTGATCTACAACATAGATATGCTAATACTACCAGGACTAAGTTCATGATAAATTAAAGTTCAATTAATCATATTACTTAAGAACTCCCACTTAGATAGACATCCCTCTAGTCATCTAAATGATCACGTGATCCAAATCAACTAAACCATGCCCGATCATCACGTGAGATGGAGTAGTTTTCAATGGTGAACATCACTATGTTGGTCATATCTACTATATGATTCACGCTCGACCTTTCGGTCTCCAGTGTTCCGAGGCCATATCTGCATATGCTAGGCTCATCAAGTTTAACCCGAGTATTCTGCGTGTGCAAAACTGGCTTGCACCCGTTGTATGTTAACGTAGAGCTTATCACACCCGATCATCACGTGGTGTCTCGGCATGACGAACTGTCACAACGGTGCATACTCAGGGAGAACACTTATACCTTGAAATTTAGTGAGAGATCATCTTATAATGCTACCGCCGTACAAAGCAAAATAAGATGCATAAAGGATAAACATCACATGCAATCAATATAAATTATGGCCATCATCATCTTGTGCCTTTGATCTCCATCTCCAAAGCACCGTCATGATCACCATCGTCACCGGCTTGACACCTTGATCTCCATCGAAGCATCGTTGTCGTCTCGCCAACTATTGCTATCATGACTATTGCTACCGCTTAGTGATAAAGTAAAGCAAATACATGGCGATTGCATTGCATACAATAAAGCAACAACCATACGGCTCCCGCCAGTTGCCGATAACTGTTACAAAACATGATCATCTCATACAACAATTTATATATCATCACGTCTTGACCATATCACATCACAGCATACCCTGCAAAAACAAGTTAGACATCCTCTACTTGTTGCAAATTTTACGTGGCTGCTACGGGTTTAGCAAGAACCGTTCTTACCTACGCATAAACAACACAATGATTTTTCGTCAAGTGTGTTGTTTTAACCTTCAACAAGGACCTTGCGTAGTCACACTCGATTCAACTGAAGTTGGAGAAACTGACACCCGCCAGCCACCTGTGTGCAAATCACGTCGGTAGAACTAGTCTCGCGTAAGCGTACGTGTAATGTCGGTCCGGGCCGCTTCATTCAACAATACCGCCGAATCAAAGTATGACATGCTGGTAAGCAGTATGACTATTGTTGCCCATAACTCTTTGTGTTCTATTCGTGCATATAACATCTACGCATAAACCTGGCTCGGATGCCACTGTTGGGAAACGCAGTAATTTCAAAAATATTCCTACGCACACGCAAGATCCATCTAGGTGATGCATAGCAACGAGAGGGGAGAGTGTTGTCCACGTACCCTCGTAGACCGAAAGCGGAAGCGTTATGACAACGCGCTTGATGTAGTCGTACGTCTTCACGATCCGATCGATCCTAGTACCGAAAGTACAGCACCTCCGTGATTTGCACACGTTCAGCTCGGTGACGTCCCTCGAACTCTAGATCCAGCTGAGGTCGAGGGAGAGTTTCGTCAGCACGACGGCGTGATGACGGTGTTGATGAAGTTACCGACGCAGGGCTTCACCTAAGCACTCCAACGATATGACCGAGGTGGAAATCTGTGGAGGGGGCACCGCACACGGCTAAGACAACTGTCAACTTGTGTGTCCTAGGGGTGCCCCCTGTCCACGTATATAAAGGAGCAAGGGGTGGGGGCCGGCGGCCTCATAGGGTGCGCCCCAAGGGGGTAATCCTACTCCTACTAGGAGTAGGTTCCCCCTTTCCTAGTCCAACTAGCAGGGGAAGGAAAGAGGAGGAGGGGGAAGGAAAGAGGGGGGCCGGCCCCCAAAGCCCTAAACCAAGTCGGTTTGGGCCTAGGGGGCGCGCCCCACACTTCCCTTGCTGCCCTCTATTTCCAGTAAGACCCATGAAGGCCCATTGACCCCCCCCCCCCCCCCCGGCGAATTCCCATAACTCTCCGGTACTCCGAAAAATACCCGAATCACTCGAGCCTTTCCGATGTCCGAATATAGCCTTCCAATATATTGATCTTTATGTCTCGACCATTTCGAGACTCCTCGTCATGTCCGTGATCTCATCCGGGACTCCGAACAACCTTCGGTCATCAAATCACATAAACTCATAATACAAATCGTCTTCAAACGTTAAGCGTGCGGACCCTACGGGTTCGAGAACTATGTAGACATGACCGAGACACATCTCCGGTCAATAACCAATAGCGGAACCTAGATGCTCATATTGGCTCCTACATATTCTACAAAGATCTTTATCGGTCAAACCGCATAACAACATACGTTGTTCCCTTTGTCATCGGTATGTTACTTGCCCGAGATTCGATCGTCGATATCATCATACCTAGTTCAATCTCGTTACCGGCAAGTCTCTTTACTCGTTCCGTAATGCGTCATCCCGCAAGTAACTCATTAGCCACATTGCTTGCAAGGCTTATAGTGATGTGCATTACCGAGAGGGCCCAGAGATACCTCTCCGATACACGGAGTGACAAATCTTAATCTTGATCTATGCCAACCCAACAAACACCTTCAGAGACACCTCTAGAGCATCTTTATAATCACCCAGTTACATTGTGACGTTTGATTGCACACAAGGTGTTCCTCCGGTATTCGGGAGTTGCATAATCTCATAGTTAGAGGAACATGTATAAGTCATGAAGAAAGCAGTAGCAATAAAACTCAACGATCATTATGCTAAGCTAACGGGTGGGTCTTGTCCATCACATCATTCTTCTAATGATGTGATCCCGTTCATCAAATGACAACACATGTCTATGGTTAGGAAACTTAACCATCTTTGATTAATGAGCTAGTCTAGTACAGGCATACTAGGGCCACTTTGTTTTGTCTATGTATTCACACATGTATCAAGTTTCCGGTTAATATAATTCTAGCATGAATAATAAACATTTATCATGATATAAGGAAATAAATAATAACTTTATTATTGCCTCTGGGGCATATTTTCTTCAGAAACGACATAAAAACGCCGCCTTCTTCCGATCTACTGATTTAGGGTTTCGCCCGAATGTAGCAGACAGTGACCTTAAATCTCTCCTCGGAGATGCCTTCAAGAAGGGAATGTCGCAAAATAGCGCCGCCAGCGCCGGCTTTGGCAATAAGCCGAAAGCAAGTTTTCACACGGATCTGTTCAAAAAACTTACTACTGACACTCTGAAAGACAGCAGTATATATCAGTGTTCTCAGATTATTGTGCACTTGAGCATTTGGGGTCTAAGTTGATTTACCAGATGACAGCATCAGTCTCGGCTGATTTTGCAGCTTCATTCATGCCTTCCACTGTGCACTGATTTGTCTCCAGAGTCCACTGCATTTCTCTACCAGCGGATTTCGCCTTGTGAGGTCTGAGCTATCAAATATTCGAATGCCTTAGCTTTTCTGGCTAATCCAATAGCCTAGGAGTATCACCCTGTTTACACATTTAGCAGATTTTTGCAGTTAGACGATTCCCGAGAGAGCAAATAGTGAGTTGAGAGAGATGGAGAGAGAGCACAGGAGGGAAGGAGAAAGGAAGAGGGAGGCACAGCGGTGGTTGGTTCTCCGGCGGCACTGGATCGGGGCACGGGCGTAGAGCTCCTGCCTCCTGCTCGGGGACACGACATCCAGGGTGGAACTCTCCCGTTCAGTTACCCTTACTATTGGTTCCTAGGTGCAGCCCCGGCCGCCATCGCCTGAACGGTGCGGACGTGTGCTCCTCCCGAGGGAGGGCCATGCCGCCTGTTGGCTACAATAACCTGTGGCCACAGGTCAGTCGCGTCGGGCGCGTGCGTGGGCGCGCGCTGGGCGCATCGGTTCCGCGCCCTAGGTGTGAGTATGTGCGTGGGTGTGGTGCACGGGGGTGCTCGTGTAGGTCTACACCGTAGGTGTGCGTGTGTGTGCGCTCACCGTGAGCTGGCTGGGTGCGGCCAGAGCGAGCAGAGCGAGGGCACGATCGGGGGCGAATGGAGGCGTGGGTGCGTGCGCTAGCTCGGGGTATAAAATCGTGTGGTGACGTTGTAACAGTGTGACATATCGAGTTGTTGCTCGAGGGAAGAAAAGGCCGTCCGTGCGCTGGGAACTCCACCGTGTCCACCGTCTCCCTCCGTTTTCTTCTTCTTCTCTTCTGCTTGGGCTAGAGTGAGGTGACAGAGAGGGAGAGATAGGTTGGACGGAGAGCTAGGGCAGGCTAGGGTTACAACAATTGGTATCAGAGCGAGGTGAGGGAGCTCGTCGACGGCGATGGCGATTGTGCCGCATGGCGCAGGCAGAGCTTGGTGTCCATGGCGATGCCGTTGCTCATGCCAGACAACTACACGGTGTGGGCAATCAAGGCATAGGCAATCCTGGACGCTCACACACTCTGGGAGGCGGTGGCGCCGGTGGGCGATGCGGCGCAGGGCCGGTCCTGAGATTTCGGGGGCCCGGGGCGAAACTAAAATCCGGGGCCCTTTTATTAGCATACTAGATAATTTTTTTGCACTACAACGAAGACACTTATTAGCTTACCAAACAGTAAGTCAATAAAACATGGGTTAGTTGAGGCGGTTTTGAGAAAAAAAATTGTGGGAAAAACCAAATATGAAAGAAAAAAAATCAAAATAAGGAGGAGGCATAGGGAGGTTGGACTAAGGACAAACTTAAGATGGAACATTGCGTTCTTTATAAATAGTAGAGATGGTAATAAGTTAATAAAACATTGGGACAGTTGAGGATCAAAGATGGGAGAGAGATAAACAAAAACAGGCGCGAGGACGTAGAAAGGTTAAACGAAGGACAAACGTAATACATAACCTCATTCTTTTATATAGTATATATAGAGATAGATGAAATAATAAGTATATCAAATATTTTCTTCATACATGAAATGTTACCAAGAACATTTATAGATTACCTTAGAATTTTCTTCAAACATTCCATGATGTCAACATTGACTTCTATATGGTCATCGTCTCTTGATTAGCATTAGTTTTCTCATCCACAACGATCTCTGTGATACTATCAACTCATCAAATAATTTTCTCATCTCTTTTTTCTCACCATCGGACATAGTAGATCTGAAATTTAGAAAAGACAAGTACTAATTAAAAACTTAACACAAGGTCTTATGGAAAAATTCTAGGGCAGAAGATAAGACCAAATCACTAAGACATAAGCTACCTTATTTGAAATCAACGATGGTGTGTATGGCAAGGACCGAGGTAGCCTATGTGCGGTGGGCATTCTGCTGCGTCCGCTGGCGGGCGGCGGGCGGCGGGCGGCGGCCAGCGCTCAGCGCTCGGTGGCTCAGGCGACTTTACAAATCGCGATTAGTGGAGATAGAGACAAGGGCCGGCAATCCATACGCAAACCTAGATCCATCGGATGGATCGATAGTACGTGTGTAATGTACGGTTAGGCTGCCAAAGCACGTACTTGCACGGTTCCATGAAGCCCAGTTTGCATTTTTCTTCGCCTCACCCAGCAAGGCCCAGATCACTAACGTACGTATGTAAGCAGGCCAGGTAGGAGGGGGCCCCAAGATATTGGGGGCCCGGGGCGGCCGCCCCCTGCCCCCCATCAGGGCCGGCCCTGATGCGGCGGTGAATGGGAAGAAGTGCAAGACGGCGCGCGCGATGCTCCTCGGCGCGCTATCGGAGGATGTACTGCTGCAGGTGGCGACGAAGCTCACCGCCAGGGAGGTATGGGACTCTCTGTAGGTGAGGTTCGTCGGCGCCGATCGGGTGCGGGCGGCCTGCCTGGCGACGCTCCGCGGCGACTTCGATCGCCTGAAGATGGCGGACGGCGAGGCTCTGGACGGGTACGCCGGCAGGTTCGGCGCGATGACGGCGCGCTACGCAAGGTTGGGGGAGACGCTCGGAGATGCGGCGCTCGTGAAGAAGCTCCTGGACACCGTCCCCGACCGCATGTTCCCCGTCGTCGCCAGGATCGAGCAGTTCTGCAAAGTCGACGAGATGGCATTCGACGAGGCGCTTGGGCGGTTGTGTGCGTTCGACGAGCGGACGAGGCGTCCCGGACAAGACGACGACAAGCGTGGGGGTGAGCAGATGCTCATGACGTTGGCGCAATGGGCAGCGCGGGAGCGACGAGACGGCGGTGCCCAGGACAACGACGACGGCAACAGCGTGGCATCGGGCAACGGCGGGAACCGGCGCGGACGCTGCTACAGCTACGTCGAGCGCGGCCACTTCAAGCGCGAGTGCCCCAAGCTACAGAAGGCGCTGGCTGCGGAGCGGGCACTGCTGGCGGACGTCGGTGTCGAGGACGACGGCCCCCTCTGAGCCATGGTTTAAGGGCGCGAGTGTTGGCTAGAATAAGCCGCGGCCACGGGTCGGTCACGTCGGGCGCGTGCGTGGGCGCGCGCTGGGGCGCATCGGGTCCGCGCCGTAGGTGTGAGTGTGTGCGTGCGTGTGGTGCATGGGGCTGCCCGTGTAGGTCTACACCGTAGGCGTGCGTGTGTGTGCGTTCTGTTGGCGAGCCACGTGGGGCGATCGGGCTCGTTCTGTTGGTGCTCACCGCGAGTCACGTGCGGCGGCGCGGGCGCGGCCAGAGCGAGTAGAGCTTGGGCACGATTGGGGGCGAGTGGAGGCGTGGGTGTGTGCGTGGTGCACCGGCTCGGGGTATAAAACCGTGTGGTGACGTTGTAACAGTGTGGCATATCGAGTTGTTGCTCGAGGGACTAAAAGGCTGTTCGTGCGCGGGAACTCCACCGTGTCCACCGTCTCTCTCCGTTTTCTTCTTCTTCTTCTCTTCTGCTCGGGCTAGAGTGAGGTGACAGAGCGGGAGAGATAGGTTAGAGGGAAAGCTAGGGCAGGCTAGGGTTACAACACCGCCGCGGGTGAAAGTGAATCCCCTTCCAGGCCGGCGGACATGACATGGTAAGAACGCTGACGCAGAGCTTCGGTTTTGTTTGGTTAGGTAGGGTGTATTCGTTGGATGGACGTATGTTCTTATTAGTCTCTCTGTTTTCCTCTTGTGCCTTGGTCATGCAGGTTGGTTTTCACGGGATTGACTCACATTGGTGGCCCAGTCAATGCTACCTACAGAACCTACATAAGTGCCACCAATCTGCACCAAGCTGTTGCGTCAAGGTGAGATGATCAAATCGCTTCTTGACCGCTGCCACCCTGTTTAGTACTCTTATTGATCTGATTCCTCTTATTTGTCTCTTGTTGATGCAAACCTGCTCACTTCACGTGAAGGCACGTAGGTTGATTCATATGATGCTTCAGCGGCAGCAAGTTTTTCATGTACATTCCTTCCAATAAGCGAACGGGCGCGACACGCACCTCCAACCAACACTTCCCCGGGTGATCCCCGGCCACGAGCACGTCTATCCCCTACAAACCGCTAGCGGTGCTCCCTCTCCGCTGGATGCCGCAAGGTCCTGGGAGTGTTCTGTAGCTTGGCGCTGCACCATGGGCACCCGATCGTCGCCCTCACGGCCACTGCCGCAGACTTCGTTTCTGGCCTGCTTATCCTCACCACATTCTGAATCGGAGGCAGTGCGTGACTGGTGATCAGTGTCCGACTTTGATCATTGACGCTGATGATGGATTCAAGCACTCCACCATATTCTTGGTACAGCACCACTGAGGACTTAGCGAAACTGCTTTTTAGCCATTAACATCAATGTTTTAAATAGCGGGCTATGAGAAATAGCGGCGGGCCTTCAAATCAGCTATAGCAAAGCTATAGCGGGCTATAACGAGCTATTTGTGAAGGCACCCTGCTGAAAAGGCTAGCCGGCTATTTAAAACCATGATTAACATCCAAGTCCTAGATATTGTTATGGCATACATTTTGATGGATAGGATTTTAACAAGTGCAGAGCAGTGTAGGTTGAGATGACAGAGATAATAGTATGCTAAATGTGTATGCATAGTTTGACAATTTTGCTGAAACATACTACTCCCTTTAGTAAAAAAGATGTCCTGATTAAGCTCTAATATGGCATCATGATTCTTACCGTTTGTTCAGAAGAACAAGGGGAAGTTCTATAAAATAATTGACTGTTATTTTTTCACATTTTCTCCTCGTACACTTTTACCAGCTCATGATGTTTAGCGATCCTTATGCTTGTGCATAGTATGTAATTTGTTTTCAGAAATATTCTTCCGAAGGATTTTTATTATTATGTTGCTCCAACGCCTTCTTCTATCATGAGTTAATCTGATCTTAGGTTCCCATGTATAGCCAAACTATCATTCACAAGAATTTATTATATTGCTATTAGCTATGATTGATGCTACTTTTTTACCATTTTGTTAAATGTAAGACTATATCATGATTTGTTGGTGAAATTCATAGTCATACTCCATATCTTTATATGTATACAATTATTTAGCATAACATGATATGTAGAGGAGAATTATGAATCCGCAGTTCTGCACTATTCTTATGTACACATGAATGTTGGGTTTTGCATCTAATTATTAAGAGCAATCAGCCATCAGTTTTATTTGATTTCAATTAACGAGATGGGATGTACATTATTAATAATCATTATAGTTATTATGTTCTCAATCGCTTGATTTAAAGGCCATAATTTTGATATCCCATTGCAACGCACATGCCACCATTATTAGCTTCTTTCAGTCTCTTCCATCACGATTAAGTAAGACCCAACTATTTTCAGGCTACATCATCAGGATTCACACCTCGTCAGGTCCGAGATCTTTGATTTCCTACTGTTTGGAAGGGATCCACGGGTCCCCGCCGCTGTTCAAGTTAGATCTAACACAATCTATAATGCTCCATTATTGCGATTCAGAGACTCCATCATGGGTGTTGTATACTAAAAATATGACTGCAGAGGAAACTTACTCTGTGTTGTTGCCCTATTCTTTTATTGTTGAGAAAAAGGCTTTCGCCCCTCTATATAGATATAGCAACCGCCCGATACAACAAAGAGTCCAATGCTGGGGCAAACAGCACAAGCATGCCCAAAAGAAACAAAAGAGAAAGAAGAGAGAAAATAATGTTAACAGTGTCGGATCAACGAAAACGATGACAACCCGAGACCGTTGCGCCCACCGGAGATGTACCACCTCGCTCCAGGCACCTCGAACCTCCGCATATCAAGCAGCACCTTCAGGAAGGAACACGACGACGACGTTGCTGCTCGGACAGGTCCTAGGGTTTCCCCCGGTACGTGGAGGGGCGTGGGGAACGGGAAAACCCGACGCCCTTCAGGAAGGAACGATGGCGCCCACGGGCGTCACCGCGTCGGTGCCGGCAAGCCGGCACGGATTTCTCCCATCCACCAAACACCCACAACCCCGAACGGTCCGACACGCTCCACCAGACAAGCCACCCACAAATGTGCGCCACCACGGTCTTGCCATCATCACCGCCGCCTCACCGTGGTCATTGAAGTGTGGCCGACGAGGACGAGAGGGAGCAGCCGGGAACGAGGAGCGGCAGCAACAGCAGCCACGCCGGAGGAGACAACCTCAACCGCCATCGGCGGTCACCGACCAGACGCGGCAAGGGGAGTGTACCAGGCCCTCGAGGCCCGGCCGAGCCCAAAAGGGGCTCGTGAAGCACCCGTCGCCGAGCTGCAGTAGACGTGTCGCCGTCTCCAAAACCCCCCGCACGAGCCGCGCCACCACCGCCCTCACCGGAGCTGTCGCGGGCGAGACCGAGTCAGGCCCGCCCAGACCCAAATGGGGCCCAAAAGGGACCAGATCTTGTTGAGTACATAGGCAATTTCTCGATTAAATTAATCCACGAGTAAATCACTAGCATGGCATTGACACAAATAAACTCATACTGATATTCAGTCAAGCTAGCACATACCACGCTAATTGCAGAAAGGTCTACGTATAACGCTAGCATGGCTAAAACAGAAAACAGTAGGAGCGGGATAAACGAGTTATACCCTCCAGTAGGCCATGCAGAGGCCGCGGCTTTGGTGGCAGCAGCGGCTTCCTCGGCGGCCGTCTTGTCGGCTTCAGCTTTCTCGGCGGCGGCACGTTCGGCGTCGGTGGACATGGTGATGATGAAGACGACGCGGATGTAGAGGAAGTAGACGATCGGAAGTGAGCAGTCACGTAATCGCTGCCCAAAAACCTATTCGCCCATCACCCCGCACAAGAACCAGAAGGGCGTGGTTTCGGAGACCTGCTCTCCCGTCGACCGTGGCAGACGGGATGGAGTCACCGGCGGCAGCAGCAGCAAGGGAACGACGGTGGGCGTGCGCGTGGAGCAGATGTGATCTGTCCGTGGCGGCTAGGGTTAGGAGACACCGCACACTTATATAGGCGCATCCGCGTGGAGAGACGTGGGCTCGACCCACGTCCGAGTCCGTGACAGCCCACGATCCGACGTCTCAGATCGTGGCCCAGCTGTCAGAGAACTCTCCGTTGGTGACTGGCAAAAATAAGCGCGTAGGTGTGAGCTCAGCTCGGCTCAATCCCGCAACCCGAGGCGTGTCGTGACGAGGCGGGCGGCGGAGGAGGAGTGCGCGAGGGCCTCTTCTCTTCTCAAGCTCCAATAGCATGTAGAAGAGAAACCCTTATAAGGAGGTCCAACTCCTCTTCCACTTTCGGGGTGGGACTAAACTTCCCACTACACCTAGTGCCATATAACCCACACTGGCCCTTAGAGATTTTCAGAAATTGCTATATGGGCCTAGAGCCCATCTCAAATTTCAGCAATCCCCCACCAGATCTCGAGGGCCCATTGTGTCCACCAGTGTTTCAGTGAAGACCTGTTAAGGTTGAGCTTCACCTAGAGCAAGTAGCTACACTCCTTCACAACTGAACAATGGACTATGCCTTGAATTGTCAGTTTGGCGTAAAGAAGTTTCACCACATGTCTTACTAGTACTAGGCTGCCGAAGGCTGACCCCTCGGGTGGAGCATATAAGTCACACTCCTGGCCTATTCATGAGCTTACTAGGGATCACCCCAATCTCATAGACTGTGACAAGCAGTCGGGCTCATATAGGTGTGTTCCTCCAAAGATTACTCTGTAGGATAGCATCTTGCTTATATAAGCTTCGGAACACATTAAGACAGTAGTCATCCTACCATACAGTATCGAGAGTATTGCATCTCCAACGGAGTGGGTTAGTATAGTTACTCTCCTCAGTTGACCATTGGCTTGTTTTCCCAGGTCCTAATTCACGGGATCTCCAATCACATAGGTTGGGTTACTACCATAGCAACTCATGTGGGTCTCATACCCATCTCCCTCGATGCATTATCTATCACAACACGTGATAGTCCTTTCGTAAAGGGGTCTGCCAGATTCTTAGCCATATGGACATACTCCAACGCTATCACTCCGGAGTTTCTTAATTTTCTGACAGCCTTTAATCTCATTCTTATGTGTTTGTTGGACTTCATGTTGTCCTTTGAACTTTTCACCTTGGTGATGACAGTCTGATTATCGCAGTTCATAAGGATAGCCGGAACCTGTTTATCAACCAATGGCAAGTCCATCAAAAGATCTCGAAGCCATCCTGCTTCGACACCAGATGTGTCTAATGCTGTTAATTCTGCTTCCATTGTCGATCTCGTTAAGATCGTTTGCTTGCAAGACTTCCAGGAAACAGCGCCACCTCCAAGAGTAAACATATACCCAGTTGTGGCCTTCATCTCATCAGCATCAGAGATCCAATTTGCATCACTATACCCTTCAAGTACCGACGGGTATCCGGTATAGTGAAGTCCATAGTTCATAGTACCTTTCAGATAGCGCATAACTCTTTCAACAGCATGCCAATGTACATCACCCGGTTTGGAAACAAACCGGCTTAGTTTGCTCACAGCAAACGCGATGTCAGGCCTCGTTGCGCTCGCTAGGTACATCAGTGAACCAATGATTTGAGAGTATCTCAATTGATCTATAGTCGTGCCTTTGGACTTTCGAATCAACACGCTAGGATCATATGGTGTTTGAGATGGTGTGCAGTCCGAATATCCAAAACGACTCAACACCTTCTCAACATAGTGGGATTGCAGAAGTGTAATCCCACCCTCATTATCTCTTAGTAGCTTGATGTTCAAGATAATATCAGCGACACCAAGGTCTTTCATCTCAAAGTTCTGAGACAGAAACGACTTGACCTCCTTAATGACTTTGAGGTTGGTTCCGAATATCAGTATGTCATCAACATACAAGCACAGTATAACTCCTTCGCCCCCACCATGGCGATAGTATACACATTTGTCAGCCTCATTAACAACGAAACCAACAGATGTCAGAGTTGTATTGAACTTATCATGCCATTGCTTAGGTGCTTGCTTCAGGCCATACAAAGATTTCAGCAACCTACACACCTTTCTTTCCTGATCATCTATCACAAAGCCATCTGGTTGTTGCATATAGATTTCCTCATTTAGCTCTCCATTCAGAAAAGCCGTCTTAACATCCATCTGGTGGACGAGAAGACCATGCGAGGCCGCCAACGAGAGTAATACTCTAATGGTGGTCAGTCTAGCCACAGGTGAATAAGTATCGAAGAAATCTTCCTCTTCTTTCTGGTCATAACCCTTGGCCACAAGCCTAGCCTTGTCCTTTTCAATCGTACCATCGGGCCTAAGCTTCTTTTTGAACACCCACTTACATCCCAATGGTTGCATGCAACCATAGGGACGCTCAGTGATCTCCCATGTCCCGTTAGCCATGATGGAATCCATCTCGCTACGGACCGCATCCTTCCAGTAGTCAGCTTCTGGAGAGGCATACGCTTCTGAAATAGAAGTAGGAGTATCATCCACGAGGTACACGAAGAAATCATCACCAAAGGTCTTTGCAGTCCTTTGTCTCTTGCCCCTACCAAGGGTTTCCTCGTCATCCTCCTCGGGATTTTCATCATGTGTTTGTTCATAATATTCCATAGGGATGGCAGGTTCTGGAGTCTCCTCAGATTCCTGTCTAGAAGTGCTTTGCATATCTCTCATAGGAAAAATATCCTCGAAGAATGTAGCATCCTTAGACTCCATAATTGTACCGACCTTTTGGTCAGGTACCTCAGATTTCACTACTAGAAATCTATAGCCAACGCTGTTCTTAGCGTAACCCAAATTAACGCAGTCCACAGTCTTTGGTCCAAGCTTACATTTTTTGGGGATCGGCACATTGACTTTCGCCAAACAGCCCCAAGTACGCAAGTACGAGAGTGTTGTCCTTCTCTTTGACCATTTCTCATAGGGAGTGATCTCATTATCCTTTGTCAGAACTTTATTCAGGACATGACATGCCGTCAATATAGCCTCCCCCCACCATGCCTTGGATAAACCTTATGTATCTAACATGGCGTTAACCAAATCAGTTAGAGTACGGTTTTTTCGCTCGGCAACCCCGTTTGACTGGGGTGAATAGGGAGGCGTCCTCTCATGAATAATGCCGTGTTCCGCACAGAAGGAATCAAACTCACTCGAGAAGTACTCTCCACCACGATCTGACTGGACTCGTTTAATTTTCTTTTCAAGTTGATTCTCAACTTCTGCCTTATAGATTTTAAAGTAGTGTAGAGCCTCATCTTTAGTATTTAACAGATACACATAGCAATATCTAGTGGAATCATCTATCAATGTCATGAAGTATTTCTTTCCACCTTTAGTCAACACACCATTCATCTCACAAAGATCAGAATGTATGAGTTCTAATGGTGCCAAGTGTCTCTCCTCCGCGGCCTTGTGAGGCTTGCGAGGTTGCTTAGCTTGCACACATGAAAGGCACTTAGAAGCTTTGGCTAAAGTAAAACTCGGGATTAAATCCAACTTGGCTAGCCGCGTCATAACACCGAAACTAATGTGACAAAGACGTGAATGCCAAACTTCAGATTCATTAACATTCGAATGAACATGGTTCACGACTTTATTACAAAAATCTGCGAGGGAAAGGCGGAACATCCCTCCGCTCTCATAACCTTTTCCAACAAAGAGTCCATATTTCGTAACAACTAATTTATTAGACTCAAAAACCAACTTAAACCCTTCTCTACATAGAAGGGAGCCACTAACGAGGTTCTTCTTGATGGCGGGGACATGCTGCACGTTCTTCAGCTGCACGATCCTTCCCGAAGTAAACTTCAGATCGACCGTGCCAACACTATGAACAGAAGCACTAGCGCCATTCCCCATCAATACGGACCCGTGGCCTGTGACCTGGTAAGAAGTGAACAAAGAAATGTCAGCACACACATTTACACTTGCACCTGTGTCCACCCACTAATCGGTGGGCTGAAACACTGAAAAAACAGTAAATAAATTACCGTACCCAGGTGCACCATTCTCATTGTTGTCCACAATCATGTTGACAGACTTGGAGTCCTGTCCTGACTTCTTGTACTTGTTTGGGCACTTGTTGGCCCAATGTTCAACCGAACCACAAGTAAAGCAGCCCTCATCCTTCTTGTTCTTCTTGAAGGTCTTCTTACCCTTCTTCTTAAAGTCGGTATTGTGTTGGACACCGTTCTTTCCCTTGGGCTTGTGGGAGTTGAAGTTCTTCTGGTTCACCATGTTGGAGGCAGAAGTCCCTTCGGCCCCTTTTCCGTGCGAGTCCTTTGCCCTTGAATTTTGCTCAACACTCAGATGGCCAATGACATCCTCCACAGAGAATTCACGCCTCTGATGTTTCAGAGTGGTGGCAAAGTTCCTCCAGGAATTAGGGAGCTTAGCGATTATGCATCCCGCGACAAACTTGCCTGGTAACTCGCACTTAAGAAGTTCAAGCTCCTTAACAATGCATATTATCTCATGAGCCTGCTCCAATACAAGACGATTTTCAACCATCTTGTAATCGTGGAACTGCTCTATAATATACATCTCGCTCCCGGCATCGGCTGCCCCGAACTTAGATTCGAGCGCCTCCCACAAGTCCTTGGCGACATGCACATGTAAATATGCGTCGACTAGTTTATCTCCGATCACGCTAAGAACTGCTCCGAGGAACACAACGGTGGCCTCCTTGAACGCCTTCTCCTGTTCAGGAGCAATCGTTTCCGTGGAGACACCGGTGACACAGAACACGTTCATAGCCGTGAGCCATAAAGTGGTCTTAGTCTGCCAACGCTTAAAATACGAACCGGTAAACTTATCCGGTTTCAGTGCAGCGGCAAAGCCACTTGCCGAAAAATTCCTACACAGAATAGGTTTTTGGATTGTTGAGTAAATAGGCAATTTCTCGATTAAATTAATCCACGAGTAAATCACTAGCATGGCATTGACACAAATAAACTCATACTGATATTCAGTCAAGCTAGCACATACCACGCTAATTGCAGAAAGGTCTACGTATAACGCTAGCATGGCTAAAACAGAAAACAGTAGGAGCGGGATAAACGAGTTATACCCTCCAGTAGGCCATGCAGAGGCCGCGGCTTTGGTGGCAGCAGCGGCGTCCTCGGCGGCCGTCTTGTCGGCTTCAGCTTTCTCGGCGGCGGCACGTTCGGCGTCGGTGGACATGGTGATGATGAAGACGACGCGGATGTAGACGATCGGAAGCGAGCAGTCGCGTAATCGCTGCCCAAAAACCTATTAGCCCCTCACCCCGTACAGGAACCAGAAGGGCGTGGTTTCGGAGACCTGCTCTCCCGTCGACCGTGTACGCGGCGGACGGGATGGAGTCACCGGCGGCAGCAGCAGCAAGGGAACGACGGTGGGCGTGGAGCAGATGTGATCTGTTCGTGACGGCTAGGGTTAGGAGACACCGCACACTTATATAGGTGCAGCCGCGTGGAGAGACGTGGGCTCAACCCACGTCCGAGTCCATGACAGCCCACGATCCGACGTCTCAGATCCTGGCCCAGCTGTCAGAGAGCTCTTCATTAGTGACTGGCAAAAATAAGCGCGTAGGTGTGAGCTCGGCTCGGCTCAATCCCGCAACCCGCGGCGCGGCGCGGCGCGTCGTGACGAGGCGGGCGGCGGAGGAGGAGTGCGCGAGGGCCTCTTCTCTTCTCAAGCTCCAATAGCACGTAGAAGAGAAACCCTTATAAGGAGGTCCAACTCCTCTTCCACTTCCGGGGTGGGACTAAACTTCCCACTACACCTAGTGCCATATAACCCACATGGGCCCTTAGAGATTTTTCAGAAATTGCTATATGGGACTAGAGCCCATCTCAAATTTCAGCAGATCTGGGCCGGGAGGGCGCCGCCACCATCCACCGCGCCGGCCCGCTGCCAAGTGGCTATGCCGCCGCCTCTAGGCCACCCGAAGCTGCGCCGCCTGGAGTAGCCGCCGCTGCCGGAACCACCGTCGACCGAGGGGCACCGCCGCGGGACGCCACCACCCGAGCCATGGCACCGCGCGTGGGGAAGGGAAGGCCGCTGTCGCCGCCAACACCACGCGGGCAGGGCCCGGCGGCGCCGGCCGTCGGCAGCGGGAGGAGGGGAAGGGGAGGGGGAGGCGCTGGGGGGCGGAAGATGGGCCCCGGTCGCCTCGCTCGCGGAGGCGACGCGGGGGGCGGGCCGGGAGGGGGGAGGGAGGGGGAGCGCGGCGCGGCGCACCCGGCCGGCGGCCAGAGGCGCGGGAGGGGAGGGGGAGGGGGCGGCCGGCGGCGGCGAAGGCGCGGGGGAACCCTAGGCGTGGGATAGGTAACAGTGTTGGAGTCCCCTATTCTTTTATAGTTGGGTCTGATCTCAAGCAGCTTATCTTGACGAGCCATGGTCGTGGCACAGGGATGATATCCCCCTCTCCAACGCTTGACGAAGGTTTGTTTTACGCCGGGTAGCTTATTGTAAGTCATGGTTAGTATATACAGCAGCATTCAATCATGTAAAATTCTGGGAATTTGGGTTAACAACTTTGCTTACCACCTGAATTGTTTGATATGATAAAATCATGCGTACACCACAAGTTAGTTATTTTGCCTAGTGAGACCTGGTTCAGGACAAGTGGTTCTAGCTTTATTCCCTGGAACAATTAAGCTTAGTGCCAATAAAGAAAATAATCAGGTTGGTGAAGGTGAGGGGAATGTGTCTCCACCACTATTACATTACATCCGATACTATCTAATTAGATGCATGCTCACTAGAATGCCTCATGTTTATTCTAATTTGCAAATTTAGGATTCTACCTACAGGACTTGCAGTCTTTGTATAAATTAAGATTGGGCGAGTTGGCTAATCTTTTGTGCATATATACAGTGTATATTTGTCAACATGGACAGTAACATATTGTTTCATCTCTTTGGTGTCAGCATATAACATAACTAGATGAGTCCCCGCGCATTGCCGCGGGACAGCTGTATATATCTCTATGTGTTAAATCATTGATTTCATAGAATTGCATTCACGTTGGCTATATATAGAATTAGTATGAAATCCTCTAAAAAGAAGAAAATTCATATGGTGGATGCTCATGGCCTCACAACTCCATATAGAGAAAAACACGATAAAAAATTATTTATCATTTTTTCATGGTGCATGTCTCATTCACAAAGAAAGGCTTGTTCTTGGTATCCACGTAGATATCTTTTTTTGCGAAATGAGTTTCTAAAAGTTTGAAGAATGTGTCCACCATGGGTATTCCATAACAAATTTCCTTTAAGCGCAAGTGGAGAAAATACAGAACAAGTCATATAAGTACAGAAGATCAGCCAACTCTTTATCACATAACGGGATTAGTATTTTATTCTTTTGACATGTTGATGAGATTTAAAACGCAGTCACATGCATGAGGCAATTAGTTTCTGCATGCTTGCATGTGGACATGTTGATGGGATTTAAAATACACTTACATGGGTTAGAATAAATCCGAGGTACTCCGTTGATCATCCGAGGACCAAGCAATCACACAAGCACGGCACCGAGATTTTTTAACGAGGTTCACCGATATGGCTACATCCCCGGGGCCTGACTACGGGCGCTCCTCCCCATGACACCGTCACAATACCACACCCGGTCGCCCTGGACACCGGCACACGCCGCAGGCTTCCCCTGTGTTCCCGTGCTATTATGTTGGCATAGGTTACATCGTGTGTCTCCCCTCGCTATATAAGAGAGGCTAGGATATAAGTATCCTACTAGGACACGACTCCATATCCTATCTAAACACAATACAACTACAAGTCCAACTGTAACCTAACTTGTACACAATATTCGACACAACTCTAACAACATGCATGCAACCTTCAGTTTCTGCATGCTTGGACATGGCTTTTAGTGCAGATGCTCTCGACGTCTTGATCGGATGGCTATTGTGCACTGATCTAGTATATCCAACGAATACTTTAATTTTGATGATGTGGCTCAAGGAGAAGGCAGAGAATTTCTACTAGTGGGGGCTAGCAATTTTGATATAGTAGATTTCTCTCTGTCATTTATTGTCTGCAATATTTTATTACGGAATTAAAATTTTATTAGACATAGAGAGCAATCCTTGATAGTATTCCACTTCCAGTGAGACTGAACGTCCTTTTCCATAATATCCTGATTTAGAATATTGAGCTACAGCCGCTGATCCCATAAACAAGTGCTATTCAAAGTGACACTGTTTTCGGTTTATTGCTCACATCAGACTGCTGCATAAACTAGAGCTGGAAGAAGGTTAAGTGGCGACACTGGTGGAGTGCCGTGTTAAAATAGAGGGCATGGATCTTGAGGGATCTACGTTAAACTACCCGGTACCCACATTTACTGACCATCGGTTAATTTAAAATTTAACATTTCTTACAACACCTGAACATGTCCATCATTTAGTATACATCTATGACGAGGAGCAAAAGATGCCTTAATCTGCAACCCCAGGCAACATGAACCTCTAGAGGGAATAATTAGGAGAAATTGAGATGTTGCCACCGTTGCAGTGCACAGACTCTTCATTAAATGACATTCTTTGAACCCCCAAAAAATATGACATTTTTTAAGACGATTTCTCTATTAAATTAAGATATGTTTTTATTATAAGCAGGACAATGTTCTTGGTTTAAGGAAAAAGTATTAGGTTTAGGATAAACTGTTCTAGATTTTTAAAAGATTGTTACAGATCCATAAGAAAAATGTCCCAAGTTTAGAAAATTAACTATCCATGTTTTTTTGGTTCTTGGTTAATAATCTGTCACAGTAGTTTTTTATTTTTGAAGCAAGCTGGTCACACTAGTTTTTTTTGGGCAAACATCCAATCTATTCATCTTTAATCATGGCAGTACAACAAACACCAGAAATAATAACAATTATATATAAACTAGTACAATGCCCGTGCGTTGCCACGGGCTCTTGAAATAGTTTGCAGGAGTTATATAAAGATAATGCATGTTAAATTTCACACGTACAGACAATATAACACAGACACAATTATTTAATAATTAAAGTACATTTTTGCAATGTAAATTGCCAAAAAGAAAAATTAACGGCATGTCCTTGTAACAAACTTAATGGAGTTCCAACTAAACATCTATTATAAAATTATTAATATCTAGGTTATACGCTTAAGAAATTCTTTCACAATATACTGAAAGTTGTCTTTAGCTTCATTCCCACGATGTTTTAGCAAGTATAATAAAAACTGCTTTCTCAACTCATATCCATCCTGCACAAACAATATATGTAGTTAGTATGAAAATAAGTAACGGACAATACTCACCGCGCAAACCGGCTTGACCCGTTCCACCAGAGCATAAAATGAATCATCACTAATCATAATTCCCATTAACATCAACGAGTATTCTTGGTGTTTATAACTGTTAGTCAACTGGCATTTCAAGTTTCATTACTGCCTGAAATGAAGGTTATCACTCTAAAATAGCATGGTCATATTAGTGACCGTGCAAACTTCAAGATTTAAAACCGATAAGCAGCCCTTCAAATTGGAAAGGGTGCACATGCAACGCATGTAAGTTTAGGAATTTCTTCATCATTTTGATTATCTAAATCAATTTTTTTTCATAATAGTTGTCACAATAACATGTTATGTTTAACAAGAATTGGTCTAAACTGAAATTTTATAACAATCCAAAGTCCAATTTCGGCAAACAGCCTCCTCGCTAGCAAGATGTGTCAGCACCATCCAATCGCCATCTCGCAACTGTCATCCTGGTGGTTTGGATTTCTGAATATGTTTGTCTCTTTCCTGCCGCACGCAACACTTTATCTCCATGTCACGCCGAATCTTCTTTTTGGGCTATCATCAGGGGATTTTGTCTACCTAAATATAATTACACACCATGAAGACAAGCTCGAATTGCTGGTGGCTTGGATCGTCTCAACAACACCCAACCAAGAACCAACCGACCAGGCTCGATCCTCTGCAAGGAGGGCATACCAAATCATCTCCTTTTTTATCAACACAGATAGAATGTTCAAAACAATGCCATCGTAATCAACATGGGCAAAACATAGCAAAAAATAAGGACATGCTATTGTTCTACGTGAGACAATAAGCAACTTCAGCATCCAGTGTCCCATCATCTACCATGAAGATTGGGAGCTCCGTCGTTCCAAGATATGCTTCAATATTTCAATATTTCAAGATTGGGAACTCATTGCATGTAACTTTCTTCTTGCTTGTTAGCCCCACAATAGAAAACATTAAGGTTTCAAAACAAAAGAAAACATTTGAACAAAAGAAAGTTAACGTATAGCAGATCTCAACCCATCTTACATCGCAAACTGTTAACCCCAATATTTCATGATCTGAATGGGGGAATTAAGGTTGGATTTTGTCTCCGACGAATCAGATTTCTGGACATTGTCAACATCAAGATTCCATCGCATGGTTTCATAACAATCAACATGTACATGGATCTCTGATTAAATTCTAGCCACTACCATGAAGCTCCCGGTCAGCAAGAGTTGTATTTTTTCTGTTTAAGCGGGCACCTAGTTTTTCTAATACATGGATGTAATTCTCCCCATGTGGCTCAAAAGAAGCATGATGCCCCTGGGGTCCTGAACCTTGACCCAACGCCACCCATTTATTTGTGACAATTTATGCCCAAATTTATCTCAAACAAAAGGTATGCCCAGATCTGTAACACAAGCAGCTGAACAATTAAAAAATATAAATATCCTAGCCTTCTTTTTCATACGACTCATGAGATTCTACAGCAACAAAAATGATTTTACATTGTTTTTCACACACACATGAACCAGAGCTGCTAGGCGGCAATATTCCACCATTTGACAATAACTATAACGATAAAGAATGACTACCAGACCATATCCTTTACTACATAATGGAATACTAATGTGCAAACAAATGCCACTATTGCTCCTGAAGTATTCATATCATCGAGTAAGAATGGTTGCATGTTTATCAACTTTTCCAATCCAATGAAACTGATGTTATAACGCATTACACATGCTATGAAAGAAATTGATGAGAACAATATTACATTTGCTCTTACTGCAAATCAACACCAAAAAATCTATAATAGGTTCATGCATAAAGCAAGTGAATTTGAAAAAGAAACCAGAACCTTATTAAGTGATCCTAATTCCATGCGAAGTTGCCTAGGAAAAATAGAAGTGGAGGATCAAGGTGGATTCCAAATAATAGTAATATAATACTCCTTCAAGGTAAAAAAATGAAATCTAGTGGGTACAAGCATTTTGAATAATAAAGAAAATTAAGATCTAACTATATACGTGCAATGCATGTTTCTAAAATTCAAAGTATGTATGAATATATGTAAATAAAAGTTTTGCTTAGGTCATAATTTTTCATACTTCACAAACATCTTATCCTATCAAATCATTGGTGCACGTCCCCATTGTGCAGGATTCTTTTTGGAACTTCCTATCTCCACTTACATCATGGATAGCATACAGCAAAAGTTAATTAAAATTCAATAGACTTCTATGAGATGACATGAGTGACGATCGGTGCAGGTTTATGGCATTGAGCATCATCTACTAACCCTTCAAAATGATGATTTTCATTTGGACCAAGTACATCTCAAGCTGCAAGCACAATAAAATCACCATGGGCTTGGAGCCCACCATCTCTCCACGTTCCTGCATGTGAAGAATTAACCAGTGCCCCAAGTCAGAACTACTGCATAACTTATTCATGTAGACCTTACTAAAAATTCAGAAAATATGCAGAGTATCCATTTTGTTAACCTAGCTATCTGCAGTCCAAGACAGAGCGTGACCATAATCCACACTACAACACATGAATATAGCTACCTTATGGGGCATATATGCCTAATCCTCATATCTTCTTGTTTGGAAAAGAGTTGACCATTTGCACATAGTATAGAATGGCGAAGATTGAACATGCTCTCGTACAATTGGGGAATGGTGTGGAGCTCCATAAGCGACGGCGGCGATGCCGGCTACAGTTGTTCTGACAGGAACTAATTTTCTTACTCTTCGTTTTCAGTTAACCACATAGTACTAGACTGCCATATACAAAATCAGGAGAGGAAGGTACCTTCTGTATGCCCACTGCACGGGAGAGTTTTGTGGCAGACTGTATACCTGGACGCGATAATCTGGTTTCGGAGGAGCGCCCAACTGCGGCATGGAGGTCGGAGAGGGGTGAGAGCCGGACCGGCGTGATCCACACAGTGCAAACCTGATAAACAAATCGCAAAAGTCCAGCACCTGGTTTACTGCAAGGAGCTCGCTAGTGTCCGGATTCAACCCGAGGTAGACTTGCCCATTATCTCGCCCTTCCGCCATCGGATCGGCGGGATGTCCCCTGCTCGGCCGCTCCCGTCGACAGGTACGGCCGTCCGCGACTGCAGGCATTGTGGCGGCGAGGGACTCTTGGAGATGCGATCGAGCAGCCTACCCCTTGACTTGCAGAGGCAGGAGCTGATACGGACGCCGATCCCACTGAGGGGCCCGGCGGAGTGCTGGTGCAGACTTGATGAATCGACACATAAGTCGAATAGATCATGGAGCCCGGCACCGCCGCCGGCATCAGCGGGGTCCCGTCGCATGGGTCGTGGTCTAGGCTCGGGGGTCGTGTCGACGGCGGCATGGAGGTAAGAGAGGTGAGAGCATGCTGGCCGTGCCCTTGCTCCCCTCCCTTCCTTCTGTTCTCCCTGGAACCGCAGCAGGCCATGGAGGAGCTCAGCCGCCGTCGTCGTCCCTTCGACTCTCGCCGGAGCCGTCCGTCGTCGACCCGATCCTGCTGCCATCCGCAAGATCCACAGCAGCCCCGCCGGACCCCACAACTTGGCCATCACCGTTCCCTCGAGATGCCGCCGCCTCCCCGTGTTGACCGCGTCGCTCACCTGCATTCAGGGATCTTTCGATATCGGATTGTGTTTTCCTTTCCTTGGATTAGGAAACGATGTACCGGGGTTGACGCGGGGCCCGCGGAACGTTTGGTACGGCAGAGTTTTCGTCCGCCCAGGTAAATTGCTAAGCGCGTTTTTGGCTCTGGATTAGTATAATCTTAACGGTTGGATTAAATTAAGTGATTCTGATCGTGTGGTTATAATTGAGCTATGTTGTTATGTGTACGTTAGGCTGGGTACACTTAGCGATGTACATGTTTTCTTCTTTAATAAGTAGTAGAGATGGTTTACTTATGAATTTCTTTAAATCCATTATTTGTTTCCTGAAAATCTATTATTTATTTCCTAAAGCAAATTGCATTAATGAGAGAAATTCACTGATTTGGTTAAGGTAGGAAAGAATCTATTATTTGTTTCCTAAAGCAAATTGCATTAATGGAAGAGATCCGTTGATTTGGCTAAGGTAGGAAAGAATCTATTATTTGTTTCCTAAATCAAATTGCATTTATGAAAGAGATTCGTTGATTTGGCTAAGCTAGGAAAGTTAGATCCGTGATCTTTTGTCATTAGAAAAGTGTAAAAATAAACCGTATTAAATCCATTATTTGTTTCCTGAAAATCTATTATTTATTTCCTAAAGCAAATTGCATTAATGAGAGAAATTCACTGATTTGGTTAAGGTAGGAAAGAATCTATTATTTGTTTCCTAAAGCAAATTGCATTAATGGAAGAGATCCGTTAATTTGGCTAAGGTAGGAAAGAATCTATTATTTGTTTCCTAAAGCAAATTGCATTTATGAAAGAGATTCGTTGATTTGGCTAAGCTAGGAAAGTTAGATCCGTGATCTTTTGTCATTAGGAAAGTGTTGAAAATAAACCGTACCGGACTACCAACTCCTCCATTAGGTTTTTTTCGCTGGTTAATCTTGGTAGGTCTTTTTTCGTTGGTTAACCTTCGTAGGTCTATTTTTTTGGTACGTGGATGGGTGCGGGTTGGGGCCTCAGGAGGAGGTTTTTTCGGTTTCTGGTAGATAAGTCAGAGGTGGGAGTGAGGACGAAAAAAAAACCAGACGAAAATGGTGGGACGAAAATAAACCCGGAACGGAGACTACCAACTGCTCCATTAGGAGTAGAGATCCATAGACCACCTGGCGAGGACTACAAGAACTGAAACGAGTCGAAGGCGCGCCGCCGTCATCGCCCCTCCCTCACCGGAGCCGAGCAAAACTTGTTGTAGTAGACAGACGGGAAGTCGTCGTGCTAAAGCCCCATAGGAACAGCAACCGGCGCTAATGAAGAGTCGCGTAGATCGAAAGGACCTAACCTAAAAACACACGAACATAGACGAACGATGAACAGATCCGAGCAAATCCACCAAGGACAGATCCGCCGGAGACACACATCCACACGCCCACCGACGATGCTAGACGCACCATCGGAACGGGGCTAGGCGGAGAGAAACTTATTCCACCTTCAGGGAGCTGCTACCGTCTCGACTTCCTGAGTAGGACACAAACCCTAACAAATCTCGAAGACATGTCTAAAAACAAAGCGCTCTCACCTGCAAGGGCCAAGATCCGTCATGCTCCCTTGACCCTAAGGCCACCGGAGATGAGGCGGACCGGCGCCGGTGGGAGGCACAGGAGCCCTAGTTGGGGAGGAGACGGCTGCCTGAGGAGTCACGTACTTGGTCACAATAGTTAACTTTAATAGATTTCCGGTCCTACATATACCTCGCATTAACACCGGACAAAAACTACACCATCATGAATGAAGAGCACCTGCAACAGTGAACAGCAAAGCCGCAAACTAAACAATGCAAAAATTTCTTAGCCATTGTCCATCGACTTTAACAAACTTTCCTTCAAACATTGCTTCAGAGAAGCGAACCGGGTAGCAGATGAGTTAGCAAAACATTGCTTTAATATAAGAGTTCCTGGTTCTTGGGATGATGTAATCCCAGACTTTATTTCTCATCTCCTTGTAAACGATATGAGCATTATTTGAGGAATAAAGTCTAATTTAGATTAAGAAAAGAAAAAAAGATGGTCTGGCCGAAAGCACAACTCTTCATGTTGAGATTAGTTGATGTGGGGTCATAAATCAAACAATTACTCATGTAATAAGCTATGCATACGGGGTGTGATATTTTTATTTTCTCCCGGTGCAAGGCATGGGTATTTTTGCTAGTTAATCCAACCAACCCAGCTATCCATACCCAATTCGCCACGTTTCAGGTTCACTTAGGACTCGGTCTCTCCCTGTCTTCCTGGCCCTCACGCGCATATAGTAACAAGTCTCCCTGGCCTTAACCCTAAGTCCCTATAACTATCTAATGTTTCAAAAAAAAAAGTCCCTAACTATCTATCCGTCTCTTGGGTGGGTTGGATCCATATCTCTCTTCCTCCTGCACCGTCGCCGGCCGCATCTCTCCCTTGGATCTCAGTCTCAGCCGCGCCATGGCTGCTTCTTAAGAGTCCCCCTCTCTTCGTTGGCCACCTGCCGTCACCCGTCACCGCTCGCATCCACGCAGGCCGGGTGCCCTACGTATGCGTCTCGCGGCCGGTCGGTCGACGTGATGTGATCTGATCCGTCCGGCCGGACGCGGCGACCAGCTGAATTCTAGGCAAAAGCAAGCCAGGTTAATTTCTAGGCGCTGGGTTTGGTAAAGTTTCCTCTAGTCTTCATCAGATCTTGCTTGGTTTTGATTTCTTTCTCTCCGTTCTATGATCTATGCACAGTATATATATGTACATGTTCATCGGATTTAGCTGGATTTCTATCTACTATATGGATCGCTTATTCTCTTCTGTTTATTTTAGCCATGGCCATACGAGTTCATCATACAAGGTAACAAGGAGCCGTCTTCTAATTACGTCCGTGTTTGTTCTACTGTATGTAGGTAGGTTGGATCTGCGGTCATGGCAGAGGCCGCTCTTCTATCGGACCGTTGAGGAGCTGCATTGCCCTACGTTTTCATGGCTGGCCAGCATGTAAGCGCAAGCTCTCTAGCTTCTGTTTCATTTACAATTAATTCTGCCAAACGGTGCATCTTCATATCATTCTTTCCCCCGGGGATACTTTTTTAATGTTTTGAGAGGCCAGCTGGATTTTGTTTGGCACGAGAGAATCATTATTATCCTTGATTATAGAATGTTTACAATATATCCGGAGAGCTAGCGGTGATTTTCCAGAGTATGAGGACAGATTTCTTTGCAGTAGCTAATGGTTGATAAGGTGGGGAAAAGAAAGGGAGCTCATAGTTTAACAGTTTCTTTTCTCGATAAAAGAATCCCCCATGGATCCTATCTGGTTTCATTTTCTGAAACTGAATGTTGCATACAACATCTAGCCGCTACTTTGCCAAACGCACTGCCACACCAAGTCTTAAAACAAGACTAGTCCACAAGCTACAGCAATAAGCCAGGAGATTAACATTACCAACCATAGCCTAATACACAGCTACTTGATAGTTATTCAGCCAATTACAAACTATATCCCTCATTCTTGTCCTCCAGCCAATTACAACTACTCTCCCTCTGTCCCTTAATATAAGAGCGTATATTAAGGGACGGAGGGAGTATATTGTTTCTGTCATTATTGTGTATATACTATTATTCCAAAATAGATTATGTTCTAGGCCTAAGCATGGAATTAAATCTGTATAAATTGGACTATATGTATGATGTGAGACCATTGATATTGATAAAATATAAGTGTCATCATTACATATTTCTTATAATTTATCTAACATCTTAATACAGTTCCTGTTTAAGTTCCATTTAGAATGGTTATTACATTTTCACAAATAGAATGTTCTAACGGCATATCATTTTGTTTTTCTTATAACTTATTAATAATAAGATATAAAGGAGAAGTGCATCTTGAAGATCGGTCATGTCTAAATACCACATTTTGCCAATTGACGTTTTGAATTTTGCAGCTCACACAAGGATTCATCATGTAATTACATTAGTCTATGTTCTATTAATAGGTGCTCTTCAGTCATGACAACGCCTGATGTTTGGTCTCGGCGGTGGGGCTCTCTACCCGCTTTTCCCACGTAAGTAGGCTCAACCTCAATCTCTAGCTATTTCATTGGAATTAGTTCTTCTATCTAGCATCTCATCATCATATATTACAGACAAATGAATGACTGTTGTTCTTATAGAAAACAATTGTTTTCTATAGCCACAAGAAGTGATCTCACGAGTAGTAAGGGGTGAGCCCGCAGCAATTATTGGCCGATAAGATAAATTGTGGTGGGGAACAAATAAGCTCACAGTTAACTGACCACTCGCTAGTTTGCCAACATTTGGAATTCCCCCAAAAAAAAAACTATCGTGTTAGCACATGAAGTTTTTCACTAGGGTTTGGATTAGATATCAATAACATTATAGTTAGTTGTTTTTGCATCTATCTTAGCACTTCAATTCATATATCTAACATTAAAGCCTCTGTGTTGCTGCAATTGCTTGCCTACTCAAGCCCGGTTATCAGTGCCGCTAACACTGCTCATGTTCAGCAGGTTAGTAATTATGTGTTGTAGTTGTGTTTGACTGAATTTATAAAATGAATATAAGAGGTACTGGATTAGCATGCATAGTACATCATCCTTCCCTGAAATTTCCATGCATCGTGTCTAGAAAACTAATAATGTATCGCAGTGTGTAGTAGTATCATGAGCAGTGTGTTGCACACTTACACTCAATTCAGCAATCACCGTACCTTTATTAGATATCAATAATAGAATGGTTTGCACTTGTTTCACATGAGCAGCCTCTTTTGGATGTGTCGCATAAGTAGTAGATTTGTTGTACTAAACCTTCCAGCCTCTGCTACTGTTTTGTTTCAAGCATGGAACACATTTCTTATAATTTATGTAACATCTTAATACTATTCTTGTCTAAGTTCCATTTAGAGCGGTTATTACATTGGCACGAATAGAATGTTCTAACGGCATATAATTTTGTTTTTCTTAAAACATATTAATAATGAAATATAAAGAAGAAGTGCATCATGGAAGATCGGTCATGTCTAAATACCACATTTTGCCAATTGATGTTTTGAATTTTGAAGCTCGCACAAGGATTCATCATGTAATTACATTAGTCTTTGTTCTATTAGTAGGTGCTCTGCAGTCATGGAAAAGCCTGCTGTTTGATCTCGGCGGTGAGGCTCTCTACCCGTTTTTTCCATGTAAGTAGGCTCAACATCAATCTCTAGCTATTTCATTGGAATTAGTTCTTCTATCTAGCATCTCATCATCATATATTATAGACAAATCAATGAATGTTTTTCTTATAGAAAAAACTTGTTTTCTATAGCCACAAGAAGTGGTGTTACGAGTAGTAAGGGGTGAGCCAGTAGCAAGTATTGGCCAATAAGATAAATTGTGGTGGGGGAACAAACAAGCTCAAAGTTAATTGACCATTCGCCAGTTTGCCAACAGTTGGAATTTTGCGAAAACTTACTACCATGTTCTTCCGTCTATATCTATGACGACCCTGAGCTGGATGCGTATAATGTCCAGCTAGGACCCCTCTAGTTTGCAAACTATGTTACCTAGTGCTGCTAATTAAAAGGTTATCTTAGGTTGCCTCCCAACATGTTAGTCGGATCTAGTGAATGCTTAAGCAATCAAAAATATGGTAACTTAGGGCCTATTTGGGACTGCTTTGCTCCCTAAAATTTAGTTCTGTTCTAGAAAACACAAGCCAAACAGGGTAGCTTCACGATATGCTGGTCCGCAAAGTAACTAGAATTTCAGGTACAAGTCCCTGTTTTTTGTGAAGCTCTTTAGGGGGTGCTCCAAAAACTCTAGAAACTGGAGTTGAGAGGAAATTACCCACCACTGCCACTAGTAAGTGGATGCCCCTTCGTTAATCCCGACATCATCCTATCAAGAATTCAAAATGACAAGTTCCTCTTTACCCAGAAAAAAAGAACCACTTAGAATAGCCAAACAGATTATATTTGTCGAGAAATGCAAAATGGTATGGAGATGATCCTCATTATTTATTTTGACCCATTGTATTATTTCCTTGTGTATTCCAATAAATCCTTTTTACCAAATTTTCCATTCTTGAAGCTGGGGCTAGCGAAAGCCAACATGATAAAGCGCTCGTTGGTGGAGCTGCAACTCCTGTTAGTAGAACTACGCTTCCACAAATCGTATGCATGATTCCACATCGAGACCGGTACATTAATTGTGTGCATTCTTCCAAGCTACACAACCTGGTGACTCATCATCATCAGACCAGTTGTTACTCCAGTCACCCTAGCGCCACTCTCGGTCCATCCAAAATCCAGTCACCAGAGGGATCTTGGGGGGTTCCTCATCTGCAATGGAAGCTGATGTCTTGCAACTGGGGCAAACCACTTCCAATGGCGTTGGTGCTGCGATTTAGGGGTGACCCTGCCTCAAATTCATTGTTCTGATGCAAGAGTATAGCTCGTAGCTCACGTACCCATCTATCGATGCATAGTTGGAGGTTAATCACAGGAAGCGGCTTGCACTCCCAAAAAAGGTGATCATCATCGGTGAGTGTGCTTTGTGTAGGAGGTGTCAATAATTTCAGATGCATCAAAGTTATTCCAAACCTTTCAATGACACCATTGCTCAATATTTTATCTATCTTGTACATATCTTGCATATCAATGTGGTGACCCGGAGGAATTACGATGCCAGCCAGAGCAAGCATGGTCCTGTCATGCCTGATGTCAACCGTAGTGAACTTAATGCCTTTGTTTTCAAGGAAATCAACGAGCGGTTGAACAGGATATAGGTCAGACCTGCAGTAGCACAGTAACGAAGTCAAGTTAAAATTGCTGAAATAATTTCATCTTAGCAAGAAATTAATTTGTCATATATAAACTGTCTTTCTTACGAAAAAAATATGTATATGAAAATTTGCACTATATAATTTCATGTGTACAAAATACATTGTACTTGTCTTAGATTACATAATCATATGCATACGCCCGGATTAAACATGTAATATCTTTGTTCTGTTTTATTCTACATCTTGGAAAAATCAAACAATTGGCATGATATATTATGGAAGTATGAAATTACTGTTTCACTTCTCATAGGTTAACAAACTACATATAATTAGGCAGTTGAATTTTATTTCTTTGTTGTGTCTATGGACAAAATAACCAAGTTTGCAGTCATATTGGATCTTGATCCAATGATCTGTAATGTGTATTTGTGTTGGCGGTGAGTGCATCAGTGATGATATTAATAAGTAAGAAACACTGACCTTGGGCTCGTAGTCAACATCAGTATATTCTCAGTCTTTGAAACCTTTTTACACCACCAAAGAAAGGGATAACAGTTCATATAGTCTTTTGTTTAAGAGGCTGATATCTTTGGACATGAATAGGATGTTGGACATGTTTTGCATTAGGTTATCTTACATGTAACTTCTAAGGTTATGTTTGCAGGAATAAACATAGTGTAATTGAGGATAAATTTGTTAGATTAACACCATAACACAACTAGACAGAAAAATACAACTCTTCGTCAAAAAGAGGAATATAGATTACACACTGAATGTAATTGATTAACTTAGATTTACTTAGATTTACCAACAATAAATTAATTATAAAAATATTGTTTTCCTTATCAAAGATGCAGATTAGCACGTGTACATAGCCTTCTCTGTTCAAAGGCATGCATAGATGGGGATAATTAAATTAGATTTACCAAGGAATAAACATGAGATTTTGCAGTTGTACATGCGTGCAGAAGTCGAAGACGAGCACGTGCTTGCGCATGCAATGTCGACCTGTTGAGATTCCCCGGTGTACTGCATCTCCCTGGTGTACTCGATGTCCAAGCCGACGAATTTCATCCTGAATTTAGTCTCGTCGATCTCAACCCATTGCTCATACTTCTTGAGGACGCTCTCCACCATCGCACGATCATTGGTGTAGACCACATCGATCTTCATGGTGCCATGGGGAACAATCTTGGACTCTTTCGTCGTTCTTACATGATCGTCCGCTTGGGCAACCTAGTCGGCCGGGCGACAACACATGATGTCTGTGTAGCTGCAGAAACCTGTCCTGGTCTGATGGGGAAGAAGAACAGAGATGGCAACTGTCATCTTTTGTAAGTGGGGAAGACAAAGAGGCGGAATGAAGAAGAAGATGTGGGGAAGAAGAAAGACGGAGAAAGGGATGATATAATGGCAACTGCGGATGCATTTTCCAGAGAGTGCAGTAAAGGAGCATTATTGCCAATTTATCATGGGAGGAGCCACGACTTACATGAGTCCCACAATTTTATAACAAATTATTTAAAGAAAATGAGAAGTCCACGACTTACATGGGTCCCATGTAGTCGATTACTTAAACACAGTATAATATAGTAATTTGTTACATAAAAATGTAAGTCATGGATTTCTCATTTTGTTTAATTAATTTGTTGCATAAAAATGTGGGACCCATGTAAGTCGTGGCTTCTCCCCTGATAAACTGGCAATAATGCTCATAAAGTGCACTCTCGGGAAAATGCGTCTGCAGTTGCCATTATATCGTCCCTCTTTTCCACATTTGGTCTTCTTTCCCACATCTTCTTCATTCCGCCTTTTGCCTTCCACACTTCCCAAGGACGACTGTTACTATCTCCCTTCTTCCCCATGGAACCAGGCCAGGTTTTCTGATACCGCACGGGCAACATGTGTTGTCGCTCGGTCGACTGCGTTGCCCCAATGGACGACCATGTAATAATGATGAAGGAGTTCAGTCGTTCCCTATGGCACCACGAAGATCGACGTGGTCTACACCAACGATGCTGCGACGGTGGAGAGCGTCGCCAAAAAGTACGAGCAATGGCTTGAGATCGACGAGCCTAAATTGAGGATGAAGTTCATCGGCTTGGACATCTAGTACACCAGGGATATGCAGTATACCGAGAAATCTCAAGGCGTCGTTCAACTGGCCATGCACAAGCACGTCCCCGTCTTCCGCTTCTGCAGGTATGTACAATTGCAAAATGACATGTTTATTCCTTCTTAAATCTAAGTTAATCATCCTCATATATGCATGTGTTATCGTTGAACAGAGAATGTTGCTTACACCTATTAATCTGCATGTTTACATGCATGCTTGCATGTGTGTTGATCTTTGATAAGGGAAACAATACTTTCATAATTAATTGGTTGTTGGTAAATCTAAGTTAATCATCCATCTCTGAATGTTTTTTGACGGATTAAATACATTCATTGTGTAATCTATATTTCTCCCTTTGACGAAGATATGTATTTTTCTGTCTACTTGTGTTATGGTGTTGATCTAAAAAATTTGTCCTCAGTTACACTATGTTTATTCTTGCAAACATAACCATAGAAGTTACATGTAAGGTAACCTGATGCAAAACATGTCACCTTCAAAGTTATCAGGCTCTCGAAAGACTATGAGCTGATATCAGTTTCTTTGGTTGTCTAAAAAGGTTTCAAAGTCTAAAGACATATTGATGTCTGACTACGAGCCTATGCTTGATGTTTCTTATTTATTACTACTAGTAAGCATGCACGTGCAAATGCACGTCCCATATATTATAAGTGAATTATGGTGGCATTTATCGTAATCCATCGACATGGTTGATATATCTAGATTTGAATGGATTCTTATGTACAATAGCGCAAACATTGCTACGGATTGTATATATGTGTATTGTAGGTCTTGCTATAGATCAGACATGGGAAATCTTTGTGAATCTTTGTGTAATCCTATATAGCATCAGAAAAATGAAAAATGGCATTGACATGTTGATACATATGTATAAAAATTATAAAATGTCCTGTAGCACAGATACACAGCGAACTGTCTCAATACAAAGTCAAAAGAAAAAAGAAGTCATCATGATTCATGAACAAAGTCTGAATAAACAAAGGAACTATAAACTATCTGAACAAATCAATCTGCTTTGCATATTAACTTTTAACATCTAGAATGGACAATAATATAAACCTGAAATCATAAAGAATCTAAATAACAAGTAGAAGTATTGCGAAAGAGAAAAACCACTCTTGTACTAAAGATGGTATATAGACATAGCCATCCATTGGCATGAGGTCATTATTTTGGAACTCTGCTAACCTACCAAAAAAACATATGTAGTGCAAGTTAATCTTCACACACTTACAGTGGCGGAGACAGGGGGGGGGGGGGGGGGGGGGGCGAGCAGGGGCCTGGCCCCACCTATCCATCGAGCAAACATCGAGTACACCGTAGATAATTCGGGTACAGAAGTACTTGCCCCCCCCCCCCCCCCCCCCTAACTCAACGTGATTTATGAAAAAGGAAAAGGGCCAATGTAAAAGCCCACTCGCGATAGTTTACAAGCCCATGACAAGGCCGATTTGTTGTTTGGCCTTCGTTAAAAGTCTCCTGGGCGTTGGGCACTATCTTCCATGATTAGCGTGTGTGTTGGTTAGCGCTAAGCTGATGCCGTCCTGCGCCCTTGCCGCCCCTCGTTTCTCTTTCCCTTCTCACGATCTGATTCATACAGAACGCAAGCTGATTAACTCGCCAATTATTCACGCCGCAGCCAATGATCTAGCCATGGTTAATCCAGCACACTGTCTACTAACCTCTCTCTCAATTCTCATCGTGTATCGTTATACATCAGATTTTTATTTTATTTTTGCTTCTGTGATTTGTGATGCGTCTTGCTGGGGTACAGGCAATCGTTCAAAATCACGCGCCTTCCAACGACGACCAGCCGGTCCACTTCAACCTGGCGGCAGAGGAGACGAGAGTAGGGCCTGGGTTTGATTCTCTATGTATGTATTCTGACCATGTTGGTCTTTATTCTAATACAACAACAAAACTACGTAATACAACAAGTGATGATTTGGCATTAAAACATATATTAAAATGCAAGCCAAAAGCCAATCATTTGGTTATACAATGATTTTTCTTATTTGTATACATCTTAAATTCCCATATGACAGTGTTTTGTAGCAGGGCATTTCATGTCATATTTTGGAGTAGTTTGATTATCAACTTTGTCTCCTCGGTTGTAGGTGGAATTATTTACCTATATTAGCTATAGTTACACACACTTCAGCTGCAAACTATTGTCATCATACAGGTTGGCCAAACTTGGTACCACTACAACGTCATACCGTTTTCAACTGGGATGTTTTACTTTTTACTATAAAATAAAGTAGGACACCATGAGATAGGTAATTCGAGTTTGTACTTTGTGCAAGAGAAAACAATTGAGAATATAATGATCATAACTAAACATAGGTCTGATCTAATCATGAAGCAACATAGAAAAGTTGCTACAAAGTTTTACAGGCCGTAGGTGCCCAAAACAGTAGAGAAATATTGCAAATTAATCTGGGTTTGGAGGTGGGTAGTTTACAATACACAAATATTACAAATTAATTTGGGTTTGTAGGTGAGTTTTTTCCGTCATCCGACATCCTGTGAGTTGAAGACGAAGACTGCAAGATGTCATGTTTGATGAGCCTAAGAAGGGCAGCAGCGCTTAAGGAAGATGTCATGCCCCCACCCCCACCGAAGTTTGCGAGTGTGAAGAACACTGGCTCTGAGTGGTTGCTACACCTGTTGGACCAGCACACAGAGATGATGCAAATGGTAATACTCATGACGCTCTGGCGAATCTGGCACTTCCGAATGAGGCGACGCACTCCAAGTTGGCGTCCCAATTGAAGCCTGTCGATGCTTCCTCAATAGCTACATCGACTCACTGCTCTGTGTCAAGTAGGACCCCTAAGGCGACGGGTTAAAGGCAAAATAATCCTCACATATGACAATACCTTATGTCCTATCTTGCACTGCCGAGCGAGGTGATGCACCCCAAGTTGGCGCCCCCATCGACTCACTGCTATGTATCAAGCAGGAGGCGACCGGGTTAAAGGCAAAATAATCCGCACATATGACAATACCTTAGGTAGCAAAGTGAAGCTGGTCACGGTTGCTCTGCTACCGCACCGTGAATGACAGAGAACTGGACCAAACCCCCTGCTAGCTGGGCGAAATTGAATGTAGATGCCTCCTTCATGGAATTGTGTGCAACTGGAGGGGCGGGCATGGTGCTCTGGGATGAGGACGTCGCAATCATCATCTCCGCCTGCAGGTATCTCATGTTCTGTCCGTCTCCCTTGGAAACTGAATTAGCAACTTGTATGGAATGGTTTGCGTTGCCTATGGAGAGATGTCGTCTCCACTTATTGTGGAGTTGGACTGCCAGTAGGTTGTCGTGTTCATTCAGGAAATAAGCATCAACAGGTTGCCTGTAAGATAAGTATGATTATCTGGCTGCGCAGCAGTGTCATGGAACACAAATTTGATTGTCACCCTTCTCTTGGGAAAATGGTTACTGGACTAGTAACCAAAAAAATCCGTTTGTATTTGCACTTGCTTTTGATTGCTTTCTGATTGGGCTAGAAGGATAGTTGCTGAGAGGTCAGCCGAGCAAAGTGGCAGGTTACCCTTCGCCTCTGTTTCTCATGGTGTTGGAGTTGTTGTGCTGTCGGATATCCATCACTCTGGTTCTCGCGCTGTTTGCAGGCCACTTACTTGCTCGAGTTAGTCAGTTGGCCTCCTTGCTGCAGCAGTATTGCACTACTGCTATTGTGCAGTGGTTGAGATAGGTTTTATCAGCCATGGTTGACTGCGTTTACGCTCTTCTGTTGGTTCTTTTTATTTTTTTTGGTTGATATGTTCAGATTGTGGCTGCTTCTTATTGCTACCTATCCATGTTTTTATTAATTCTTTTGGTTTTCGATATTTTTGTGGATTACTAGACTGAACTAGTGAGAGTTTATGTGAGCGAAATGTTAGCTTACTTTTTTTTAAATCCCAAAATGTCAGCTTACTCTTTGATGTTGTTTCTGATGGCGTTGGAGTCAGGTTGTGCTGCTCGGAAATCCATCACTCCTGGCTCTCCACTGTCCATGCCCACTCTCTATGATCGTTCAATTGATCCTGCCTCTATTATTGTCTGGCGAGATCGAGAAAGAGATCTTCGCGCTGCCAATTCTCCTTGAGTGATGATCTTGAGATATGGTCAAAGAGATTATGTTCTTTTCTAGTCTGCCTATCAATCTTGAACTACTCACAAATCTGCTCTGGTTTCACTATTTCGTCGGTTTTGGGGGAGATCAACAATCCTGTATATCTTTGTCGAAAAATCTATCCTGTACACAAGTATATTGAGAACAAGAGGAAGCCCCAGTTAGATGGATGGAAATTAAGGAAAATGTTTCTGCTGTTGTATGCTTGCTGTGTGCCAGATCAGATTATTTGTCCATGGATCAAATGAGGATGAATTGACAAATGTGCATGATGGTAATATTTCAAGGCAGAAGAGTAACTCGCTCATGTAGATAGTACACAGGTTAAGCGAACATTCGTACAATAGCGGCATGGTTGCTGAGAGTGCACAGCAATCAACACAACAATAGCCAAGTGATCAACAGGGGCACAATAGCCAACCCAGTATAATTAGATAGATTAATATAACTAGTCCTTCAATGACAAAAGCCAGCCAACTAAACCTAGCAGTAAGTAGAGGTATCAATACTACTCCCTCCGGTCCTTTTTACTCCGCGTATAAGAATTGTCTGAAGTCAAGCTTCATAAAGTTTGACCATATTTATATGAAAAAATATTAATATCTACAATACTAAATTTATACAATATGAAAACTAAAGTCATAACGCATTTAATGTTGTTGATTTTCACATTCTGAATGTTGGTATTATTCTCTATAAATTCGTATAAAGTTTACGAGGTTTGAATTCAAACAAACCTTATATGCGAACTAAAAAGGACCGGAGGGAGTACATGCCATACAAAATGAGGAAAGGATTGATACATCCTGACAAGAGTGCTGGCAGATAAGGGCAACAAACAAAGATTGATCATGATGGGGGCATGGACAAGGTTTTGGTTACCGAATGGTGCATTTTTACCTAGGGGGACCGGTAAACGTGGTTACCACGGTTACCACGAATTTTCGAGCAAATTTTGAATGAATTTCAAGCGAAATTCATAATTGAATTTTAAATTCAAATTCTTTTAAAATAGATATAGATAGCACTTGAACTTATATTTATCATAAAAGATCTACTAGTTCGATGGAACGTTGTCTACACGTGTGCTGTCATACTTTACTATACAATGAGTGTTTGAATTCAAAAAAATTGGAAAATTCGATTTTTTTTGCTCGAAATGCCCATTTACCGAGGGGGACCGAAATATGCGGTAACCGTGGTAAATCTCGAAATTTCGAGCGGTAACCAAAACCTTGGGCATGGAGCAACATGGATTGGAGCTCAGGTCACTCGTCGGGTGCTTCAGCTGTAGTGCGGCAGCGGGCATTAGCAGACAACACCATGAGCTCTATGGCAGCGCCAGTACAAAACCACAGCTTGATGGTGCCCAACATGTCCTTCCAAACCCCTGGTACCTTCTTCTTCTCCAGCCTGGAAGACAAGCAGGAAATAATAATACCATGTGATCGATCAGCAACAAGGGCCTTCCAATTCCAAAGAAGGAACTGCACACACACGGCTCAGGATCATGATTGCCGGCCTTATATTACCTCACACGAGCAAAAGATTCCTTAATCTCTTTCTCAACCAAGTGTGCTTGACGCATCAACTCCTCATTAGCTGTTTCCAAATTGAATCCTTTACCATGCTGGTGGCCCTACATATGCAAGTTATATATAGCACCAAAGCATATGAGATGGCAACAATAATAAGTCCAATCCAAAACAGAAGAGTAAATTGTGAAAAAACACCATAATTACGTCGCTCAGTGCGAAAACCCACCATTTTCATAAAATTTTGTTGAAAACACCGATTTTCAGTAATCGTGTTGCCGAAAGCACTAACCGGTCGATTAATAGCCATTTGTTGCGAAATATGACAGATGGGGCCAACTTTCAGGAGTGACGTGGCACCAAAAATTAACGCCGTCGGCTGAAACGTTAAGTTACAAAAGAGCTCACTCGTCAGCACAATTGTTCATTTTATCAGAATACGTTGCGTGCAGCGACCGGCCGTTGCTCGCGCCACGCGCACCGCACGGCTCCGCGCCGCCGTCCGTCGACAGACTCCGGCGAGCCGAGCATTGCCAGCCCCGCCTCTAGCGCCGTTCTCCTCCTTCCTTCCCCACCCCTGAGCTCCACCTGCCTCGTGCCCGACGAACGCCATGGCCTCCGCCACGACCTCCCTGCGAATCGCCGCTGCGGGCTTCACGGAGCTGGTGGTGGTGATCTGGATAGGTTGATCAGGGGCGTAGGGCTAGGAGGCTGCCGCGGCCGTGTTGCCGGAGTTGACGTGTTGCGGCGCGCCATGGACGGCGGGGCGCTGGGGGGAGCGGCGTGAGTGGCCATGGCCAGGATCTTGTCCAGCGTGTGTGTGGCGTCGTGCCAGAGCCAATGGAGGAGTCGAGGAAGTCGATGGTGTAGTGCCGTCGACAAATTTTGGAGACGATGACGTCCGGCTGGAGAGGAGGAAGAAGACCTGCGAGTGGCGGTCGGGACGCGTCCGTCAAATTCAAGGTGCAGGAGGACGTAGACGAGGAGGGCGATGTTCCTCGACATGGGTGCGAGGTCGACAGAGGCCGTTAGTCGCGCGGTCTATGGTGGTTGTGCTCAGGCAGAGCTCTCTTTCTCTCCGGACAGAAAAAAAGGAAGGGGAAACCGCATGCTCTCCAACTCTGGCGAGACACGACTGTCGCCTTGCTCTGCTCACGGCCTAGATCGCCGGCCGGCGGGTGCGGCTGCCAGTCGTCCCGTGCGTGGTGGCGGATCGAGGCGGTGGCTCGTGGGGAGATACAGAGAAAGGAAAAAAAATTATGTTTTCTTCCTATGACAAATGGACCCCATATGGCAGCAACGTTGACTGACCCAGTCCAGTCGAACCAGGTCAATGCGAGCCACGTTAACGGCCATGTCGCACTGACGGGTGGGGATGAGACGTCAGGTTCGCTGTCAAAACGCGTTCAATCGACCGGTTAGTGCTTTCGGCAACGTGATTACTGAAAATCGGGGTTTTCGACAAACTTTTATAAAAACTGAGCTTTTTCGCACTGAGCTACACAATTGTGGTGATTTTTGGTAATTTACTTAAAATAGAAAGCTATTGCCCTGCAAATAAATGATCATGTAAAATCTACCGATTCAAACATGTCACAAAGCTTAGCTTAGTCTTTGAATAACAATATGATGATTTAGTCTGCACCCTGCCTAATCCACCCAAATTAATCACTCTAATTGTACACTACTGTGAGGTAAGGTTAATATTCATGGTTCATTCCTCCTGCTGCTCCTCTCCCTCTCTCCTCTCTCGCCTCGTCTAGAAGTTTTTGATTTCTCTCGTTTTTCTGAGGGGTCTCGAGTTCTCCCCGACTGCTAGAAGTAGCTTTAGCTCGCAGTTGGGACCTCCTATTCATCGACCTGCGCGGTGGAGAACGCGCAAATGCACGCCCCCTCCCTCCCTGGGAGGACCAGAAGACCCACGAGGACACCACAAGCTTGCTAGGCGTGCCCTACCCCCAGGGAGGGGCAACCGAGCTTGTCTCTTCCTTGTGGGCCTCCTTGACGTGAAACCTACGCCAAAAATTCTTATAAATACCAAAACCGCCGAAAAGAAAGCCTAGATGAGAAGTTCCACCGCCGCAAGCATCTGTATCCACGAAAAATCAATTGGGACCCCGTTCCGGCACCCTGACGGAGGGGGGAATCATCATCGGAGGCCATCTTTATCATCCCGGCGGCCACCATGATGAGGAGGGAGTAGTTCACCCTCGGGGCTAAGGGTATTGTACCAGTAGCTATGTGTTTGATCTCTCTCTCTCTCTCTCTCTCTCTCTCTCTCTCTCTCTCTCTCTCTCTCTCTCTCTCTCTCTTTCTCTTGATTTGGCACGATCTTGATGTACCGCGAGCTTTGTTAATATATTTGAATCTTATGGTGTTCTTCCCTCTCTACCTTCTTGTGATGAATTGAATCTTTTCCTTTGAGGTTTTGTTATGTCGGATTGACTCTTGTGGATGTGAGAGCACTTGATGTATGTCTTGCGATGGGATATTCATGGTGACAATGCACTACTGCGGGATGCTGCTAACGCGACACTACGATCAGAGACCCTTCGTCGAAATTGTGTGATGCAATAATCGCAGACGGTGGTGTAAAAAACTCGTCAAAAAAGGTGCAAAACATTTGCGATGACGGATGCATCAAACACGGTTCAAATTTTAGTTGCGTGTGCGATGCAGTGCATACGGTTGATCTAGACGAACTGTTTGCGATTAGATAGAATAACAGAAACGGGCAGACATATCAATGTGCATGCGTTATACGGCGTACAGTTCACTCCGATGAACTCCGATGAACTGTTTTCTATTAGGGAAAGCAATAGAAACGGTCAACCAGATCAAGGTGTGTGTGTTATACGGCATACGGTTCAGTCGAATGAACTGTTTTCGATTAGGGAAGAGAACATAAACGGTTCAACTTAACAAGATGTGTGTGATACGCGGCAAAAAGTCCCAGAGGTTAATTTCAGAACAAGTACACAGAGGTTAATTTGACATACATGACTTATAAGTTTCACAGAAATCATATCACTTTTTTTGGAAAACATTTAATTGCGTTGAATGTATATAGTGCTCCGTCTTATTAGTTGAATTAACCTCGAGGTCCATGTTTTGGAAACATGTCATAAAGTAATGGCATAGACCTTCATTCAAGCCAATCAACATGTGTTCAAAAAATAAAAATCATCAAAAAGTAACGAGATAGACCTTCTTCAAGCCAATCAACATGTGTACAAAAAACAAAAAATGTCAAAAATTACAAAACAAGGACCTCGAGGTTAATTCAACTAATATGATGGAGCACTATATACATTCAACGCAACTAAATGTTTACAGTGACCCATCAAATCAGTTAATTCAACATCGAGGCCACTTCCATCCGGTCACCCATCTGATGACTACTCAAGCCTCAGCACAGTTAACTTGGGAGTTCTATTAGATGAGCTATCGGTAGGGAAGCTGGTCCTTGCTGCTGTAGGATCCCTCTTTGCATCCTTTATTGGGCACCCGGATGACCGACTGTTGCCGCCCAATGGTCAATGCCACGTCCCCCGCGAAAGTAGATGCTTCCCTCTTTTGGATGAGTGGCAAACGGTTAATCAAGAAGAACTGTTTGTGATGATGCAGAAGAACAGAAACGGGCAACCAGATGAAGGTGTGTGCGATATACAGCATACGGTTCACTCGGATGAACTGTTTGTGATTAGGCAACACAAAAGAAAGGGTCAGCCAGATCAAGGTGTGTGCGATATACGGCATGCGGTTCACTCGGCCTTGTCGTGAGTGTGTGACCTCTGTGGTAACCGTTCGCTCCCCACTAGCCTCTTCTTGTACCGTGGCAACCGTCCACCGCCTCTTCGCCTTTCCCTCTCCATTTGGAACTGCTGTCGCACGCTCTTCCTCCCTCCATTTGCCTTCACCCTTCCTTCTGCTATTGTTCGATCGTCTTCTCCATGGAGGGAACAGGCCGGAAACGACCCCGTTATTCTTGCCCGATCTGAAAGATGACGTGGTGGAGGAACTCATTGATCGGTGCGACGTCATCACCTCGGCTAGCATGGCAGGTTCGTTCAAGACCATTCTCGACCCAACTAATAACATCATTACAAGCCACCCAAGGTTCTAGGAGCGGTTTGATCTCCCCTATCTTCTTCGCCGTGACCCTGATCACTGGCACGGGGACGACGAAGCCTCGCCTTGTGCAAGTTGATGCCGCTTGATTATGATACGTGTGATGTTAAGATGCCATCGCTTGAGCGTAAGGCTTGGGCAGGCGCAAATGGAGATTGGGTTGTTTATATTGGGTACAACTGCGAGTGGGAACTTGTGAATGTGTACACTCGTCACCGGGTTCCACTTCCAAAAATCTCAGACTGCCTTGAAGTTGAGCACACCGGTATTCTACGTACGTTCAAATACGATCATGGTGATTGTCTTCTATGGAAGATAGCAATTTGTCGAGTTCCCAACCGCTCTTGGGATTACACGAACTATGAAGTTGTTGCTATCTTCGACAAGCTTGTTGCCGTCCTTGCTTCCACGACTTGATGGATATTACTCAAAAATCAATTTTTGTACACGGATGAGTATTGTGATGCAATTCAATACGAGGGTCTTGTGTTTGCTGCCACCACTCGTGGCACTGTTTTTGCATGGAATCCTTATGGTTTCGGTAAGTTTGTCTTCCAGTGTAATTATAATTGTTTCATCCACATGCATGCGGGTTAGCTAGCTAGTTTCCCTTTACTAATTAACCTTGTGTTTCCAAGGTCCTATGAACATTCCACCACCTATACTTGAAAAAATTTATAACCAAGGGGGAGATGACGATGGTGATGACCACAAGCATGAGGACGAGCAGGACCCATTGATATGTCTCCAACGTATCTATAATTTATGAAGTATTCAAGCTGTTATTTTATCATTCTTGGATGTTTTACAATCATTTTATAGCAACTATATCATTTTCTGGGACTACCCTATTGACACAGTGCCCAGTGCGAGTTGTTGTTTTTTGCTTGTTTTTTACATCGCAGGAAATCAATACCAAACGGAGTCCAAACGCAACGAAACTCCACGGAGATTTTTCATGGACCAGAAGGAACCCAATGGGCCAGAGCTGCACCTGGGGGGTGCCCCGAGGGGGGCACAACCCACCAGGGCGTGCCAGGCCCCCCTGGCGCGCCCAGGTGGGTTGTGCCCACCTCGGTGGCCTCCCGCACCCCCTCTTTGCACTATAAATTCCCAAATATTCCGAAACCCATCAGGGTTAACCTAGATCAGAAGTTCCGCCGCCGCAGGGCTCCATAGCTACCAAAAACCAACCTAGACCCGTTTTCCGGCACCCTGCCGGAGGGGGGAATCATCTCCGGTGGCCATCTTCATCATCCCGGCGGCCACCACGATGAGGAGGGAGTAGTCCACCCTCGGGGCTGAGGGTTTGTACCAGTAGCTATGTGTTTAATCTCTCTCTGTCTCTCTCGTGATCTATATCATGGGCTTTGTTAATATAGTCGGATCATATGATGTTTCTCCCCTCTATACTCTTGTTGTGATGAATTGAATCTTTACCCTTTGAAGTTTTGCATGTCGGATTGAATGTTCAGATTTGAGAACACATGATGTATGTCTTGCGGTATGAATACTTGAGGTGACACTGGGGTATCTTATTGATTCACTTGTTATACGTTATGGCACTCAACTTGCGGATTCCCGCGGTGATATTGGGGTAATCTATGCATAGGGGTTGATGCACGTTTTTATTATCTTTTCTCTGATAGAAACTTTGGGGTCTCTTTGTAGTTCTTTGTGTGGATTGAGTATTATGAATATGAATATGCTTTGGTGTTATTCTAGTACGAACTCTAGGATAGATCGAACGGAAAAAATAGCTTTGTTATTTTAGTACGAACTCTTCAATAGATCGAACAGAAAGAATAGTTTTGAGGTGGTTTCGTACCCTACAAACAATTCCTATATTTTGTTCTCCGCTAATAGGAACTCGGGAGTGATTATTGTACTTTGAGGGATAATCATATGATCCAACTATGTTAGGACTGTTGAGAGATTGCACTAGTGAAAGTACGGACCCTAGGCCTTGTTTTTAAGCATTGCAATACCGTTTTTGTGCCCGTTTACTATTTGCTACCTTGCTGTTTTTATTTATTCAGATTACAAAAATATATTTACCATAAATATTACACTTTTATCACCATCTTCATCATCCCGGCGGCCACCACGATGAGGAGGGAGTAGTCCACCCTCGGGGCTGAGGGTTTGTACCAGTAGCTATGTGTTTAATCTCTCTCTGTCTCTCTCGTGATCTATATCATGGGCTTTGTTAATATAGTCGGATCATATGATGTTTCTCCCCTCTATACTCTTGTTGTGATGAATTGAATCTTTACCCTTTGAAGTTTTGCATGTCGGATTGAATGTTTAGATCTGAGAACACATGATGTATGTCTTGCGGTATGAATATTTGAGGTGACATTGGGGTATCGTATTGATTCACTTGATATACGTTATGGCACTCAACTTGCGGATTCCCGTGGTGACATTGGGGTAATCTATACATAGGGATTGATGCACGTTTTTATTATCTTTTCTCTGTTTGAAACTTTGGGATCTCTTTGTAGTTCTTTGTGTGGATTGAGTGTTATGAATATGAATATGCTTTGGTGTTATTCTAGTACGGATTCTAGGATAGATCGAACGGAAAAAATAGCTTTGCGTTATTTTAGTACAAACTCTTGAATAGATCGAACGGAAAGAATAGCTTTGAGGTGGTTTCGTACCCTACAAACAATTCCTGTCTTTTGTTCTCCGCTACTAGGAACTCGGGAGTGATTCTTTATTGTACTTTGAGGGATAATCATATGATCCAACTATGTTAGCACTGGTGAGAGATTGCACTAGTGAAAGTACAGACCCTAGGCCTTGTTTTTAAGCATTGCAATACTGTTTTTGTGCCTGTTTACTATTTGCTACCTTGCTGTTTTTATTTATTCAGATTACAAAAATATATTTCTACCGTCAATATTACACTTTTATCACGATCTCTTCGCCGAACTAGTGCACCTATACAATTTGCCATCGTATTTGGTATGTTGGGGACATAAGAGATTTCTTGTATTTAGTTGTAGGGTCGTTTGAGAGAGACCATCTTCATCCTACACCTCTCACGGATTGATAAACCTTAGGTCATCCACTTGAGGGAAAATTGCTAATGTCCTACAAAACTTTGCGCTTGGAGGCCCAATACGTGTCTACAAGAATAAAGTTGCGTAGTAGACATCAAGCTCTTTTCTGGCGCTGTTGCCGGGGAGGTTAGGAAAGCGGCACTCACATCCCGTCAACGAAGCTCTTTTCCGGCGCCGTTGCCGGGGAGGTGAGTGCTCGAAGGTATATCTTTAGATCTTGTAATTGAATCTTTTATTTTCTTGTTTTATCACTAGTTTGGTTTATAAAAAAAATACATTAAAAAATGGAATTGAGGTTGCATCATATTATTGATCATCTTTATAATATGTTTCTTGAAAATGATGGATCAGGAAATTGTGCCCAATTGTTAGAGGAAGAAGTCAATAAAATGTTTGGCACAAAATATTTGAATGATGAGCATGATTGCAATGTTGTTAGTATGGATTCTTTGAATATCCATGATGCTAATGTTATGCAAAGCCATAAGCTTGGGGATGCTATATTTGATGGATATGATATTTTTAGTCCCCCAAGTTTTTATGAGAAAATTTATTATGTTGAAAGCATGCCTCCTATTTATGATGATTATATTGATGAAAGTGGATTTGGAGAGGTTGTGACTTTATTTAATGATGAATCCACTATTTTGGAGGAGGTTGCAATTGATTATGACAAGAAAGTTCCTATCTATGATGATTATGGTGATGACATGTATGCTATATTGAATAATGATAACCATGAAACTTGTCATCATGATTTTAATTTTCAATCACATGATAGTTATTTTGTTGAGTTTTCTCCCACTATCATTCATGAGAATAAATTTTCTTATGTGGAGAGTAATAAAATTTCTATGCTTTTGTGTCATGAAAAGAATGCTTTATGTGATAGTTATATTGTTGAATTTATTCATGATGCTACTGAAAAAATTAATGAGTGAGGAACTTATGATTTTAGGAATTGCAGTAATATCAAGTTTCCTCTCTATGTGTTGAAAGTTTTGAAGTTATGCTTGTTTTGCCTTCCTATGCTAGTTGATTCTTGTTCCCTTAAGTTGTTTGCTCACAAAATCCCTATGCATAGGAAGTGGGTTAGACTTAAATGTGCTATTCATATGCTTCATGATGCTCTCTTTGTGTTTCAACTCTTATCTTTTATGTGAGCATCTTTGAATCATCATGCCCAGCTTAAAAGGCATTAAAGAAAAGCGCTTGTTGGGAGACAACCCAACACTTTTACCTACTGTTTTTGTGTGTTCACATGATTATGATACTGTATTGATCATGTTTTATTGCTTTTGTTTCAATAAAGTGCCAAGTAAAGCCTTTGGGATCATGTTGGGTGATAGTTGATTTGACCCTGCTGAAAAAATATAAACTTTTGCGCTCACGAAAATAAGTCTCATTTTTAACAGAAGAGTGCTTTTGATTTGATTCTTTTTTCAGATGTTTAATAAAAAATTTGCTCACGTGGTCCAATGTTTTTCATAATTTTTGGAGTAGTAGAAGTATGGTAGCTGTCCAGATCATTACATACTGTTCTGTTTTTGACAGATTCTGTTTTCAATGCATAGTTTGCTTGCTTTCTAGTTTCTATGGCTTATATTGCTCAATATAAATTGTGGAAATGATATGTTACAGTAGGGATTGTGTGAGAACAATTATGAATCTTGTCTTTGATAGTACCAAAGTGAAATGGTTTGCTCTTTATCATACTAACCTGTCTCACAAAGTTTCGTTAAGTTTTGTGTGATTGAAGTTTTCAAGTTTTGGGTGAGATGACGATATGAGGAGAATAAGGAGTGAAAAGACCCTAAGATTGGGGATTACCAATGCACCCCAAGATAATATTCAAGGAATATCCAAGCAACTAAGCTCGGGGATGCCCCAGAAGGCATCCCCTCTTTTGTCTCCAACATTATCGGTAACCTCACTTGGAGCTATGTTTTCATTCGTCACATGATATGAGTTTTACTTGGAGCTTCATTTTATTTTGTTATAACTTGCTTGCTGTTATTTATAATAATGTTTTGCATCTTTTATTTCAATAAAAGTGGCATTGATAGCCTTTTCCATGCTTATCTTGCAAGTATACATGTTGCTGTTTGAAAACAGAAAGTTTATCGATGTTGCAAAAATTCCCGAGGAAAGTCAGAATGTGATAAAATGTTGAAACTTTTTGCATAATAAGATCTGATAAATTTTCTACAGTGTGGTAGAATTTCATAATGTTTGGAGTTTAATAAGTATTGATACTCTTGCATTCTTTACAGACTGTACTGTTTTGGCAGATTGCTGTTATGTTTGCATTGTTTGCATATGTTTGCTTGTTTAATGATTCTATTTGAGGATAGGAGTATTAAATATGCAGAGGCATTTAGTATGAAATTTTGAATAATAATTTTTGTGATTTGCTACAGTAGAGAATGATAAGGTTTTTGCATTGGTTTATACTAACTTATCTCACGAGTTCTTGTTGAGTTTTGTGTGGATGAAGCTTTTGAGATTTAGGAAAACCGTGATATGAGAGGAATTAAGGAGACAGAAAATCTCAAGCTTGGGGATGCCCAAGGCATCCCAAGATAATATTTCAAGAAGTCTCAAGCTTGGGGATGCCCAAGGCATCCCGCCTTTTTCCTTCAACAATTATCGGTTAGTATTGGTTGACCCTAAGTTTTTGCTTCTTCACATGATGTGTGATATCCTTGGAATGTCATTTTACTTTGTTTTTCTTGCTGTTTTAATAAAGTACTTATATCTGAAAGCTTTAAATAAGAGAGAGTCCTCAATTAGCTACCCATTTGCTTAACTACTCGCATGATCTTCACTTATATCTTTTTGGAGTAGTTTGTCTTTTGCTCTTGTGCTTCACTTATGTCCTATGAGTAAATTGTTGAATGAATTGAATATTATGATGTTGAAATTATATCATGCCTAGTGGTAGCTTCACATTGAGTTTAGAAAGTGAAACCTTTTGAGGCTTGACAATCACAATATTGGTCATACAAGCAATTCATGAATAATTAGTATAAGGAAGAGAACTTTCACATGCAAATTCACTATCATGGAAATATTTTGTGATTGTGAGCCCCCATAAAAATATTATATGCCAAAATTGTTGACGTTGGACAAGGAAGACAACGTAATGATTTATGTTTGCTCATATTAACATAGAAGTCATATTGTCATAGATCCTTCAACATGTGGTGCTTGCCCCCCATCTTTGCTAGCCAAAAATTCCGCACCAAGTAGAGATACTACTTGTGCATCCAAAAATCCTTAAACCCAAATCTTATTTTCAAGTGTCCACCATACCTACCTATGGATTGAGCAAGATCCTTCAAGTAAGTTGTCATCGGTGCAATAAGGCAATAAAAATTGCTTCTAAAAGTGTTAGATCATTTAGTGTAAGAGAAAATTGAGTGTTGTACGAACTTGTGATGGCAAAGCAATAAAAGCGACGGACTGCATAATAACGGTTGCTATCATAAGGGGCAATATAACATGACGTTCTCTTGCACTAAGGCATTGAGCATACAAACAAATAAGCGCATGACAACCTCTGCTTCCCTCTGCGAAGGGCCTATATTTTACTTTTCAGTATTTATTTTTATGCAAGGAGTCAAAGTTATTCTCTCTATTCTTTTTTTATTTTTCTCTTTTGGCAAGCATCATGCGGCGAGGAAAGATCTAGGCACATATGTCCAGTTGAATATGGGTAGCATGAATTATTATTGTTGACATCACCCTTGAGGTGAATACGTTGGGAGGCAAAACAATAAGCCCCTATCTTTCTATGTGTCCAGTTGAAACGTTTTGCTCATGTGAATGCGGTGAGTGTTAGCAATCATAGCAGACTAGATGATGGTTGAGTATGTGGAGCTCTTACTTAAACTCTATTGAATAAGTTGAATTGCAATTGCTTGGTGACTAAGAACATAGGTTGTTGAGTTTCAAGAGAGTTCATTGTTTGAACCTTAACATGTGAATTGGTTACCACTATAACATGAGAAGTTTTATAAGCAAGAATTGCTGTTATGATGCTAGGAAAAGTGATCGAAATTGTCATTGATCAAACTTTTGCACTTTGCTAGCATTCACACTTCATAAATTATTTCTTTTATCATTTACCTACTCGAGGATGAGTAGGGATTAAGCTTGGGGATGCTGATACGTCTCCAACGTATCTATAATTTATGAAGTATTCATGCTGTTATTTTATCATTCTTGGATGTTTTACAATCATTTTATAGCAACTTTATATCATTTTTTGGGAGTAACCTATTGACCCAGTGCCCAGTGCCAGTTGCTGTTTTTTGCTTGTTTTTTACATCGCAGGAAATCAATACCAAACGGAGTCCAAACGCAACGATACTCCACAGAGATTTTTTACGGACCAAAAGGAACCCAATGGGCCAGAGCTGCACCTGGGGGGTGCCCCGAGGGGGGCACAACCCACCAGGGCGCGCCAGACCCCCCTGGCGCGCCCAGGTGGGTTGTACCCACCTCGGTGGCCTCCCGCACCCCCTCTTTGCACTATAAATTCCCAAAAATTTCGAAACCCATCGGGGTTAACCTAGATTAGAAGTTCCGTCGCCGCAGGGCTCCGTAGCCACCGAAAACCAATCTAGACCCGTTCCGGCACCCTGCCGGAGGGGGGATCATCTCCGGTGGCCATCTTCATCATCCCGACGGCCACCACGATGAGGAGGGAGTAGTCCACCCTCGGAGCTGAGGGTTTGTACCAGTAGCTATGTGTTTAATCTCTCTCTCTCTCTCGTGATCTATATCATGGGCTTTGTTAATATAGTTGGATCATATGATCTTTCTCCCCTCTATACTCTTGTTGTGATGAATTGAATCTTTACCCTTTGAAGTTTTGTCATGTCGGATTGAATGTTTAGATCTGAGAACACATGATGTATGTCTTGCGGTATGAATATTTGAGGTGACATTGGGGTATCGTATTGATTCACTTGATATACGTTATGGCACTCAACTTGCGGATTCCCGTGGTGACATTGGGGTAATCTATACATAGGGATTGATGCACGTTTTTATTATCTTTTCTCTGTTTGAAACTTTGGGATCTCTTTGTAGTTCTTTGTGTGGATTGAGTGTTATGAATATGAATATGCTTTGGTGTTATTCTAGTACGGATTCTAGGATAGATCGAACGGAAAAAATAGCTTTGCGTTATTTTAGTACAAACTCTTGAATAGATCGAACGGAAAGAATAGCTTTGAGGTGGTTTCGTACCCTACAAACAATTCCTGTCTTTTGTTCTCCGCTACTAGGAACTCGGGAGTGATTCTTTATTGTACTTTGAGGGATAATCATATGATCCAACTATGTTAGCACTGGTGAGAGATTGCACTAGTGAAAGTACAGACCCTAGGCCTTGTTTTTAAGCATTGCAATACTGTTTTTGTGCCTGTTTACTATTTGCTACCTTGCTGTTTTTATTTATTCAGATTACAAAAATATATTTCTACCGTCAATATTACACTTTTATCACGATCTCTTCGCCGAACTAGTGCACCTATACAATTTGCCATTGTATTGGGTGTGTTGGGGACACAAGAGATTTCTTGTATTTGGTTGCAGGGTCGTTTGAGAGAGATCATCTTCATCCTACACCTACGGATTGATAAACCTTTGGTCATCCACTTGAGGGAAAATTGCTATTGTCCTACAAAACTCTGCGCTTGGAGGCCCAACACGTGTCTACAAGAATAAAGTTGCGTAGTAGACATCACCCATATACTCAGTGGCGCCTGGCTAATTATTGCGATGGATCACGTCTTCTTGTCTGTATATAGGGCACTGCTGATGTTACTAAGGAAGCAGGTGTTGTCTCGCATGGTCGCACTCTCCGGACCTATTCCAACATCCGTTGCAGGGTATTCGGGATGGATACTAGTGTGCTAGCGCCAACACCTTCTCCCTGGTTCAGTATTGATAGTCTACAATGATGGTGAAAGGCGATCCAGCTGCTGTTGACAAAACATTACTACCATTTATGAGAAGCAACTGTATCTATACCTCGGACATTGCTTTGCTTCCCTACCGTGGCTATCATAATATGGGTATTAAAATAGGCCGCTTCAGCCTAGATGATCAGTCCTGCGCTGGTCTCGAGATTGACAGTAGCTGGCCCTTCCTAGAGAATCACTTCTGGTTCAAAGCAAGTGTTTCCAACGCCAACGAGTGGTTGACCTGAAGTTCATTTCATCGCTTTCTTATTTGTTGTGTGAGAAAAACTTTACTTTACTAGAATTTTTTGTTGGAAATGACCTATAATCCAACATGTATCCTCATTGTCGTTGTGGGTTGATGACTTTTTGTATGTAATCAATGATACATTTGCATATGCATCCATCAACTCACGCCTGCTAGTGGTGTCCATATGAACAGTGCTAGTGATTTTAGTTGCAGAAATTAGATAGTGCTAGTGATTTTTAGCTACATATTTTGACAAATCGCGTTGTTACAAGGTTGACAAATGGCAATGTTACTAGATAAAAAATGTCAATCTTTCCAGTTTGACAAATGGCAACATACCCAATATGACAGATGCAAATCTTACCCAATTGTTTCTATGTGGTTGCACACAGGTCATCCAAAACAACCGTTTGCGTTGAAGGGATGCACAAATCCTACACTACGAATTTTCCCTTGACTTAAGGGGGAAGACCATAGCTCTCACTTTGCATACGGGTGTTCTATCTAAAATGTTTGCGATCAAGAGCTACATAAATCCTGCTCGGCACATTTTCCCTTGGCTTCCTGGGGAAGCTGTCGGTTTGCATACAGTGTTCTAACTAAAACATTTGCGATGAGTGTTTTATATTTAAAAACCATTGACCTTTTTTTCAAAAGAAAATCGTTTGATAAGTCTGTACATTAAGAGAGAAAAACGCAAGTTCGTTCAAACCATATCATTCATTCAGTCACACTACGAATTTATATTCATATGATCGAGAATTCGAGATACAGTATTAAACCCCAAAAAAACTATTTCCGGCGGCGGCGGAGGCGGCGTGCCGCGCCGTCGTTGTCGTTGTCGTCCTCCGGGACGCCGTTGTTGAAGTCTTAAAGGCAGCACAAAATGTTCTTCACTTGTAAATCAAACATCATGTCATCGCGCGATCGACGGGCGGGGCGTGGGAGGACGGCAACTAGCGCCGCTGAGAGGTAGCGGTCGACGGCAGCGTCCCATGCCGCTGAGGGAGGCGCGCGCATGAGCACGGGCACGGTGGGTGCAGCCAAACGCACGGGGACCGGTGCCGCGGTGGGTGGAGGGGCGCGTACGGGCAGGGCACGGGCGCGGCAGGTGCAGCCAAACGCACGGGGGCCGGCGCCATGGTGGGTGGAGGGGCTCTCACGAGCATGGATATGGGCGCTGGCGCTGGCATGTACATGAGCTCGCGCAGGTCCGTGGATTCCTCACTGACGCCCGCGGCTTCCAGCTCTGCGATAGTGCTCGACGACCAGCCCGTCAATGCTACGGGGATGGTCGCTGGCGCGGGCGCGGGGATGGGAGCTGGGACGGGAGCGGGGGCAGCAACCGCAGCGGCCAGCTCATTCTGGGCCATGTCCATGAGGCCCCATTCCTCCTTATTTTCTATCTCCCCCGGCTCAGAGTCGACTTCATCAAACTTGAAGACTAGTGGCAGACGATCATTCTGCGCCATGGCGTTGGTGGAGGTCTGCGGGAGGGACGGGAATGGTAGGCGAACAGTAAGGCCACCCGTATTAAACAGTGGCTCGGGCGTCATTAATGGAGAGGAAGGCGGGCAGCCATGGAAGTCAAAGGGCTCGCTTCCCAATGAGCCTGCGCAGCAGACAACTGGCACGCTTCCCGATGAGCCTCGGCATTGGAGGACAACTTGCACGCCTCTCGGTCAGCCTGCACACCGGGCTCCGCTCGCACGCCTCCCGTTCAGTCAAGGTCAAGCAGCTTTCCGCACGTCACCTCCTATAGTCATTAAAACGAAGACACGTGGCGTCACGTGAATGGTTAACAGAACGCACATGATTTGAATTATAGAAACGTTTGAGATATTAAAGTGGCTGGTATTTTTTTCAAAATGCCTTTGTTGGCTGTTATTAGAGTGCGCCTTCTCTCAAAATGGACACGAAAAATACCACAACATGTCGGGTGCCATTCCATGATAGCATTCCAAGTTTCATGAATTTCAGACGAGTTTTGGATTTACTAGAATTTAAAAACAAAGTATCTCAACGTTTTCCCGGCAATCAACGGTGCCTTGGTGTTTGAAATTCATTCCCATTTCTTGCATGGGACCTAAGCATGCACCCAAGGACACATATTTGATTTTCAACCAATTTATATGCATTAGAGCATGTGCATGTAGTTCAAATTTGAATTATGCACATAAATGCATTGAAAACTCAATTAATGCATAAAAATGTCCAAACAAACCTCGAAAAATCCCAAAAATTGACACAACACTCCTGTTGTTCTATGTTGACACGAGAAATTTTTTGAAAGCAATAAGAGGCAATGGATATCGTTTTGTCCCGAAAGGTGGGACATTCCCTACCGAAACCATGAGGCTTGTTGTGAGAAGCTCTGGTTTTTGAGAAGCATATCCCCAAACCTGCTCCAAATGGAACAAAAAATTTACCACGACATGTTGATGCCGCTCCATGATAGTATGCCAAGTTTCATGAATTTCAGACGAGTTTTGGATTTACTAGAATTTAAAAACCAGGTATCTCAATGATTGCGGCCGAGTGACCGTGGCAGGGTGTTTGACATTCATTCCCATTTCTTGCATGGGACCTAAGCATGCAACCAAGGGCACAAATTTGAATTTTCAACCAATTTATATGCATTAGAGCATGTGCATGTAGTGCAAATTTAAATTATGCACATAAATGCATTAATCCATAAACATGTCGAAACGAACCCCGAAAAATCACAAAAATTGACACAACACTCCTGTTGTTCTATGTTTACACGAGAAATTTTTTGAAAGCAATAAGAGGCAATGTATATCGTTTACCGAAACCATCAGGCTTGTTGTCAGAAGCTTTGGTTTGTGAGAAGCATATCCCCAAACCTGCCCCAAATGGGACAAAAATTTTACCACGACATGTTGATGCCGCTCCATGATAGCATAGCAAGTTTCATGAATTTCAGACGGGTTTTGGATTTACTAGAATTTAAAAACCAGGTATCTCAATTTTTGCGGCCGAGTAACCGTGGCAGGTTGTTTGACATTCATTCCCATTTCTTGCATGGGACCTATAAGCATACAACCAAGGGCAAAGATTTTAATTTTCAACCAATTTATATGCATTAGAGCATGTGCATGTAGTTCAAATTTGAATTATGCACATAAATGCATTGAAAACTCAATTAATGCATAAAAATGTCCAAACGAACCTCGAAAAATCATAAAAATTTACACAACACTCCTGTTGTTCTATGTTGACACGAGAAAATTTTTGAAAGCAATAAGAGGCAATGGATATCGTTTCGTCCCCAAAGGTGGGATGTTCCCTACCGAAACCATCAGGCTTGTTGTGAGAAGCTCTGGTTTGTGAGAAGCATATCCCCAAACCTGCCCCAAATGGGATATATTTTTTACCACAGCATGTTGATGCCGCTCCATGATAGCATAGCAAGTTTCATGAATTTCAGACGAGTTTTGGATTTACTAGAATTTAAAAACCAGGTATCTCAATGTTTGCGGCCGAGTGACCGTGGCAGGTTGTTTGACATTCATTCCCATTTCTTGCATGGGACCTATAAGCATGCAACCAAGGACACATATTTGAATTTTCAACCAATTTATATGCATTAGAGCATGTGCATGTAGTTCAAATTTGAGTTATGCGTATAAATGCATTGAAAACTCAATTAATGCATAAACGTATAAAAATGTCCAAACGATCCCCGAAAAAATCCAAAATTTAACACGACACTCCTGTTGTTCTATGTTGACACTAAGAACAAAATTGGAAGCACTAGTAGAAAGAGGCCCATTTGTCCCGGTTCCAGAGGCCCATTTGTCCCGGTTCAGGAACCGGGACTAAAGGGTCGGGACTAAAGCCCAATACCTTTAGTCCCGGTTCGCTTACGTACCGGGACAGATGTGGCTCCACGGGGCCGCTACGGCGAGCCCAGGCAGGAGGGCCTTTAGTAACACCAACCGGGACCAAAGAGCATCCACACGTCAGCAGCTCAGGAGCTGGGGTTTTTGTTTTTTTTGAAGGGGGGGGGTTGGGGTTTTGGAGGGTTAATTTGGGGGTTTCATATATTGTGATAGCTAGCTAATAGCTAGAGAGAAGTGACCTCTCTTATCTCCGTGCTTAGTCGACGCTACATACTATACGTATAGAGAGGACTCGACACGCTAGCTAGTAAGAAAATGAAGGAAACCATTAAGTACAGAAGATCGTCATGATGAACATATACAGAGAGAAGTGATCGACCTCTCCTTCTTCGAGTGATTGGTCGAACAACAAGTTTTCGTATATCTATCCGACGCTACTAGCTACATATATACAATATAAGATCTCTTACAATCCCTAACATCTGAAGTCAAGTTCCACATGGTATTCTCCTGCTTTACTGATGACGTGGTCAAGAAAGAATCCCGCCAATTCCTCTTGAATTGCTTTTATGCGATCATGTGGTAGGAGTTCATCGCGCAACTGCCAGAGCTAAATTCAAGAAGAGGGTCAATACATGTGTATGAATAAAACTGGTCAACACAAATGATGGTAATAAAATAAAATTGTGAATATTTTTGCTTACACACTTCATATTCTTTTTCAGAGTAGCCCCACTTATTAGAGGCCGTCGCATTGTAGATGAACTCGCAAACGTAGTATCCACAGAAATCATTCCCTCTTTCCTGCCACAAGGACTTTACGAGAAATAGAGGTCAATCAAACTGATAAGCAAGCATGCTAAATGGTATTGATTAAACTAGCTAGAATCAATGGGAGATGCGCGGAACTAGGTAGTAGTACTTACTTTTGGGTGTTTAAATTTCAGCTCGGTCGACAGTCTCGGAGAAATTGCGGTGAACTCTTTCCAGACCCTGCCAGACAAAGAAAATAATTACTTGATATCAGGAAATGAACAAAGTTGCCGATATGGTGCGATAATGATCGACTGAACTTACTTCTGGAGCATTTCAGTCATGTTCGCATACTCCTGGGGATCTTTTCGTCTCGAGTCTAAGACGGTTACTAGTCCCTGCTCAAGCTTAATCTCTAGGAAAATAAAGTGGTAGCTGCGCACGCATGCATAACTCATCAGTTACATTACTATAACCTCGAGTAATAAGGGAAACCGAATATGCACGAGACAGTAACACTCACTTGAAGTTGTAAGGAAAGAGTATTTTATCTTTGCTTTGATTTTTGAGCAACGATTTGAGCAAGTTGTCCTCTGTTTCTGAGACATTCCTTTTAACCATCCATTCATGTATGATATTTGGCTTAATGAACCCAATGTCATAGATTTGTGCTTTTTTGCATTCGACGTTATTCAATCTGCATAATATAGTGAGGATAATTATATATACATGCAATGAAAGAGCTGAGCTATATATAGAGGGACTTAATTACAGAAAGTAGTACTTACAAACAGTAGTGAGCCACGAGTGATTTGTCGAGGGCCTTTAGATTGTAGAACTGGAAAAACTCATCAAAATCAACAGTTAACAGTTCTTGTCCAATGTGTTGGGGAACACAGTAATTTCAAAAAAATATCCTACGATCACGCAAGATCTATCTAGGAGATGCATAGCAACGAGATGGGAAGAGTATGTCCACGTACCCTCGTAGACCGAAAGCGGAAGCGTTTTATCAACGCGGTTGATGTAGTCGTACGTCTTCACTTTATGACCGATCCAAGTACCGAACGCACGGCACCTCCGAGTTCAGCACACGTTCAGCTCGATGACATCCCTCGTACTCTTGATCCAGTTGAGGCCAAGGGAGAGTTTCGTCAGCACGACGACGTGGTTACGGTGATGATGAAGTTACCGGCACAGGGCTTCGCCTAAGCACTACGACGATATGACCGAGGTGTGTAACTGTGGAGGGGGGCACCGCACATGGATAAAAGATCAACTTGTGTGTTCTAGGGTGCCCCCTGCCCCTGTATATAAAGGATGGAGGGAGGAGGAGGACGGCCCTCATAGGGCGCGCCCAAAGTGTGGAGTCCTACTAGGACTCCCTAGTCCTAGTAGGATTCCACCTCCCACATGGAATAGGAAAAGGGGAAGGGAGAAGGAGAAGGAAGGAAGGGGTTGGCCCCCTTCCCTAGTCCAATTCGGACCAGCCCATGGGGAAGGGGCGCGGCCACCTTTGAGACCTTTCTCTCCTTTCCCGTATGGCCCATTAGGGCCCAATACGAATTCCCGTAACTCTCCGGTACTCCGAAAAATACCCGAATCACTTGGAACATTTCCGATGTCCGAATATAGCATTCCAATATATTAATCTTTACGTCTCGACCTTTTTGAGACTCCTCGTCATGTCCGTGATCTCATCTGGGACTCCGAACTACCTTCGGTACATCAAAACACATAAACTCATAATACCGATCATCATCTAACCTTAAGCGTGCGGACCCTATGGGTTCGAGAACTATGTAGACATGATCGAGACAATCTCCAGTCAATAACCAATAGCGGGACCTGGATGCCCATATTGGCTCCTACATATTCTACGAAGATCTTTATCGGTCAAACCGCATAACAACATACGTTATTCCCTTTGTCATCGGTATGTATCATCATACCTAGATTCGATCGTCGGTATCATCATACCTAGTTCAATCTCGTTATCGGCAAGTCTCTTTACTGGTTTTGTAATACTTTATCCCGCAACTAACTCATTAGTCACATTGCTTGCAAGGCTTAGAGTGATGAGTATTACCGAGAGGCCCCAGAGATGCCTCTCCGAAACACGGAGTGACAAATCCTAATCTCGATAAATACCAACCCAACAAAAACACCTTCGGAGACACCTGTAGAGTATCTTTATAATCACCCTTTTACGGTGTGACGTTTGATAGCACACAAAGTGTTCCTATGGTATCCGGGAGTTGCATAATCTCATAGTCAAAGGAATATATATATAAGTCATGAAGAAAGCAACAACAATGAAACTTAACGATCATTTATGCTAAGCTAACTGATGGGTCTTGTGTAGGAGATACGCCCTAGACGCAGTAACATCAGTTATTTAGTATCTCCGAGTTTGTAATGAATGTTTAGCTTCCATGCTATAACTGCAATGATTCTCGAGTCTGCAATATCCACGAGGCTCGAAGGGAAACTCATGTGCACGTGTGGCACCTAAACGGTAAAATGTGTTCCTAGTCTTGCCTCTAAGACTGGCTCAAGTATTGCATGATGATCCTATTTTCCTGATCATGGGAATGTCGATGCTGGCAATTTTGAGGGCACGATGTTAGTAGAACACTTGTGTTGAATCGACCCAAATTAAGGTTATGCTATGAGATATTTTCGTCACAAGTTAATCACACAGAGATGGTTAACGTTTGCATGATTCCTTAGACCATGAGAGTATCGAGTTTCTTCATGCTTGCTTCATGAACTTTGGGGTTTGTTAAATGTCATCCGTAAATGGGTGGCTATTACGGCGGCTTACGGGTTCATGGAAACGTATGTCAAGTAACTTGATAGCTCAAGATTGGGATTTGCTCCTCCGACGATGGAGAGATATCTCTGGGCCCTCTCGGTGTTACGGTATCCATCATCGTCTGGCCAGACACTTTGTGATTTGATCACCGGGATGCCGGAACACGGTAACGAGAAAAGAGAACAATACCGCTAACGAGGTAACTGGCATAGTGGACAAGTTGTTGATTCACGGGAATGCCAACATGTATCACCTCGGGTATTTGTAACATATCACGAAGCAACAGGAATAGCACACGACAATTCGAGGTTCACTCGAATATTCATTCGTGTGGGTATAGGGGTCAATATGGGTGTCCACGGCTCCGATGTTGATCATTGATCGGAAAGAGTTCCGGTCATGTCTATACTTCACCGAACCTATAGGGTCACACGCTTAAGGGTCATCTATCTGCTGAATACTAGACAGGGAGTCGGAGAGAAATTCGCCGGAAAAGTTTCAGAGAAGACGGGAAAAGTTCCTGAGAGACTGCCGAAATTGTTTCGGAGAAAAACGAAAATGTTTCTAATTTAAACCACCATGCGAAAATGTTTTGGAACATGTCCAGAATAATTTTAGAGGGTGTCGGAAATGTTCTGGGACTTTTTGAAATTTTTTAGAAGAAATGGTCGCGGAAAACATCTTGTCCCAGCGTGAGGGGACAAGATCCCACGGTTCTTGGGAGCTGTTTTTGGGCTGTTTTGGGGCGCCCCCCTTAGAGGGGGCAGCCCCTTGTGGCTGGACAAAGGTGTTGGGGGGGCCCCCATGGTGGGGGGGCAGCCCCCACAAATGGTGGAAAGTGTTGGGAGATGGTGGAGCCCCATGTGGCAACACCATGCACGAACGATCTCCTCCGACTCTTCTTCCGCTGCGCTTCGAGTCGGTACGGATCAGATCAAACCTTGTATGCAGTCTCCATAGTGATCCTGGGCGTGCTCGTAGTACCGAATTTTTTTGTTTTTTGTCGCGTTCCCCTACAGTGGCATCATGAGCCGTGCTATACGTAGATCCAGGTTACGATCTAGAATACATGGAGATGTATGGGTATTGCATAATATAATTTTGGAGTAGATGATGCTGAAAATTATTTATGCGGGTGGCAGATGAAATATGTTACCCGATGTTCCCATTGATTCCCTTGAATTTGCGTACTCCTGATCTTGACGGCATGATGGAATCTCACAAAGTTCTAGCAATCCGCGATCCTTTCATGCTGCTCCTGAGTATGTTGATTGACAGATCAACGAAGTGCTAACAGTTCTTTGGGTTCCACCATAGTTAAAGAAAGATGGATGTTTCATAGACAAAAGGGCAATGCAGATATGATCTGCACGGGGGTCATGCGTATGACGAAGTTTAGTATGGGGTTCGAGATTTTATTATCTCGTGCTTCATACACCCCGCAAAGTTAATCTAGCGACTTGAATAATCATACTTGATGATAAACGTTGGTAGCTGCGGTTTAGCTCAAAACCTTAGAAGCCACGTAAAATAAATTTTTGCATAAACCAATTAGAGGCGTCTAACTTGGTTTTGCAGGATAGCATATGATGTGGTATAGCAGTGCTCATATTAATTCGATTATGTATGAGATGACTATATGATGTAAATTTATTAACATGACCTGCGTGTCATGATTCGGCATGATGGCTGGAGCCATATGATTGCACTTTAATGACCTGTGAGTCAACCTTCTGTGATGCACTTATTTTATTAGCTATAGAGATAGTAATATTATCCGGTGCATCGACAAGGTGGTGGCAATCGTCGTGAAGGTGAACACCGACACGAATGCCGAAGACGAAGAAATACTTGACTTCTTCGTCAAAAGGGGCTATACCATATCATGCTATTTTGAATTGCCTGAGATGTTTATCCCTCTTGATGCACCCTTCTTGATTGCGCGGTAGTCGCTTTTATTAGGGTGATCTCTCACTTAAAATATCAAAGTAGTTAGTGTTCCCCCAAGTGTAGCACCGTCTGAAATTCGTATCCTTTCGGGGTGTGCCATGTACACATGAGCACGAACGAATCGAGAGGAATGAGGCGGGTGAGGTCAGACCTTGCAGCAAGATCACTTGGTTGTCTTTGACGTTCATGCAGGAGAGTCCTGAGCTCGGAACACGCCCATCGAAAGATGAACAAGAATCACATAAGAGATGTGATCGGCAAGTTGGCCTACCGATTGAAATTCATGTCATCAGTGATGAACCCGTCAATGGCATTGAATTGAAATGTGGATCTTGAATCACTCACAATCAATTTTGAGAGATATTGATTTGAGTGGGAGCACACTTTAGAATAAAAATTGTTTATTCACCAGTGCAAATATCATTATGAACAAAGTCTAAGTGAAACTTGTGTTTTCCGTTGTAGATCAAATGGCTCGCAACAACGCGTTCAACTTAGGCCCGATGTTAGAGAAAGAGAAGTTAGCTACGACTGGGAAAACTATGCGGACTGGGTCCGCAACCTGAGGATTATCCTCAGGAGCGCTAAGAAATTGTATGTGCTTGAAACCACTCTTCCAGCTGAACCGGCGGCAGGAGCCCCGGTAGATGAACAAAATGTCTGGGCCACTAAGGATGATGATCACAACTTAGTGCAGTGCCTCATGCTAGCTTGCATGAGTCCAGAGCTTCAAAAACGTTTTGAATTCCATAAACCCCGTGATATGATCCGGGAATTGGATGCTCTGTACAAGGAAACCGCAAAGTCTAAACGATTTGATATCATGAAGGCTTTGATGGAATGCAAGATGGCTGAGGGTAGTTCAGTTGGCGAACCAGTGGTCAAAATGATTGGCTATGGTGAAAGTCTTAACACCCTAGAATTTCCACTTCCACCTGGCCATATGATGGACATGTTGCTTTCTTCACTCCCCCCGTCTTACGACGGTTTTGTCATGAACTACAACATGAGTGGGATGAAGAAGACACCGGAAGAGGTGCTCGCCATGCTGAAAACCGCGGAAGGAGGACTACGGAAAAATCGCAAGCAAGTGTTGCTTGTGAATAAAACCGCTAGTTTCAAAAATAAAGGCAAGCCAAAGAAGGGAAGGGCGCTGGTAAGACCGGCTCCTAAAGCAACTCGAAGGGCGGAGCCAAGAGTGAAACTGAGTGCTTCTACTGCGAGGGCACAGGACACTGGAAGAGAAACTGCAGGAAGTATCTGGAAGATAAGAAGTGCGGGAAAACTGGAAAAGGTATAACTGTTATACAAGTTAATGTCATTGACGTTTTGCTTGCTAGCGAAAATTTGAAGTCTTGGGTATTTGATACCGGATTAGTTGCTCACATTTTCAACTCGATACAGGGACTTCAGAAGGTGTGCAGGCTGGCAAAGAATGAAGTCGTGATGCGTGTTGGGAACGGCGCTGGGATCGCCGCTCAATCCGTCGGCATTATGCCTCTACGTCTCCCTTCAGGATTTATTTTGGAACTAAGTAACTGTTATTTTGTTCCGGCATTGTGTAGAAACATTATCCCAGATCATGTTTAGTATGCGATGGGTGTTCGTACAAGTCTGAGAACAATGGTTGTTCACTTTATTGTAAGGATATGTTTTATGGATTTGCACCCATTGTTGGGGGCCTTTTCATTCTAAATCTTGAATGTGAAAATGATGTCTTTAACGTGAATACTAAACACCTTAAGAAGGCTGATACCACCACCACATTCATGTGGCACTGTCGGCTTGGCCACATCGGAAAGAAACGCATGAAAAAACTACATAAAGATGGAGTTTTACCGCCTTTTGATTTTGAATCATTTGACACATGTGAAGCTTGCCTGATGGGGAAAATGACCAAGACGCCGTTCACGGGTCATCCTGAACGGGCGAGTGAATTGTTGGAGATAATACATAGTGATGTATGTGGTCCAATGAGCACAGTCGCACGGGGTGGGTATTTCTACTTCGTGACTTTTACTGATGACTTGAGTAGGTATGGATATATCTACTTAATGAAACATAAGTCGGAAACTTTTGAAAAGTTCAAAGAATTTCAGAATGAGGTAGAAAATCATTGTAACAAAAAGATTAAATTTCTGCGGTCTGATTGCGGAGGCGAATATCTTAGTCATGAGTTTGGCCAACATCTGAGTGACCGTGGAATCGTTTCACAGCTTACGCCTCCCGGAACTCCGCAGAGAAATGGAGTATCGGAACGACGTAACCAAACCTTGTTGGACATGGTAAGGTCGATGATGTCTCTTACAAATCTTCCGATATCTTTTTGGGGTCACGCACTGGAAACTGCTGCTCACACACTTAACAGAGCACCGTCTAAGTCAGTAGAGACAACACCATATGAGTTACGAAACGGGAAGAAACCCGGTTTGTCGCATCTCAGGATTTGGGGTTGTGAGGTATACGTAAAACGTTTACAACCTACCAAACTTGAGCCCAGATCAGACAAATGTTACTTTGTAGGTTATCCCAAGGAAACAATTGGGTATTCCTTCTACCACCCGTCCGATAACAAAGTGTTTGTTGCCAGGAATGGACAATTTCTTGAGAAAGAGTTTCTCACCAAAGAATTAAGTGGGAAGACAGTGCAACTTGATGAGATTGGTGAATCTTTGGTAACCGTTGATATGGCTAAGGAGCCAAAAGAAATTCCGGTAATTATCCCTACAACCGAGCCGGAAGTTGTCGCATATGATGCGGAGACTTCAGACAATGTTGTAACTGAACCGCGCAGATCAGGTAGGGCTATCCAGCCACCTGAATGGTTTCATAACAAAATCTTCATTCTTGAAGACGATGAACCTGCGCACTACAAGGAAGCGATGGCGGGGCACAACTCAAAGGAATGGCACAACGCCATGAAATCCGAAATGGAATCCATGTACGAAAACCAAGTTTGGAACTTGGAAGAACTTCCAGAAGGCATGAAGCCAATTGGTTGTAAATGGATTTTCAAAAGAAAGACAGACGCGGATGGTAACATTACTATCCACGAAGCTAGACTTGTCGTGAAGGGGTTCACGCAAGTTCCAGGAGTGGACTACGACGAGACCTTCTCGCCTGTAGCTATGCTTAGGTCTGTTCGGATATTACTAGCAATTGCTGCTTATTTCAATTATGAAATAAGGCAGATGGATGTCAAAACGGCCTTCCTAAATGGAAACCTCAAAGAGGATGTATACATGATACAGCCAGAAGGTTTTGTCGTTCATAAGGATGCTGGAAAGGTATGCAAACTTCAGAAATCTATTTATGGTCTGAAGCAAGCATCAAGGAGCTGGAACATTCGTTTTGATGAAGTGATCAAAGAGTTTGGCTTCGTCAGGAATGACGAAGAATCTTGTGTTTACAAGAAGTTTAGTGGGAGCGCAAAAGCATTTCTGATCTTGTATGTAGATGGCATATTGCTGATTGGAAATGACGTAAATTTTCTTGGCAAAATAAAAGACTCATCGAAGAAGAGTTTTTCAATGAAAGACTTGGGCGAAGCGGCATATGTATTGGGCATCCGAATCTATCGAGATAGATCAAAATGCCTGATAGCACTTAGCCAAAGCACGTACATTGACAAGGTGTTGAAAAGGTTCAACATGGAGAACTCCAAGAAGGGCCTTCTCCCCATGTCACCTGGTATAGTGCTTTGCAAGAATCAGTGTCCTAGGACTCTCGATGAGCGAGTACAAATGAATGATGTTCCATATGCCTCGGCAGTTGGTTCTATTATGTATGCCATGCTATGTACAAGACCGGACGTTTCCTATGCACTAAGTGTTAGCAGCCAGTACCAAGGTGATCCAGGATTGGAACACTGGTCCGTAGTCAAGGGTATTCTTAAGTACCTCAGAAGGACCAAGGATTTACTCCTTGTGTACGGAGGTGATGAAGAGCTCATTGTAAGTGGATACACTGATGCAGGCTTCATGACTGACCCAGATGACTTCAAATCTCAATCAGGCTATGTTTTCATATTGAACGGTGGCGCAGTAGATTGGAAAAGTTCCAAACAAAAGACTGTGGCGGATTCTACAACGGAGCCGGAATATGTTGGAGCTTCCGAATCCTCCAAGGAGGCGGTTTGGATCAAGCAATTTCTTGAAGACCTTGGTGTGGTTCCAAGTGCTCTGGACCCGGTGGAGATCTATTGTGATAATAGTGGCGCCGTGGCTCAGGCAAGGGAGCCAAGTTCGCACCATAAGACAAGACATATTCAACGCAAATATAAACTCATTCGACATCATGTCGAAGAAGGTTTAGTGAAAGTACACAAAGTTCACACGGATCTGAATGTGTCAGACCCTATGACAAAGCCTCTACCACGAGCAAAGCATGAGCAGCACCGGATAGCCATTGGTGTTAGGGAAGCCATGTAACTGGATTATGACTGTAGTGCAAGTGGGAATCTGTAGGAGATATGCCCTAGAGGCAGTAACATCAGTTATTTAGTATCTCCGAGTTTGTTATGAATGTTTAGCTTCCATGCTATAACTGCAATGATTCTCGAGTCTGCAATATCCACGAGGCTCGGAGGGAAACTCATGTGCACGTGTGGCACCTAAACGGTAAAATGTGTTCCTAGTCATGCCTCTAAGACTGGCTCAAGTATTGCATGATGATCCTGTTTTCCTGATCATGGGCATGTCCATGCGGGCAATTTTGAGGGCACGATGTTAGTAGAACACTTGTGTTGAATCGACCAAAATTAATGTTATGCTATGAGATATTTTCGTCGCAAGTTAATAACACAGAGATGGTTAACATTTGCATGATTCCTTAGACCATGAGAGTATCGAGTTTCTTCATGCTTGCTTCATGAACTTTGGGGTTTGTTAAATGTCATCCGTAAATGGGTGGCTATTACGGCGGCTTACGGGTTCATGGAAAAGTATGTCAAGTAACTTGATAACTCAAGATTGGGATTTGCTCCTCCGACGATGGAGAGATATCTTTGGGCCCTCTCGGTGTTACGGTATCCATCATCGTCTGGCCAGACACTTTGTGATTTGATCACCGGGATGCCGGAACACGGTAACGAGAAAAGAGAACAATACCGGTAACGAGGTAACTGACATAGTGGACAAGTTGTTGATCCACGGGAATGCCAACATGTCTCACCTCAGGTATTTGTAACATATCGCAAAGCAACAGGAATAGCACACGGCAATTGGAGGTTCACTCGAATATTCATTCGTGTGGGTATAGGGGTCAATATGGGTGTCCACGGCTCCGATGTTGTTCATTGATCGGAAAGAGTTCCAGTCATGTCTATACTTCACCGAACCTATAGGGTCACATGCTTAAGGGTCATCTATCTGCTAAATACTAGACAGGTAGTCTGAGAGAAATTCGCCGGAAAAGTTTCGGAGACGACAGGAAAAGTTCCTGAGAGACTGCCGAAATTGTTTCGGAGAAAAACGAAAATGTTTCTAAATTAAACCACCATGCCGAAAATGTTTTGGAACATGTCCAGAATAATTTTAGAGGGTGCCGGAAATGTTCTGGGACTTTTCAAAAATTTTCAGAAGAAATAGTCGCGTAAAACATCTTGTCCCAGCGTGAGGGGACAAGATCCCATGGTTCGTGGGAGCCGTTTTTGGGCTGTTTTGGGGCGCCCCCCTTAGAGGGGGCAGCCCCTTGTGGCTGGACAAAGGTGTTGGGGGGCCCCCCATGGTGGGGGGGGGCAGCCCCCACAAATGGTGGAAAGTGTTGGGAGATGGTGGAGCCCCATGTGGGAACACCATGGACAAGGGAACATGTTTTCTCCATGTTTGGTGGGAACATGTTTTCCTTGTTTGGTGGGTGCATGTTTAGTGGGCTGAAATTTCAGCCCCCCTCTACCCCTTCCACCACTATATAAGTAGGAGGTGAGGTGCTCTCCAACCCACTCCAACTCTCTCACAAATGCCATGCATGATCTGGCTTTCTTTTCTCCTCCCACGAAATAGTTTCGTAGAGCCGAAAGGTTGTCTGGGTTCCGGCAGGTACTAGTTCTGGACGGCGAATCCCTGCCGGATAGCTGACACTGTATGTGTGCAACCCCATAGAGAGGTCATAGGTTCGATCTTTTGCCCGAGGGTACGTTCGAGTGTCCTCCCGAAGGGCTGTCCGAGTCTCCGTTCGAGTTTCGAGGGTCCTCCCGAACGGCTGTCCGTGACATCATCCGGGGGACTATCCGGCAAGGGAGTACATCCTCGTGGTTGGGAGGTTGTAAATCCTAGCTGTGGGGATCTGCACCAACGATCTCCTCCGACTCTTCTTCCGCTGCGCTTCGAGTCGGTACGGATCAGATCAAACCTTGTATGCAGTCTCCATAGTGATCCTGGGCGTGCTCGTAGTACCGAATTTTTTTGTTTTCTGTCGCGTTCCCCTACATCTTGTCCATCACATCATTCTCCAATGATGTGATCCCATTCATCAAATGACATTACTTGTCTATGGCTAGGAAACATAACCATCTTTGATAAACGAGCTAGTCAAGTAGAGGCATACTAGGGACACTTTGTTTGTCTATATATTCACACATGTATCATGTTTCCAGTTAATACAATTCTAGCATGAATAATAAACATTTATCATGAATTAATGAAATAAATAATAACTTTATTATTGCCTCTAGGGCATATTTCCTTCAGTCTCCCACTTGCACTAGAGTCAATAATCTAGATCAGATTGCCATGTGATTTAACACGAATAGTTCACATCACCATGTGATTAACACCCATAGTTCACATCGCCATGTGATCAACACTCAAAGGGTTTACTAGAGTCAATAATCTAGTTCACATAGCTATGTGATTAACACCCAAGAATAATAAGGTGTGATCATGTTTTGCTTGTGAGAGAAATTTAGTCAACGGGTCTGCCATATTCAGAGCCGTATGTATTTGCAAATTTTCTATGTTTACAATACTCTGCATGGAGCTACTCTAGCTAATTGCTCCCACTTTCAATATGTATCTCGATCGAGACTCAGAGTCATCCAGATCAGTGTCAAAGCTCGCATCGACGTAACTCCTTACGACGAACTCTTTATCACCTCCATAACCGAGAAATATTTCCTTAGTCCTCTTAGGTAACTAAGGATAACTTTGATCGCTGTCCAGTGATCTACTCTTAATCACTATTGTACTCCTTTGCCAAACATATGGCAAGGTACACAATAGGTCTGGCATATAGCATGGCATAGTTTATAGAACCTATGGCTGAGGCATAGGGAATGACTTTCATTCTCTTTCCATTTTCTGCCGTGGTCGGGTTTTGAGTCTTACTCAACTTCATACCTTACAACTCAGGCAAGAACACCTTCTTTGATTGATCTATTTTGAACTCCTTCAAAATCAAGGTATGTACTCATCAAAAGTCTTATCAAGCGTCTTGATCTATCTTTATAGATCTTGATGCCCAATATGTAAGTAGCTTCACTGAGGTCTTTCTTTTGAAAAACTCCTTTCAAACACTCCTTTATGCTTTCCAGAAAATTCTACATCATTTTTGATCAACAATATGTCATCCACATACACTTATCAGAAAGGTTGTAGTGCTCCCATTCACTTTCTTGTAAATACAGGCTTCTCTGAAAATCTGTATAAAACCATATGCTTTGATCAACTCATCAAAGCGTATATTCCAACTCCGAGATGCTTGCACCAGTCCATAGATGGATCGCTGAAGTTTGCACACTTTATTAGCACCTTTAGGATCGACAAAACCTTTTTGGTTGCATCATATAGAACTCTTCTTTTAAGAAATCCATTAAGGACTGCAGTTTTGACATCCATTTGCCAGATTTAAAAAATGCAGCAATTGCTAAAATGATTCGGACAGACTTAAGCATCGATACGAGTGAGAAAATCTCATCGTCGTCAACAATTTTAACTTGTCGAAAAACCTTTTACGACAATTCGAGCTTTGTAGACAGTAACACTACTATCAACGTCCGTCTTCCTCTTGAAGATCCATTTATTCTCAATGGCTTGCAGATCATCGGGCAAGTCCACCAAAGTCCATACATTGTTCTCATACATGGATCCTATCTCAGATTTCATGGCCTCAAGCCATTTTGCGAAATCTGGGCTCATCATCGCTTCCTCATAGTTCGTAGGTTTGTCATGGTCTAGTAACATGATTTCCAGAACAGGATTACCGTACCACACTGGTGCGGTATGTGCTCTGGTTGACCTACGAGGTTTAGTAGTAACTTGATCTAAAGTTTCATGATCATCATCATTAACTTCCTCACTAATTGGTGTAGGCATCACTGGAACTGATTTCTGTGATGAACTAATTTCCAATTCGGGAGAAGGTACAATTACCTTATCAAGTTCTACTTTCCTCCCACTCACTTCTTTCGAGAGAAACTCCTTCTCTAGAAAGGATCCATTTTAGCAACAAAAAAACTTGCCTTCGGATCTGTGATAGAGGGTGTACCCAATAGTTTCTTTTGGGTATCCTATGAAGACTTGCTTCTCCGACTTGGGTTCGAGCTTATCATGTTGAAACTTTTTTCACATAAGCATCACAGTACCAAACTTTAAGAAATGACATCTTAGGTTTCTTGCCAAACCACAGTTCATACGGTGTCATCTCAACGGATTTAGATGGTGCCCCTTTTTAACGTGAATGCAACTGTCTCTAATGCATAACCCCAAAAACGATAGTGGTAAATCGGTAAGAGACATCATAGATCGCACCATATCTAATAAAGTGTGGTTACGACATTCAGACACACCATTACACTGTGGTGTTCCAGGTGGCGTGAGTAGTGAAACTATTTCACATTGTTTTAAATGAAGGACAAACTCGTAACTCAAATATTTTACCTCTGCGATCAGATCGTAGAAACCTTTATTTTCTTGTTACGATGATTCTCCACTTCACTCTGAAATTCTTTGAACTTTTTAAATGTTTTAGACTTGTGTTTCATCAAGTAGATATACCCATATCTTGCTGAAATCATCTGTGAAGGTCAGAAAATAACGATACCCGTCGCGAGCCTCAACACTCATTGGACCGCATACATTAGCATGTATTATTTCCAATAAGTCAGTTGCTCGCTCCATTGTTCTGGAGAACGGAGTCTTAGTCATATTGCCCATGAGGCATGGTTCGCAAGCATCAAGTGATTCCAAAAGCCCATCAGCATGGAGTTTCTTCATGCGCTTTACACCAATATGACCTAAACGGCAGTTCCACAAATATGTTGCACTATCATTATCAATTTTGCATCTTTTGGCATCAATATTATGAATATGTGTATCACACGATCGAGATTCAATAAACCATTCACATTGGGTGTATGACGATAGACGGTTTTATTCAAGTAAATAGAATAACAATTATTCTCTGATTTTAAATGAATAACCGTATTGCAATAAACATGATCTAATCATATTCATGCTCAACGCAATAACATTTATTTAGGTCCAACACTAATCCTGAAGGTAGAGGGAGTATGCAATGGTGATCTTATGAACCTTGGAATCACTTCCAACACACATCATCACTTCGCCCATAACTAGTCTCTGTTCATTGTGCAACTCCTGGTTTTAGTTACTAATCTTAGCAACTGAACCGGTATCAAATACCCAGAGATTACTATGAACACTAGTAAAATACACATCAATAACATGTATATCACATATACCTTTGTTCACTTTTGCCATCCTTCTTATCCGCCAATTATTTGGGGTAGTTCCGCTTCCAGTGACCACTCCCTTTACAGTAGAAGCACCCAGTTTCAGGCTTAGGTCCAGACTTGGGCTTCTTCACTTGAGCAGAAACTTGCTTGCCGTTCTTCTTGAAGTTCCCCTACTTCTCTTTTGCCCTTTTCTTGAAACTACTGGTCTTGTTAACCATCAACAATTGATGCTCTTTCTGGATTTTCTACCTTCGTCGATTTCAGCATTACGAAGAGCTCGGGAATCGTTTTTGTCATCCCTTGCATATTATAGTTCATCACGAAGTTCTAGTAACTTGGTGATAGTGACTAGAGAATTCTGTCAATCACTATCTTATCTAGAAGATTAACTCCCACTTGATTCAAGCGATTGTAGTACCCAGACAATCTGAGCACATGCTCACTGGTTGAGATATTCTCCTCCATCTTGTAGGCAAAGTACCGTCAGAGGTCTCAACCTCTCGACACGGGCATGAGTATGAAATACTAATTTCAACTCTTGGAACATCTTGTATTCTCCGTGGCGTTCAAAACGTTTTTGAAGTCCCGGTTCTAAGCCGTAAAGCATGGTGCACTAGACTATCCAGTAGTCATCATACCGAGCTTTGTTCAACGTTCATAACGTCTGCATCTGCTCCTGCAACAGGTTTGTCACCTAGTGGTGCATCAAGGACATAATTCTTCTGTGCAGCAATGAGTATAATCCTTAGATCACGGACCGAGTCCGCATCATTGCTACTATCATCTTTCAACTTATTTTTCTCTAGGAACATATCAAAAATAAACGGGGAGCTATATCGCGAGCTATTGATCTACAACATAATTTGCAAATACTATCAAGACTAAGTTCATGATAATTTAAAGTTCAATTAATCATATTACTTAAGAACTCCACTTAGATAGACATCCCTCGAGTCATCTAAATGATCACGTGATCCATATCAACTAAACCATGTCCGATCATCACCTGAGATGGAGTAGTTTCAATGGTGAACATCTCATGTCGATCATATCTACTATATGATTCACGCTCGACCTTTCGGTCTCAGTGTTCCGAGGCCATATCTGCATATGCTAGGCTCGTAAAGTTTAACCCGAGTATTCCGCGTGTGCAAAAACTGGCTTGCACCCGTTGTATGTGAACATAGAGCTTATCACACCCGATCATCACGTGGTGTCTCGGCACGAAGAACTGTAGCAATGGTGCATACTCAGGGAGAACACTTATACCTTGAAATTTTAGTGAGGGATCATCTTATAATGCTACCGTTGTACTAAGAAAAATAAGATGAATAAAAGATAAACATCACATGCAATCAAAATATGTGACATGATATGGCCATCATCAACTTTGTGCTCATGATCTCCATGACCGAAGCATCGTCATGATCTCCATCACCGAAGCATCGTCATGATCTCCATCACTGAAGCATTGTCATGATCTCCATCGTCACCGGCATGACACCTTGATCTCCATCGTAGCATCGTTTTCGTCTCGCCAACATTACTTCCACGACTATCGCTACTGTTTAGTGATAAAGTAAAGCAATTACATGGCGATTGCATTTCATACAATAAAGCGACAACCATAAGGCTCCTGCCAGTTGCCGATAACTTTACAAAACATGATCATCTCATAAAACAACTTATATGTCATCACGTCTTGACCATATCACATCACAACATACCCTGCAAAAACAAGTTAGACGTCCTCTACTTTGTTGTTGCAAGTTTTACATGGTTGCTACGGGTTTAGAAGAACCGATTCTTACTTACGCAAAACCACAATGTGGTGTAGTGACTGCTTTTTGATCTTCCAAAAGAACCCTCTTCATTGTAACCGGTTCAACTAAAGTGAGAGAGACAGACACCCGCCAGTCACCTTTAAGCAACGAGTGCTCGCAGCGGTGAAACCAGTCTCGCGTAAGCGTACGCGTAATGTCGGTCCGGGCCGCTTCATCTCACAACACCGCCGAACCAAGTAACAACTAGTAATGGCAAGCAATATGTATACACCCACGCCCACAACTCCTTTGTGTTCTACTCGTGCATATAACATCTATGCATAGACCTGGCTCGGATGCCACTGTTGGGGAACGCAGTAATTTCAAAAAAAATCCTACGATCACGCAAGATCTATCTAGGAGATGCATAGCAACGAGACGGGAAGAGTATGTCCACGTACCCTCGTAGACCGAAAGCGGAAGCGTTTTATCAACGCGGTTGATGTAGTCGTACGTCTTCATGATCCGACCGATCCAAGTACCGAACGCACGACACCTCCGAGTTCAGCACACGTTCAGCTCGATGACGTCCCTCGTACTCTTGATCCAGTTGAGGCCGAGGGAGAGTTTCGTCAGCACGACGGCATGGTGACGGTGATGATGAAGTTACCGACGCAGGGCTTCGCCTAAGCACTACGACGATATGACCGAGGTGTGTAACTGTGAAGGGGGGCACCGCACACGGATAAAAGATCAACTTGTGTGTTTTAGGGTGCCCCCTGCCCCTGTATATAAAGGATGGAGGGAGGAGGAGGCCAGCCCTCATAGGGCGCACCCAAAGTGTGGAGTCCTAGTAGGATTCCACCTCCCACATGGAATAGGAAAAGGGGAAGGGAGAAGGAGAAGGAAGAAGGTCGGGCCCCTTCCCTAGTCCAATTCAGACCAGCCCATGGGGAAGGGGCGTGGCCACCTTTGAGACCTTTCTCTCCTTTCCCGTATGGACCATTAGGGCCCAATACGAATTCCCGTAACTCTCCGGTACTCCGAAAAATACCGGAATCACTCGGAACCTTTCCGATGTCCGAATATAGCCTTCCAATATATCGATCTTTACGTCTCGACCATTTCGAGACTCCTCGTCATGTCCGTGATCTCATCCGGGACTCCGAACTACCTTCGGTACATCAAAACACATAAACTCATAATACCGATCGTCATCTAACCTTAAGCATGCGGACCCTACGGGTTCGAGAAATCTGTAGACAAGACCGAGACAATCTCCAGAAAATAACCAATAGCGGGACCTGGATGCCCATATTGGCTCCTACATATTCTACGAAGATCTTTATCGGTCAAACCGCATAACAACATACGTTATTCCCTTTGTCATCGGTATGTTACTTGCCCGAGATTCGATCGTCGGTATCATCATACCTAGTTCAATCTCGTTACCGGCAAGTCTTTTTACTCGTTCTGTAATACTTCATCCCGCAACTAACTCATTAGTCACATTGCCTACAAGGCTTAGAGTGATGACTATTACCAAGAGGGCCCAGAGATACCTCTCCGAAACACGGAGTGACAAATCCTAATCTCGATAAATGCCAACCCAACAAAAACACCTTCGAAGACACCTGTAGAGCATCTTTATAATCACCCTTTTACGATGTGACGTTTGATAGAACACAAAGTGTTTCTCTGGTATCCGGGAGTTGCATAATCTCATAGTCAAAGGAATATATATAAGTCATGAAGAAAGCAACAACAATGAAACTTAATGATCATTTATGCTAAGCTAACTGATGGGTCTTGTCCATCACATCATTCTCCAATGATGTGATTCCATTCATCAAATGACAACACTTGTCTATGACTAGGAAACATAACCATCTTTGATAAACGAGCTAGTCAAGTAGAGGCGTACTAGGGACACTCTGTTTGTCTATATATTCACACATGTATCATGTTTCCGGTTAATACAATTCTAGCATGAATAATAAACATTTATCATGAATTAATGAAATAAATAATAAATTTATTATTGCCTCTGGGGCATATTTCCTTCACAATGAAGTCGTGGTCCTCTTTAATTCTGATCGACAAAGCATCCTTCCCAGACTCGCTGCAGGTTTTCATGTACCATTCATGGAATCTTCGCATAATCGTTGTTAGAGCAAGAGTTCCATCTTTGACGAGAGGCTTCCCGTACTGGTATTTGAATTCGTCCACCTCCATTGTATCAAAATGTGCATCGTCGAGCAGGTAATCACCATGATTGGTACCAGGCAACATCCCCGGCAAAATATTGCTAGACACCTTGAGCGGGGGGCATGATTGGTTCGCCTGTTTGCCGAGCTGGGGAATTTTTTTCCCACTTCTTCGTTCTTCTAACCTTTTATCACTGGAAGTAGTTCCCGACTGGCGCGCTTCTTGTAGTGTCTTTTTAAGAGCGCGGACATGCTTGTCATCTGGCGGAGGCAGTGGTGGTTGCTTCAGGGCATTGATAGTGCGCATCAATTTCACCGGATCTATCTTCTCCTCCGGAGGTGGATGTTTCATAGCTCTTCGCGTTTCAAAGAAGTCCTTCACTTGGGCTTCACAGATCTTCGCGTTTTCCTCCACGGTCATCTTGTATGGTAACTTCTCTAGAGGCTTGAGAGATGGACCAAATCTATATTGCCTCCCGCCTCTGGCCGTACTGCTAGACGCAGGAGCGGCGGTGTCGGGGATATACCCCGCGGTGTAACCCGGCCGTATGTATGACCCGGCCAGACTTGGTGACTCACTGGTGACCTGCCCTGACCCGGCGACTGACCAGTAACCTGCCTAGAGCTGGCGGTTCATTGGTGACCTGGCAGGCGGGTCAGAAGAGCAACAAGACTTGGAGGCCCAGAAGGCGGTTCATGGAAGGCCGGCTCGTGCTATGGTGGGCCGGCTTAAGATGAAGGGCATAAGGAATATTTCCCTTAAAAGGAAGCAAGACCCGGACTTGTATCCAGCTTGTATTACAAGATAGACTAGCCTAATCCTAGTAGGACTCCACATGTAAGCCACTCCTCCAGCTTATATAAGAGGGACAGGGCACACCAAGCGGGAAATGATTAATGAGTTCGATAAGTTAGGGTTAGACAGACAAGTCTATAGTTCTCAAGATAGAGCACCCTTGTAATTGTGATCATCATCATCAATATCAATGAAGCAGGATGTACGCTTTTACCTCCACCGTGAGGGGCTGAACCTGGGTAAAAACCTTGCATCTCTCGTCTCGGTCAACCCCTCTCAAGCTACCACATAGATGCGTTGGCCTCGCGACTATGTCCAAACACTAAGGACATCTGCCGTGTCAAATCCATGACAGTTGGCGCCCACCGTGGGGCCTGCGCACGGTGGTGTTGAGTTCTTGGAGGGCGCTATCCCAGGGATCGAGAAGTTCCGCCCAGCTTATTGAAAAATTCTCGCCGGCTCGTCGGAGAGTTCCGGGTGGCTCGTCGAAAAGTTTTGTCCGGTTCATCGAAAGATTCCACCGATTCGTCGGAAAGTTCTGGCCGGATCATTGAAAAGTTCCGACCGCCTCGACGAAAAGTTCTGTCTGAATCGACAAAGAGTTCCGACCGCCTCGACGAAAAGTTCTGTCCGAGTCGCCAAAGAGTTTCGACTTGGATTACAAGAAGGTTCCGGCCGGGTTATCCGAAGGTTCCGGCCGGGTTATCCAAAAGTTCCGGCCGGGTTATCAAGAGGTTTCAGCTCCAAAAGTTCCGGTTCAAAAAAGGCTCAGGGTCATCTATTGTTACTGGCAGTAGTAATATGCCCATCCATGCTAGTGATGGGCCTCCATATATAAGTTAATTTCTGGACCATGTTCAGATGCATCAGGTGATATCCATCCAAGTTTGTTTTATTAGCACATATTGTTTTTGTCAAAGAACAGTTTATTGCCTTGGTCTGCAATATTGTTTATGCAGGACAATTGTTCATTACAAGAGCGATGGTCGTTTCATGGATGTATAGCTCGCGCCACCATTATCATGCGCTAGCATCTGACCGTGCCATGATGCTCGATGAATATATGTGCAAAACGCCGCTTCTACGACCCAATTTATATCAACATGACGCGGTTGACTCGCCCGTCCATACGGCTTACCGCGCCCGCGATTGACTCACCCGTCCGTGCGGCTTACTGCGCCTGCAATTGCCTCGTCCGACCGTGCTGGCTTACAACGCCGCGGCCGGCTCATTTGTCTGCTCCTGCGGCCGAGTTGGCTGTGATTGATTTCAGCTTCACCGTGGTGATCATTAACTCCACGGTAGATAATTACTGGCCTGACATATCAGGTGAAATCCGTCCAGTATATTTTTATATTACATATTGCTTTCTTTTAAAAGAGCAATTACTCTAGCTTGCAAGTTCTCCAATACAGGACAAGCTATCTACTGCAAAAAGGACTATTATATCATTGAGCTGTTGAATCACTCATACTGGTTTATATTATGGTCAAATATGCAGAATCTCAAGACAACTCCGTGAGTCGTCTTAAGACTCGGTGGCTACAATGACATGAGTCAGCAAATCTTGCCAGTTTCAGTGAATTCAAGAACTCCCGGTCATTGGAGGGAAAAATAACCCGGCCCCAGAGGCTACTGCCTTATTGGCGAATATTTAAAGGCCGTCGGAAAATTTCCTGCTTAAAAAGAAGGATTCCAGTTCAAAATCCGGCTCAAGGGAAATTTTTCTCCCACAAAGCACTGAATCTTTCAATATCCGGTTCAAGGGAAATTTTTCTCCCACAAAGCACTAAATCTGTCTCTCACAAAGCTTTGAAGCTTTCAATATCCGGTGTGAAATTCTGGTTCAAAAAGAATTCATCTCTCGCAAGTTCGAGTTCTCAGAAAATTAAAGGTTGCCAAAGAGAACTTGCTGCCATGATGCGCGGTTGAAACATGGGTATCCTGCCTTATGGGCTCATCTTATTATGATCACTTGGGGGCTTCCTGCTCCTTGAGCATAGCTATGACTACCCTTCTGATCCGGCTTGTACGCCATACTTGGGGGCTTCCTGCTCATTGAGCATAGCTATGATTACCCTATTAATCCGGCTTGTACTCCTGGAATGAAATATTACTTGGGGGCTCTTTGTTCAACGGACAAGAGTTTTTATGACCCTTGTAATAGGCATAGAAGCCAGGTGTATTCACCTAAAAAAACGGGTTATCCTGCCTTTTTAAGTCTGCCACTCCGCCCAGATTGACTAGAATGACCCGCCGTACTTTTGCCAAGTCAATCTTATACAGAGCCTGAACTTGTCAAAGTTAAAACGACGATTGGTCATGCGAGGCCCGGCTTATAAGGTTGCGTGAAGGTTTAACTCAGTGGCTGTGCGGCCCTTTGAAAGCACTTGATTTGAAGGTTTGGTAGCCTGTGAAAGCCTTGTTTTTTGTCTTTGATTTATATTTGAGGCTCATCTCTTGTGACATGTTAATACATGGTTGAAAACCAATGAGGGCTATGTTGCCTTATGGTTCATATATGAATCTATTCGGCGTTTGTTAATCTGACCTGGCTTTGGACGATAAGTTGCCAGTATATGATGATTTTATGTGCTTAGAGCATTGGCTCTAAGTTTGGGATGATAACCCTTCCTAAATAGGCATGATAAGCCGGCAGTATGAATTTGTGGATAGGACGCTATGCTCTACATCTTTGGGCTGTTACCCTTACTGCATGTGGCATGTTAAGCCGGCAGTATGAACTGATTTCACATGCCATGTAGCCTTGATTATATGGCTCACAATTGAGCATCTTTGGGTTGGATAACCCGCCCTGATAGCAGACTTTAAGTCGCCAGGATATTTTGCCTTGAGCAATCAAATTGAGAATATTTCATGATTCCGAGTTAATACTGGCCCTGGATTATAATTATTAGGTCATCACCATGATGTTAAAGCTCAAGGTATATTTTGTACTTGTTATATGAAGATGCGAGGCTTGATAACCCGCCCTGGCTTTGGACGTTAAGTCGCCAGTATACTTTGGATTACGCCTTTGGAATTATGCACGTATAAATCATTGGATTATTACCCTCACTGGATGTGGCGATGCAAGCCGGCAATTTAAGCCAATTATCTAGGTATGTTTTTAAATTGATTGGATGAATATGCGAGGTTTGATAAACCGCCTTGGCTTTTTTAAATTGCCAGTATGTTTAGGCTTGAATGGCCTTAATGATAGTCTTTTCCATAATTGCATAAGACTATATTATGTTTGGGTTGTTACCCGCCCTGGCTTTTGACGTTAAGTCTCCAGGGAATATGTTGTTTAAAACTCTATGCAGGATTTGCAGAGCTATGATTTACATAAATGATTAAGTTCAAGCCCATCATCAAAAGTTGAAATTGGTGTTTCAAAAGGGTTATCAAGTACTGATTTCCACAAAGGCTATGAGCCGTCGGGTTACAAAAAATCCCGGATTACAATGTATGTGCATTAAGTCGCCATCGGCCAAGAGCCACTGAGTATTTAAACTCTATATTTACTCATCAACAGACAAGATCTTGTGATTGTTTTCACGCCAGGTTATATTCTTCCTTTAATAGCCAGATGTGGCTGGATTTTTCATTATGGTTGTTATAACCAGTATTGAATGATTGAGGTTTTCAAAGTTGCTTCAGCGCAAAGGTTATTATCTCTTCATCAATACATATGATTTATTCTACAATGGAAGGAATAGTCCCGAGTCGCTACGGGCACGCGACCCGGCATTGGGTGCTACATTATTCAAATCATGATTATATCAAATATGGATGTCACATGTCGCTGCAAGCATGCACCATTACAATTGGGGGCTAATGCAAAGTCATTTTTTGCTTGCATCGTTGAAGACCCGACTCATCAATTCGTAATGAGCCGGCCCTTGGGGGCTACCAATTGCTCCTGTCAAAAATTCAAAGTACACAAGCTAAATCCATTATATTGAAGGGTCCATTGCTCAGTTGGTAAAGCACAAGGCTCTTAAACCTTGTGGATGTGGGTTCAAGCCCTACGATGGAGGCTACATCATATGATGTTATTTTCAATGAAGTACATATAAAGTCCCAACTCAGTATTATCTTACTGAGCCGGCCCTTGGGGGCTACACTGGTTGAAGTTTTCATGAGTATAAGGTAATTACAAGTCCGAGGTTGCTGCAAGCATGACAACCCGACACTTGAGGGCTACATATGTGGAACATTCAGTTTGACTAGTGACTGAGATGAACAACCCAGATTTCTTCTAGGTTGCAACATTTATATTGAAGCAAGTCTTAAGTGGTTATTACGCTCCCTTCTTAAGACTTGGGGGCTACAGGTGATATGCATATAAAGGAGGTACATTTTCAAGCTTGATGTTAGCAACAATTATGACCCGGTGCCATCAATATTTACAAACCGACAATTTTGGCAATGATGAACCGGTAAGTTCTACATCTTCAAGCCGGCTAAAAATCAGATGAGTATTTCAAGACCAATATTTTTTGTTAAGCATTGGGAGCTGAATCAAATGAATTATTCTTCACAATATTTTTCTATGAGAAACCAATGTCAACAAATTGATTATGAGGCTGGCCTATTAACCCGGACTTTCTAGAAGAAGGAAATGACAAGGACATAAGGATGATCAGGTGCCGGCTCGGAAAAAAAAACTTTTAATTTGGAGCACAACCTGTCAAATTTGTTCTTGTGTTTATTTTGCAAGATGAGTTTAACATGGATAAATCCAAATTAAACTGGGGGCTAATGTCGGGGATATACCCCGCGGTGTAACCCGACCGTATGTATGACCCGGCCGGACTTGGTGACTCACTGGTGACCTGCCCTGACCCGACGACTGACCAGTAAACCGCCCAGAGCTGGCGGTTCATTGGTGACCCAACAGGCGGGTCAGAAGAGCGACAAGACTTGGAGGCCCAGAAGGCGGTTCATGGAAGGCCGACTCATGCTATGGTGGGCCGACTTAAGATGAAGGGCATAAGGAATATTTCCCTTAAAAGGAAGCGAGACCCGGACTTGTATCCGGCTTGTATTACAAGATAGACTAGTCCTAATCCTGGTAGGACTCCACATGTAACCCGCCCCTCCAACTTATATAAGGAGGGACAGGGCACCCCGAGTGGGACAAGATTCACGAGTTTGATAAGTTAGGGTTAGACAGACAAGTCTATAGCTCTCAAGATAGAGCACCGTTGTAATCGTGATCATCATCATCAATATCAATGAAGCAGGATGTAGGCTTTTACCTCCACCGTGAGGGGCCGAACCTAGGTAAAAACCTCGCATATCTCGTCCCGCTCAACCCCTGTCAAGCTACCACATAGATGCGTTGGCCTCGCGACTAAGTCCTGACACTAAGGACATTGGCCGTGTGAAGTCCATGACAGGCGGCGTCTCTCTTCCGTTGCTGCTGACGAGTAGTAGGAGGCGGAGTGCTCCGACGTGCTGGAGCAGCCAGAGCGGCGACTTCTGTCTTCCGCCGTTGCTGACGAGGCGGAGTAGGACACGGGCTGCATGGACACGCCACAGCAGGCGGAGAAGGAGGTGGAGTACCCTGATCACTCGCCGTAGGAGGAGGAGGAGGAGGTGGAGTGCCCTGACTCACCGGAGGAGGAGGAGGAGGAGGAGGCGGAGGCGTCCAGCTCAGAAGCTTGATGTGCTCCTTTCGCCATAGACATGGAGTCTTCCGAGCAAGACCCAGCTAAGTATCCCCTTCACCTGTTGGGTGGTCAAGCTCGAGCTCCTCAAATCCCTCCATTACTTCATCCACCATCACAACAGCATAGCCTTGTGGAATCGGACGGCAGTGAAAAGTTGTGTCAGGTTCAGGAGGTGCAACAGAGCCGACAGCCGCCTTGACTTTGAGGTTCTGCCATTGCGTCATAAGCTGGCAATCTTGAGCCTCCGTGATAGCATCCATGGGGTAGCTAGGAGCCGTGAAGTTAGGCCGCTGAACAAGCTCGGCGGAAGCCATGCTGCTTCTCTGCTGAGATGGCAGGGTAGCTTCTGGGGTAGCTCCGGCACCTCGCTGGCTCTCAACTTGTTCCTCTAGCTTTTGTAACCTTGCATTCAGCTTCTGCAGTTCGCTCTGCTCCACTTTCCTCCCCATCTCCCGGGTTTTGTAACCGCCTGCACCGGGAAACCCAACCTTCCATGCAACGGAGCCTTGTGTGCCTCATGTTCGTCAAGGGTGCTCAGGATTCCCGAGTGCCTCGGTGAGCTCGTCATTCTTTCTGTCGGTAACGCACGTCCCTTGTTGCGCTGCGGCGATACACTTCTGAAGCTTCTTGACGGGTACTTCAAGTTGCTCCTCCGTCCAAACGCACTTCCCTGTTTCAGGGTCCAAGGTTCCCCCAACCCCGAAGAACCAACTCCTTGAACGGTCTGGCCAGTTAAATGTCTCTGGTTCGACCCCTTTAGCAAGCAGGTCATTCTCGGCCTTGTCCCGCAACGGCTGGGCTTTGAGGTAGCCACCTGACCCCGTGCGATGGTGAAACTTCTTCTTTGCAGCATTGTTCTTGTTTGTCTCTGACATCTTCTGACTCCTGTACGATGTCTTGTAGGCCACAAATGCGGGCCAGTGATCTCTTATCTTCTCAAATCGGCCGGTGAATTCTGGAGTCTTCCCTTTGTCGACATAAGTTGATTTCAACTCATTCTTCCACCTCCTGAATAGATCTGCCATCTTCTTAAGAGCATGAGCCTTGACCAATGGCTCTATAACTGGCTTATCCGGATCCTCCTCTGGCGGTAGGGTGAAATATGCCTTCAGCGCTGTCCAAGGATCATCTTTCTGTCTATCGTTGACATAAGGAACTTGAGGGTCTACGTTCTTAGGCTGATTCCATAGCTGGATGCTGATCGGGATCATGTCCCTAACAATGGCCCCGCACTGAGCAGAAAATGCTTCCTTGGTCCGCCTGGGTTCAGTCGGTTGGCCATCCTGCGTGATTGCTGTGATCATGAACCTTTCATCCGGGCGCAACCTTTTCTTCGGGCCTCGTCTCGCTACTGAAGTTTGGCTCGATCCGGAGGGCTATAAAATAAGAAAGAAGAGTCAATATATGTACATACCAAAACAATTAATGCATCAATTAGCTAGTCAGCACAGGCTTAATTAATATATATACCTCGCCAGACTTTGCAACACCTCCCTCCTCCGTTCGTTCACCGGAGCCGTCATCACGGTCTCCTTCTTCCACCGGCATTCGGTCACCGGAGACATCATGATCATATCCTTCCTCCTCCATTGTTCGATCAACGGAGCCTTCATCCTCTCCTTCCAGACCATCGCTGTCGTTGAGATACGACAAGACATCACCTCCTCCGCGGATGATGTCCCCCAACAACTCTTCTTCTTTTAAGTCTCTTTGATGATCCATAGTTTCTGCAAATATTACAACATATGACAATTAATATACAGACATGAGAGATGGATATATTAGGAGCAAACATAGACCTAGCTAGCTAATCACAACAAGGAACATTAATTAGTGGCCTCGAGGCTTCTACGGTTTCGGATGGCCTCGACAACGCTTCTAGGGTTTGGGGTGGCCTCGGCAACGCTTCTAGGGTTTGGGGTGGCCTCGACGCTTCTAGGGTTTGGGGTGGCCTCGCGGCAACGCTTCTAGGGTTTGGGCCGGACCGCCTCTCTCATGAATGTCCAACGTCCGGACCAACAAGGGATATAACAAAATGGTGCCATTCTGGATGTGCAAAAAATGGTCCCTACTTTTCCTGATCTCATCCACCCTTCTATATGTCACGTTGTCTAGTGTCAAAGGATTCAAGAAAACCATGGCTTCATCATTAGCCGGAAGTAACAGGCGCATGATGGTATGAAGCTCTCCAAAATTATTTTGGAACGGAGTCCTAATAGGATAATTTGCTTTTTCATACGAAGTTCAGCAAGAGCCTTTCGAATATCGCTATTTGGAAGGCCTTTGCTGAACTTCATACCAAAAAGCGAATTATCCTATCAGGACTCCGTTCCAAAACAATTTTGGAGAGCTTCATACCATCATGCGCCTGTTACTTCCGGCTAATTATGAAACCATGGATTTCTTGAATACTTTGACACAAGAGAACGTGCACATATAGAATGGTAGATGAGATCAGGAAAAATATGGATCAACTCAATTATGAACATCCATAATGGGGGCATTCTTGATAAATCTTGAGAGAGTTTGTCTGGTAGGGGTGGGAGGGGGTAGGAGACCGACATGGGTTGATCGGCGTCCCCCTCTCGACCCCTCAGCGATCCTCGACCCTCGACCCCTCGACGACACAAACATTTTACCTTAGTAACTTAGAAAAAAAATGTTATCGGGGAGGGGGGTATACCGACCCCCTCCCCTCATGTCGAAGTTATTGGGGAGGGGGTATATTGACAACCTAAAATGCACTAACCTAAATCAACGACACCCTCATTCCCGATAAAAAATAAGAAGAGGAAGAAGAAGAAAAAAAGAGGAGAAGAAGAAGGAATAGAGGAGAAGGAGAAAAAATAGAATAATACTATTCTATTTTTTCTCCTTCTCCTCTATTCCTTCTTCTTCTCCCCTTTTTTTTCTTCTTCTTCCTCTTCTTATTTTTTTTCTCCTCTTCTTCCTCTCCTCTTCTCCTTCTTCTTCTCCCTCTTCCTCTTCTTATTTTACTTTTTCCTCTCCTTCTTTTTCTTCTTCTTCTTCATGAACAAAATCAAATTCCACATGACATGTCCGACGTCCCCCCTCATGTGAAAGTTATCGGGGAGGGGGTAGACGACAATGACGCTCACCCCTCATGACACATCCGACGTCCCCCTCATGTCATGTCCGACGTCCCCCGGCATGTCAAAGTTATCGGGGAGGGGGTAGACGACAACAACGCTCACCCCTCATGACACGTTCGACGTCCCCTCTCATGTCATGTCCGATGTCCCCCCTCATGTCGATGTTATCGGGGAGGGGTAGATGATAACGACGCTCACCGCTCAAGACACGTCCGACCTCCCCCTCATGTCATGTCCGGCGTCCCCCCTCATGTCGATGTTATCAGGGAGGGGGTAGACGATCGACAACGACGCTCACCCCTCATGACATGTCCAAAGTTCCCCCTCAGGTCATGTCCGGGTGCTCGGTGCGATGTGGACTTGGTGGAAAAACTTTATGAAAATGCGGTGGTGGCCGGGCCGGGCGGTTTTATTTTCCTTCTTCATTTTTTTCCTTTGTTTTTTCTTATATGTTTGTTTTCATTTTCACTCTACATTTTTGTACATATGAAAAAAATGAAGTTTGTATACGAAAGTGCACATATACACATTATATGAAAAAATGCTATGAACAAAAAAATTAATACACATTATATGAACAAAAAACACATATGAAAAAAAATGCTCTGAACAGAGCCAGGGTGACGGCTCTCACATCAGGGGCGGCCGACGAGGGCGACGGCGGGGGCGGCGCACAAGGGAGCTGGCAACGACGTCGGCTACCGAGGGCGACGGCGGGGGCGGCGCGTGAGGGAGCCGACGACTACAGCGATGGAGGGGGCGGTCCGAGGTGCAGGGATGCGGCCGGGCGCGCTCGGGGGCGGCAGACGGTGACAACATGGGCGGCGGATGGCTTCGGCGTGCGCTCGGGGGCGGGGCAGGGGCACGGGCTACGATGACAGCGTCGGGGCAGCCTGGCGGCGTCGAGGAGGTCGGCGTCGTCGGGGGGAACTGCGAGATGAAAACCAAATTTTTCACAAGTGCTTCTTATATACATGAAGCGTTGGTTCCGGTTCGTGGCACAAACCGGGACCAATGCCCCCCTTTAGTCCTGGTTCGTGCCACCAACTAGGACCAAAGGTCTCTTTTGAGCTGCCCAAAGGGCGGGAAGCAGAGACCTTTGGTCCCGGTTGTTGGCACGAACCGGGACCAAAGGTGGGCATTGGTCCCGGTTGGTGCCACGCCCCGGGACCAAAGGTATGCATTCGTCCCGGTTCTGCCACCAACCGAGACCAATGGCCTGCGCCTGCCAAAGCCGCGGTGCGGTGGGATGTTTAGTCCCACCTCGCTAGCTGAAGAGCGGCCTCACCTGTTTATAAGTGCTGTTGTATCCACCCATTTGAACTCCTCACTATTGCAGGCCTACTGGCCTAAACTTGTCTGTCTGCCTGTGATCCTGCTGGGCCTGCTGCGGGTCACAAGATTTATAAACTTTCTGTTAGTGCCATTAGTTTTCAAATTTGAATAGTTTAAGTTTGAATTCTTTGAAATTTGTGTGAATCACTAGTTTGTGATTAACTTTACTATAAAAATAGAGTTTGGAGTGATTCTTTTTCCTGCTATTTAATATAACTGTGTTTTATCATTATATTCAACAACAGATTTTGTTATTTTAGTTTCTAACAAAAAAATCTTTATGATAATTCTTTTTGCTATTAAAGTTTCTAACAAAAAATGTTCTTTACGAAAATTCTTTTTGCTTTTAATGTTTTGAACAGAAAATACTTTGACAATTTTAGTTGCATAAATTTTATATAATTTTAGTTTCAATAATACTAGAGGTTTATAAAAGCTTTTTAGTTGATTCCTTTTGCTATTGGAGTTTTATAAAAGCTTTTTAGTTGATTCTTTTTGCTATTAAAGAATATTATAGTTTTGTTTAAGTTGATCATAACAGAATATTATAATTGATTATTTTTAGTGTTCAAAATAGATTAATTTTAGTTTCAATAATACTAGAGGTTTACAAAACTCATCTGTTACATAGGGATTTCATTTTTTTTGAACTTATTTGAACTCCAGACTTTTTGTGTGTTCAAAATGCACCATTCAAAGCCACATCATCAATTTCAACCCTTTCTGACTTCATTTGTTATTTTTCATGCATTTACTGATTTTTTTAGCTAAATGACGCTTAAATTGAAAAGCACTACAAATGAACTCTGAAAAGGTTGAAAGTTGGCATGGTATCATCATTTCACCCACATAGCATGTGCAAAAAAGTTTAGAGGGTTACGACAAAAACTGGATGCACTTCGTGTACAAAATGGACAATCTCTTTCGAAGTATCAGAGTTTCGGATGAAAACTCATCTGTTACAAAGGGATTCATCTTTTTTGAACTTATTTGAACACCAGACTTTTTGTGTGTTCAAAATGCACGATTCAAAGCCGCATCATCAGTTTTCAACCCGTTTTGACTTCATTTGTTATTTTTCACGCATTTACTGATTTTTTGAGCTATATGACCCTGAAATTGAAAAGCACTACAAATGAACTCTGAAAAGGTTGAAAGTTGGCATGGTATCATCATTTCACCCACATATCATGTGCAAAAAAGTTGAGAGGGTTACAGCAAAAACTGGATGCACTTCATGTACAAAATGGACAATCTCTTTCGAAGTATCAGGGTTTTGGATGAAAACTCATGTGTTACAAAGGGATTTCATTTTTTGAACTTATTTGAAGTCCAGACTTTTTGTGCTCAAAATGCACCATTCAAAGCCACATCATCATTTTTCAACCCTTTTTGACTTCATTTGTTATTTTTCATCCATTTACTGATTTTTTTGAGCTATGTGACCCTGAAATTGAGAAGCACTACAAATGAACTCTGAAAAGGTTGAAAGTTGGCATGGTATCATCATTTGACCCACATAGCTTGTGCAAAAAAGTTGAGAGGGTTACGGCAAAAACTGGTTGCACTTCGTGTACAAAATGGACAATCTCTTTCGAATTATCAGAGTTTCGGACGAAAACTCATCTGTTACAAAGGCATTTCATTTTTTTGAACTTATTTGAACTCCAGACTTTTTGTGTGTTCAAAATGCACGATTCAAAGCCACATCATCAATTTTCAACCCTTTTTTGACTTCATTTGTTATTTTTCATGCATTTACTTATTTTTTTTGAGCTATATGACCCTTAAATTGAAAAGCACTACAAATGAACTCTGAAAAGGTTGAAAGTTGGCATGGTATCAACATTTCACCCACATAGCATGTGCTAAAAAGTTGAGAGGGTTACGGAAAAAACTGGATGCACTTCATGTACAGAATGGACAATCTCTTTCGAAGTATCAGGGTTTCGGACGAAAACTCATCTGTTACAAAAGGCATTTCATTTCTTCACATGTAACTGCAGTGATATTCTAGATCAAAGGCATCATCATAATAGTTGTGGAGAGGAAGTCTTCACGTTTTCTTCGCTTGTGTCCTTTGCTTATTGCGCCGTCACCATGGATAATCTTCATTGTTTAACAGGGTGCTTGGTTCAGCCTTGATTTTGAAGGGAGGAATTTCATGAAACTTTTCATAATCTTTAGACATGTCTGTCTTTCCCTCCAATGCCACGATGTCACTTTTTCCTGAAAGAACTATGTGGCGCTTTTGCTCATCGTATGATGTATTCGCTTCCTTATCTTTTCTTTTTCTCGGTTTGGTAGACATGTCCTTCACATCATTGGCTAGGACGAATAGATTGTCTGTGTACCCAAGATTGTTCAGATCCACTGTTGTCATTCAGTACTGTGGGTCTACCTGTACCCCACCTCCTGACAGCTTGACCCATTTGCACTGAAACAAATGGACCTTAAAATCATGTTCGTAGTCAAGTTCCCATATATCCACTATGTAACCATAATATGTGTCCTTTCCCCTCTTGGTTGCTGCATCAAAGCGGACACCGCTGTTTTGGTTGGTGCTCTTTTGATCTTGGGCGATCCTGTAAAATGTATTCCCATTTATCTCGTACCCTTTGTAAGTCAATACAGTCGAAGATGGTCCCATGGCCAACGAGTACAGCTCATCAGAAACAGTGTTGTCACCCCTGAGACGTGTTTGCAACCAACTGCCGAAATTCCTGATGTGTTCACATGTAATCCAGTGGTCACACTGCTCCGGGTGTTTGGAGCGCAGAGTGTTCTTGTGTTCATCGACATATGCGGTCACCAAGGTAGAGTTCTGTAGAACTGTGTAGTGTGCTTGAGACCAAGAATGCCTGTCCCTACATATTATTGAGTCCCCTCCTAGCGTGCCTTTTCCAGTCAGTCTCCCCTCATACCGCGATTGAGGGAGACCAATCTTCTCAAGGTCAGGAATGAAATCAACACAAAACCCAATGACATCCTCTATTTGATGGCCCATGGAGATGCTTCCTTCTGGCCTAGCGCGGTTACGGGCATATTTCTTTAGGACTCCCATGAACCTCTCAATGGGGAACATATTGTGTAGAAATACAGGGCCAGAACAACAATCTCGTCGACTAGATGAACTAGTACGTGCGTCATGGTATTAAAGAAGGGTGGTGGGAACACCAGGATTAAGCGTTGTTTTTAAATTGGCTAGAATGTGGCTGTTTTTGAATAATATGCACAAGAAAACAGGAAAGATAGCACATAGGTAACTGAAAATCTCAAATAGCATATAAGGTTGAGGTTCAGTGGTTCACACACCACAACAAATAGCCAAATAACACATAAGGATAAGGTTCAGTGGTTCACACAGCAAGCATAAGCGCATAATATTTTCTTAGAGCATATAAGATAAATGGCAGCTGCAGGCAAGCAACAGCAACAACAACCAAACAGCCAGCAGCAACCAAACAGCAGGAGCAGCAGCAACCAAACAGCGGCCCCAGCCCAGCCCAAGCAGTAGTTCAGATCTAGTTCGAGGACGAGGAGGAAGAATGCATGGAGCTGAGTTGGATGCAGAACAGGAGCAGCCGTCATTGGAGCTCTCTTGTCCCCCTGCCCTTCTAACATAGTAAACCCTAGCCGAATAGGCCAGTATTGGGCCAGGCCTTTATACCCCCCCTTTTACCTCCAGCCTATGGACCATTCCTCGCTTTTTGATCGCTTAAGCATGCTTAGCGACCGCTTAGCCAGCGCTCAGTGCTAAAGCGGCCGCTAAATCCCGCTTTTTTTGCTTAACGCTAAAACTTCCGCCTAGGACAGAAGCAAAGTGTTTAGCTGTCGCTTAGCGCTTAAGCGGCGCCTAAAAATGCTTTCTTGAACAATGGCCTTGAGCAAGATGACATGATGTAGACAAAGTAAATCCAATCAATATGAATAAACCCTATCATTTTATCTTTAATGGCAACAATACAAATACGTGTCTTGTCCCTTTCTGTCACTGGGATATAGAGCACCGCAAGATTGAACCCATCATAAAGCACCTCTCCCATTGCAAGATAAATCAATCTAGTTGGCCAAACCAAACGGATAGTCGGAGAGAAATACAAATCTATAACATTCATGCATAAAAGAGTTTAGGTAAGACTCAAATAATATTCATGGGTAATCTAATCATAAACCCACAATTCATTGGATTCCAACAAACATACCGCAAAATAAGATTACATCGAATAGAACTCCAAGAACATCGAGGAGAACATTGTATTGAAGATTAAAGAGAGAGAAGAATCCATCTAGCTACTAGCTATGGACCCGTAGGTCTTTGGTAAACTACTCACGCATCATCGGAAGGGCGGCAAGGATGATGTAGATGCCGGAGAAGGCCACCAGATGGGATCTCGAAGGAACAGAAACTTGCGGCGGTGGAAAAAGTGTTCCGGGTGGCTCTCTGTTGGTTTCCCAATTTTAGAGAATTTATAGAGTTGGAATTAGGTCAAACGAAGGAACAAGGGGCCAACAAGGCACATGGGCGCGTCTACCCCCTGGGCGTGTCTATGTGGCTTGTGGTCTACTCCTTCTCCTGTTGGCCTCCTCCCGAAGCTTCTAGGGTCTCTTATGTCTAGAAAAAATTCATCAAAAAGTTTCATGGCATTTGGACTTCGTTTGGTACTGATTTCCTAGAAAACCAAAAACATGCAAAAAAAATAGCAACTGGCACTTGGTACTAAGTTAATAGGTTAGTCCCAAAATGATATAATATTGCATATAAAACATTCAAGATTGATACTATAATAGCATGGAACAACACTACAACAAATACATCAACTTGTGACCATCACTATTGGTCACTGAATGGACATTGTTTTCCATTTGTGACCTTTTTGTGACCAAAAACAGATGGTCAAAAGCTAGTCGTCGTAAACTAAAATTAACGACCTTCTTGGTGATAAGGTCATGGAAGGCAACGACCAAAACAAAAGGTCATTGATCCTACGACCTTCTGTTTTGCTCGCTACATGTCTGCCCAAGCCACGTCGGATCCGACGTGGCAAAATTGCGACCAAATTAAAAGGTCGTTGGTAAGAATCAGCCCGGTCCAGTTTGGTGTTTTATATGGGCCGAGCCCAACAATTCAGCCTACTTAATGTTTTTTCTGTGAATTTCTGGTCGGCTTCATGGGCCAAGCCCAACATTTTAGCCATTTATTTTCTAGTCCGCACCCTTTTACAGCCCAATTCTTGTTCGGGCCTCGGCCTTTTTTCAATCCAATTCTTGTTCAGGCCTCGACCATTTTGCGGTTCTTTTAAATTTTGGAACTCGCCCCTTTTACAGTCCATTTTATTTATTTTCGGAAATTAATATACTGGCATTGCTTAACAGACCCCAACTATGTTTGGGTTGTAACCTTTTTAAGGTCCAGTAGTGTTTGGGCCAAGGACTCTTTCAGTATTATGTTCACATCCAACTAAATACATTTAGCACGAATTCAAATTCCCATCATTTGAATAACAAGTACACCCAACATTAAATGACAGGTACAACAAGTAAATATACACCCAATTCCCAGCAAGATCAGCATTACATCAAAATTCCAAGCAAATTCTGCATTACAAGTTCAATAACATATAAAGCGAGTCGCTGACTGGGGCTTCGGGCTTCTTCAAATTTCTGTGGCCTAGGAACTCCTATAAATGAGATGGTAAACAGATTAGTCACAAGTACACAAGCACTGTTTGCATCAGTACATCGACACTCACAAGTAATATATCATTCACTTAAAATATCTAAAGTGAAATAGATGCATGACATGACACAGGAGGCAGATGTTGCCAGACAAAGATGGCACTTGTATAGACCTTGAAAAAAACCATACTAGTTAGTGATGCTCCAACACATCACTCATGGACTAAAATAACAAGATAAAGCATCACTAGGGATGCATACTAATTTTACTAATATGTTTTAATTGTCTACTTTGGAGTTACAACATCTCTTCACAGCATGCTACACTCTGAACTTAGTATTGATAGCAACATATGAAGTGAGGAGATTTGAATAGATTTTTCAAATACATGTGCTGGTATGGGGATTCTTCTCTAGAATGATGTACATTTGCACATATTTTCAAATAAATATGAGGACTCCTAGAACAATCAGAGAATGAATGAATGTGAAAGGCAGAGCATCATCATAGATGAATGCATCACCAGAATTCGTACTTACACGGAGAGACACTAACATGCGGCAATATGTATGGACAACAAGCTGCAGGTTGGCATATCCATGAACCATGTACCTCATGACAGATACAATATATCATCCAATGCTCGACTATGACAAAAATTAAACAATTACACCTCATAAAGGCAAAGCAAAGAATCATGGAGGGAGTAGGAGAGGTAGAAGGGGACCTGAGTCATCGGAAGTGGTTGTAGACTAGGATGATCACAGCGACAGCCAAGGGAGGCAGCCGAGCCTACCAATGCGTAACCATCATAGGAGCAGTAGCAGTGTAGCACCACCACTGCTGGAACCGGAAATGCTGGAGCGAATCACCATCACATGGGTCACCTCCACCGAAGGATCTAGCAAGGGGTAAAGTCTGCACGTTTCAGTACAAGCTAGTGGCGTCAAAAACCAAGCAGTAGCAAGAAGAAGAGAAACTCTAGTAAATGATGATTAGTTGAAGAAACATGAACTACATTCAGTAGCGATGTTTCCATCATCCTACTATCACCAGTAGAGCAAACTACGGGTTACCATAGTTCCGTAACCATGCACTTCACGAAAGATGTATGTAGTAACACAAGACGCATGACACCTAAAGAAAAACTATTCATTCAAGAGACTAGAAATTATACATACAAGTATCGGTGGCCTAAAACTCAATCTACAGATGATAGATAATAACAAAAAAAACGACAGCAACATATTTTCTTCATTAAATAAAGAGAAACTAACAGACTGTTATGTGCAGGCAGATGCACCAAAAGAAACTAAAGACCACTTATCTTAAGGATTAAACATAGATGCCAAACATGCTTATCATCCAAGGAAAGAAGCGTAGCTTTTTCAGGGGAAATCAATCTACAACCCTACGGATATTAGGACTATCTTGGTACAGAATGAGCATGAGCAATACATTAGGCAGTATACGCGTCTGTAGAGGAAGAATTATGACCCACAAGGCTAATAAAGAGTTAACCGAATCTATCATGAAGGAGCGGCTGGAACCAGTAGATCAATCACGAAGGAGCGCACAAACTAGTAAAAAAAGAGGAACCACCCTAAAAAATAAGGAACCAGAGCAATTCTTTGTGGGTCACACCCAATCATTTGCAGACAAATAAATTGGGCCAAGTTTTTTCTCTTTATTGGAGATCAGAGAAGAGTCCCAGGATAAATTGTCACAATGTCAAGATCAGTATTTCCCATAAAAACTTGATGATGTTCCAGTTCCATATTTTTCTACTAGTATGAAACAAGGTTGAAAAAAAGACAAATGCAGAACTAGACAACTGACAATACAGATCAAAAGGGAAATAAAACAAAGTAACACAAACCCATCAAGCGTCAAGGTTGAATTTACCACTCTACGAAACCAAACTGCAGGGTTATTCCAATTCTATACACAAAAGATTTAACATGTTTTCCTACTAGTATTTACAATGTTTTTATTTTAGTAATTTAGAAAGAGGGGAGATGGGGCACAAAACTTGGAGGCACTGTTATGAGGTAGTGTCTGATGAAGGTTGCCCTTTGGAGCAGCAGCACTAGCTCCGCCAAATGTAGCAGTGGCAACTCTGACTGGCACAGCGCATGTCGGCAAGAGGAAGTACATAATTCATGAAAGCGAGCATCGACGGGGGAGTACAAGACATGGCTTGGTTTTTGCTGCTTCGCGCGATCCATCGATACAAACCCAGACTATAAAAGTCGAGGGCGGGTCTTTTCCCGCGCGGCAGGCAGGGGAGTTTGACATAGTCTGTTCGAGGCAACGAGGCAGGAAGGGAAACAAGAAAATAAAGGTTGAGCGACTTAGTTTTGGGAAAATCTGATTTTACGGAGTACGTACCCACTATGGAGGTAGTACTACTAACTACTCCCTCCTTTCCGGTTTATAGGGCTCATCTAAAAAAATTCGTTTTTCCATTTTATAAGTCTCAGTTCTACTAGTAGTACCATCACATGTTTGGATTTTGAGGAGCATTAAATAACCTGATGCAAGCAGCATCAAGAGAAAACTCACAAATGCATGTAGACATTCATGGAAATTTAGTGGTCATGCATGCATTCGTTGTAATTAATGCATCGGTAGACATAACTTCTTGAGGAAAACGAGCATACTAATTGCTTGTGCAAACTACGAAATTAATTCCACCACTCACCATCTACCTTGGTTGGAGAGATTTTGAAATTGAGCCATAAACCGGAAAGGAGGGAGTAGTAACATAGCCTAGGGTAGCTTGCTGCACCACGGACTCCAAGGAAATTACTGTAGTACTACTCCTATGTACCACTATACTACTCCTACTACTAAAAGACATATTTCAAACAATATGATAATCTCTCTAACCAAGATAAGGACGAGGAATACACAGAGGTAGTAGTAAAATTTTCTCCTCGTCCTGCGAGCCACCGCGCGCATGGGCGAGGGAGCGGGCGTAGGCGTAGTAAGCAAGCTTCTTATCGTCCTGCGACTTTGCGAGCCATTGCGCCCGTGGGCGGGGGAGACGGCGTACTAAGCAAGCTTCTCCTCATTCTGCGAGTTGACGGGACACATCAAAAGTAATACGTATAGAGCATCTCGAGTGTATAGAGCCTTGCCTCTAAGGTAGGCCCCACATGGTTTGCCTCTTATCAAATGAAAAAACTGAGCAAGTTAGATGGTGAACGGAGGGAGTACGCTACCATTAGTACTACAGTTCTTTTGGAAGGGTTGTAGTAGTCCCTCCCATTCACATGTTCACATTTCAAGCTTCAATAAAAACGTTGCACGCCAGGATTAAGAGAAACCTCGGCAATGCATGTACTCCCTCAATCCATATAGGGTATAAAATGCATTTTGGAGGCTAACTTTGACCACATGTTAGAGCAATAATATGACATCCAACTTACACAAATCTTACCATCAAATCCATACATGGTCATTATACTGCTAACACATGCATGTGTTGCAATTAGTACGTAGATACAGTAGTAGACACTCACTATCTAGTAGTACTCTACACTACTACTACTATGAGGCCATCCAACTGTGTCCCGGGCTCCCGGCAGAAGACCGCGGACACTGATTATTCGTTCATATTTAAATTTGTTTTCACACAACAAAATATCTCTATCTCTACTCTTATAAAAAAACCAAGTTGGTGATGATGGTGTGCCTGCCATCTTGTAATATAGACCGTCCGATATATATCTGACGGATAGAAAGCAAACTATGACAATTTTACAAAACATATCCGCACCTCTCTCCACATTTACACATAAGGCCATGCCTCATGCATCCTTATCTTCCACAACCTCATTGCTGAGCAATTAAAAAAAAGTCTCTAGAACAATCTAGCATGGTGGTCGCTGCCGTCTGCAGGCGCCGTCCATCCCCATGCCTCCGCCCAGTCCGACCACCAGTCACCACCACACCCCACTCCTCCTCACCTTATCTCTCATCTTCCTCGAGATATAATTTTTTAGATGAAATTCTCGAGATACCATTTTTCCGATAAAATTCTCGAGATATCATTAGTTTTTACACATGGGATTACTCTTGCATGGGTCAATCACAACAGGTGTTTTGTAAAAAAATGCATCCTGATGTTCCGTGCAATGCACGGGCATCTTGCTAGTCCATGAAAACAATACATGGCAAAATTACACGGCGAACGAGGGATTTGAATGTGCTGGGAGGGGTGGGCCTGGGAGGGGCTGTTTGGATCTTGCCCGGGGTAGCCAAAATATTGGCGACCCTTTTTTCCACCCGTGCCTTTGCCACCGATGAACGAGGAAGAGCTCGGGTGCTCATGCATCCTCCAGCGCGCGCGTTGGAGACGAGCTGGCACGAGCTGTGCTTTTTTTGTCCCCCCACGCCGCCCGAGCCAGCCGCAGACCGACCGACGACTCATAAATTATGCCATCCAACCGTAGCCACACACATTTTGACAGCAACTCAACCAACCAGATGAAATTCATGCAAACACGGCGATAATTCATATAAACAATGATGGAATTCATATAAAATACTAGAATTTCATACAAACATGACGGATTTCATTACATTCAAATCAACTAAGCGGTGCTAGTTCTGAACAAGACAGGTATAATAATACCTAGCCTAAATGGTCGCCTGCCGATCCATTTGTCTTCCTCATGTCCGGCAGCACGATCACCGGACTGCCGGGAGCCCCGGAGGTATATGCTTTGGCGCAAAGGATGGCTCGCTTCCCCACTACCCAACTAACATCGTTGGCTGATGCCCACAATGGAGGTGGAAGGGGGCTTCTCCGCTTGCGTGGAGCCCATGCGGGGTCGATGAACGTCCTCGCAACAAAAGGATCCGGCAAGACACCTATTGTGTACGCCGGCGTCGCCTCCGCGGTGGCCTTCATGGGACCCAAGCGGCGGCGGCCTCCCGTGTTCTACTTCTCCTCGATGATGGTGGCGAACACGGAGGCGCTGGCCACCGACTCATCGCTCTCCGTGCACCCGGCTTCTGCTCTGCTTGCATGGCGTGGACGCAGGCATGGGAGTCTCGGCCACAGAAACAGGAGACGCGGTCGCGGACACGGGAGGCGTGGTACGAGACAACGGCGTGGACGGCAGCGCACCCGTGCTCCCCGCCGTGCCGGCGTAGAGTAGCTCGCCGCTCCTCGTCAAGTTGGCCTGGAGCGGCGAGTTGCTGAACCGCGCGCCGGCTTGGGGTGGCAACTGGCTCCGTCGGGCGAGGGGAGGGAGGTGTATCAGCGAGCTACATATCTCGTATCCGGCGGGCTCGGCGGGCCACCCAGCCGGTTTGGATGCCGGATAACTACTCTTCATAAGCCATTGTAAGAGTGGACAAAATGGTGAAGGAGGAGATAGGGGAGAGGCGGAGGTGTGCGATTCTTGGCCGGCGTCTGGCCTCACTTAAATAGGAGATTTAATAGACGGCGGGTGGGAGGAGCTCCGTTGGCAATGCGTTTAATGTCGGCCCGGTCATGAACGGACATGTGTCCAGAGTGGGTTTCTCGGCTTCCACACGGGTTTCACGGAGGCGTTTGAATGCGGTAAGGAGGCGTGTTCAGCCGGGCGTGCAGCGGGCGGTGCCCTCGGCTCTGACGTACGACACCACGCCGTTCTTCCACTGACGTGTGGGCTTGTTGGGTACCTAGCCTGCATGTCCGTGACCCAACGCAGGCAGCGCATGGCAGATGAGCTTTTGGTGGGACAGGGCAGTCAGAAGCGGGCATTTCATAAACCGATGATTGTTCATTGAGTGTGACGTCATCTATTTCATGTAGATAAGCCTACTATATAATGTAAGAGAATTTTAATATTTTCATATATACATTGATAGCCCGTTCGATAGGTTGTGATTCATAAAGACCACTGCAAACATCAATGTTCTGCTTATCACACATAAGATTGATTAATACCCGTAACAATACATGTCCTTAACAAAGGGTGCCTGCACGTATAGGTTGAGCGTGTGCCTTGCGTCGTGTGTTGTGTGGATGCGGGCGTGCGAGTGTTGCATGCGTGCATGTGTACGTTTCAGTGTTGCGTGCATGTGTGCGTGTGTGCGTGTGTGCGTGAGTGCATGTGTACGTGTCAATGTTGCACGCCTGCATGCGTGCGTGTGTTCGTGAGTGCATGTGTACGTGTCAGTGTTGCACGCCTGCATGCGTGCGTGTGTTCATGTAAGTTTTGCGTGTGTGCATGTGTACGTGCGGGGTGAGGCTACACGTCAGTCGACTGACTTTTTCATCTCTGGTCAGTCAATTTTCCAGTCGTTGGATACGAAATCAAGGGCATGATGTTCATGTTCAACCTCCACCCCTGAGCCGCCAGCCACCACCGGCCCTCGCTGAGGGAGTCCTAGATTAAGGGGTCCTCGGGTGTCCGGCCCGTGTGTTATGGGCCGGACTGATGGGCCGTGAAGATACATGGTAGAAGGCCTTCCCCCGTGTCCGAACGGGACTCTCCTTTGCATGGATGGCAAGATTGGTGTCCAGATGTGTAGTTTCCTTCATCTGTAAACCAACTCTGTACAACCCTAGGCCCCTCCGGTGTCTATATAAACCGGAGGGTTTAGTCCGTAGAGGCTATTAGAATTCATATAGGCTAGACATCTAGGGTTAGCCATTACGATCTCAAGGTGGATCAACTCTTGTAACCCCTATACTCATCAAAGTCAATCAACCAGGACGTAGGGTTTTACCTCCATTAAGAGGGCCCAAACCTGGGTAAACATCATGTCCCCATTGTCTCCTATTACTTTTGATCCTCAGATGCACAGTTCGGGACCCCCTACCTGAGATCGGCCGGTTTTGACACCAACATTAGTGCTTTCATTGAGAGTTCCACCTTGTCGTCGGCAGAAGGTTCGATGGCTCATTCAATCATCAACAACGATGTTGTTTGCAGGGAAACCTCCCCCCCCCCCCCCCCCCCGATTAACTTTTCGTGTTCGGCGGCTTCGCTCTGCATGCCAATTCAATTGGTCACCTTAAACAGATCGACAGCTACGCCCCTGGTCATCAGATTAGATTCGGGAGCCTGAATTACATCGCCGATATCCGAGGAGACTTGATCTTCGAAGGGTTAACGGCCTCGACCACTATTCCTCATCTTCAAGAAGGAAACCCATCGGTACCGTCATCAGGCACCGCTCAAAAATCAACAATCATCTCTGCCCTGGCCTTAGATCTAGAGCAGACCACATCATCCAAAGATGGGTGTCTAAAACCCACCGGACTCTTTCCTACTAAGGAGCTCTTCTCCGAAGACCCGGAGGCAACTATGTCTTCGGCGAGCCTGGAAACAAGCTGGACCCTCCCTGTCATCGGAGATCCGGCCTTGCCTCCGGATGCCAACTCCGAACTCTCAAGGTCTGCGTCCAGTGAGCATAGTCGGGTAGAACCTGCCATGCCTAGCCACACAGGTCCTCGGTTCCCCGTCCGGCCTTCGCTCTTAAGCGAGGCCTTGGACTTAATGCGATCCCTCGCCATCACAAAAGTATCGCTTCCGAACTACGCCTAGCCCGAACTAGGGGCTGAGCACAGGGAATTTTGCGTCCCAACCACCACCCACTTGGTAGCCACTGTCGAAGACTTCACAGATATGCTCCACTATGCCTCCGAAGACATCGACGGTATGGACGACGATGCCAGAGACAAACCAGGCCAAGACCCGCCCTTTACCGGGTGTTGGACTATCACTTCTACATAGGACGTGTACATGGTGGATACACCCAAAGAGGACGACGATGGTAATCAGGATCCGATCGAGGACAAGCCTGTTGAGGTACCACCGAAGCGTCGACGTCAGCGGTGCCGCTCAAAATCGCGTCGTGAAAGACAAAGCAATACCGACACCGAGGACAATAACACTCCGGACGATGCCGAAGATCCCGACGACCCCGCCAAACCTGCATCCGAGCCGGATGATCGGGAGGAGGGACAAGTCAATCCAGACGAACTTGCTGAGAATGAGGATTCGGAGGATAGCAACTATCTACCGGCCTCTGAGGAGGAAGTTAGCCTCGGCAACAAGGATTTCATCGTGCCAGAGGAACCCCTCGAGCAAGAACGCTTCAAGCGATAGCTCATTGCAACTGCGAGTAGCCTAAAAAGAAACAACAATAGCTTCAAGCTGAACAAGATACGCTCAATGATAGATGGACCCAGGTCCTAGCCACCGAGGAATATGGCCTCGAGCTCCCAACAAAGAGTTATCCGCATCGTCGGCTACTGCCACAATTCGACGACGAGGCCCTTGAGCCGATACCATCAAGATATGACCACGCCGATGAACCAGTCCGACCACCACGTGGGCGACACAAAGCTGCTGCTTATGCCGAATACCAACCTGCATCACCGCGCCGTAGAGGCAAAAAAGCGGCGGCTCCCGGATACACCTACGACTTGCACCAGGACCTGAGTAATAGAGCCGGTCAGACTAGATCAATCTATGGATCAAGGGGGTGTGCCCCAGCACGAGATGACGGCCATCAAGCTTGCCACGATAGACATAACCTCACCCGGGCTGAAAACCGAACACGAATGTCATCCGAGCTCCGTCGTGATGTTGCCTAATACAGAGGCGCCGCACACCCCTTATGCTTTACTGATGAGGTAATGCAGCACCAGTTTCCAGAAGGGTTTAAACCCGTAAACATTGAATCATACGATGGAACGACAGATCCGGCGGTATGGATTGAGGATTTTATTCTCCATATTCACATGGCTCGCGGTGACGATCTCCATGCCATCAAATACCTCCCACTAAAACTGAAGGGACCGGCACCACACTGGTTAAACAGCCTCCCAGAGAACTCCATTGGTAGCTGGGAAGATTTGGAGGATGCCTTTCGAGATAACTTCCAAGGTAAATATGTCTGGCCTCCGGATGCCGGTGACCTTAGCCATATAGTCCAGCAACCCGGCGAGTCGGCCCGCAAGCTCTGGACTAGGTTCTTAAATAAAAAGAACCAAATCGTCGACTATCTGGACGCCGAAGCCCTCGCGGCCTTTAAACATAGTGTCCGCGATGAGTGGCTCGGCCGACACCTCGGACAGGAAAAGCCGAAGTCTATGGCAGCTCTTACCGCACTCATGACCCGCTTCTGTGCGGGAGAAGACAGCTGGTTGGCTCGTAGAAGCAATAGTACTAGCGACCCTGGCACTTCGGAACCCAGGGATGACAAGGGCAGGCCACGACGCAACAAACATAAGCATCAAAACAAGAATGAAGAAAGTGAAGACACGGTGGTTAACGCCGGATTCAGCGACTCTAATTCCGATCAGCGGAAGAAGCCATTCAAAGGGAACAGGGATGGCCCATCCAATTTAGACAAAATACTCGATCGGCCTTGCCAGATTCATGGCACCCACGACAAGCCTGCAAATCATTCCAACCGAAACTGTTGGGTATTCAAACAGGCCAGCAAGTTAAATACCGAACGCAAGGAGAAAGGACCACCGAGCGAGGATGACGATGAGCCCCACCCACCGAACACAGGAGGGCGGAAGAAATTTCCCCCTGAGGTGAAAACAGTGAACATGATATATGTCACACATATCCCCAAGAGGGAGCGTAAAGCGCGCAATAAGGGACGTCTACGCCGTAGAGCCTGTCGCCCCCAAATTCAACCCTTGGTCGGCTTGTCCGATCACCATCGATCACAGGGACCACCCGACCAGTATCCGTCATGGAGGTTCGGCGGCTCTGGTCCTCTATCCAACCGTCGATGGATTCCATGTCACTCGAATCCTTATGGAGGGCGGCAGTAGTCTTAACTTGATTTATCAAGACACTGTTCGTAAAATGGGTATTGACCCATCAAGAATCAAGCCTAGTAACACCACCTTTAAGGAGTGATACCTGGGTCGAAGCCCGCTGCACGGGTTCCTTAACATTGGAAGTAGTCTTCGGTTCACCGGACAACTTCCGAAGCGAAGACCTGATCTTCGACATCGTCCCCTTCCACAGTGGCTATCACGCACTATTCGGACGTACTGCCTTCGCACGCTTCAATGCAGTCCCGCATTATGCTTACTTAAAGCTTAAAATGCCTGGACCCCGCGGCGTTATCACAGTCAATGGAAACATGGAGCGCTCCCTCCATACCGAGGAGCACACCGCGGCCCTTGCAGCCGAGGTACAGAGCGGCCTCATCAAGCCGAACACGTTATTGGCCATCAAGCCTCTGGACAATGTTAAACGAGTCCGGTCTACCCTGCAGAACGACAGCTTGGTTAATCCAGAGCTGGACTAGCAACTCGGCCTCCGTCAATTGCCCCATCTGACCATGGTGTATGTACCGTGTGTGCATAACTACGCACTTAAAATACCCTGGGCGGCGACGGAGGCACATTGCGGACGAGGTTCATAGTACGGCTCGACCTATTTGGACCTTAAAACTGTTGGGGAACGTAGTAATTTCAAAAAAATTCCTGCGCACACGCAAGATCATGGTGATGCATAGCAATGAGAGGGGAGAGTGTTGTCCACGTACCCTCGTAGACCGAAAGCGGAAGCGTTAACACAACGCGGTTGATGTAGTCGTACGTCTTCACGATCCGACCGATCAAGTACCGAACGCATGGCACCTCCGAGTTCAGCACACGTTCAGCTCGATGACGTCCCTCGAACTCCGATCTAGCCGAGTGTTGAGGGAGAGTTTCGTCAGCACGACGGCGTGGTGACGATGATGATGTTCTACCGACGCAGGGCTTCGCCTAAGCTCGGCAACGATATTATCGAGGTGTAATATGGTGGAGGGGGGCACCGCACACGGCTAAAATATCGTATCTCAATTGTGTGTTCAGAGGTGCCCCCCTGCCCCCGTATATAAAGGAGCAAGGGGGGAGGCCGGCTGCCCTTGGGGCGCGCCAAGGAGAAGGGGGAGTCCTCCTCCTAGCAGGAGTAGGACTCCCCTTTCCTAGTCCAACTAGGAAGAGAAGGGGGGAAGGAAAGAGAGGGAGAGGGAGAGGGAAAGACGGGCTGCGCCCCCCTCCCCTAGTCCAATTCGGACTCCTCATGGGAGGGGGCGCGCCACCTCCTGGCTGCTGCCCTCTCTCTCCCCTCAGGCCCACTAAGGCCCAATACTTCCCCGGGGGGTTCCGGTAACCCCTCCGGCACTCCACTTTATCCGAAACTTCTCCGGAACACTTCCGGTGTCCGAATATAGTCGTCCAATATATCAATCTTTATGTCTCGACCATTTCGAGACTCCTCGTCATGTCCGTGATCACATCCGGGACTCCGAACAACCTTCGGTACATCAAAACATATAAACTCATAATATAACTGTCATCGTAACGTTAAGCGTGCGGACCCTACGGGTTCGAGAACTATGTAGACATGACCGAGACACCTCTACGGTCAATAACCAATAGTGGAACCTGGATGCTCATATTGGTTCCTACATATTCTACGAAGATCTTTATCGGTCAGACCGCATAACAACATACATTGTTCCCTTTGTCATCGGTATGTTACTTGCCCGAGATTCGATCGTCGGTATCTCGATACCTAGTTCAATCTCGTTACCGGCAAGTCTCTTTACTCGTTCCGTAATACATCATCCCGCAACTAAATCATTAGTCACAATGCTTGCAAGGCTTATAGTGATGTGCATTACCGAGTGGGCCCAGAGATACCTCTCCGACAATCGGAGTGACAAATCCTAATCTCGAAATACGCCAACCCAACAAGTACCTTTGGAGCCACCTGTAGAGCACCTTTATAATCACCCAGTTACCTTGTGATGTTTGGTAGCACACAAAGTGTTCCTCCAGTAAACGGGAGTTGCATAATCTCATAGTCATAGGAACATGTATAAGTCATGAAGAAAGCACTAGCAACATACTAAACGATCGAGTGCTAAGCTAACGGAATGGGTCAAGTCAATCACGTCATTCTCCTAATGAGGTGACCCCGTTAATCAAATGACAACTCATGTCTATGGCTAGGAAACATAACCATCTTTGATTAACGAGCTAGTCAAGTAGAGGCATACTAGTGACACACTATTTGTCTATGTATTCACACATGTATTATGTTTCTGGTTAATACAATTCTAGCATGAATAATAAACATTTATCATTATATAATGAAATAAATAATACTTTATTATTGCCTCTAGGGCATATTTCCTTCAGTCTCCCACTTGCACTAGAGTCAATAATCTAGTTCACATCGCCATGTGATTTAACAGCAAAAGTTCACATCACCATGTGATTAACACGCATAGTTCACATCGTCATGTGACCAACACCCAAAGGGTTTACTAGAGTCAGTAATCTAGTTCACATCGCTTATGTGATTAACACCCAAAGAGTACTAAGGTGTGATCATGTTTTGCTTGTGAGATAATTTTAGTCAACGGGTCTGTCACATTCAGATCCGTTAAGTATTTTGCAAATTTCTATGTCTACAATGCTCTGCACGGAGCTACTCTAGCTAATTACTCCCACTTTCAATATGTATCTAGACCGAGACTTTAGAGTCATCTAGATTAGTGTCAAAACTTGCATCGACGTAACCCTTTACGACGAACATTTTGTCACTTCCATAATCGAGAAACATATCCTTATTCCACTAAGGATAATTTTGACCGTTGTCGAGTGATCTACTCCTAGATCACTATTGTACTCCCTTGCCATAATCAGTGTAGGGTATACAATAGATCTGGTACACAGCATGGCATACTTTATAGAACCTATGGCCGAGGCATAGGGAATGACTTTCATTCTTTTTCTATCTTCTGTCGTGGTCGGGCTTTGAGTCTTACTCAATTTCACACCATGTAACATAGGCAAGAAATTCTTTCTTTGACTGTTCTATTTTGAACTACTTCAAAATCTTGTTAAGGTATGTACTCATTGAAAAAACTTATCAAGCGTCTTGATCTATCTCTATAGATCTTGATGCTCAATATGTAAGCAGCTTCACCGAGGTCTTTCTTTGAAAAACTCCTTTCAAACACTCCTTTATGCTTTGCAGAATAATTCTACATTATTTCCGATCAACAATATGTCATTCACATATACTTATCAGAAATGCTGTAGTGCTCCCACTCACTTTCTTGTAAATACAGGCTTCTCCAAAAGTCTGTATAAAACCAAATGCTTTGATCACACTATCAAAGCGTTTATTCCAACTCCGAGAGGCTTGCACCAGTCCATAAATGGATCGCTGGAGCTTGCACACTTTGTTAGCTCCCTTTGGATCGACAAAACCTTCTAGTTGCATCATATACAACTCTTCTTCCAGAAATCCATTCAGGAATGCAGTTTTGACATCCATTTGCCAAATTTCATAATCACAAAATGTGGCAATTGCTAACATGATTCGGACAGACTTAAGCATCGCTACGGGTGAGAAGGTCTCATCGTAGTCAATCCCTTGAACTTGTCGAAAACCTTTCGCAACAAGTCGAGCTTTATAGACAGTAACATTACCATCAGCGTCAGTCTTCTTCTTGAAGATCCATTTATTTTCAATGGCTTGCCGACCATCGGGCAAGTCAACCAAAGTCCATACTTTGTTCTCATACATGGATCCCATCTCGGATTTCATGGCTTCAAGCCATTTTGCGGAATCTGGGCTCACCGTCGCTTCTTCATAGTTCGTAGGTTCGTCATGGTCTAGTAACATAACCTCCAGAACAGGATTACCGTACCACTCTGGTGCGGATCTTGATCTAGTTGACCTACGAGGTTCAGTAATAACTTGATCTGAAGTTTCATGATCATTATCATTAACTTCCTCACTAATTGGTGTAGGTGTCGCAGAAACTGATTTCTGTGATGATCTACTTTCCAATAATGGAGCAGGTACAGTTACCTCATCAAGTTCTACTTTCCTCCCACTCACTTCTTTCGAGAGAAACTCCTTCTCTAGAAAGGATCCATACCTAGCAACGAATGTCTTGCCTTCGGATCTGTGATAGAAGGTGTACCCAGCTTTCTCCTTTGGGTATCCTATGAAGACACATTTCTCCAATTTGGGTTTGAGCTTATCAGGATGAAACTTTTTCACATAAGCATCTCAATCCCAAACTTTAAGAAACTACAACTTTGGTTCTTGCCAAACCACAGTTCATAAGATGTCGTCTCAACGGATTTAGATGTTAGCCTATTTAACATGAATGCAGCTGTCTCTAATGCATAACCCCAAAACGATAGTGGTAGATCGGTAAGAGACATCATATATCGCACCATATCTAATAAAGTACGGTTATGATGTTCGGACACACCATTACACTGTGGTGTTCCAGGTTGCGTGAGTAGTGAAACTATTTCACATTGTTTTAACTGAAGGCCAAACTCGTAACTCAAATCTTCTCCACGATCAGATCGTAGAAACTTCTTGTTACGATGATTTTCCACTTCACTCTAAAATTATATGAACTTTTCAAATGTTTCAGACTTTTGTTTCATTAAGTAGATATACCCATATCTGCTCAAATCATCTGTGAAGGTCAGAAAATAATGATACCTGCTACGAGCCTCAATTTTCATCGGGCCACATACATCTGTATGTATGATTTCCAACAAATCTGTTGCTCTCTCCATAGTTCCGGAGAACGGCGTTTTAGTCATCTTGCCCATGAGGCACGGTTCGCAAGCATCAACTGATTCATAATGAAGTGATTCCTAAATCCCATCAGTATGGAGTTTCTTCATGCGCTTTACACCAATATGACCTTAACGGCAGTGCCACAAATAAGTTGCACTATCATTATTAACTTTCCATCTTTTGGCTTCATTATTATGAATATGTGTATCACTACGATCGAGATCCAACAAACCATTTATTGGGTGTATGACCATAGAAGGTTTTATTCATGTAAACAGAACAACAATTATTCTCTAATTTAAATGAATAACCGTATTGCAACAAACATGATCAAATCATATTCATGCTCAATGCAAACACCAAATAACACTTATTTAGTTTCAACACTAATCCCGAAAGTATAGGGAGTGTGCGATGATGATCATATCAATCTTGGAACTACTTCCAACACACATCGTCACCTCGCCTTTTACTAGTCTCTGTTTATTCTGCAACTCCCGTTTCGAGTTACTACTTTAGCAACTGAACCAGTATCAAATACCGAGGGGTTGCTATAAACACTAGTAAAGTACACATCAATAACATGTATATCCAATATACCTTTGTTCACTTCGCCATCCTTCTTATCCACCAAATAGTTGGGGTAGTTCTGCTTCCAGTGACCAGTCCCTTTGCAGTAGAAGCACTTAGTCTCAGGCTTAGGACCAGACTTAGGCTTCTTCACTTGAGCAGCAACTTGCTTGCCGTTCTTCTTGAAGTTCCCCTTCTTCCGTTTGCCCTTTTCTTGAAACTAGTGGTCTCCTCAACCATCAACACTTGATGTTTTTCTTGATTTCTACCTTCGTCGATTTCAGCATCACGAAGAGCTCGGGAATTACTTTCGTCATCCCTTGCATACTATAGTTCATCACGAAGTTCTACTAACTTGGTGATGGTGACTAGAGAATTCTGTCAATCACTATTTTATCTGGAAAATTAACTCCCACTTGATTCAAGCGATTGTAGTACCCAGACAATCTGAGCACATGCTCACTGCTTGAGCTATTCTCCTCTGTCTTTTAGCTATAGAACTTGTTGGAGACTTCATATCTCTCAACTCGGGTATTTGCTTGAAATATTAACTTCAACTCCTGGAACATCTCATATGGTCCATGACGTTCAAAACGTCTTTGAAGTCCCGATTCTAAGCCGTTAAGCATGGTGCACTAAACTATCAAGTAGTCATCATATTGAGCTAGCCAAACGTTCATAGCGTCTGCAATAGGTCTGTCACCTAGCGGTGCATCAAGGACATAATTTTTCTGTGCAGCAATGAGGATAATCCTCAGATCACGGATCCAATCCGCATCTTTGCTACTAACATCTTTCAACATAATTTTTCTCTAGGAACATATCAAAATAAACACAGGGAAGCAACAATGCAAGCTATTGATCTACAATATAATTTGCAAAATAGTATCAGGACTAAGTTCATGATAAATTTAAGTTTAATTAATCATATTACTTAAGAACTCCCACTTAGATAGACATCCCTCTAATCCTCTAAGTGATCACGTGATCCATATCAACTAAACCATGTTCGATCATCACGTGAGATGGAGTAGTTTCAATGGTGAACATCACTATGTTGATCATATCTACTATATGATTCACGCTCGACCTTTCGGTCTCCGTGTTCCGAGGCCATATCTGCATATGCTAGGCTCGTCAAGTTTAACCTGAGTATTCCGCGTGTGCAACTGTTTTGCACCCGTTGTATTTGAACGTAGAGCCTATCACACCCGATCATCACGTGGTGTCTCAGCACGAAGAACTTTCGCAACGGTGCATACTCAGGGAGAACACTTTTATCTTGAAATTTTAGTGAGAGATCATCTTATAATGCTACCGTCAATCAAAGCAAGATAAGATGCATAAAAGATTAACATCACATGCAATCAATATAAGTGATATGATATGGCCATCATCATCTTGTGCTTGTGATCTCCATCTCCGAAGCACCGTCATGATCACCATCGTCACCGGCTCGACACCTTGATCTCCATCGTAGTATCGTTGTTGTCTCGCCAACTTATTGCTTTTACGAGTATCGCTACCGCTTAGTGATAAAGTAAAACAATTACATGGCGATTGCATTGCATACAATAAAGTGACTACCATATGGCTCCTGCCAGTTTCCGATAACTCGGTTACAAAACATGATCATCTCATACAACAAATTATATCACATCACAACATGCCCTGCAAAAACAAGTTAGACGTCCTCTACTTTGTTGTTGCAAGTTTTACGTGGCTGCTACGGGCTTAGCAAGAACCGTTCTTACCTACGCATCAAAACCACAACGATAGTTTGTCAAGTTGGTGCTGTTTTAACCTTCGCAAGGACCGGGCGTAGCCACACTCGGTTCAACTAAAGTGAGAGAGACAGACACCCGCCGGTCACCTTTAAGCAACGAGTGCTCTGAACGGTGAAACCAGTCTCGCGTAAGCGTACGCGTAATGTCGGTCCGGGCCGCTTCATCTCACAATACCGCTGAACCAAAGTATGACATGCTGGTAAGCAGTATGACTTATATCGCCCACAACTCACTTGTGTTCTACTCGTGCATAGCATCAACGCATAAAACCTGGCTCTGATACCACTGTTGGGGAACGTAGTAATTTCAAAAAAATTCCTACGCACACGCAAGATCATGGTGATGCATAGCAACGAGAGGGGAGAGTGTTGTCCACGTACCCTCGTAGACCAAAAGCGGAAGCGTTAACACAACGCGGTTGATGTAGTCGTACGTCTTCACGATCCGACCGATCAAGTACCGAACGCACGGCACCTCCGAGTTCAGCACACGTTCAACTCGATGACGTCCCTCGAACTCCGATCCAGCCGAGTGTTGAGGGAGAGTTTCGTCAGCACGGCGGCGTGGTGACGATGATGATGTTCTACCGACGCAGGGCTTCGCCTAAGCTCCGCAACGATATTATCGAGGTGTAATATGATGGAGGGGGGCACCGCACACGGCTAAAATATCGTATCTCAATTGTGTGTTCAAAGGTGCCCCCCTGCCCCCGTATATAAAGGAGCAAGGGGGGAGGCCGGCTTCCCTTGGGGCACGCCAAGGAGAAGGGGGGAGTCCTCCTCCTAGTAGGAGTAGGACTCCCCTTTCCTAGTCCAACTAGGAAGAGAAGGGGGGAAGGAAAGAGAGGGAGAGGGAGAGGGAAAGAGGGGCTGCGCCCCCCTCCCATAGTCCAATTCGGACTCCTCATGGGAGGGGGGCGCCACCTCCTGGCTGCTACCCTCTCTCTCCCCTCAGGCCCACTAAGGCCCAATACTTCCCCGGGGGGTTCCGGTAACCCCTCCGGCACTCCGGTTTTATCCGAAACTTCTCCGGAACACTTCCGGTGTCCGAATATAGTCGTCCAATATATCAATCTTTATGTCTCGACCATTTCGAGACTCCTCGTCATGTCCGTGATCACATCCGGGACTCCGAACAACCTTCGGTACATCAAAACATATAAACTCATAATATAACTGTCATCGTAACGTTAAGCGTGCGGACCCTACGGGTTCGAGAACCATGTAGACATGACCGAGACACCTGTCCGGTCAATAACCAATAGCGGAACCTGGATGCTCATATTGGTTCCTACATATTCTACGAAGATCTTTATCGGTCATACCGCACAACAACATACGTTGTTCCCTTTGTCATCGGTATGTTACTTGCCCGAGATTCGATCGTCGGTATCTCGATACCTAGTTCAATCTCGTTACCGGCAAGTCTCTTTACTCGTTCCGTAATACATCATCCCGCAACTAACTCATTAGTCACAATGCTTGCAAGGCTTATAGTGATGTGCATTACCGAGTGGGCCCAGAGATACCTCTCCGACAATCGGAGTGACAAATCCTAATCTCGAAATACGCCAACCCAACAAGTACCTTTGGAGCCACCTGTAGAGCACCTTTATAATCACCCAGTTACGTTGTGATGTTTGGTAGCACACAAAGTGTTCCTCCGGTAAACGGGAGTTGCATAATCTCATAGTCATAGGAACATGTATAAGTCATGAAGAAAGCACTAGCAACATACTAAACGATCGAGTGCTAAGCTAACGGAATGGGTCAAGTCAATCACGTCATTCTCCTAATGAGGTGACCCCGTTAATCAAATGACAATTCATGTCTATGGCTAGGAAACATAACCATCTTTGATTAACGAGCTAGTCAAGTAGAGGCATACTAGTGACACACTATTTGTCTATGTATTCACACATGTATTATGTTTCCGGTTAATTCTAGCATGAATAAAAAACATTTATCATTATATAAGGAAATAAATAATACTTTATTATTGCCTCTAGGGCATATTTCCTTCAAAAACTTCTTTCCTTCTCTCTCTTTTTTTACAGGTTCGTTAAGACCTTATATCTTTCCGGTTGTACAAGGACCCTTTCCAGGCCCCTTTTATATAAACGACCAACGATTGCTCCTCTCAAACGATCTCGCATCAAGGCGAAAAGCGACGCTGACGTGCGGCAAGGCGTCAAGGGGGCCTTCAAGACTACCTTTCTTTCTTAAGCCCTATATACAGCTTTCCCTTGTTTACAAATTCTTGGCATCTAAAATAGCCTTGATGTTTATGGCATTATCTGTAATAGCACGTCTTGACGTATCAAACAGATTATAATAGAAACAATTTTTTCCACCAACTTTTATTCGGTCTTGGTTTGTTTCATACTCGGAATCCTCCTTTATGTTCAGATTGCCATATATATACATATACTTTGGTACGGCTTTATTGCCAGAGCCTCTATCCGGCCACATATATCTTCAAAAAGTCCAAACACTTTTAGAGTATACTTTGGCGTCCCGAAAATGGCATTATATGCATCAGCTCCAAATCATGTCTTTGGTCAATAGTTGGGATGCCCGGCTCCTGTGGTTACTACCTTACGTTCCGCTTGTTCGGCTAGGGTAGTAAAGGGAGAACTACTGCGATTGTGTTTCTAGTTCGTCCGGTCAAGCACCTCAGTAGAGAAAGCCAAAAACTGACTGTCATGATAAGGCGAGAGCCTGTCCAAGATTCAGTGACTTACTATAAATCTCTTGCGGTTTCTTTCATCTTATGCGAAGGACTGGCCTTCGACCAGTCACGCGCTTAAGGCATCCCAGTTCGGATAGCCGCATACGCACCAGGGGCTAGTGCTTAGCCCCACCGTCAAACTCCTATGGCTAAGTGAAAGTGATAAAGCCGCATAGTCTGATTGCCTGGTTCGCCGCGCAGACACCTCCTTCACGGACCAAGACGTTGGGTCAAGTGTGATCGTGAACTCCTCCCAAGACCCCTGTACTATCTACATGGGGGCTGAAGCCGATGACTGGCAAACTCTCAAGATTAATAAACGGCTACACAGGAGGAAAGTAATCTCAGATAAAAGCATACACATATTACAGGCCCTAGTTCATAACACAAAGTCTGGATAAATATATTACATTCATTCAAAGATGATATCCTTTGGGCATTGGCCCTCTACTATCCGGGCACCCTCCAGGACGTCGTCAAAATACCGCTCTGGCTTGTGGTGGTCCTCGCCTTCGGGTGGGCCCTCGGTCGCCACGACGGTGGCCTTCATCTTCGCCCAGTGCATCTTAACACGGGCAAAGGCCATCCGCACACCTTCTATGCAAGCCGAGCGCTTGACAGCTTCGACTCGGGGCAGTGCGTCGGCGAGTCGCTTCACCAGGCCAAAGTAGGTGCTAGGAATGGGTTTGGTTGGCCACAACCAGACTATAACGTCCTTCATAGCCAAGCCGGACATCCTTTGCAGCTCCGCCCACTGCATCATTTGGTTGTTTAACAGCGCCGGACGCTCCGGCGCCAGGTACTGTGACCAGAAGAGCTTCTCCGTTGTGTTCCACTCCTGGGCCCGGAAGAACTGCGCGGCGCCGGCACCGCTCTTCGGAAGATCCGTGAAGGCTTCTGGAGAACTCCACAGTCGACTGAGCAAGGCATATCTCTGACCGCCAAATACACTCTGCAAAAGAAATGGCTTACCAGCCGCTATCTGTCCGGCCTGCCGGATCTCCTCCTGAGCCGCCTGGGACTCGGTCCGCGCTTCCTTGGCCTCATTGAGGGCTTTGGTAAGTTCGGCCGCTTGGGCCGAAGTCTTCTCCTCCAAAGTTTCGCATTTGCTGATGGCGTCTTTCAGCTCCTGCTCCACTTCGGCCACGCTCTCTTCGTGCTGGCGGTGGGCGACCTGTTCGGTCTTCAAATCCGCAGCCGCTTTATCAGCGGCTGCTTTGCTCGCCTTCGCCTCCTCCTTGGCTTGGGCAAGGGCGCTCTTGATGGTCTCGACCTCGGCCGCGCTGCCTGCAATCATGATCATGACAACGCGTGAGCTTAAACTTCACATTTGCATACCACTTCAGGCGCGTAAATAATCTTTCAAAACATACCTTGCGCCTCATCGAACCGCTTATTAATGTGGTCGATATCATCATCGGCCAGCTTCAGCTTCCGCTTGAGTTCGGCAACTTCAGCGGCCTGGGCAGTCGCCGCCAACAGGGAAACATGTTTATCCAATAGACAAGTATGTTACCTCCTGCGATTATTACTTGATCCTCTATTCAGCCGTTTTTCAAAACCGAACAGAGTCTCAGGGGCTACTATCTATATACAGGCATATTTTTTCATATGCAAAGTGGCTAAGAATATTACATCACATACCTCGAGGCCTGTTAGCAGGCTGGTAAAGGCTTCGTTCAGCCCGCTCTTGGCAGACTGAACCTTCTCAACCGCCACACCCATCAGGGTGCGGTGCTCCCCCATGATGGAAGCACATCGTAGTGCCTCCACGAGAGCGTTCGACGCCTCCGGATTAGTGGAGGTCACCGTCGGAATGGGCGCTCACCCCTCCTTTGAAGGTGGTTGCACGCTCGATTCTAGAGCAACATGGGTCTCTGGAATAGTGTTCGGCTGGGAGCCGGACTGGTCAGGGCCCCCATCGTCAGTCTCCATGGGGGTTGCACCCCCATGTTCTCGGCAGCCGAGGCATTATCCTCCGGCGCCATCTTGGCGGCCTTCCTCACCTCCCCGTGGCCAGGAGAGGTTCTTCCGGACAACACCTTGGTGTCATCCACGGTGGTTGGCGGAGAGGCTTGCAGAGGCGACTCGCTCTCCACCATCTCCGATGCTAGAGAGTTCCCCTCAGATGACGATGGTTGGGGGAGGTCGCGGGCCGGACTGAAACACGCAACATAATATGTTATATTATGATCATAAAAGATCGGATACCTGTAAAGTATCCTTTGGCACTTACGATGTGGCCAGGGGCTTTTCCCTGGGGCCCCTCTTGGGGGTGTGTTCGGCATCCATATCCGAACTATCCGAGAGGGTTATCTTCCCCCTCTTGGACGCTTCCGCCTCTGGATCTACGGAGGAAGAAGGGGTCGGAGGCCCTCCCGAGCCGGCGCTGTCTCGGAGAGAACGGCACGGTCGCCGATCGGGACGAGCGGGCAGCCGTTGGTCTCCTTCCTCGCTGACGACGATAGCGTGAACGATGCACCTACACCTCTGCCCCAGTCGAGGTGGTTCGGCCGGATTTGTGACCAGCCGTGAGCAGAGAGAGAGTGTGGCCACCTATGTCTTGCTTAGATCTGGAGAGCATGAGAGAGTGAAAGAGAGGAGACCTAGTAAAGCAAGCGGTGAGGCTCCTGCTTATATATATAGTGGAGTGATTTTGTCCTACTAGCTTCAAAAAAAAGCGCTCCCACATGTACCCGCGAGTGGGTGTGAGAGAACTAGTGCATGCGTGCACTGCTTCTCTTTGTGAGAGTACAATATACTATGCCCAAAGAACGTTCGCCAAAAGAGTAATAGTATAAGTGTGTGAAGTGTGAGTTAAAATAAAAGGTGCGCGACGTCTTTTGTTTTTAGAAGTTCTGAGGGTAGGGTGTGAAGAGCACATATGTGTGTGACGTCTACCTACAGATAGACGGTGGGTGCGAGAGGACTCAGAAGAGTTATGACTCGTGAGGGTGCGTGTGTGTGTCAGAGAGAGGGGGCACATATCAATGCAATGCATGTGTTCGTAAATCATATCTGACAAACGTTCGCTACAAGCCATTTCCTGACGAAGGCCATAAGAACCGTTAGATCGGCATCCGACAGTGTCTGTTTTGCCATGTCATTTAACAGAACAACCACTCCTCCGACACACAAATCTTCCACGTGAGTGTTAGCAACTGCCGTATGCTCCTCCCTCCGTTCCAAAATGCAGTGCATATAGCTTTATTGAAAATTCAAACCTCGCAAACTTTTACTGAGTTTTTGTGTACCAAAATGCACATATAGAATATATCATTTCATTCATCTTCGAGAGGTAACTATAAAGATGGGGGAGGAGCGTACAAAGAAAGACCATCGTATGACCTGCAACAATTTCAACCATCCTTTGTGAGGAGGAATATCATAGGAACTTTGTATGATATGATTTTTATAAGATTTTTTCCTTTAGAGCCAATTGGTTCATAGGAATAGATACATATACTCCACATTTCAAAGGAAAATAAACATGATATCATTTTTATAGCTTTAGAGCCACTTGGTTCATATGAATGGATTCCTATACTCACACAATTTCAAAGGAAAATAAACATTAGCATATATTCATTAGAAAAGTTCCTATGATGTGAACCAAATGACATCTCTTTTCTATTCCCAGCTCATAGGAATTGAGATACATGTCATCTCTAGATTCAATAGAAAAGTTCCTATGATGTGAACCAAATGACATCTCTTTTCCAATCCCTACTCATAGGAATTGCGATACATGTCATCTCTTTCCTTGCAACTTCCATGTATACATCTTCTACTCCTAAATAGCTAGTACAACCCACTAGTAGCTTTTTGTATGGACATGCAACTATGGCACAAGAACACGTCATGCATGCAAGTCATAAATCACATTGTTTTTGTACTCTATGCATGAAAGCACCACATCATCAATTCGTGCATGTTACTCATAAGTTATTTCTTGCATTAGATTTTGTATTGACAATGTATGTGTTGGTCACACATATGTAGTTCACATTCACATTTTTGTTAGAAATGTCATTCTTTTAACTGCAATTCAGTTTTTCTCTCTGTACTCCCTTTGTCTAGGTGTGTAAGTCATCTTCCGAAAACCAAATAATCCCAAAACACTTAGGCACGATACATTAACTCCCTCCTCGTTTCCTGTTTTGTGACATATCAACCAATAAGAGATGTGGGCTGTGCATGCTTTCAATGGCTTGAGACTTTCAAACATAACATGCAGTGGTTAATTCATTGCATGCAATGCTATTAACTAGCAGAAAAACCTAATGATGATTTATACACCTAGACGGAGGGAGTATTACATTTTTGTTTTAAGCATACATTCACTTCCCATTAGTTATAGATGTTTTTGGAGGAACTTTAACGCATTATTTTGAGTAGCAAATTTCACGCGGCCGCGGGTATATCAAAATGCAGGGCCCATGCATCATTGCCTTTCGGTCGAACCTACGTCCAAAATTTTTTGTACGTATATCTCCACTGGTCCGCGAACCCAAAATCCTGCCTCATTCCCATAAAACCAAGTGGCCCACACATATTAAGGCGTCGACTCGAACTCAATCCCTCTCCCATTTACTACGTCATGGCCCCGCCCACCGTAGTAGTCCTACAAACTCTACCGCCGGACGCATCATCGTTTTTCTTCAAGAGGACAAGGGAGAAGCGGATTTGTAGTGGAGGCGCTTCAAAAAAGGATTTGTAGTGGAGGCTCCTACCCTAGGGTGCCCTCGGCAGCTGTCGCACGCATCATTGGTTTTCTCTTTTCTTGCGCCCTAGAGTGAAATGATGGTTTCTTTGTCCGTCCAGCTTAATGCTGGAAAGGTGGGGCTTTGTGATTTGACCCCTCATTGCTCATTTACTACTACTACGGTGTTACGACCGGGGTGCCTCCAAGTCCAACCGCTGCTCCGAACTGTAATTTGGTGCATCGCACGTGGAACAAGACGGTGGATGAGCCACATGTGGGCCAAAGGGGTCCTGTTAAGTGTGGCGCCATTTCGTGTGCGGACTGACCCTGCTTGAGTTGCTACGCCAACACGACACGAGCAGCCTACCACTTGGTTTTGCTCCTTGGTGAATCCCGACTATATTGATCTAAAAAGATACTACTCCCTCCGTCTTGATTTATAGGGCGTGCACGTAGTTCTAGGTCATCCATTTCACTAACTAAATATGAGGTACTATGTCACAAAAAGTATATCATTGGATTCTTAAGCGGATGTAGTTTCTAAACATATACTCCCTCCTTTTCGTTTTATAAGGCTTATCTCAACTTTTTTGTTTTTCCAATTTAGATGACTCATCTCCATCTCATTTTTAGTTTCCAATGCACATTAAATCTTTGGATACAAGAATTAAAAAGGAACACACCATTGCATGTAATGTTCCTACTCATCTAGTGGCCAAGCATGAATGCACTGTAATTAATCCAAATTAATGCATGAGTTTAATTGGGGTAGTTTTGTAAAGTATGAGATACATCCCTCCACTCAGAAAATGCCTTGGTTGATGAGATTTGAGATTTGAGCCCTATAAACCGAAAGGGAGGGATTATTCTTCATCACATATATAGCCACTTCAAATCTCAACCTAGAACGACGTGCATGCCCTGTAAACCGATACGGAGGAAGTAGTAAAAATGAGGTGATTTTACCGAGCGGTGGGCGGGGGAGCTTGGCCTGTCATGCAGTCCCACGTGTCATGATGTACCAAGGCGATGCGTGCCCCTCTTGAGGCAGAACAATGGCAGAAGCAATACATGGTTTTCTTAAAGGAGATGATGGCGAAGGGGATTCAACGAAGTGTGAAATAATGGTTGCTTCGTCCGTCTGGGAAGGTGCGACATTGTGATTTGACATCTCATTGCTCATTACTACTAGTGGGGCCCTACGACTGGGGTGCGTCCCCCCTGCTGTTTTGCACTGTTATTTGGTGCATAACACGTCAACCCGGTTGCTATATGTCCCACATGTCGGCAAGAGGAAGTACATAATTCAATAAAGCGAGCATCGACGGAGGAGTACAAGACACGGCTTGGTTTTTGCTGCTTCGCGCGATCCATCGATACAAACTCAGACTAAAAAAGGTGAGTGCGGGTCTTTTCCCGCGCGGCAGGCAGGGGAGTTTGGCATAGTCTGTTCGAGGCAACGAGGCAGGAAGGGAAACAAGCAAATAAAGGTTGAGCGACTTAGTTTTGGGAAAATCTGATTTTACGGAGTACGTACCCACTATGGAGGTAGTACTACTTACTAATCCCTCCTTTCCGGTTTATAGGGCTCATCTAAAAAAATTCATTTTTCCGTTTTATAAGTCTCAATTCTACTAGTAGTACCATCACATGTTTGGATTTCGAGGAGCATTAAATCACCCGATGCATGCAGCATCAAGAGAAAACTGACTAATGGATGTAGACGTTCGTGGAAATTTAGTGGTCATGCATGCATTCGTTGTAATTAATGCATCGGTAAACATAACTTCTTGAGAAAAACAAGCGTACTAATTACTTGTGCAAACTAGGAAATTAATTCCACCACTCACCATCTACCTTCGTTGGAGAGATTTTGATATTGAGCCATAAACCGGAAAGGAGGGAGTAGTAACATAGCCTAGGGTAGCTTGCTGCACCACGGACTCTAAGGAAATTACTGTAGTACTACTCCTATGTACCACTATACTACTCCTACTACTAAAAGACATATTTCAAACAATATGATAATCTCTCTAACCAAGGTAGGGACGAGGAGTAAACAGAGGGAGTAGTAAAAATTTATCCTCGTCCTGCGAGCCACCGCGCGCGTGGGCGAGGGAGCGGGCGTAAGCGTAGTAAGCAAGCTTCTCATCGTCCTGCGACTCTGCGAGCCATTGCGCCCGTGGGCGGGGGGAGATGGCATACTAAGCAAGCTTCTCCTCGTTCTGCGAGCTGACTGGACACATCAAAAGTAATACATACAGAGTATCTCTAGTGTATAGAGCCTTGCCTCTGAGGTAGGCCCCACATGGTTTGCCTCTTATCAAATGAAAAAACTGAGCAAGTGAGATGGTGAACGGAGGTAGTATGATACCATTAGTACTACAGTTCTTTTGGAAGGGTTGTAGTAGTCCCTCCCATTCACATGTTCACATTTAAAGCTTCAATAAAAACGTTGCACGCCAGGATTAAGAGAAACCTCGACAATGCATGTACTCCCTCAATACATATAGGGTATAAAATGCGTTTTGGAGGCAAACTTTGACCACGTGTTAGAGCAATAATATGACATCGAACTTAGACAAATCTTACCATCAAATCCATGCGTGGTCATTATACTGCTAATGCATGCATGTGTTGCAGTTAGTACATAGATACAGTAGTAAACACTCACTATCTAGTAGTACTAGTAGTACTCTACACTACTACTACTATGAGGCCATCCAACTGTGTCCCGGGCTCCCGACAGAAGACCGCGGACACCGATTATTCGTTCATATTTAATTTTTTTTCACACAACAAAATATCTCTATCTCTACTCTTATAAAAAACTGAGTTGGTCATGATGGTGTGTCTGCCATCTTGTAATATAGACCGTCCGATATATATCTGACGGATAGAAAGCAAACTATGACAATTTTACAAAAGATATCTGCACGTCTCTCCACATTTACAGATAAGGCCATGCCTCGTGCATCCTTATCTCCCACAACCTCATTGCTGAGCAATTAAAAAAGGAAGTCTCTGGAACAATTTAGCATGGTGGCCGCTGCCGTCTGCCAGCGCCGTCCATCCCCATGCCTCCGCCCAGTCCGACCACCAGTCACCACCACGCCCCACTCCTCCTCACCTTATCTCTCGTCTTTCTTGAGATATAATTTTTTTATGAAATTCTCGAGATACCATTTTTCCGATAAAATTCTCGAGATATCATTAGTTTTTACACATGGGATTACTCCTGCATGGGTCAATCACAACCAACCGGACGAAATTCATGCAAACACGGCGATATTTCATATAAACAATGATGGAATTCATATAAAATACTAGATTTTCATACAAACATGACGAATTTCATTACATTCAAATCAACTAAGCGGTGCTAGTTCTTAACATCATAGGTATAATAATACCTAGCCTAAATGGTCGCCTGCCGATCCATTTGTCTTCCTCATGTCCGGCAGCACGATCACCGGACTACCGGGAGCCCCGGAGGTATATGCTTCAGCGCAAAGGATGGCTCGCTTCCCCACTGCCCAACTGACATCGTTGGTTGATGCCCACAATGGAGGTGGAAGGGGGCTTCTCCGCTTGCGTGGAGCCCATGCGGGGTCGACGAAGGTCCTCACAACAAAAGGATTCGGCAAGACACCTGTTGTGTACGCCAGCGTCGCCTCTGCGCTGGCCTTCATGGGACCCAACCGACATCGGCCTCCCGTGTTCTACTTCTCCTCGATGATGGTGGCGGACACGGAGGCGCTGGCCACCAACTCATCGCTCTCCACGCACCCGGCTTCTGTCTCTACTTGCATGGCGTGGCCGCAGGCATGGGAGTCTCGGCCACAGAAACAGGAGACGCGGTCGCAGACATGGGAGGCATGGTACGAGACGGCGGCGTGGACGGTAGCGCGCCCATGCTCCCCGCCGTGCCGGCGTGGAGTAGCTCGCCGCTCCTCATCAAGCTGTCCCGGAGTGGCGAGTTGCTGAACCGCGCGCCGGCTTGGGGCGGCAACTGGCTCCGTCGGGCGAGGGGAGGGAGGTGGATCAGCGAGCTACATGTCTCATATCCGGCGGGCTCGGCGGGCCACCCAGCCGGCTTGGATGCCGGATAACTACTCTTCGTAAACCATTGTAAGAGTAGACAAAATGGTGAAGGAGGAGATAGGGGAGAGGCGGAGGTGTGCGATTCTTGGCCGGCGTCTGGCCTCATTTAAATAGGAGATTAAATAGACGGCGGGCGGGAGGAGCTCGGCCGGCGTTGCGTTTAATGCCGGCCCGGTCATGGACGGACGTGTGTCCAGAGTGGGTTTCTCGGCTTCCACACGGGTTTCATGAAGGCGTTTGAATGCGGCAAGGAGGCGTGTTCAGCCGAGCGTCCAGCGAGCGGCGCCCTCGACTCTGACGTACGACACCGCGCCGTTCTTCCACTGACGTGTGGGCTTTTTGGGTACCTGGCCCACATGTCAGTGACCCAACGCTGGCAGCGCACGACAGATGAGCTTTTGGTGGGACAGGGCGGTCAGAAGCGGTCATTTCATAAACCGATGATTGTTCATTGAGTGTGACATCATTTATTTCATGTAGATAAGCCTACTATATAATGTAAGAGAATTTTAAAATTTTCATATATACGATGATAGCCCGTTCGATACGTTGTGATTCATAAAGACCACTGCAAACATCAATATTCTGCTTATCACACATAAGATTGATTAATACCCGTAACAATCCATGTCCTTAACAAAGGGTGCATGCACGTATAGGTTGAGCGTGTGCCTTGAGTCGTGTGTTGTGTGCATGCATGCGTGCAAGTGTTGCGTGCGTGCATGTGTACATTTTAGTGTTGCATGCATGTGTGCGTGCGTGCGTGTGTGCGCGAGTGCATGTGTACGTGTCAATGTTGCACGCCTGCATGCGTGCGTGTGTTCGTGAGTGCATGTGTACGTGTCAGTGTTGCACGCCTGCATGCGTGCGTGCGTTCATGCGAGTTTTGCGTGTGCGCATGTGTACGTGCAGGGTGAGGCTACACGTCAGTCGACTGACTTTTTCATGTCTGGTCAGTCGATTTTCCAGTCATTGGATACGAAATCAAGGGCCTAATGTTCATGTTCAACCTCCACCCCCCTGAGCCGCCAGCCGCCGCCAGCCGAACCGCCGGCCCCACTGAGGGAGTCCTGGATTAAGGGGTCCTCGGGTGTCCGGCCCATGTGTTATTGGCCGGACTGATGGGCCGTGAAGATACAAGGTAGAAGGCCTTCCCCCGTGTCCGGACGGGACTCTCCTTTGCGTGGATGGCAAGATTGGTTTCCAGATGTATAGTTTCCTTCTTTTGTAAACCGACTCTGTACAACCCTAGGCCCCTCCGGTGTCTATATAAACCGGAGGATTTAGTCCGTAGAGGCTATCCAAATTCATATAGGCTAGACATCTAGGGTTTGCCATTACGATCTCGAGGTGGATCAACTCTTGTAACCCCTATACTCATCAAAGTCAATCAAGCAGGACGTAGGGTTTTAGCTCCATTAAGAGGGCCCAAACTTGGGTAAACATCGTGTCCCCTTTGTCTCCTGTTACCTTCGATCCTCAGACGCACAGTTCGGGACCCCCTACCCGAGATCGGCCGGTTTTGACACCGACATTGGTGCTTTCATTGAGAGTTCCACTTTGTCGTCGGCAGAAGATTCGATGGCTCGTTCAATCATCAACAACGATGCTGTTTGCGGGGAAACCTCCCCCCCGGTCAACTTTTCGTGTTCGGCGGCTTCGCTCTGCATGCCAATTCAATTGGTCACCTTGAACAGATCGACAGCTACGCCCCTGGTCATCAGATCAGATTCGGGAGCCTGAATTACGTCGCCGATATCCTAGGAGACTTGATCTTCGAAGGGTTAACGGCCTCGACCACTATTCCTCATCTTCAAGAAGGAAACCCATTGGATCTGTCATCAGGCACCGCTCAAAAATCAACTATCATCACTGCCCTGGCATTAGATCCAGAGCAGACGACATCATCCAAAGATGGGTGTCTGAAACCCACCGGACACTCTCCTACTACAGAGCTCTTCTCCGAAGACCCGGAGGCAACTATGTCTTCGGCGAGCCTGGAATCAAGCAGGACTCTCCCTGTCATCGGAGAGCCGGACTCGCCTCCGGATGCCAAGTCCGAACTCTCAAGGTCTGCATCCAGTGAGCATAGCCAGGTAGAACCTGACATGCCTTGCCCTGCAGGTCCTCGGTTCCCCGTTCGGCCTTCGCTCTAAAGCGAGGCCTTGGACTTAATGCGATCCCTCGCCATCACAAAAGTATCGCTTCCGAACTACACCCAGCCCGAACTAGGGGCTGAGCACAGGGAATTTTGCGTCCCACCCACCACCCACTTGGTAGCCACTGTCGAAGACTTAACCGACATGCTCGACTACACCTCCGAAGACATCGACGGTATGAAAGACGATGCCAGAGACAAACCTGGCCAAGACCTGCCCTTTAATGGGCGTTGGACTGTCACTTCTACATACGACGTGTACATGGTGGTACACCCAAAGAGGACGACGATGGTAATCAGGATCCGATCGACGACAAGCCCATTGAGGTACCACTGAAGCGTCAATGTCAGCGGCGCCGCTCAAAATCGCGTCGCGAAAGACAAAGCAATACCAGCACCGAGGACAATAACACTCCGGACTATGCCGAAGATCCTGAAGACCCCACCGAACCTGCGTCCGAGCAGGATGATCGGGAGGAGGGACAAGTCAATCCAGACGAACTTGCTGAGAATGAGGATTCGAAGGATAGCAACTATCGACCGGCCTCCGAGGAGGAAGTTAGCCTCAGCAACGAGGATTTCATCGTGCTAGAGGAACCCCTCGAGCAAGAATGCTTCAAGCGACAGTTCATTGCAACTGCGAGGAGCCTAAAAAGAAACAACAACAGCTTCGAGCCGAACAAGATAAGGTTAATGATAGATGGACCCAGGTCCTAGCCGCCGAGGAATATGGCCTCGAGCGCCCAACAAAGAGTTATCCGAATCGTCAGCTACTGCCACAATTCGATGACGAGTCCCTTGAGCCAATACCGTCAAGATATGACCACGCCGATGAACCAGACCGACCACCACATGTGTGACACAAAGCGGCTGCTTATGCCGAATACCAACCTGCATCACCGTGCCGTAGAGGCAAAAAAGAGGCAGCTCCCGGATACACCTACGACTTGCACCAGGACCTGAATAATAGAGCCGGTCAGACTAGATCAATCTATGGATCAAGGGGGCGTGCCCCAACGCGAGATGACGGCCATCATGCTTGGCACGATAGGCATAACCTCACCCGGGCTAAAAACCGAACACGGATGTCATCCGAACTCCGTCGTGACATTGCCCGATACAGAGGCGCCGCACACTCCTTATGCTTTACCGATGAGGTAATGCAGCACCAGTTTCCAGAAGGGTTTAAACCCGTAAACATTGAATCATATGATGGAACGACAGATCCCGCGGTATGGATTGAGGATTTTCTTCTCCATATTCACATGGCTTGCGGTGACGATCTCCATGCCATCAAATACCTCCCACTAAAACTGAAAGGACCGGCACGACACTGGTTAAACAGCCTACCAGAGAACTCCATTGGTAGCTGGGAAGATTTTGAGGATGCCTTTCGAGATAACTTCCAAGGTAAATATGTCCGGCCTCTGGATGCCGATGACCTTAGCCATATAGTCCAGCGACCCGGCGAGTCAGCCCGCAAGCTCTGGACTAGGTTCTTAATTAAAAAGAACCAAATCGTCGACTGTCCGGACGCCGAAGCCCTCGCGGCCTTTAAAGATAGTGTCCGTGACGAGTGGCTCGGCCGACACCTCCGACAGGAAAAGCCGAAGTCTATGGCAGCTCTTACCGCACTCATGACCCGCTTCTGTGCGGGAGAAGACAACTAGTTGGCTCGTAGAAGCAACAGTACTAGCGACCCTGGCACTTAGGAACCCAGGGATGACAACGGCAGGCCACGACGCAACAAACATAAGCGTCGAAACAACAATGAAGAAACTGAAGACACGGCGGTTAACGCCGGATTCAGCGGATCTAGATGTGGTCAGCGGAAGAAGACATTCAAAGGGAACAGGGATGGCCCATCCAATTTAGCCTTGCCAGATTCATGGCACCCACGACAAGCCTGCAAATCATTCCACTAGAAACTGTTGGGTATTCAAACAGGCCGGCAAGTTAAATACCGAACACAAGGGGAAAGGACTACCGAGCGAGGATGACGATGAGCCCCACCCACCGAACACAGGAGGGCAGAGAAATTTCCCCTGAGGTGAAAACAGTGAACATGATATATATCACACATATCCCCAAGAGGGAGCGCAAAGCGCGCACTAAGGGACGTCTACGCCGTAGAGCCTGTCGCCCCCAAATTCAACCCTTGGTCGGCTTGTCCGATCACCATCCATCGCAGGGACCACCCGACCAGTATCCGTCATGGAGGTTCGGTGGCTCTGGTCCTCGATCCAATCATCGATGGATTCCATGTCACTCGAGTCCTTATGGAGGGCGGCAGTAGCCTTAACTTGATTTATCAAGACACTGTTCATAAAATGGGTATTGACCCATCAAGAATCAAGCCTAGTAACACCACCTTTAAGGAGTGATACCCGGCGTCGAAGCCCGCTGCACGGGTTCCTTAACATTGTAAGTAGTCTTCGGTTCATCGGACAACTTCCGAAGCGAAGACCTGATCATCGACATCGTCCCATTCCGAAGTGGTTATCACGCACTGCTCGGACGTACTGCCTTCGCCCGCTTCAATGCAGTCCCGCATTATGCTTACTTAAAGCTTAAAATGCCTGGACCCCGCGGTGTTATCACAATCAATGGAAACATGGAGCGCTCCCACCGTACTGAGGAGCACACTGCGGCCCTTGCAGCCGAGGTACAGAGCGGCCTCATCAAGCCAAACACGTTATCGGCCATCAAGCCTCCGGACACTGTTAAACGAGTTTGGTCTACCCTGCAGAACGACAGCTTGGTTAATCCAGAGCTGGACTAGCAACTCGGCCTCCGTCAATTACCCCATCTGACCGTGGTGTATGTACCGCGTGTGCATAACTACGCACTTAAAATACACTGGGCGGCGACGGAGGCACATTGCGGACGAGGTTCATAGTACGGCTCGACCTATTTGGACCTTAAAACTTCTTTCCCTCTCTCTCTTTTTTACAGGTTCGTTAAAACCTTATAACTTTCCGGTCTTACAAGGGCCCTTACCAGGCCCCTTTTATATAAACGACCGATGATTGCTCCTCTCAAAGGATCTCGCATCAAGGCAAAAAGCGACGCTGACATGCGGCAGGGCGTCAAGGGGATCTTCAAGACAACCTTTCTCTCTTTAGGCCCTGTATACAGCTTTCCCTTGTTTACAAATTCTTGGCATGTAAAATAGCCTTGATGTTTATGGCATTATCTATAATAGCACGTCTTGACGTATCTAACAGATTATAATAGAAACAGTTTTTTCACCAATCTTTATTTGGTCTTGGTTTGTTTCATACTCGGAATTCCTCCTTTGTGCTAAGATTGCCATATATATATACATATACTTTGGTACGGCTTTATTGCCAGGGGCTCTATCCGGCCACACATATCTTCAAAAAGTCCAAACACTTTTAGAGTATACTTCGGCGTCCCGAATATGGCATTATATGCATTAGCTCCAAATCATGTCTTTGGTCAATAGTTGGGTTGCCCGGCTCCTGTGGTTACTACCTTACGTTCCGCTTGTTCGGCTAGGGTAGTAAAGGGAGAACTACTGCGATTGTGTTTCTGGTTCGTCCGGTCAAGCACCTCAGTAGAGAAAGCCAAAAACTGACTGTCATGATACGGCGAGAGCTGGTCCGCAATTCGGTGACTTACTATAAATCTCTTGCGATTTCTTTCATCTTATGCGAAGGATTGGCCTTTGACCAGTCAAGCGCTTAAGGCATCCCGGTTCGGATAGCCGCATACGCACCAAGGACTAGTGCTTAGCCCCACCGTCAAACTCCTATGGCTAAGTGAAAGTGATAAAGCCACATAGTCTGATTGCCTGGTTCGCCACGCAGACACCTCCTTCACGGACCAAGACGTTGGGTCAAGTGTGATCGTGCGCTCCTCCGATGACCCCTGTACTATCTACATGGGGGCTGAAGCCGATGACTGGCAAACTCTCAAGATTAATAAATGCCGCACGGGAGGAAAGTAATCTCAGATAAAAGCATACACATATTATAGGCCCTAGTTCATAACACAAAGTCTGGATAAATATATTACATTCATTCAAAGATGATATCCTTTGGGCATTGGCCCTCTACTATCCGAGCACCCTCCAGGACATCGTCAAAATACCGCTCTGGGTTGCGGTGGTCCTTGCCTTCGGGTGGGCCCTCAGTCGCCACGACGGTGGCCTTCATCTTTGCTCAGTGCATCTTAACACGGGCAAAGGCCATCCGCACACCTTCTATGCACGCCGAGCGCTTGACAGCTTTGACTCGGGGCAGTGCGTCGGTGAGTCGCTTCACCAGGCCGAAGTAGCTGCTAGCAATGGGTTCGGTTGGCCAGAACCGGACTATAACGTCCTTCATAGCCAAGCCGGACATCCTATGCAGCTCCTCCCACTGCATCATCTGGTTGTTTAACAGCGTCGGACTCTCCGGCGCCAGGTACTGTGACCAGGAGAGCTTCTCCGTTGTGTTCCCCTCCTCGGCCCGGAAGAACTGCGCGGCATCGGCAGCGCTCTTCGGAAGATCCGTGAAGGCGTCTGGAGAACTCCACAGTCAAGTGAGCAAGGCATATCTCTGACCACCAAATACACTCTGCAAAAGAAATGGCTTACCAGCCGCTATCTGTCCGGTCTGCCGGATCTCCTCCCGAGCCGCCCGGGACTCGGTCCGCGCTTCCTTGGCCTCATTGAGGGCTTTGGTAAGTTCGGCCGCTTGGGCCGAAGCCTTCTCCTCCAAAGTTTTGCATTTGCTGATGGCGTCTTTCAGCTCCTGCTCCACTTCGGCCACCCTCTCTTCGTGTTGGCGGCGGGCGACCTGTTCGGTCTTCAAATCCGTAGCCGCTTTATCAGCAGCTGCTTTGCTAGCCCTTCGCCTCCTCCTTAGCTTGGGCAAGGTCGCTCTTGATGGTCTCGACCTCGGCCGCGCTGCCTGCAATCATGATCATGACAGCGCATGAGTTTAAACTTCACATTTGCATACCACTTCAGGCGCGTAAATAATCTTTCAAAAGATACCTTGCGCCTCATAGAACCGCTTATTAATGTGGTCGATATCACCATCAGCCAGCTTTAGCTTTAGCTTCCGCTTGAGTTCGGAAACTTCAGCGCCCTAGGGGGTCCCCGCCAACAGGAAACCTGTTTATCCAATAGACAAGTACGTTACCTCATGTGATTATTACTTGATCCTCTCTTCATCCGTTTTTCAAAACCGAACAGAGTCTCAGGGGCTACTATCTATATACAGGCATATTTTTTCATATGCAAAGTGGCTAAGAATATTACATCACATACCTTGAAGCCTGTTAGCACATAGACAAATCTTACCGTCAAATCCATGCGTGGTCATTATACTGCTAATGCATGCATGTGTTGCAGTTAGTACATAGATACAGTAGTAAACACTCACAATCTAGTAGTACTAGTAGTACTCTACACTACTACTACTATGAGGCCATCCAACTGTGTCCCGGGCTCCCGGCAGAAGACCGCGGACACCGATTATTCGTTCATATTTAATTTTTTTTTCACACAACAAAATATCTCTATCTCTACTCTTATAAAAAACTGAGTTGGTCATGATGGTGTGTCTGCCATCTTGTAATATAGACCGTCCGATATATATCTGACGGATAGAAAGCAAACTATGACAATTTTACAAAAGATATCTGCACGTCTCTCCACATTTACAGATAAGGCCATGCCTCGTGCATCCTTATCTCCCACAACCTCATTGCTGAGCAATTAAAAAAGGAAGTCTCTGGAACAATTTAGCATGGTGGCCGCTGCCGTCTGCCAGCGCCGTCCATCCCCATGCCTCCGCCCAGTCCGACCACCAGTCACCACCACGCCCCACTCCTCCTCACCTTATCTCTCGTCTTTCTCGAGATATAATTTTTTTATGAAATTCTCGAGATACCATTTTTCCGATAAAATTCTCGAGATATCATTAGTTTTTACACATGGGATTACTCCTGCATGGGTCAATCACAACCAACCGGACGAAATTCATGCAAACACGGCGATATTTCATATAAACAATGATGGAATTCATATAAAATACTAGATTTTCATACAAACATGACGAATTTCATTACATTCAAATCAACTAAGCGGTGCTAGTTCTTAACATCATAGGTATAATAATACCTAGCCTAAATGGTCGCCTGCCGATCCATTTGTCTTCCTCATGTCCGGCAGCACGATCACCGGACTACCGGGAGCCCCGGAGGTATATGCTTCAGCGCAAAGGACGGCTCGCTTCCCCACTGCCCAACTGACATCGTTGGTTGATGCCCACAATGGAGGTGGAAGGGGGCTTCTCCGCTTGCGTGGAGCCCATGCGGGGTCGACGAAGGTCCTCACAACAAAAGGATTCGGCAAGACACCTGTTGTGTACGCCAGCGTCGCCTCTGCGCTGGCCTTCATGGGACCCAACCGACATCGGCCTCCCGTGTTCTACTTCTCCTCGATGATGGTGGCGGACACGGAGGCGCTGGCCACCAACTCATCGCTCTCCACGCACCCGGCTTCTGTCTCTACTTGCATGGCGTGGCCGCAGGCATGGGAGTCTCGGCCACAGAAACAGGAGACGCGGTCGCAGACATGGGAGGCGTGGTACGAGACGGCGGCGTGGACGGTAGCGCGCCCATGCTCCCCGCCGTGCCGGCGTGGAGTAGCTCGCCGCTCCTCATCAAGCTGTCCCGGAGCGGCGAGTTGCTGAACCGCGCGCCGGCTTGGGGCGGCAACTGGCTCCGTCGGGCGAGGGGAGGGAGGTGGATCAGCGAGCTACATGTCTCATATCCGGCGGGCTCGGCGGGCCACCCAGCCGGCTTGGATGCCGGATAACTACTCTTCGTAAACCATTGTAAGAGTAGACAAAATGGTGAAGGAGGAGATAGGGGAAAGGCGGAGGTGTGCGATTCTTGGCCGGCGTCTGGCCTCATTTAAATAGGAGATTAAATAGACGGCGGGCGGGAGGAGCTCGGCCGGCGTTGCGTTTAATGCCGGCCCGGTCATGGACGGACGTGTGTCCAGAGTGGGTTTCTCGGCTTCCACACGGGTTTCATGAAGGCGTTTGAATGCGGCAAGGAGGCGTGTTCAGCCGAGCGTCCAGCGAGCGGCGCCCTCGACTCTGACGTACGACACCGCGCCGTTCTTCCACTGACGTGTGGGCTTTTTGGGTACCTGGCCCACATGTCAGTGACCCAACGCTGGCAGCGCACGACAGATGAGCTTTTGGTGGGACAGGGCGGTCAGAAGCGGTCATTTCATAAACCGATGATTGTTCATTGAGTGTGACATCATTTATTTCATGTAGATAAGCCTACTATATAATGTAAGAGAATTTTAAAATTTTCATATATACGATGATAGCCCGTTCGATACGTTGTGATTCATAAAGACCACTGCAAACATCAATATTCTGCTTATCACACATAAGATTGATTAATACCCGTAACAATCCATGTCCTTAACAAAGGGTGCATGCACGTATAGGTTGAGCGTGTGCCTTGAGTCGTGTGTTGTGTGCATGCATGCGTGCAAGTGTTGCGTGCGTGCATGTGTACATTTTAGTGTTGCATGCATGTGTGCGTGCGTGCGTGTGTGCGCGAGTGCATGTGTACGTGTCAATGTTGCACGCCTGCATGCGTGCGTGTGTTCGTGAGTGCATGTGTACGTGTCAGTGTTGCACGCCTGCATGCGTGCGTGCGTTCATGCGAGTTTTGCGTGTGCGCATGTGTACGTGCAGGGTGAGGCTACACGTCAGTCGACTGACTTTTTCATGTCTGGTCAGTCGATTTTCCAGTCATTGGATACGAAATCAAGGGCCTAATGTTCATGTTCAACCTCCACCCCCCTGAGCCGCCAGCCACCGCCAGCCGAACCGCCGGCCCCACTGAGGGAGTCCTGGATTAAGGGGTCCTCGGGTGTCCGGCCCATGTGTTATTGGCCGGACTGATGGGCCGTGAAGATACAAGGTAGAAGGCCTTCCCCCGTGTCCGGACGGGACTCTCCTTTGCGTGGATGGCAAGATTGGTTTCCAGATGTATAGTTTCCTTCTTTTGTAAACCGACTCTGTACAACCCTAGGCCCCTCCGGTGTCTATATAAACCGGAGGATTTAGTCCGTAGAGGCTATCCAAATTCATATAGGCTAGACATCTAGGGTTTGCCATTACGATCTCGAGGTGGATCAACTCTTGTAACCCCTATACTCATCAAAGTCAATCAAGCAGGACGTAGGGTTTTAGCTCCATTAAGAGGGCCCAAACTTGGGTAAACATCGTGTCCCCTTTGTCTCCTGTTACCTTCGATCCTCAGACGCACAGTTCGGGACCCCCTACCCGAGATCGGCCGGTTTTGACACCGACATTGGTGCTTTCATTGAGAGTTCCACTTTGTCGTCGGCAGAAGGTTCGATGGCTCGTTCAATCATCAACAACGATGCTGTTTGCGGGGAAACCTCCCCCCCGGTCAACTTTTCGTGTTCGGCGGCTTCGCTCTGCATGCCAATTCAATTGGTCACCTTGAACAGATCGACAGCTACGCCCCTGGTCATCAGATCAGATTCGGGAGCCTGAATTACGTCGCCGATATCCTAGGAGACTTGATCTTCGAAGGGTTAACGGCCTCGACCACTATTCCTCATCTTCAAGAAGGAAACCCATTGGATCTGTCATCAGGCACCGCTCAAAAATCAACTATCATCACTGCCCTGGCATTAGATCCAGAGCAGACGACATCATCCAAAGATGGGTGTCTGAAACCCACCGGACTCTCTCCTACTACAGAGCTCTTCTCCGAAGACCCGGAGGCAACTATGTCTTCGGCGAGCCTGGAATCAAGCAGGACTCTCCCTGTCATCGGAGAGCCGGACTCGCCTCCGGATGCCAAGTCCGAACTCTCAAGGTCTGCGTCCAGTGAGCATAGCCAGGTAGAACCTGACATGCCTTGCCCTGCCGGTCCTCGGTTCCACGTTCGGCCTTCGCTCTAAAGCGAGGCCTTGGACTTAATGCGATCCCTCGCCATCACAAAAGTATCGCTTCCGAACTACACCCAGCCCGAACTAGGGGCTGAGCACAGGGAATTTTGCGTCCCACCCACCACCCACTTGGTAGCCACTGTCGAAGACTTAACCGACATGCTCGACTACACCTCCGAAGACATCGACGGTATGAAAGACGATGCCAGAGACAAACCTGGCCAAGACCTGCCCTTTAATGGGCGTTGGACTGTCACTTCTACATACGACGTGTACATGGTGGTACACCCAAAGAGGACGACGATGGTAATCAGGATCCGATCGACGACAAGCCCATTGAGGTACCACTGAAGCGTCAATGTCAGCGGCGCCGCTCAAAATCGCGTCGCGAAAGACAAAGCAATACCAGCACCGAGGACAATAACACTCCGGACTATGCCGAAGATCCTGAAGACCCCACTGAACCTGCGTCCGAGCAGGATGATCGGGAGGAGGGACAAGTCAATCCAGACGAACTTGCTGAGAATGAGGATTCGAAGGATAGCAACTATCGACCGGCCTCCGAGGAGGAAGTTAGCCTCAGCAACGAGGATTTCATCGTGCTAGAGGAACCCCTCGAGCAAGAATGCTTCAAGCGACAATTCATTGCAACTGCGAGGAGCCTAAAAAGAAACAACAACAGCTTCGAGCCGAACAAGATAAGGTTAATGATAGATGGACCCAGGTCCTAGCCGCCGAGGAATATGGCCTCGAGCGCCCAACAAAGAGTTATCCGAATCGTCAGCTACTGCCACAATTCGATGACGAGTCCCTTGAGCCAATATCGTCAAGATATGACCACGCCGATGAACCAGACCGACCACCACATGTGTGACACAAAGCGGCTGCTTATGCCGAATACCAACCTGCATCACCGTGCCGTAGAGGCAAAAAAGAGGCAGCTCCCGGATACACCTACGACTTGCACCAGGACCTGAATAATAGAGCCGGTCAGACTAGATCAATCTATGGATCAAGGGGGCGTGCCCCAACGCGAGATGACGGCCATCATGCTTGGCACGATAGGCATAACCTCACCCGGGCTGAAAACCGAACACGGATGTCATCCGAACTCCGTCGTGACATTGCCCGATACAGAGGCGCCGCACACTCCTTATGCTTTACCGATGAGGTAATGCAGCACCAGTTTCCAGAAGGGTTTAAACCCGTAAACATTGAATCATATGATGGAACGACAGATCCCGCGGTATGGATTGAGGATTTTCTTCTCCATATTCACATGGCTTGCGGTGACGATCTCCATGCCATCAAATACCTCCCACTAAAACTGAAAGGACCGGCACGACACTGGTTAAACAGCCTACCAGAGAACTCCATTGGTAGCTGGGAAGATTTTGAGGATGCCTTTCGAGATAACTTCCAAGGTAAATATGTCCGGCCTCTGGATGCCGATGACCTTAGCCATATAGTCCAGCGACCCGGCGAGTCAGCCTGCAAGCTCTGGACTAGGTTCTTAATTAAAAAGAACCAAATCGTCGACTGTTCGGACGCCGAAGCCCTCGTGGCCTTTAAAGATAGTGTCCGTGACGAGTGGCTCGGCCGACACCTCCGACAGGAAAAGCCGAAGTCTATGGCAGCTCTTACCGCACTCATGACCCACTTCTGTGCGGGAGAAGACAACTAGTTGGCTCGTAGAAGCAACAGTACTAGCGACCCTGGCACTTAGGAACCCAGGGATGACAACGGCAGGCCACGACGCAACAAACATAAGCGTCGAAACAACAATGAAGAAACTGAAGACACGGCGGTTAACGCCGGATTCAGCGGATCTAGATGTGGTCAGCGGAAGAAGACATTCAAAGGGAACAGGGATGGCCCATCCAATTTAGCCTTGCCAGATTCATGGCACCCACGACAAGCCTGCAAATCATTCCACTAGAAACTGTTGGGTATTCAAACAGGCCGGCAAGTTAAATACCGAACACAAGGGGAAAGGACTACCGAGCGAGGATGACGATGAGCCCCACCCACCGAACACAGGAGGGCAGAGAAATTTCCCCTGAGGTGAAAACAGTGAACATGATATATATCACACATATCCCCAAGAGGGAGCGCAAAGCGCGCACTAAGGGACGTCTACGCCGTAGAGCCTGTCGCCCCCAAATTCAACCCTTGGTCGGCTTGTCCGATCACCATCCATCGCAGGGACCACCCGACCAGTATCCGTCATGGAGGTTCGGTGGCTCTGGTCCTCGATCCAATCATCGATGGATTCCATGTCACTCGAGTCCTTATGGAGGGCGGCAGTAGCCTTAACTTGATTTATCAAGACACTGTTCATAAAATGGGTATTGACCCATCAAGAATCAAGCCTAGTAACACCACCTTTAAGGAGTGATACCCGGCGTCGAAGCCCGCTGCACGGGTTCCTTAACATTGTAAGTAGTCTTCGGTTCATCGGACAACTTCCGAAGCGAAGACCTGATCATCGACATCGTCCCATTCCGAAGTGGTTATCACGCACTGCTCGGACGTACTGCCTTCGCCCGCTTCAATGCAGTCCCGCATTATGCTTACTTAAAGCTTAAAATGCCTGGACCCCGCGGTGTTATCACAATCAATGGAAACATGGAGCGCTCCCACCGTACTGAGGAGCACACTGCGGCCCTTGCAGCCGAGGTACAGAGCGGCCTCATCAAGCCAAACACGTTATCGGCCATCAAGCCTCCGGACACTGTTAAACGAGTTTGGTCTACCCTGCAGAACGACAGCTTGGTTAATCCAGAGCTGGACTAGCAACTCGGCCTCCGTCAATTACCCCATCTGACCGTGGTGTATGTACCGCGTGTGCATAACTACGCACTTAAAATACACTGGGCGGCGACGGAGGCACATTGCGGACGAGGTTCATAGTACGGCTCGACCTATTTGGACCTTAAAACTTCTTTCCCTCTCTCTCTTTTTTACAGGTTCGTTAAAACCTTATAACTTTCCGGTCTTACAAGGGCCCTTACCAGGCCCCTTTTATATAAACGACCGATGATTGCTCCTCTCAAAGGATCTCGCATCAAGGCAAAAAGCGACGCTGACATGCGGCAGGGCGTCAAGGGGATCTTCAAGACAACCTTTCTCTCTTTAGGCCCTGTATACAGCTTTCCCTTGTTTACAAATTCTTGGCATGTAAAATAGCCTTGATGTTTATGGCATTATCTATAATAGCACGTCTTGACGTATCTAACAGATTATAATAGAAACAGTTTTTTCACCAATCTTTATTTGGTCTTGGTTTGTTTCATACTCGGAATTCCTCCTTTGTGCTAAGATTGCCATATATATATACATATACTTTGGTACGGCTTTATTGCCAGGGGCTCTATCCGGCCACACATATCTTCAAAAAGTCCAAACACTTTTAGAGTATACTTCGGCGTCCCGAATATGGCATTATATGCATTAGCTCCAAATCATGTCTTTGGTCAATAGTTGGGTTGCCCGGCTCCTGTGGTTACTACCTTACGTTCCGCTTGTTCGGCTAGGGTAGTAAAGGGAGAACTACTGCGATTGTGTTTCTGGTTCGTCCGGTCAAGCACCTCAGTAGAGAAAGCCAAAAACTGACTGTCATGATACGGCGAGAGCTGGTCCGCAATTCGGTGACTTACTATAAATCTCTTGCGATTTCTTTCATCTTATGCGAAGGATTGGCCTTTGACCAGTCAAGCGCTTAAGGCATCCCGGTTCGGATAGCCGCATACGCACCAAGGACTAGTGCTTAGCCCCACCGTCAAACTCCTATGGCTAAGTGAAAGTGATAAAGCCACATAGTCTGATTGCCTGGTTCGCCACGCAGACACCTCCTTCACGGACCAAGACGTTGGGTCAAGTGTGATCGTGCGCTCCTCCGATGACCCCTGTACTATCTACATGGGGGCTGAAGCCGATGACTGGCAAACTCTCAAGATTAATAAATGCCGCACGGGAGGAAAGTAATCTCAGATAAAAGCATACACATATTATAGGCCCTAGTTCATAACACAAAGTCTGGATAAATATATTACATTCATTCAAAGATGATATCCTTTGGGCATTGGCCCTCTACTATCCGAGCACCCTCCAGGACATCGTCAAAATACCGCTCTGGGTTGCGGTGGTCCTTGCCTTCGGGTGGGCCCTCAGTCACCACGACGGTGGCCTTCATCTTTGCTCAGTGCATCTTAACACGGGCAAAGGCCATCCGCACACCTTCTATGCACGCCGAGCGCTTGACAGCTTTGACTCGGGGCAGTGCGTCGGTGAGTCGCTTCACCAGGCCGAAGTAGCTGCTAGCAATGGGTTCGGTTGGCCAGAACCGGACTATAACGTCCTTCATAGCCAAGCCGGACATCCTATGCAGCTCCTCCCACTGCATCATCTGGTTGTTTAACAGCGTCGGACTCTCCGGCGCCAGGTACTGTGACCAGGAGAGCTTCTCCGTTGTGTTCCCCTCCTCGGCCCGGAAGAACTGCGCGGCATCGGCAGCGCTCTTCGGAAGATCCGTGAAGGCGTCTGGAGAACTCCACAGTCGAGTGAGCAAGGCATATCTCTGACCACCAAATACACTCTGCAAAAGAAATGGCTTACCAGCCGCTATCTGTCCGGTCTGCCGGATCTCCTCCCGAGCCGCCCGGGACTCGGTCCGCGCTTCCTTGGCCTCATTGAGGGCTTTGGTAAGTTCGGCCGCTTGGGCCGAAGCCTTCTCCTCCAAAGTTTTGCATTTGCTGATGGCGTCTTTCAGCTCCTGCTCCACTTCGGCCACCCTCTTTTGCATTTGCTGCGGGCGACCTGTTCGGTCTTCAAATCCGTAGCCGCTTTATCAGCAGCTGCTTTGCTAGCCCTTCGCCTCCTCCTTAGCTTGGGCAAGGTCGCTCTTGATGGTCTCGACCTCGGCCGCGCTGCCTGCAATCATGATCATGACAGCGCATGAGTTTAAACTTCACATTTGCATACCACTTCAGGCGCGTAAATAATCTTTCAAAAGATACCTTGCGCCTCATAGAACCGCTTATTAATGTGGTCGATATCACCATCAGCCAGCTTTAGCTTTAGCTTCCGCTTGAGTTCGGAATCTTCAGCGCCCTAGGGGGTCCCCGCCAACAGGAAACCTGTTTATCCAATAGACAAGTACGTTACCTCATGTGATTATTACTTGATCCTCTCTTCATCCGTTTTTCAAAACCGAACAGAGTCTCAGGGGCTACTATCTATATACAGGCATATTTTTTCATATGCAAAGTGGCTAAGAATATTACATCACATACCTTGAAGCCTGTTAGCAGGCTGGTAAAGGCTTCGTTCAAGCCGCTCTTGGCGGACTGAACCTTCTCAACCACCACACCCATCAGGGTGCGGTGCTCCCCCATGATGGAAGCACGTCGCAGTGCCTCCACCAGAGCGTTCGGTGCCTCCGAATTAGTGGAGGTTGCTGTCAGAATGCGCGCTCCCCCCTCCTTTGAAAGGGGTTGCTCGCTCGATTCCGAAACCACATGGGTCTCCGGAATAGTGTTCGGCTAGGAGCCGGACTAGTCAGGGCCCCCGTCGTCAGTCTCCATGGGGGTTGCACCACCCATGTTCTCGGCAGCCGAGGCATTACCCTCTGGCGCCATCTTGGCGGCCTTCCTCACCTCCCTGTGGCCAGGAGAGGCCATTTGGGACGACACCTCGGTGTCATCCACGGTGGTTGGCGGAGAGGCTTGCGGAAGCGACTCGCTCTCCACCATCTCCGATGCCGGAGAGTTCCCCTGAGATGACGATGGTTGGGGGAGGGGGGAGGTCGCGGGCCGGACTGAAACATGCAACATAATATGTTATATTATAATCATAAAAGATCGGATACCTGTAAAGTATCCTTTTGCACTTACTGTGTGGCCAGGGGCTTTTCCCTGGGGCCCCTCTTGGGGGTGTGTTCGGCATCCGTATCCGAACTATCCGAGAGGGTTATCTTCCCCCTCTTGGACGCTTCCGCCTCCGGATCTACGGAGGCGGCCATTTTCTTCTTCCTCCCCTTAAGGGGACAATCGCTTTCTGCCTCCTCCTCCTCTTCGTCTTCATCTTCCTCGTGGGAGGAGAGAACTTCGGTTGCTCCGGACACTGCGTCCGAAGTACCTTTACGGCGGAGGCCACCCTTGGCCTCCTTGCTCTTCTTCTTGGCCTTCTTCTCCGGTGCCTGATACGGCGCCGGAACCAGCATCCTCGTTAGTAGAGGAGTGGCTGGGTCTTCAAGTAGCGGAGTCGGACACTTGATCCGCTCCGCCTTCGTTGTCCATTACTGAACAAGGAATAGAAAACTTAGTATATCCTCTGATCTATATCCGAAATTATGTTCGGAATCAAAATACTTACCGGAGTGGCCAGATTCGCGCTGTCGAGGCTGATGTCGTCAGTCTTCTTCGGTCACGTCTTCTAGGCCTCGAAGAGCAGCTTAGATCTCTTCGTGCTTTGTGCCGAAGAAGTCCTGCGGGGTCCGCGGCCCTTCCGGATTGAACTCCCACATATGGAGAGGCCGGAGTTGGCAGGGGAGTATCCTACGGAAGAGCATCACCTGAATCACATCGGTGAGATAGATGTTCTTGCTTATCATATTTTTGATGCGCTTTTGCAGCGTCATCACTTCCGCGGTTGACCCCTAGTCGAGACCCTTGTTGGTCCAGAATGCAAGCCACATAGGGTGCCCAGATCTGAACTCAGGAGTGGCGGCCCATCTGGCACCGCGGGGTTCGATGATATAGAACCACTCCTGTTGCCATACCTTGATCGTCTCCACGAAGGCCCCTTTGGGCCAAGTGGTGTTGGGGAGCTTGCTCACCATGGCACCGCCGCAGTCCGCGTGTTGCCCATCGACCACCTCCGGCTTCACGTTGAAGACCTTGAGCCATAGGCCGAAGTGTGGGGGGATGCGGAGAAGCGACTCGTACACAACGACAAACGCCGAAATGTGGAGGAAAGAATTTGGGGCTAGATCATGTAAATCTAGCTTATAATAGAACATGAGGCCGCGAAGAAGGGGTGGAGAGGAAACCCTAGCCCGCGGAGGAAGTGGAGGATGAACACAACCCTTTTGCCGGGCTCCGGAGTGGGGATGACTTGCTTGTTGGCAGGGAGCCTATGTGCGACGTCCGTAGTCAGGTACCCCACCTCCCGGAGCTCCTTGACGTCCTTCTTAGTAACGGAGGAGGCAACCCACTTGCCTTGTGAACCGGATCCGGACATGGCTGGAAAGGTTGGGGGCGGTGGGAAAGATTGAAGCTTGGGCGCTGGAGCTCAAGTATGGGAAAGCAGACGAAGGAAGAAGGTGTGGGGTAAAAAGATGGATCTTTATCCACTTATATAGGCAGTGAATATGAAGCGCCCCCAAGCCTTAAAACTCGCCTATTCCCAAGGGGTCGTGCGAATGGCACGGTGGGATTACCCAAACCCGTATTGATGAGGATCCCGCAATAAGTGGACACAATATCTGTATTGACAAGACGTGTCATTAGAGGTCGCGCCTCGAAACACGAAGCGGGAGGCCAAAAAACGGTTCATAATGATAAAGAGGTCAGACGTGGCATTTCGCCAAAAAAAAATTGTCAGTTGACAGACCTTATTTTCATTAGGTATTTTTGCCTTCGTGGTTGAGGGTTGTGACTGTTATACAGAGCAGGATACAGTTCTTTTATTCAGAAGATTGCTTTGAAGTATTCAAAGGAGGAACCCGCCTTGCAATGTGTCGGGACCCCGATCCTAAGTCACACCGATCTAGCATGTAACACTTCATATCAGTTTGCGGCCACACGCACGGTATTCCCACGGGTGCCACCTTACCTGGCCTGGGACCGTTTGCGCCTTTTGGCTCACGTATATGATAGTGTCGCTAGCATCCATATGACAGAGAACCCGGGCCGACATGACTAGTCGTAAACCCAAGGTGGCACAAACTTACAGGGACAGGCATACATAACCCAACAACGAATGTGTCGGTCATCAACGTATGAACCCAAGTCGTAGCAAGCTACAAGGACTTAAAGGAACAACGCGTGACATTTCCCCGAAGGGACAGACACAGGAACGAAGACAGATACATGCTAGCCGGCCTATGTGTTCCGGAGCAGTAGCGAACTACCATGGCTCAGTGGAAGCACTAGGAGACATTTCCCCATAAGGAAGGCTACCAAGAATAAACAACTAGGTGTCGGATCCCACACATAGAAATACACGTTACACGTACGCATAACACGCAAGTATGTGTTGTACAACTTGGAATCACAAAATAACTCAACAACTCATATAGATAAATCTCAGAGGAGCCATCATAGCATTTATTACAAACAGGGGTCACATGACCCAACATACAGAGCATACAAGCAACACGCGGAAGCATAACATGTCTGAGTACAGACAACTACAAATGAAAAAGGCTGAGAAGCCTGACTATCTACAACACCCGTACAAGATCGTAGTTGAAGTAACAAGCTACTTGTCAAAGTCCAAGCGGAACTACTAGTGAGACAGAAGTCTCCTCTGCAAAAACATAAATTAAGCAACGTGAGTACAAAGGTACTCAGCAAGACTTACATCAGATCCTATCATACATGCATTAGTATCAAGAAGGCAATGTGGGGTTTAGTTGCAATAAGCTAGCTTTGACTCAGTGGCTATCCTGTTCTACGACTACGAGTAACTTCTTTGAGGTGAGATAGCGCACACGAGTCCACTAATCACCACATCAATACACTACTATGGATTCTATCCCGTCTCCCTACGAGAAAGCCATCCATACCACTCACACTTCTCTTGAGCATTTTAGAGTATCCACTTCAAGTTGTTTATGTACCATATAAGCATCCAAGTAGTCCATATCCGCGGATGCGGCTATTCGAATAAATCATGTTAACCCTGTAGGGGTGTACTTCTTCACACACGCTCTCGCCACTTACCGCCATGTACACGTCATGTATCTCGGCAACCTTCAAGCGGAAGCCTAGCGAGGGTGTCGGCCACGACCTGACTAACCACACAAGACTCTAGTCCAGTTTTATCGCCTATCTGAGGTTGAACCCGCAAGGGAATTCCGGCCGAAGTTTCCATCATGGCCTCAAACAATGTGTACAGGGTTGCCAAGCCCACCATCCGGGTGCCACTCGGTACACCAGGCCAGGGTGCCTAGTCTGTCCCAAGTCCACCCTGCCGGGTGCCACTCGGTAGAAAAAATAGTACTACCTACAAACACCAGAAACTAGTTGCAACTCCTGGATAGAGATCAAGGCGGTTAATAAGTCGAGAGGGGTGGAATTACCGAAACCCAATGTGTGGTAGTAGCTAGTCATTGGAGAACATACATAGAACTCAGTGCTTAAGGACGGTTCCAGTGAGACAACCCACCATGTACTCCTACATGGCCTCTCACCACTACCTTTACCAAATCATGTTCACACGCTTTAACTCTCAGCACCAGAACATATCGTAACACTCCAATTCATTCCCAATGAATCAGACCTGACACAAATCTAAGCAATAGCAGGCATGGCATGGTAGGAACTGAAGGAAATATGCCCTAGAGGCAATAATAAAATTATTATTTATTTCCTTAATTCATGATAAATGTTTATTATTCATGCTATAATTGTATTAACCGAAAACTTGATACATGTGTGAATACATAGACAAACAGAGTGTCCCCAGTATGCCTCTACTTGACTAGCTCTTTTATCAAAGATGGTTAAGTTTCCTAGCCATAGACATGTGTTGTCATTTGATGAACGGGATCACATCATTAGGAGAATGATGTGATGGACTAGACCCATTTGTTAGCTTAGCATTATGATCGTTACTGTTTTATTGCTACTGCCTTCTTCATGGCTTATACATGTTCCTCAGACTATGAGATTGTGCAACTCCCGAATATCTGAAGGAACACTTTGTGTGCAATCAAACGTCACAACGTAACTGGGTGATTAAAAAGATGCTCTACAGGTGTTTCCGATGGTGTTTGTTGGGTTGGCATATATCAAGATTAGGATTTGTCACTCCGTGTTTCGGAGAGGTATCTTTGGGCCCTCTCGGTAATACTCATCACTCCAAGCCTTGCAAGCAATGTGACTAATGAGTTAGTTGCGGGATGAAGTATTACGAAACGAGTAAAGAGACTTGCCGGTAACGAGATTGAACTAGGTATGAGGATACCAACGATCGAATCTCGGGCTAGTAACATACCGATGACAAAGGGAACAATGTATGTTGTTATGCAGTTTAACCGATAAAGATCTTCGTAGAATATGTAGGAGCCAATATGAGCATCCAGGTTCCGCTATTGGTTATTGACTGGAGATTGTCTCAGGTCATGTCTACATAGTTCTCGAACCCGTAGGGTCCGCACGCTTAACGTTCGATGACGATCGGTATTATGAGTTTTGAGTTTTGATGTACCGAAGGTAGTTCGGAGTCCCGGATGTGATCACGGACATGACGAGGAGTCTCGAAATGGTCGAGACATAAAGATTGATATATTGGAAGGCTATATTCGGACACCGGAAAGGTTCCAGAAGTCACCGGATAAATAACGGAGTACAGGGATGTTAACGGAACAGCACCGGGGAGTAAATGGGCCTTAATGGGCTTTAGTGGAAGAGAGAGGAGGCAGCCAAGGGTTGGGGGCGCGCCCCCCAAGCCCAATCCGAATTGGGTGGGGGGGCGGCCCCCCTTTCCTTCTTCTCCTCCTCCCCTTCCTTCCCTTCTCCTTGTTGGACTTGGAAAGGAGGGAGCCTACTCCTACTTGGAGTAGCACTCCCCCCCTTGGCCGCACCCTCCCCCTTGGCCGGCCTCCTACTCCTCCATCCTTTATATACCTAGGGAGGGGGCACCCCATAGACACACAAGTTGATTCCCTTAGCCGTGTGCGGTCCCTCCTTCCACAGTTACGCACCTCGATCATATCTTCGTAGTGCTTAGGTGAAGCCCTGCGTCGGTAACTTCATCATCACCGTCATCACGCCGTCATGCTGACGAAACTCTCCCTCGGCCTCAACTGGATCAAGAGTATGAGGGACGTCATCGAGCTGAACGTGTGCTGAACACGGAGGTGCCGTACGTTCGGTGCTAGGATCGGTCGGATCATGAAGAAGTACGACTACATCAACTACGTTTTCATAACGCTTCCGCTAACGGTCTACGAGGGTACGTGGACAACACTTTGCCCGCTCGTTGCTATGCATCACCATGATCTTGGGTGTCCGTAGGATTTTTTTTAAATTAGTACGTTCCCCAACAGTGCATCCGAGCTAGGTCTATGCGTAGATGTTATATGCACGAGTAGAACAAAGGAGTTGTGGGCGTGGGTGTATACATATTGCTTGTCGTTACTAGTTGATTACTTGGTTCAGCGGTATTGTGAGATGAAGCGGCCCGCACCGACATTGCGCGTACGCTTACGCGAGACTGGTTTCATCGCTGCGAGCACTAGTTGCTTAAAGGTGACCGGCGGGTGTCTATCTCTCTCACTTTAGTTGAACCGGTTTCAATGAAGAGGGTTCTTTTCGAAAGATCAAAAAGCAATCACTACACCACGTTGTGGTTTTGCGTAAGTAAGAATCGGTTCTTCTAAACCCGTAGCAGCCACGAAAAACTTGCAACAACAAAGTAGAGGACGTCTAACTTGTTTTTGTAGGGTATGATTGTGATGTGCTATGGTCAAGACGTGATGAGATATAAGTTGTTGTATGAGATGGTCATGTTTTGTAAAGTTATCGACAACTGGCAGGAGCCTTATGGTTGTCGCTTTATTGTATGAAATGCAAACGCCATGTAATTGCTTTACTTTATCACTAAGCGGTAGCGATAGTCGTGGAAGCAACTTTGGCGAGACGACAACGTCACTTCGATGGAGATCAAGGTGCCACGCCGGTGACGATGGAGATCATGACGATGCTTCGGTGATGGAGATCATGAGCACAAGATGATGATGGCCATATCATGTCACATATTATGATTGCATGTGACGTTTATCCTTTTATGCATCTTATTTTGCTTAGTACGGCGGTAGCATTATAAGATCATCTCTCACTAAATTTCAAGGTATAAATGTTCTCCCATGAGTATGCACCGTTGCTATAGTTTGTCGTGCCCAGACACCACGTGTTGATCGGGTGTGATAAGCTCTACGTTCACATACAACGGGTGCAAGCCAGTTTTTGCACAAGCGGAATACTCGGGTTAAACTTGACGAGCCTAGCATATGCAGATATGGCCTCGGAACACTGAGACCGAAAGGTCAAGCGTGAATCATATAGTAGATATGATCAACATGAGATGTTCACCATTGATACTACTCCATCTCACGTGATGATCGGACATGGTTTAGTTGATATGGACCACGTGATCATTTTGATGACTAGAGAGATGTCTATCTAAGTGGGAGTTCTTAAGTAATATGATTAATTGAACTTTAATTTATCATGAAACTTAGTACCTGATAGTATTTTGCATGTCTATGTTGTTGTAGATCAATGGCCCTTGCTACCGTTCCTTTAAATTTTAATGCGGTCCTAGAGAAAGCTAAGTTGAAAGATGATGGCAGCAACTACACGGACTGGGTCCGTAACTTGAGGATTATCCTCATTGCTGCACAGAAAAATTACGTCCTGGAAGCACCGCTAAGTGAAAAGCCCGCTGCAGGAGCAACTGCTGACGTTAAGAACGCCTGGCAGAGCAAAGCTGATGACTACTCGATAGTTCAGTGTGCCATGCTTTACAGCTTAGAATCAGGACTTCAAAGACGTTTTGAACGTCATGGAGCATATGAGATGTTCCAGGAGTTGAAGTTAATATTTCAAGCAAATGCCCGAGTTGAGAGATATGAAGTCTCCAACAAGTTCTATAGCTGCAAGATGGAGGAGAATAGTTCTGTCAGTGAACATATACTCAGAATGTCTGAGTACCACAACCACTTGACTCAACTGGGAGTTAATCTTCCTAATGATAGTGTCATTGACAGAGTTCTTCAATCACTGCCACCAAGCTATAAAGGCTTCATGATGAACTATAATATGCAAGGGATGGAGAAGACTATTCCCGAGCTCTTCGCAATGCTAAAGGCTGCGGAGGTAGAAATCAAGAAGGAGCATCAAGTGTTGATGGTCAACAAGACCACTAGTTTCAATAAAAAGGGCAAAGGGAAGAAGGGGAACTTCAAGAAGAACGGCAAACAAGTTGCTGCTCAAGTGAAGAAGCCCAAGTCTGGACCTAAGCCTGAAACTGAGTGCTTCTACTGCAAAGGGACTGGTCACTGGAAGCAGAACTGCCCCAAGCATTTGGCGGATAAGAAGGATGGCAAGGCAAAAGGTATATTTGATATACATGTTATTGATGTGTACCTTGCTAATACTCGTAGTAGTACCTGGGTATTTGATACTGGTTCTGTTGCTCATATTTGCAACTCGAAACAGGGACTACGGATTAAACGAAGATTGGCTAAGGACGAGGTGACGATGCGCGTGGGAAATGGTTCCAAAGTCAATGTGATCGCCGTCGGCACGCTACCTCTACATCTACCTTCGGTATTAGTTTTAGACCTGAATAATTGTTATTTGGTGCCAGCGTTAAGCATGAACATTATATCTGGATCTTGTTTGATGCGAGACGGCTATTCATTTAAGTCAGAGAATAATGGTTGTTCTATTTATATGAATAATATCTTTTATGGTCATGCACCCCTGATGAGTGGTCTATATTTACTAAACCTCGATCGTGATAATACACATGTTCATAGTATTGAAACCAAAAGATGCAAAGTTGATAATGATAGTGCAACCTATTTGTGGCACTACCGTTTAGGTTATATTGGTGTAAAGCACATGAAGAAACTCCATGCTGATGGTCTTTTGGAATCACTTGATTATGAATCACTTGGTGCTTGTGAACCATGCCTCATGGGCAAGATGACTAAAACTCCGTTCTCCGGAACAATGGAGCGAGCAACTGACTTCTTGGAAATCATACATACTGATGTATGTGGTCCAATGAGTGTTGATGCTCGCGGCGGGTATCATTATTTTCTAACCTTCACAGATGATTTGAGTAGATATGGTTGTATCTACTTGATGAAGCATAAGTCTGAAACATTTGAAAAGTTCAAAGAATTTCAGAGTGAAGTGGAAAATCATTGTAACAAGAAAATAGAGTTTCTATGATCTGACCGTGGAGGAGAATATTTGAGTTACGAGTTTGGTCTTCATGTGAAAAATTGCGGAATAGTTTCGTAGCTCACGCCACCTGGAACACCACAGCGTAATGGTGTGTCCGAACATTGTAACCGTACTTTATTAGATATGGTGCAATCTATGATGTCTCTTACCGATTTACCACTATCGTTTTGGGGTTATGCTTTAGAGACGGCTGCATTCACGTTAAATAGGGCACCATCTAAATCCGTTGAGACGACACCATATGAACTGAGGTTTGGCAAGAAGCCTAAACTGTTGTTTCTTAAATTTTGGGGCTGCGATGCTTATGTGAAAAAACTTCAACCTGATAAGCTCGAACCCAAATCGAAGAAATGTGTCTTCATAGGATACCCAAAGGAAACTGTTGGGTACACCTTCTATCACAGATCCGAAGGCAAGATTTTCGTTGCTAAGAATGGATCCTTTCTAGAGAAGGAGTTTCTCTCGAAAGAAGTGAGTGGGAGGAAAGTAGAACTTGACGAGGTAATTGTACCTTCTCCCGAATTTGAAAGTAGTTCATCACAGAAATCAGTTCCAGTGATGCCTACACCAATTAGTGAGGAAGCTAATGATGATGATCATGAAACTTCAGATCAAGTTACTACCGAAACTCATAGGTCAACCAGAGTACGGTCCGCACCAGAGTGGTACGGTAATCCTGTTCTGGAAGTAATGTTACTTGACCATGACGATCCTATGAACTATGAGGAAGCGATGATGGGCCCAGATTCCGAAAAATGGCTTGAGGCCATGAAATCTGAGATGGGATCCATGTATGAGAACAAAGTATGGACTTTGGTTGACTTGCCCGATGATCGGCAAGCCATAGATAATAAATGGATCTTCAAGAAGAAGACTGACGCTGACGGTAATGTTACTATCTACAAAGCTCGACATGTCGCGAAAGGTTTTCGACAAGTTCAATGAGTTGACTACGATGAGACCTTCTCACCAGTAGCGATGCTTAAGTCTGTCCGAATCATGTTAGCAATTGCCGCATTTTATGATTATGAAATTTGGCAAATGGATGTCAAAACTGCATTCCTGAATGGATTTCTGGAAGAAGAGTTGTATATGATGCAACTGGAAGGTTTTGTCGATCCAAAGGGTGCTAACAAAGTGTGCAAGCTCCAGCGATCCATTTATGGACTGGTGCAAGCCTCTCGGAGTTGGAATAAACATTTTGATGGTGTGATCAAAGCATATGGTTTTATACAGACTTTTGGAGAAGCCTGTATTTACAAGAAACTGAGTGGGAGCTCTGTAGCATTTCTAATATTATATGTGGATGACATATTGTTGATTGGAAATGATATAGAATTTCTAGATAGCATAAAAGGATACTTGAATAAAAGTTTTTCTAGGAAGGACCTCGGTGAAGCTGCTTATATATTGGGTATCAAGATCTATAGAGATAGATCAAGACGCTTAATTGGACTTTCACAAAGCACATACCTTGATAAAGTTTTGAAGAAGTTCAAAATGGATCATTCAAAGAAAGGGTTCTTGCCTGTATTACAAGGTGTGAAGTTGAGTCAGACTCAATGCCCGACCACTGCAGAAGATAGAGAGAAAATGAAAGTCATTCCCTATGCTTCAGCCATAGGTTCTATCATGTATGCAATGTTGTGTACCAGACCTGATGTATGTCTTGCTATAAGTCTAGTAGGGAGGTACCAAAGTAATCCAGGAGTGGATCACTGGACAACGGTCAAGAACATTGTGAAGTACCTGAAAAGGACTAAGGATATGTTTCTCGTTTACGGGGGTGACAAAGAGCTCATCGTAAACGGTTACGTCGATGCAAGATTTGACACTGATCCGGATGACTCTAAGTCGCAAACCAGATACCTATTTTTATTGAATGGTGGAGCTGTCAGTTGGTGCAGTTCCAAGCAAAGCGTCGTGGCGGGATCTACGTGTGAAGCGGAGTACATAGCTGCTTCAGAAGCAGCGAATGAAGGAGTCTGGATGAAGGAGTTCATATCTGATCTAGGTGTCATACCTAGTGCATCGGGTCCAATGAAAATCTTCTGTGACAATACTGGTGCAATTGCCCTGGCAAAGGAATGCAGATTTCACAAGAGGACCAAGCACATCAAGAGACGCTTCAATTCTATCCGTCATCAAGTGTCGGAGGGAGACATAGATATTTGCAAGATACATACGGATCTGAATGTTGCAAACCCGTTAACTAAGCCTCTTCCACGAGCAAAACATGATCAGCACCAAGACTCCATGGGTGTTAGAATCATTACAATGTAATCTAGATTATTGACTCTAGTGCAAGTGGGAGACTGAAGGAAATATTCCCTAGAGGCAATAATAAATGTTTATTATTCATGCTATAATTGTATTAACCGGAAACTTGATACATGTGTGAATACATAGACAAACAGAGTGTCCCTAGTATGCCTCTACTTGACTAGCTCGTTTATCAAAGATGGTTAAGTTTCCTAGCCATAGACATGTGTTGTCATTTGATGAACGGGATCACATCATTAGGAGAATGATGTGATGGACTAGACCCATTTGTTAGCTTAGCATTATGATCGTTACTATTTTATTGCTACTGCTTTCTTCATGACTTATACATGTTCCTCAGACTATGAGATTGTGCAACTCCCAAATATCCGGAGGAACACTTTGTGTGCAATCAAACCTCACAACGTAACTGGGTGATTATAAAGATGCTCTACAGGTGTTTCCGATGGTGTTTGTTGGGTTGGCATATATCGAGATTAGGATTTGTCACTCCGTGTTTCGGAGAGGTATCTTTGGGCCCTCTCGATAATACTCATCACTCCAAGCCTTGCAAGCAATGTGATTAATGAGTTAGTTGCGGGATGAAGTATTACGGAACGAATAAAGAGACTTGCTGGTAACGAGATTGAACTAGGTATGAGGATACCGACGATCGAATCTCGGGCTAGTAACATACCGATGACAAAGGGAACAATGTATGTTGTTATGCGGTTTAACCGATAAAGATCTTCGTAGAATATGTAGGAGCCAATATGAGCATCCAGGTTCCGCTATTGGTTATCGACTGGATATTGTCTCAGGTCATGTCTACATAGTTCTCGAACCCGTAGGGTCCGCACGCTTAACGTTCGATGACGATCGGTATTATGAGTTTTGAGTTTTGATGTACCGAAGGTAGTTCGGAGTCCCGGATGTGATCACGGACATGACGAGGAGTCTCTAAATGGTCGAGACATAAATATTGATATATTGGAAGGCTATATTCGGACACCGGAAAGGTTCTGGAAGTCACCGGATAAATAACGGAGTACCGGGATGTTAACGGAACAGCACCAGGGAGTACATGGGCCTTAATGGGCTTTAGTGGAAGAGTGAGGAGGCAGCCAAGGGTTGGGGGCGCCCCCCCCCCAATCTCAATCCGAATTGGGTTGGGGGCCGGCCCCCCTTTCCTTCTTCTCCTCCTCCCCTTCCTTCCCTTCTCCTTGTTGGACTTGGAAAGGAGGGAGCCTACTCCTACTTGGAGTAGGACTCCCCCCCTTGGCCGCACCCTCCCCCTTGGCCGGCCTCCTACTCCTCCATCCTTTATATACCTAGGGAGGGGGCACCCCATAGACACACAAGTTGATTCCCTTAGCCGTCTGCGGTGCCCCCTTCCATAGTTACACACCTCGATCATATCTTCGTAGTGCTTAGGCAAAGCCCTGCATCGGTAACTTCATCATCACCGTCATCATGCCGTCGTGCTGACGAAACTCTCCCTCGGCCTCAACTGGATCAAGAGTACGAGGGACGTCATCGAGCTGAACGTGTGCTGAACACGGAGGTGCCGTACGTTCGGTGCTAGGATCGGTCGAATCGTGAAGAAGTACGACTACATCAACCGCGTTGTCATAACGCTTCCGCTAACGGTCTACGAGGGTACGTGGACAACACTCTGCCCGCTCGTTGCCATGCATCACCATGATCTTGCGTTTTCGTAGGAAATTTTTTGAAATTACTACGTTCCCCAACAGGAACACAACATGGCTCATTCAACTCCTACACATGCTAGTGGGTTTCAACTATTTACTTTGGCAATGATAGGTCATGCAGAGGAATGGGTTCAACTACCGTAGCATAAAGTAGCAGTTGAATCGTTGTTGTCCTAATGCAATAAAAGAGAGTAGGAGCGAGAGAGTGGGATTGTATCGGAATGAACAAGGGGTTTTTGCTTGCCTGGAAGATCAATAGGGGGGCACTACTCCTCTGACAGGTACTCTGAAACGATCACTGAAGCAGGACCTATCAAGAAGGACGGTGTCGGCGATCAATACACAATCATATGCAACAATATGATGCATGAACATGGCATGTAGATGTGATGTTGTTTGTGCTAACGCAACTAGCATGCATTTTGCATGAAGTCCATTTGAACCAAAGGTTCAAATGCAACTCCAAGTTAAACCCTTTAAAATGCCATTTATGTGTTTTCATATATTCAGTAGGTATAACTTGGTTTTTCATGCATGCAAATGGTACAGATCGATAGATTGGATTTTTCTGATAATTTTTCATATATAAATTATTTCAATCTGAGCTACGGTTATTTTTCTATGAATTTTTGAAGTTTTGGCTATTTTCTGGAATTTCCTGAATTATTTTAAAACCAGAAAAGCTTTATTGTGTCAGCACTGCGTCATGCATGCGTCAGCAGGTCAACTGCGCTGACTGGGGTCAAACCTGACGTGTGGGGTCCACACGTCAGGGACAGAGGGTTATAAGAGGGTTAGTTTATATTAACTAAAAGAATAGGGCACTGGGGCCCACTGTCAGTGTCACGGGGGGGATTAGTACTAATTAGGTTCCTGACAGGCCGGGCCCACATGGCGGTGGCACATGACGGCGAGGTCTCACTGGCGACCACGGGGCTCGGCGGTGTCCGCGCCACAGGCCACGGGAGCGGCGGCTGAGAGCACCGGGGCGTAGCCCGGGCTCGTCCGCATCCAGCGGAGGCGACAGGAGGACGCGGGGAGGTCGGAGCACATCGGAGCGGAGCTCGCGGCGCCGACTGGAGTTCGGCTCCGGTCGAACTACGGCTAGGAGGCATCGGAAGATCAGGGAAGTAGGGGGGTCGACGCAGGGCTCACAGCGATCGTGCAGAGGATCTCGGAGAGCTCGGGGAAGACCTGCAGCCGACGAATTTGACGACGGCGCTTCTCGGTGGCCGACGATGAAGACGACGGCGGTGACGGCTCCACGGGGCGTCCGGCGACTCGTGGCTTGACGGAGAGGACGAGGAAGGTGTGGCGATGCTCGTGGACACGTTGGAGAGGCGAGGCCGTGGCGGTGGGCACGGCAACAGCGAGCGGCGGCGACGGCTCATTCGGGTGGTGCTCGTGAGAGAGAGAAAGGGGAGGGGATGAGCACGGATGAGAGCGAGGGGAGCCGGGGGGTTGCGTGGCGCCTTCAGGGAGTCGCGGGAGGAAGCAGAGAGGCAGGAGGTGGCCGGGCGCGTGGCCGCATGCGGCGAGCGCGTGCTCGGTGTCCTCCTGGCGCGGTGGAGACGACGACTGGCAGTGCCAGTCGGCTGGGCCGGTTGATGGGCTGCCAGTGGGCTGGGCTAGCACAGCTGGGCCGGCACAGTGCCAGGCCAGCAAGTGGCCCAGGTAGGTTTCCCCTTCCTTTTTCCTGTTTTTGTTTTCTATTTTACTTTTCTGTAATTGGTTTCTGATTAGTAAAAATACCAAATCAATTTATTTCATTCTGGTAATTTTTGTAGGGGCTAGGTGGATCATTCTAGAGCCCCTCACCAATTAAAATAGTTATTAGAGCTAATAAATATTTATATGAATTATTAGCCCCAATTCAAATACCATATGAATTAATTCATAAATCCAAAATGTCAGGGGAAAATGTGCATCACCTCTGGTTACTGTTTCCAGCATTTTCCAAAAATGATGAACATTTTTTAAGGCCATTTGGGTTCACTGAAAAAATATTTTAGTTGAACCTATTTAATTCCTTTTGATGCTAGGGTTTGATCATCCCCATTTCAAAGTTTCATGAAATTTTAAACATGATGCTCACATGAAAGGCTAGCCTAGGTCATTACCAGACTAGGGATGTGACAACTCACCCCCACTCAGAAGAATCTCGTCCCGAGATTCAGGAGTTGGCGGAAAGAAAGTGGGGTACTCCAGTCGAAGACGATCTTCTTGCTCCCATGTAGCTTCTCTCTCAGAGTGATGAGACCACTGAACCTTGAGAAACTTGATGTTCTGACGTCGGGTGACATGCTCTGCTTGATCCAGAATGCGAACAGGGTACTCCCGATATGTGAGGTTATCTTGGAGATCAAGCGTTTCGTGGTCCACTCTGCGGATGGGATCCGAGAAGCAACGCCTGAGTTGAGAAACGTGGAAGACATCATGTACTCGATAAAGGTGTGGGGGTAGTTCCAACTGGTAGGCAACCTCTCCTCGTTTAGCGAGAATGTGAAAAGGACCAATGTAATGAGGAGCCAACTTGCCCTTGATACCGAAACGATGGGTACCCTTCAAAGGAGTAACCCGAAGGTAAGCCTTGTCGCCAACTTCATAAGCCACTTCCTTATGACGACGGTCATACTGGCTCTTTTGACAAGACTGGGCTGTTTTTCAAATTCTCACGAATGACGCAAACTTGCTCTTCTGCTTCCTGGATCATATCCGGTCCAAAGAATTGTCTTTCACCAGTTTCTTACTAATTCAAAGGTGTTCGACATCTTCGTCCATAGAGAATCTCAAAAGGAGCTTTCTTGATACTGGATTGGTAGCTATTGTTATAAGCAAACTCTGTGAAAGGAAGACACTTTTCCCAATCCATACCGAATGAGATAACGCAAGCTCTAAGCATGTCTTCGAGAATTTGGTTGACCCGTTCCACCTGACCACTCGACTGAGGGTGGAAAGCGGTACTGAAGGAAAGATGGGTGCCCATGGATGTCTGGAAACTCTCCCAGAAATGAGAAGTGAAAAGACAACCACGGTCTGAATTAATCTCTAGTGGGACACCATGTAGTGACACTATTCGAGAAATATATAAGTCAGCGAGCTGACTAGCAGTGATACTCTCTCGAACAGGTAGGAAGTGAGCCACTTTGGAAAGACGATCAATGACTACAAAAATAGCATTATTTCCTCTCTTGGTGTTGGGAAAGCCGGTGATGAAGTCCATACCAACTTTATCCCATTTCCACTCAGGAATAGCTAAAGGCTGAAGGGTGCCAGTAGGCCTCTGATGCTTTGCCTTAACGCGACAACAAACGTCACAGTTAGCAATGAACTGAGCAATTTCTCTCTTCATCCTAGTCCACCAGAACCTCTGGCGTAGGTCCTGATACATCTTAGTACTACCGGGATGAATCGTGAGAGGAGATTCATGAGCCTCCTTAAGGATCAATTGCCGAAGATGTTGCTTCTTGGGAACCACTAGGCGGTTCTGGAAGAAAACAACACCTCGATCATCTATTGAGAAACTAGCAGCAATACCCTTTGCGATGTTTCTCTTGATTCGGGTAATCCCCGTATCATGCTTCTGGGCTTCTATGATATGATCCACAAGAGTAGGTTTGGCCACCAAGGTAGAAAGGAATCCGTGAGGAGAAATGTGAAGGTTGAGCTTACAGAATTCCTCATGGAGAAGTGGTTGGCCCTGCTGCAACATGAGATTGTTGCAATAGGACTTACGACTTAGTGCATCAGCCATGACATTGGCCTTGCCTAGGGTGTAGGTGATCCCTAAATCGTAATCTGAGATCAACTCCAACCAACATCTTTGCCTAAGGTTCAGATCTAGTTGGGTGAAGATATACTTGAGACTCTGGTGATCGGTGTAGATCTCGCAACGTTTACCAAGAAGGTAATGTCGCCAGGTCTTAAGTGCATAGACTACAACTGCAAGCTCTAGATCATGTGTAGGATAATTCTCCTCATGTGGATGCAACTGTCGAGATGCATAAGCAATCACATGGTGATCCTGCATAAGAATGCAACCTAGTCCCTGTCATGAGGCATCACAATAGATAATAAAGTCTTTAATGAAATCCGGTGGCACAAGTATGGGAGCAGAAGTCAGGCGTCTTTTCAGTTCCTGAAAACTGTGCTCACACTTTGGGGACCACTCAAACTTTTTATCTTTCTTGATAAGTTCTGTGAGAGGTTTGGCCACTTTAGAGAAGTTCTCAACAAAGCGGCGACAATAACTGGCTAGACCAAAGAAACTCCTAACTTTCTTAACCGTTTCAGGCGGAGCCCAATCAAGAACGGCCTGAACTCTCTCGGGATTGATAGCAATGCCCTTACCAGAAATTACGTGGCCTAGATAGGTCACTTCTGGCAACAAAAATTCACACTTGGAGAACTTGGCATAAAGGCGGTGCTCTCAGAGTTTTTCTAACACAAGTCTGAGATGTTCGGCATGCTCTTCCTCGTTCTTCGAGTAAATAAGAATATCATCGAGGTAAACCATGGCGAACTTATCTAAGTACTCCATGAAGATCGAGTTCACCAAGCGGGAGAATGTGGCTGGAGCGTTGGTTAGACCGAAGGACATGACAGTGTACTCGTACTGGCCATAACGAGTGACAAAAGCCGTCTTAGGAATGTCCCCATTTCTAATCTTGATTTGATGGTAGCCTAACCTCAAATCCATCTTGGAAAAGACTGAGGATCCAACGAGCTGATCATACAGGTCGTTGATCCTGGGGAGCAGATACTTGTTCTTTATCGTGACCAAATTAACGGGACGATAATCTACAACCATCCGGTCCGTTCCATACTTCTTCATGATGAAGAGGACGGGGCAAGCCCAAGGAGAAGAATTAGGACAGATGAAACCCTTCTGCAAGGACTCATCAAGTTGTTTCTTAAGCTCAGCTAGTTCTAAGGGTGCCATCTCGTAAGGTCTCCTAGAGATTGGAGCGGTTCCTAGGATAAGATCTATGACAAACTCTACATCTCTGTTAGTTGGAAGACCTGGCAGTTCTTCTGGAAAGACATCCGGAAAGTCACGGACTACCGGGATATCTTCAAGGTCTGGGAGAGGGCTGGCATTAAGAGAATAGAGTTGACGCTTGGCAACTCTAGTGGAAACAGTGACTATCTTGCCAGATGGGTGTGTAAGCTGAACAGACCCGGTGAAACAATCAATCTTGGCATGATGAGCTGTCATCCAGTTCATACCCAAAGTGATGTTAATATCTGAAGACTTAAGGGCTACAAGTGAGGCAAGGAATACAAGTCTGTCAACAAGGATTTCATTACCATGGCTTATTCTTGTAGTTTGCCATCTAGACCCTGGAGTTTGGATTTCAAGCGGAGTTGGCATATCACAAAATGACATGTCGTGCAAGCGGGCATAGCTTTCAGAAATGAAAGAATGAGATGCTCCAGTATCGAACAAGACCGATGATGGATGACAGTTGACAAGGAGTGCACCAAGAACGACATCCGGATCATCATGAGCGTTTTTAGCTGAGACATGATGCACACGTCCACGTTCAATGGGAGCTGACTTGACACTGATCATCTTGCGTGACGGCTTACCACGGCTAACAGACTTCTCGGGCTGGGGTGGAGCATAACTGGCCTGAGAGCAGTCACGTGCATAGTGTCCTGGCTCTCCGCATGTGAAACAATTCCCTGAAGTAGGACGTGGACTCGCATTGACAGGCGGTCTACCAATAGGCCTGAGTGGAGCATACTGCTTAACTGGGGGAGGCACCGCATAAGATGGCCTTGGTGAATATCCGGGTGGAAGAGCGGAGTTTGGAACCCAAATTCGGCGCTTCTGAGAACTAGAACCGGAGGAAGAACCCAAATCATGGGTGTGCTTACGAGACTCCTCGTAAGTGAGCTGAGCGGTCTCTGCGTTAATGGCCTTGTTCACAAGAGCCTGGAATGTATTGCAATGATGCAAGTGGAGATCGCGACGCAACTTGGGGTTGAGACCCTTCCAGAACCTTGCCTGCTTCTTGGCATCCGTGGACACCTCCTCTGTAGCATAACGGGCGAGGTTCTCAAACTCTCTACTGTAAACATCAACAACCATCTTACCATGGGTGAAACTACAAAACTCTTCTCTCTTGCGATCAATGAGAGCCTCAGGAATGTGATGCTCGCGAAAAGCCTCAGTGAAATCTCTCCGGGTAGGTATCTGGCCAGCTGGAATCATAGCCTCGTAGTTCTGCCACCAAAGACTAGCAGGACCCTCTAGGTGATATGCAGCATAGGTGACCTTGTCACCTTCAGCTACATTCGCAGAATGTAGCTTAAGAGTGATGCTTCGGAGCCAGTCATCTGCATCGAGTGGCTCGATGGAATGATGGAAGGTAGGTGGTTTTAGGCCAATAAAGTCATGAATGGTCGCTGACTCTTTGCACTGATGAGCGGTGTTCTCCTCAATACGTGCTAACAAGCGGTTAGACTCTCACTTGTTCCTCTCCATCTCTAACATGAACTCTGCCAACGAAGACTGGTCGGGAGGATCCTCCTCATCCCTACCACCTCCGTGGTTCCGGCTACGAGCAACAGAACTCCGGTTAACCGGCAACATTCTGAAGGACCAACCAAGGAAAACAAGGATGGATTCAGCATCAACATAAGGATGTAGAATGTGGTACAAGGGAAATAGTATCTCTCAAACTCCTAGGACAATTTCGGTAGCATAACGGCAGTAAAATGCTCAAAATATGAGACATCCTGCAATAGGGGGTAGTACAACAACTCAACATCATCACTCAAGGTTCTGTGATAGTACTAAACAAACTACACCGGAAATACTCGAAAACTGGAATATGACCCTGATCAACCAATCCTAAGAGATTACGGAGTAGTAACACGTGATCCTGATAGATGAAAGAGAAAGCCTAGTTCCTTAACCCCGTAGGAAAGATAGGATGACTCAGATCAGAAGGACATAGGTATAAGGAGTAAAAAGAGCCTTACGTTCCCTTCCACAATCAATTCCCTTACATAACTAAAGAATTTCTAGACTCAACTTCGACCAGTTTGGCTGACTAATCCTACAGGCAGTCAGGCTGTGATACCAAAGCTGTCGGGACCTCGATCCTAAGTCACACCGATCTAGCATGTGACACTTCATATCACTTTGCGGCCTCACGCATGGTATTCCCACGGGTGCCACCTTACCTGGCCGACATGACTAGTCGTAAACCCAAGGTGGCACAAACTTACAGGGACAGGCATACATAACCCAGCAACGAACGTGTCGGTCGTCAACGTATGAACCCAAGTCGTAGCAAGCTACAAGGACTTAAAGGAACAACGCGTGACATTTCCCCGAAGGGACAGACAGAGGAACGAAGAAGGATACATGCCGGCCAGCCTAAGTGTTCCAGAGCAGTAGCGAACTACCATGGCTCAGTGGAAGCACTAGGAGACATTTCCCCATAAGGAAGGCTACCAAGAATAAAAAACTAGGTGTCGGATCCCACACATAGCAATACACGTTACACGTACGCATAACACGCAAGTATGTGCTTTACAACTTGGAATCACAACATAACTCAACAACTCATATAGATAAAGCTCAGAGGAGCCATCATAGCATTTATTACAAACAGGGGTCACATGACCCAACATAAAGAGCATACAAGCAACACGCGGAAGCATAACATGTCTGAGTACAGACAACTACAAATGAAAAAGGCTGAGAAGCCTGACTATCTACAACACCCGTACAAGATCGTAGCTGAGGTAACAAGCTACTTGTCGAAGTCCAAGCGGAACTACTAGTGAGACAGAAGTCTCCTCTGCAAAAAAATAAATTAAGCAACGTGAGTACAAAGGTACTCAGCAAGACTTACATCAGATCCTATCATACATGCATTAGTATCAAGAAGGCAATGTGGGGTTTAGTTGCAATAAGCTAGCTTTGACTCAGTGGCTATCCTGTTCTACGACTACGAGTAACTTCTTTGAGGTGAGATAGCGCACACGAGTCCACTAATCACCACATCAATACACTACTATGGATTCTATCCCGTCTCCCTACGAGAAAGCCATCCATACCACTCACACTTCTCTTGAGCATTTTAGAGTATCCACTTCAAGTTGTCTATGTACCATATAAGCATCCAAGTAGTCCATATCCGCGGACGTGGCTATTCGAATAGATCATGTTAACCCTGCAGGGGTGTACTTATTCACACATGCTCTCGCCACTTACCGCCATGTACACGTCATGTATTTTGGCAACCTTCAAGCGGAAGCCTGGCGAGGGTGTCGGCCACGACCTGACTAACCACACAAGACTCTAGTCCAGGTTTATCGCCTATCTGAGGTTGAACCCGCAAGGGAATTTCGGCCGAAGTTTCCATCATGGCCTCAAACGATGTGTACAGGGTTCTCGAGAGTATCAGGTAGGGTATATGTATTTGATCAGATCACATATTGAACTTGTATTTATGTATGTGCCTTACAAATGTATATTCTTCTAGGCTAACTGTTTGAAGAACAAGACCAACCGTTCTAAAGTGAATATTCCAATAGGCAACAGGATCTCATAGCTATATTGCACACTGCGAGGCTCTTGTAAATAGCTGCTAGTTCCTTCTTTTTTCTGTGCCATATTATCATATCTATATTGACTTGTTGCAAATACAGAGGAAAGCCTGTGGGGACCAAAAAGAACCTGAACCGAATGCAGTGCAAATCTTCAAGGATTGCCACACTAGCAAGATGAAGGGCATGAGCACACCAGTTCAAGCCATTGTTGTAAGTCCTTACTCCTCCTGCCTTTGAACTGATTGGTATTGTGACGTGTTCATTTAACTGCTTGGTTTGCAGCCAGTGTCAGTTACTCTGTTCACTTTTATACATGGTTGTCTTAACGTATCATTTCATCTTACATGGTTTAAAAGAGATGAAGGATATTCTTTTGGTCTTGATCTGTAATCTAGTTGTGATGTTCACGTGCCCACACAATGATACAATAGCTTGTTTGTTTATATCTGTTTGCACATGATATGAATGATGTCATACTATGTTCATCCTACTTTAAACCATGTCTCTTTATCCTTAGATGTCAACAAATGTGAGGAAATAGACAATACAGCAGGCATGCTACATGGACATATGTTCCGAAAGTGATTTTATTATGTAGTTGGCACTACAATACATGCTAATGTATTACAGTAGTTCACTAAAATATGTTATGTATAAACATGAAACCTACTTTGTTCGTTTTTGTCTCATTAGTAACTTATCTGGTAAACTAATCTACAAGTTTAAACTTTCAGCAAGCTATGGAACAAATGATTCAACAGCCACAACTACCTGAAGGTGACGAGGCTACCACTGGCACAATGTCACCTCTTGCTGCAGTGCGTCAGTATCTCTCCACTAACAGTGCAAAAAGCACATTCCTGCGTAATTCTGGGTTGGTTGTCAAGGTAACCTCGTCCAAATCGCCTACTAAACAAAATCTTCCCGCTAGACAGAGTGATATATTTGTGCTCCAGACACAAGTTCAATCCCTAATGGACGTTGTTTCGGAAACAAGAATAGTGGTTGACAAATGTCGTCAAGATATGAATGGTTTTGAAACCAGACTATCAGACGTTGGCTTCGTTGTTCAAGAGCAATGGCAGAAAAAAAGGGGAAGATCATGCTACTCCATCAGATTCTACAGCTTGAAACATTAGCACTCAGGTCAAATGATTTGTGCTTCTATACATCTGATGGTGCTTTTATCTGCAAGGATGGTAAACTTTATGCCAACAGGCCTTTTGTTGTATGGTTGGAATTTATTTTGTTGTGATAAAACATTTATGGTGCTGCCAAAGGTGCAGAAATTACAACGCTATTTTTGTATAGTGTATGTTATCTTAGTAATGTATTTGGCCGAAAGCTTCGTAGGAGCCCAACATGCCAACATTCATCGGGCCCATTCCAATTGGGCTAAAAACGATTATGGGCCGTAATTTGCATGTATTCCACTAAAAATATCTGGGCCTAAATCAGCATAAGCTTCCATATTTTTTTTGGTAGGCATGTGCCCACAGTGGGCCTTTAATAGGCCTAAACATAATTTGGGCCCTCAGTAACAATAGGCCGTTTTCATGTGTAAATATCTCGAGCCCATAAAAAACATGGGCCTTTAATAGGCCGAAAGTGAGATTGGGACCTGATTGTGCCAAATAACCCACTGGTCATTAGCAGGCCGGAATGTATCTCAACTCGTGGTGGCCCATTTACAATGCGGATCGTTCACAGGCCGAAATTCAGACGGGCCGTAAATGAACCGACCTACTACACGGGCCTTTAACAGGCCGGAAGTTTGATCGGGCTTTATTAGTGTCAGTTTTATATGGGCCGTTAATAGACCCGATGTGACGGTGGGCCACATATGGCCCATGGATTTCGTCCGACGTTAACAGGCCGAAAATCACAACAGGCTGAAAGTGGCCCAAATCTACAGTGGGCCTCTAACAGACCGAACCTCAGACATGGCCGAATGTGACCCAAATCCTTCACGGTCGTTTATGGGCCGAAAGTTTCAATGGCCTATAAATTGGCCCAAATGAAGCAGGTCCTTTAACAGGCCGGAAACACACTGGGTCGTAATTCGGCCCAAATACTTGGCCGACTGTTAACGGGCCAGAAGTGACCATGGGCCACGATGATGATAAGTTTAGGACGGGCTGTTGACGGGCCGATTTGACACTAGCCGTACGGGACTTAACTGCAAATGGGCCGTCTGCAAGCAGGCCGTGAATGGGTCGGCCCCCTAATTTTGACTGGGCCAGCCTTTTTAACCTAAATGGGCCGTTGTTGGGCCTTGCCACGTGTCTACGTATCATAGGCGCCTCCTGTCCATTGGGCGGTTGACATCTGTCCTTTCGTGGTGCTGACACGTGGTTGCTATAGCCAATGATAATTTTACATGTGGAAAATCCTCATTGGTCCCAGCTATTAATGGGTTATCGGATCCAAACCGGAACCTGATAACTTAACGATGACCCATTATGGTGGATGCCACGTGTCGGTCACCCTTGACGAAAGCACTTCTATGCCGCGCGATTTATCGTCATGAAAGTGGACACTTCCGTGATGATAATTTTGGTAATGTCATGGAACACTTCTGTGACAGCACAGGTATGACTATCTTGATTCTGTCATAAAATCGTCATGGATGTACATGCATGACAGAAAACGTGACCTACTGTGACAAACACGTATCATCACGGAAGTGTATTTTTTTGTAGTGTTGCCATCATAAGGGGCAATATGACGTGACGTTCTTTTGCACTAAGGGGTTGAGCATACAAACAAGAAGTGCATGGCAACCTCTGCTTCCCTCTGCGAAGGGCCTATACTTTACTTTTATGTATTTACTTTCATGCAAGAGTCAAGTTTTCTCTATTTTCCTTTTATTTTCTCTTTTGGCAAGCATTATGTGGTGAGGAAAGATCTAAGCACATATATCCAATTGGATGTGGGTAGCATGAGTTATTATTGTTGACATCACCCTTGAGGTGAATACATTGGGAGGCGAAATTATAAGCCCCTATGTTTCTACGTGTCCGGTTGAAACATTTTGCTCATGTGTATGCGGTGAGTGTTAGCAATCATAAAAGACTATATGATGGTTGAGTATGTGCACTTGCCTAAAGGCTCCAATACGTGACCCTTCCTGAGAAGATGATGAATTATAGTTGCAAAGTTGACTGAGAACATAGTTTGTTGGTTTCCAATAGAGTTTATACTTTATACTTCGATATTGTGATGAATTGTTACTTATTTATGAGAAGTCTATGATAAAAGTTTTATGTTTAAGGTTGTTGCTGTTATAATAACTAGCGGGATGACCCACGCATTTGCGCCGCTAGAATTATCATCTATTACCATATACTATGTTAATTTTGTCATGTCAACTCTTTGTATTCCATCTACCTTCTAATTAATTTAATTCTCTATGGAATTACATCTTGAGTTTTTAGTACCACAGCAAGATTTAAGTTTAATTACTAAAAAATAGCCAAAATACATAGAAGATATAATAGAAATCCCCATATGTTTTTAATCTTGTGTATTTGTATGTTATCCTTCACTCATGCCTATATCAGTAGTACATTAGTTTGTTAGCACTGACGATTATAGGGAAGTTTGTTTTATAAGTATAGTATGCATGATTGATTCTCCATGATTTCTGAGCTGATTATTGAACCAACAAAAAAACGTTATAGTTAGTAATATAAAAAAAAGCATCCTCTTTTCAACCTCGACTAATTGTTTGTCAACTTAGCACATTACTTGGAAAATATAGACGATCAGGAAAATTAATATGTAATGGAGAAAACTAATTCCTTCTGCACACTACTAAAATTATTTATTTTTATTTTTCCATTTGGCTATTATAAATCGTCTAAATATAATATATTTACGAATTAAAAGTATTTATCATTATTAAATTCATATTTTAGTAATCTTCTTCAGTATTACATTGTACTAATGTTACTAATGTGTATCAATGATGTACATATTGTAATAGTCAGAACAAAACACTCCCTGGGATAGAGCCGATGTCAAAAATCGGATTCAATAGTCCATGGTATGTTTGATTCAAGATAATTTTTAAAAAAATCCAAGGTTTCGTTCACACTATATTTCATATTTAGTTTTCCATCAACTTCGAATTCTTAGTAATATCCTCTGTTTGTCCTATGGGAAACCAAACAAACTTTTGTGCAAGAACAGTCTGGTACAAATTGAACTCCAGCTCGTCTTCTCACTACGTGCATGGAGAACACTGATAGCGCATCAGCCGTTCCGTTCTTTTCATCAACATGCATATGTCTAGGAGGCCCATTTGTATTTTTCCTTGTATAGGTTATCTTGTTCAATACGTGTACATAAGAGACTCGGTTCTATCTGTCAATCATAAGACTTATTACCCTAAAAAAATCATAAGACTTGTTTCTATGTTGCCTGCAAAAAATCATAAGACTTGTTTCTATGTTGCCCGCAAAAATAAAATACTTATTTGTACGCGACATATGTTGTACGTAAACTTTCCATCCTTTAACCTCGAACATTATAATTCAAATCAACGGAAAGTATTTTGTTTCATGTATCTATTTTTCGGCAAAATAAAACAGGTATGTACCTATATTGGTGTAAAGTCCAACCGGTAATTTTTTTCAGAACAGTCTGGCCCGTATTTTTTACAACAATCTGATCACTGGTATCTGCCGAGACGTAGGAGACTGTTTTTTTTATCAATGTAGGGACGTATGGCTGCCTTTGGACTTTAACTTGGGGGTGAGTATTCCCAGGAGGATGAGTGTCCAATCCGTATGAGGAGAAAATTAGAGCCTTTAATTCACACGTACATGCAGAACTTTTGATTTTCCCTCAAAAAAACACATACATCCAGCAGCGGACTCCTAGTATGCATGTACATGCAGAGTACTTATTTTTCTTTTTTATGAGAGATTGCTAGTAGGACGTGATTGATGCACGTTATATAATGTTTTTTAGACATGTACGATTCGGCTTCCTATAGAATTTTATTTGACGTGTAGTACTTGTCTACCTCAGTTTTTTTTACATGTGCAGTACTTGTCTAATCTTTCTAGACTTGTACGACGTGTAGTACTTGCACATTTCAGTTTTTCTTGGACGTTTGTAATACTTGCCTAATCTTTAGACGTGTACGATCAGGATTTTCGTCGAGTTTTTTCTTTGATGTGTAGTACTTGTCTTATTTCAACTTTTCTGACGTGTAGTGCTTTTCTAATCTTAGCCGTTGATACACTGTCGGGGAAAATATACAGGGATATATGTTTTCCCCTGACTTGTGCATAGTCAAGACCAAGGCCAAACCAAGAGATTTGAAAAACCAACACGCAGCCCAGAGAGACCAAGATCGAGCCAGAAAAGCAAGATATCAAAAAGAAAAGGGCCTCCCTTGCCGGGCAGGCGAGCCCGGCAAGGAGCGGGGCCACCACCAGAAGTAAGCAACCAAGGCTCCCCGGCAGAGCCTGCCAGGGCTCGCGGGGGCAGAACCACCCCACCAACCACTCAAGCGCGACCCACGTCGTCAATCAGTGCGGTGTCAAGCCGCAACATGATTAAGTGGCAGCCATTTCCTACAGAAGAAACCCACAGATGACACCCGTCCTGCAACGTGTCAAGAGAACAGGTGCGGAGCTGGCAAGATAGCCCGGCAAGCCTTGTCGGGCGACCAGTGATGTGACGCTAAGCGGTGCATTTAATGCACCCTATCAGCCCGCAGAGTTAGGTATGATAGCACTGTTTGCTATCATATCAGTGGATAATGACCACTTTGCCATTGTGGTGACCCCTTAATCTATAAAAGGCGGCCCATGGCACTCGTAGGAGGGGTTGAAAAGTTGATGAACCTAAGCCACCATACATGCGTAGTCGCTGCGGCCCCGAGGCAAACCCTGTCGGGCAAGTGTCACTAGTAGAAAAAAGCCCATTTGTCCCGGTTCCGGAACCGGGACTAAAGGGTCGGTACTAAAGCCCAATACCTTTAGTCCCGGTTCACCTACGAACCGGGACAGATGGGGCTCCACGTGGCCGTTGTGGCTTACCCAAGCAGGAGGTCCTTTTGTCCCGGTTGGTAGCACCAACCGGGACCAAAAGGCATCCATGCGTCAACAGTTCAGGGGCTGGGGTTTTTGTTTTTTTTAAGGGGGGGGGGGGGGGGGGTTGGGGGTTTTGGGGGTTTTGTAGGGTTAATTTAGGGGTTTCATATATTGTGTTAGCTAGCTAATAGAGAGAAGTGTCCTCTCCTATCTCCGTGCTTGGTCGACGCTACGTACTATACGTATAGAGAGGACTCGACGCACTAGCTAGTAAGCAAATGAAGGAAACCATTAAGTACAGAAGATCGTCATGAACATATACACAGAGAAGTGATCGACCTCTCCTTCTCCGAGAGATTGGTCGAACAACAAGTTTTCGTATATCTATCCGACGCTACTGGCTACATATATATACAATGTAAGATCTCTTACAATCCCCTAATTTCTGAACTCAAGTTCCACATGCTATTCTCCGGCTTTATTGATGACGTGGTCAAGAAAGAATCCCGCCAATTCCTCTTGAATTGCTCGTATGCGATCTTGTGGTAGGAGTTCATCCCGCATCTGAAACATCTAATTTGAAGAAGGGGGTCAATACATATATATGAATGAAACCCAACACAAATGATGGTAATAAAATAAAATTGTGAATATTATTGCTTACGCACTTCATATTGTTTTGGAGAGTAGCCCCGCTCACAGGTCGTGTGGCGGATGAACTCGCAAACGTAGTATCCGCAGTAATTATTCCCGGGTTCCTACCACAACCACTTTACAAGAAATAGAGGTCAATCAACCTGATAAGCAAGCATCCTAAATGGTATCGATGAAACTAGCTAGAATCAATGGGAGATGCGCGGAACTAGCTAGTAGTACTTACTTTCGGGTGTGTAAATCGCAGCTTCCCCGGCAGTCCCGGGGCTTCTGCAGTGAACTCTTTCCAAAACCTGCCAGACAAAGAAAATAATTACTTGAAATCAGGAAATGAATAAAGTTGCCGATATGGTGCGATAATGATCGATTGAACTTACTTCTCTAGCATTTTAGTCATGGCCGCATACTCCTTGGGATCTTTTCGTCTCGAGTCTATGACGGTTACTAGTCCCTGCTCAAGCTTAATCTCTAGCAGAATAAAGTGGAACCTGCGCACGCATATGCATAACTCATCAATTACATTACTATAACCTCGAGTAATAAGGGAAACCGAATATGCACAAGACAGTAACACTCACTTGAAGTTGTAAGGAAAGAGTATTTTATCTTTGTTTTGATTTTGAAGCAACAATCATAGCAAGTTGGCCTCAATTTGTTTGGCATCATATTTAACCATCCATTCATCTATGAGATTTGTGTTAATGAACCCAATATCATAGATTTGTGCTTTTCTGCATTCGACGATCTTCAATCTGCATAATATAGTGAGGATAATTATATATACATGCAATGAAAGAGTTGAGCTATATATAGAGACTTAATTACAGAAGTAGTACTTACAGACAGTAGCAACTGACGATTGTTTTATCGAGGGCCTTTTGATTGAAAAACTGGAAGAACTCCTCAAATGAAACAGACAACAGATCAATTCCAATGAGGGCGTGCTCCTCTTTAACTCTCAGCGTCAAAGTATCCTTCCCAGACTCACTGCAGGTGTCCATGTACCACTCATGTAATCTTCGCATCATCGTTGTTAGAGGAGGATGACCAGGTTTGACGAGAGGCTTCCCGTGCCGGTATTTGAATTCGTCCACCTCCATTATACCAAATGTGCATCGCCGGGCAGGTAATCTCCAGGATTGGTACCGGGCACCATCCTCGCATGATTAGCGACGATATCGCTGGACACCTTGAGCGGGGGGCACGATTGGTTCGCTTGTTCACCGAGCTGGGAAATGTTTTTCCCACTCCTTCGTTCTGCTAACCTTCGAGCACTGCAAGTACTTCCCGACCGACCCGACCGATCGCGCGGGTGCATCACACAACACCAACGGCGGCGCCGATGGCCATGAGCCGTACGTACCCCAGGCTCTCACTCGGGAGCAGCGGGACGAGCTCTGTCGTAGGAATGACCAACTCCTGAACACTCCCATCACCGGAACCACTCTCGAGGTGCTGGCCATGGAGTCGACTCGCCTGGCCACCTTGGCCGAGCACGATCGCCTCAAACGTCTACAAAGGGAGCTGGACGAGCGTGAGCGTCGTCAACCCAGTTCCAGTCGACACAAGTGTCGGCTCTACTCATGTGACCAACCTCGTAAGTACCAAGTCCTTAGTACTCCATTGCAAAATCTGGCGGCTGCCACTCGGATCACGGATTCCATCCAGCCATCTGGCTCTACGGCCGGAGAAGTGCATCGGCAGATCCAGGCGCTCCTCACGACGGCGCAGCCATAAAATGCGGCGATGAGTCAGTCCAGAGATCGGATCCACATCGCATCGGTGTGCGCGTAAACCTTTCAGTCAGCACACAGCCCACTCGGCTCCGGGAGGCGCCGAGCCACATCCTTCTCGAGGGATCGCCACAAAGATTGGAGGCGCGATCGAGTCATGTCGCCCCGGCGTCATGACGACTACGACTGCGCCCTGATGCCTCCACCGAGATGGTGCATACGGGCGCCAGCCCTACAACGACAGGCGGTCACACAACAGCGATCGCAGGCCGAGTCCCACTCGTCCCATGAGGGACACTCGAGACCCGAAGTTCAACACGGGGTCAATCCTCGCTCAGAGCTTGGTCGACAGAGGCCGGGCCCTACGAGAGGTTCAAGATCACGATGTACTGGGTGGCTCTGTACCATCAGGTCCAGAGTGCTTCAGCCGTTACATACGAGCAGCTGAGATTCCCAACAACTTTAGGTTAACCACGGGGATCAGCAAGTTCACAAGCGAATCCAAACCTGAGATTTGGTTGGAAGATTGCCGAGTGGCGGTTCAGATTGGTGGTCGTACACGTTTAATAGACAAGCCATGTCATGTGATTCCAAAAGGGGCGCCGCTTACTTCGTTTTCCACAAACGGGCGCACACCTCCCCTTCCATGCTGGGCCGGCCCATCTGTCCCTTTTTGCTGTTTTAAAGGGCAAACAAATCTGCACGTTTGAGATTCGAACCGCAACCTCCTCGTTCGGGGTTAGCTACTTTAACCAACTAGACAAGCCATGTCATGTGATTCGTTACTTCCCTTTCCTTCTGTTGTTCCTTTCTTACCTTTCTTTTTCTTTCTTTCTTGTTCCTCTTTTAAAAGGTGCATGAACTTTTTTCACAAAATCGATGAACTTTTTTCAAAACCTGTGAACTTCTTAGAATTCGTGAACTTTTTTCAAAATTGATGAACTTTTTTAATATTCGTAAACTTTTTCAGAAAATCCGTGAACCTTTTATTCAAAACCGATGAACTTTTTAAAATTTGTGAACTTTTTTTTATCAAAATCGATGAATTTTTTCAAATCAGTGAACTTTTTTTCACATTTCGGTGAACTTTCTTCAAATTCGCAGACATTTTTGTCAAATTGATGAACTTTTTTCTAATACGTGAACTTTTCTTCAAAAATCCAGTGAATGTCTTTCAAATTTTCTTGAACATTTCGTCAGAATCCGGTGAACTTTTTTCGATTTTGTTAACTCTTTTTTAAGAAATATTTGAATTCATTTTTCAAAATCGATGGATTTTTTTAATTTCATGAATTATGTTTCATATTTATGTTTTCCTTTTTCAAAAAATCCTAACTGGGAGTGAAACAACGGTAAAATCGGCGAGATCCTATATGGCGCGTAGGGCGACCCCCTACCACCGTGGCGCGTACCCCCATCTCACCCGCGCTCCTTCTAGGCCGGCCCATGTGGGGCGTGAGGTCCCCGATAGTTTATTCTTTTTTCTAATACGTGAACTTTTTTCTTTTTTCGTTTCTCCTTACCTTTTTTTTCTGGTTTCCTTTTCCTTTCCTCTTTAGTTTTTCACTCTTTTTTTGCAAATTTTCTTTTCAAATTCACGAACACTATTTCGTTCACTGAATTCAAGAAAAATTCATCATTTAAAAAAATGTTCAACAATTCAAAAAATGTTCATCGAATTCAACTTTTTTGTTCGTCGGATTTGAAAAAATTCACCAAAATTCAAATTTTGTTCACCGATATAAAAAAAAGTTCATTAAATTCAAAATTTGTTCATCATTTTAAAAAATGTTCATCGAATTCAACTTTTTTTTTCATCAGATTTAAAAAAAATTCACCAACATTCAAATTTTGTTCACCGATCTAAAAAAAGTTCATTATATTCCAAATTTGTTCATCATTTTAAAAAATTCACTAAAATTAAAAAATTGTTCACCGATTTAGAAAAAATGTTCATCGAAGTCAACTTTTTTGTTTATCGAATTTTAAAAATCTTCACCAAAATGCAAAAATTATTTGACAACCAAAAAAAATGTTCATTAAATTAAAATTTTGTTCATCACTTGCAAAAAATGTTTTACAAACTCAAAATTTGTTCATTGATTTCCAAATTGTTCATGAAATGTAAAAAATCTTCATTAAAATTTAAAAAATGATCATTCTTTTGATTCACAAATATTTTTTGAATTCAAGAACTGTTTTGATGACAATTCGCAATATTTTGAATTTTAGATGCAATCCCGAATTATTTTAATATAGAATAAAACAAAAACAGAAAATAAAAAAGGAAACGTTAAAAACAAAAACGAAAAAAAGGGGTAGCCCGCCCGGCGCATTATGGCTCGCCTTCCAGTGAGACAACCCACCATGTACTCCTACATGGCCTCTCACCACTACCTTTACCAAATCATGTTCACACGCTTTAACTCTCAGCACCAGAACATATCGTAACACTCCAATTCATTCCCAATGAATCAGACCTGACACAAATCTAAGCAATAGCAGGCATGGCATGGTAGGAACTGAAGGAAATATGCCCTAGAGGCAATAATAAAATTATTATTTATTTCCTTAATTCATGATAAATGTTTATTATTCATGCTATAATTGTATTAACCGAAAACTTGATACATGTGTGAATACATAGACAAACAGAGTGTCCCCAGTATGCCTCTACTTGACTAGCTCTTTTATCAAAGATGGTTAAGTTTCCTAGCCATAGACATGTGTTGTCATTTGATGAACGGGATCACATCATTAGGAGAATGATGTGATGGACTAGACCCATTTGTTAGCTTAGCATTATGATCGTTACTGTTTTATTGCTACTGCCTTCTTCATGGCTTATACATGTTCCTCAGACTATGAGATTGTGCAACTCCCGAATATCTGAAGGAACACTTTGTGTGCAATCAAACGTCACAACGTAACTGGGTGATTAAAAAGATGCTCTACAGGTGTTTCCGATGGTGTTTGTTGGGTTGGCATATATCAAGATTAGGATTTGTCACTCCGTGTTTCGGAGAGGTATCTTTGGGCCCTCTCGGTAATACTCATCACTCCAAGCCTTGCAAGCAATGTGACTAATGAGTTAGTTGCGGGATGAAGTATTACGAAACGAGTAAAGAGACTTGCCGGTAACGAGATTGAACTAGGTATGAGGATACCAACGATCGAATCTCGGGCTAGTAACATACCGATGACAAAGGGAACAATGTATGTTGTTATGCAGTTTAACCGATAAAGATCTTCGTAGAATATGTAGGAGCCAATATGAGCATCCAGGTTCCGCTATTGGTTATTGACTGGAGATTGTCTCAGGTCATGTCTACATAGTTCTCGAACCCGTAGGGTCCGCACGCTTAACGTTCGATGACGATCGGTATTATGAGTTTTGAGTTTTGATGTACCGAAGGTAGTTCGGAGTCCCGGATGTGATCACGGACATGACGAGGAGTCTCGAAATGGTCGAGACATAAAGATTGATATATTGGAAGGCTATATTCGGACACCGGAAAGGTTCCAGAAGTCACCGGATAAATAACGGAGTACAGGGATGTTAACGGAACAGCACCGGGGAGTAAATGGGCCTTAATGGGCTTTAGTGGAAGAGAGAGGAGGCAGCCAAGGGTTGGGGGCGCGCCCCCCAAGCCCAATCCGAATTGGGTGGGGGGGCGGCCCCCCTTTCCTTCTTCTCCTCCTCCCCTTCCTTCCCTTCTCCTTGTTGGACTTGGAAAGGAGGGAGCCTACTCCTACTTGGAGTAGCACTCCCCCCCTTGGCCGCACCCTCCCCCTTGGCCGGCCTCCTACTCCTCCATCCTTTATATACCTAGGGAGGGGGCACCCCATAGACACACAAGTTGATTCCCTTAGCCGTGTGCGGTCCCTCCTTCCACAGTTACGCACCTCGATCATATCTTCGTAGTGCTTAGGTGAAGCCCTGCGTCGGTAACTTCATCATCACCGTCATCACGCCGTCATGCTGACGAAACTCTCCCTCGGCCTCAACTGGATCAAGAGTATGAGGGACGTCATCGAGCTGAACGTGTGCTGAACACGGAGGTGCCGTACGTTCGGTGCTAGGATCGGTCGGATCATGAAGAAGTACGACTACATCAACTACGTTTTCATAACGCTTCCGCTAACGGTCTACGAGGGTACGTGGACAACACTTTGCCCGCTCGTTGCTATGCATCACCATGATCTTGGGTGTCCGTAGGATTTTTTTTAAATTAGTACGTTCCCCAACAGTGCATCCGAGCTAGGTCTATGCGTAGATGTTATATGCACGAGTAGAACAAAGGAGTTGTGGGCGTGGGTGTATACATATTGCTTGTCGTTACTAGTTGATTACTTGGTTCAGCGGTATTGTGAGATGAAGCGGCCCGCACCGACATTGCGCGTACGCTTACGCGAGACTGGTTTCATCGCTGCGAGCACTAGTTGCTTAAAGGTGACCGGCGGGTGTCTATCTCTCTCACTTTAGTTGAACCGGTTTCAATGAAGAGGGTTCTTTTCGAAAGATCAAAAAGCAATCACTACACCACGTTGTGGTTTTGCGTAAGTAAGAATCGGTTCTTCTAAACCCGTAGCAGCCACGAAAAACTTGCAACAACAAAGTAGAGGACGTCTAACTTGTTTTTGTAGGGTATGATTGTGATGTGCTATGGTCAAGACGTGATGAGATATAAGTTGTTGTATGAGATGGTCATGTTTTGTAAAGTTATCGACAACTGGCAGGAGCCTTATGGTTGTCGCTTTATTGTATGAAATGCAAACGCCATGTAATTGCTTTACTTTATCACTAAGCGGTAGCGATAGTCGTGGAAGCAACTTTGGCGAGACGACAACGTCACTTCGATGGAGATCAAGGTGCCACGCCGGTGACGATGGAGATCATGACGATGCTTCGGTGATGGAGATCATGAGCACAAGATGATGATGGCCATATCATGTCACATATTATGATTGCATGTGACGTTTATCCTTTTATGCATCTTATTTTGCTTAGTACGGCGGTAGCATTATAAGATCATCTCTCACTAAATTTCAAGGTATAAATGTTCTCCCATGAGTATGCACCGTTGCTATAGTTTGTCGTGCCCAGACACCACGTGTTGATCGGGTGTGATAAGCTCTACGTTCACATACAACGGGTGCAAGCCAGTTTTTGCACAAGCGGAATACTCGGGTTAAACTTGACGAGCCTAGCATATGCAGATATGGCCTCGGAACACTGAGACCGAAAGGTCAAGCGTGAATCATATAGTAGATATGATCAACATGAGATGTTCACCATTGATACTACTCCATCTCACGTGATGATCGGACATGGTTTAGTTGATATGGACCACGTGATCATTTTGATGACTAGAGAGATGTCTATCTAAGTGGGAGTTCTTAAGTAATATGATTAATTGAACTTTAATTTATCATGAAACTTAGTACCTGATAGTATTTTGCATGTCTATGTTGTTGTAGATCAATGGCCCTTGCTACCGTTCCTTTAAATTTTAATGCGGTCCTAGAGAAAGCTAAGTTGAAAGATGATGGCAGCAACTACACGGACTGGGTCCGTAACTTGAGGATTATCCTCATTGCTGCACAGAAAAATTACGTCCTGGAAGCACCGCTAAGTGAAAAGCCCGCTGCAGGAGCAACTGCTGACGTTAAGAACGCCTGGCAGAGCAAAGCTGATGACTACTCGATAGTTCAGTGTGCCATGCTTTACAGCTTAGAATCAGGACTTCAAAGACGTTTTGAACGTCATGGAGCATATGAGATGTTCCAGGAGTTGAAGTTAATATTTCAAGCAAATGCCCGAGTTGAGAGATATGAAGTCTCCAACAAGTTCTATAGCTGCAAGATGGAGGAGAATAGTTCTGTCAGTGAACATATACTCAGAATGTCTGAGTACCACAACCACTTGACTCAACTGGGAGTTAATCTTCCTAATGATAGTGTCATTGACAGAGTTCTTCAATCACTGCCACCAAGCTATAAAGGCTTCATGATGAACTATAATATGCAAGGGATGGAGAAGACTATTCCCGAGCTCTTCGCAATGCTAAAGGCTGCGGAGGTAGAAATCAAGAAGGAGCATCAAGTGTTGATGGTCAACAAGACCACTAGTTTCAATAAAAAGGGCAAAGGGAAGAAGGGGAACTTCAAGAAGAACGGCAAACAAGTTGCTGCTCAAGTGAAGAAGCCCAAGTCTGGACCTAAGCCTGAAACTGAGTGCTTCTACTGCAAAGGGACTGGTCACTGGAAGCAGAACTGCCCCAAGCATTTGGCGGATAAGAAGGATGGCAAGGCAAAAGGTATATTTGATATACATGTTATTGATGTGTACCTTGCTAATACTCGTAGTAGTACCTGGGTATTTGATACTGGTTCTGTTGCTCATATTTGCAACTCGAAACAGGGACTACGGATTAAACGAAGATTGGCTAAGGACGAGGTGACGATGCGCGTGGGAAATGGTTCCAAAGTCAATGTGATCGCCGTCGGCACGCTACCTCTACATCTACCTTCGGTATTAGTTTTAGACCTGAATAATTGTTATTTGGTGCCAGCGTTAAGCATGAACATTATATCTGGATCTTGTTTGATGCGAGACGGCTATTCATTTAAGTCAGAGAATAATGGTTGTTCTATTTATATGAATAATATCTTTTATGGTCATGCACCCCTGATGAGTGGTCTATATTTACTAAACCTCGATCGTGATAATACACATGTTCATAGTATTGAAACCAAAAGATGCAAAGTTGATAATGATAGTGCAACCTATTTGTGGCACTACCGTTTAGGTTATATTGGTGTAAAGCACATGAAGAAACTCCATGCTGATGGTCTTTTGGAATCACTTGATTATGAATCACTTGGTGCTTGTGAACCATGCCTCATGGGCAAGATGACTAAAACTCCGTTCTCCGGAACAATGGAGCGAGCAACTGACTTCTTGGAAATCATACATACTGATGTATGTGGTCCAATGAGTGTTGATGCTCGCGGCGGGTATCATTATTTTCTAACCTTCACAGATGATTTGAGTAGATATGGTTGTATCTACTTGATGAAGCATAAGTCTGAAACATTTGAAAAGTTCAAAGAATTTCAGAGTGAAGTGGAAAATCATTGTAACAAGAAAATAGAGTTTCTATGATCTGACCGTGGAGGAGAATATTTGAGTTACGAGTTTGGTCTTCATGTGAAAAATTGCGGAATAGTTTCGTAGCTCACGCCACCTGGAACACCACAGCGTAATGGTGTGTCCGAACATTGTAACCGTACTTTATTAGATATGGTGCAATCTATGATGTCTCTTACCGATTTACCACTATCGTTTTGGGGTTATGCTTTAGAGACGGCTGCATTCACGTTAAATAGGGCACCATCTAAATCCGTTGAGACGACACCATATGAACTGAGGTTTGGCAAGAAGCCTAAACTGTTGTTTCTTAAATTTTGGGGCTGCGATGCTTATGTGAAAAAACTTCAACCTGATAAGCTCGAACCCAAATCGAAGAAATGTGTCTTCATAGGATACCCAAAGGAAACTGTTGGGTACACCTTCTATCACAGATCCGAAGGCAAGATTTTCGTTGCTAAGAATGGATCCTTTCTAGAGAAGGAGTTTCTCTCGAAAGAAGTGAGTGGGAGGAAAGTAGAACTTGACGAGGTAATTGTACCTTCTCCCGAATTTGAAAGTAGTTCATCACAGAAATCAGTTCCAGTGATGCCTACACCAATTAGTGAGGAAGCTAATGATGATGATCATGAAACTTCAGATCAAGTTACTACCGAAACTCATAGGTCAACCAGAGTACGGTCCGCACCAGAGTGGTACGGTAATCCTGTTCTGGAAGTAATGTTACTTGACCATGACGATCCTATGAACTATGAGGAAGCGATGATGGGCCCAGATTCCGAAAAATGGCTTGAGGCCATGAAATCTGAGATGGGATCCATGTATGAGAACAAAGTATGGACTTTGGTTGACTTGCCCGATGATCGGCAAGCCATAGATAATAAATGGATCTTCAAGAAGAAGACTGACGCTGACGGTAATGTTACTATCTACAAAGCTCGACATGTCGCGAAAGGTTTTCGACAAGTTCAATGAGTTGACTACGATGAGACCTTCTCACCAGTAGCGATGCTTAAGTCTGTCCGAATCATGTTAGCAATTGCCGCATTTTATGATTATGAAATTTGGCAAATGGATGTCAAAACTGCATTCCTGAATGGATTTCTGGAAGAAGAGTTGTATATGATGCAACTGGAAGGTTTTGTCGATCCAAAGGGTGCTAACAAAGTGTGCAAGCTCCAGCGATCCATTTATGGACTGGTGCAAGCCTCTCGGAGTTGGAATAAACATTTTGATGGTGTGATCAAAGCATATGGTTTTATACAGACTTTTGGAGAAGCCTGTATTTACAAGAAACTGAGTGGGAGCTCTGTAGCATTTCTAATATTATATGTGGATGACATATTGTTGATTGGAAATGATATAGAATTTCTAGATAGCATAAAAGGATACTTGAATAAAAGTTTTTCTAGGAAGGACCTCGGTGAAGCTGCTTATATATTGGGTATCAAGATCTATAGAGATAGATCAAGACGCTTAATTGGACTTTCACAAAGCACATACCTTGATAAAGTTTTGAAGAAGTTCAAAATGGATCATTCAAAGAAAGGGTTCTTGCCTGTATTACAAGGTGTGAAGTTGAGTCAGACTCAATGCCCGACCACTGCAGAAGATAGAGAGAAAATGAAAGTCATTCCCTATGCTTCAGCCATAGGTTCTATCATGTATGCAATGTTGTGTACCAGACCTGATGTATGTCTTGCTATAAGTCTAGTAGGGAGGTACCAAAGTAATCCAGGAGTGGATCACTGGACAACGGTCAAGAACATCGTGAAGTACCTGAAAAGGACTAAGGATATGTTTCTCGTTTACGGGGGTGACAAAGAGCTCATCGTAAACGGTTACGTCGATGCAAGATTTGACACTGATCCGGATGACTCTAAGTCGCAAACCAGATACCTATTTTTATTGAATGGTGGAGCTGTCAGTTGGTGCAGTTCCAAGCAAAGCGTCGTGGCGGGATCTACGTGTGAAGCGGAGTACATAGCTGCTTCAGAAGCAGCGAATGAAGGAGTCTGGATGAAGGAGTTCATATCTGATCTAGGTGTCATACCTAGTGCATCGGGTCCAATGAAAATCTTCTGTGACAATACTGGTGCAATTGCCCTGGCAAAGGAATGCAGATTTCACAAGAGGACCAAGCACATCAAGAGACGCTTCAATTCTATCCGTCATCAAGTGTCGGAGGGAGACATAGATATTTGCAAGATACATACGGATCTGAATGTTGCAAACCCGTTAACTAAGCCTCTTCCACGAGCAAAACATGATCAGCACCAAGACTCCATGGGTGTTAGAATCATTACAATGTAATCTAGATTATTGACTCTAGTGCAAGTGGGAGACTGAAGGAAATATTCCCTAGAGGCAATAATAAATGTTTATTATTCATGCTATAATTGTATTAACCGGAAACTTGATACATGTGTGAATACATAGACAAACAGAGTGTCCCTAGTATGCCTCTACTTGACTAGCTCGTTTATCAAAGATGGTTAAGTTTCCTAGCCATAGACATGTGTTGTCATTTGATGAACGGGATCACATCATTAGGAGAATGATGTGATGGACTAGACCCATTTGTTAGCTTAGCATTATGATCGTTACTATTTTATTGCTACTGCTTTCTTCATGACTTATACATGTTCCTCAGACTATGAGATTGTGCAACTCCCAAATATCCGGAGGAACACTTTGTGTGCAATCAAACCTCACAACGTAACTGGGTGATTATAAAGATGCTCTACAGGTGTTTCCGATGGTGTTTGTTGGGTTGGCATATATCGAGATTAGGATTTGTCACTCCGTGTTTCGGAGAGGTATCTTTGGGCCCTCTCGATAATACTCATCACTCCAAGCCTTGCAAGCAATGTGATTAATGAGTTAGTTGCGGGATGAAGTATTACGGAACGAATAAAGAGACTTGCTGGTAACGAGATTGAACTAGGTATGAGGATACCGACGATCGAATCTCGGGCTAGTAACATACCGATGACAAAGGGAACAATGTATGTTGTTATGCGGTTTAACCGATAAAGATCTTCGTGGAATATGTAGGAGCCAATATGAGCATCCAGGTTCCGCTATTGGTTATCGACTGGATATTGTCTCAGGTCATGTCTACATAGTTCTCGAACCCGTAGGGTCCGCACGCTTAACGTTCGATGACGATCGGTATTATGAGTTTTGAGTTTTGATGTACCGAAGGTAGTTCGGAGTCCCGGATGTGATCACGGACATGACGAGGAGTCTCTAAATGGTCGAGACATAAATATTGATATATTGGAAGGCTATATTCGGACACCGGAAAGGTTCTGGAAGTCACCGGATAAATAACGGAGTACCGGGATGTTAACGGAACAGCACCAGGGAGTACATGGGCCTTAATGGGCTTTAGTGGAAGAGTGAGGAGGCAGCCAAGGGTTGGGGGCGCCCCCCCCCCCCCCAATCTCAATCCGAATTGGGTTGGGGGCCGGCCCCCCTTTCCTTCTTCTCCTCCTCCCCTTCCTTCCCTTCTCCTTGTTGGACTTGGAAAGGAGGGAGCCTACTCCTACTTGGAGTAGGACTCCCCCCCTTGGCCGCACCCTCCCCCTTGGCCGGCCTCCTACTCCTCCATCCTTTATATACCTAGGGAGGGGGCACCCCATAGACACACAAGTTGATTCCCTTAGCCGTCTGCGGTGCCCCCTTCCATAGTTACACACCTCGATCATATCTTCGTAGTGCTTAGGCAAAGCCCTGCATCGGTAACTTCATCATCACCGTCATCATGCCGTCGTGCTGACGAAACTCTCCCTCGGCCTCAACTGGATCAAGAGTACGAGGGACGTCATCGAGCTGAACGTGTGCTGAACACGGAGGTGCCGTACGTTCGGTGCTAGGATCGGTCGAATCGTGAAGAAGTACGACTACATCAACCGCGTTGTCATAACGCTTCCGCTAACGGTCTACGAGGGTACGTGGACAACACTCTGCCCGCTCGTTGCCATGCATCACCATGATCTTGCGTTTTCGTAGGAAATTTTTTGAAATTACTACGTTCCCCAACAGGAACACAACATGGCTCATTCAACTCCTACACATGCTAGTGGGTTTCAACTATTTACTTTGGCAATGATAGGTCATGCAGAGGAATGGGTTCAACTACCGTAGCATAAAGTAGCAGTTGAATCGTTGTTGTCCTAATGCAATAAAAGAGAGTAGGAGCGAGAGAGTGGGATTGTATCGGAATGAACAAGGGGTTTTTGCTTGCCTGGAAGATCAATAGGGGGGCACTACTCCTCTGACAGGTACTCTGAAACGATCACTGAAGCAGGACCTATCAAGAAGGACGGTGTCGGCGATCAATACACAATCATATGCAACAATATGATGCATGAACATGGCATGTAGATGTGATGTTGTTTGTGCTAACGCAACTAGCATGCATTTTGCATGAAGTCCATTTGAACCAAAGGTTCAAATGCAACTCCAAGTTAAACCCTTTAAAATGCCATTTATGTGTTTTCATATATTCAGTAGGTATAACTTGGTTTTTCATGCATGCAAATGGTACAGATCGATAGATTGGATTTTTCTGATAATTTTTCATATATAAATTATTTCAATCTGAGCTACGGTTATTTTTCTATGAATTTTTGAAGTTTTGGCTATTTTCTGGAATTTCCTGAATTATTTTAAAACCAGAAAAGCTTTATTGTGTCAGCACTGCGTCATGCATGCGTCAGCAGGTCAACTGCGCTGACTGGGGTCAAACCTGACGTGTGGGGTCCACACGTCAGGGACAGAGGGTTATAAGAGGGTTAGTTTATATTAACTAAAAGAATAGGGCACTGGGGCCCACTGTCAGTGTCACGGGGGGGATTAGTACTAATTAGGTTCCTGACAGGCCGGGCCCACATGGCGGTGGCACATGACGGCGAGGTCTCACTGGCGACCACGGGGCTCGGCGGTGTCCGCGCCACAGGCCACGGGAGCGGCGGCTGAGAGCACCGGGGCGTAGCCCGGGCTCGTCCGCATCCAGCGGAGGCGACAGGAGGACGCGGGGAGGTCGGAGCACATCGGAGCGGAGCTCGCGGCGCCGACTGGAGTTCGGCTCCGGTCGAACTACGGCTAGGAGGCATCGGAAGATCAGGGAAGTAGGGGGGTCGACGCAGGGCTCACAGCGATCGTGCAGAGGATCTCGGAGAGCTCGGGGAAGACCTGCAGCCGACGAATTTGACGACGGCGCTTCTCGGTGGCCGACGATGAAGACGACGGCGGTGACGGCTCCACGGGGCGTCCGGCGACTCGTGGCTTGACGGAGAGGACGAGGAAGGTGTGGCGATGCTCGTGGACACGTTGGAGAGGCGAGGCCGTGGCGGTGGGCACGGCAACAGCGAGCGGCGGCGACGGCTCATTCGGGTGGTGCTCGTGAGAGAGAGAAAGGGGAGGGGATGAGCACGGATGAGAGCGAGGGGAGCCGGGGGGTTGCGTGGCGCCTTCAGGGAGTCGCGGGAGGAAGCAGAGAGGCAGGAGGTGGCCGGGCGCGTGGCCGCATGCGGCGAGCGCGTGCTCGGTGTCCTCCTGGCGCGGTGGAGACGACGACTGGCAGTGCCAGTCGGCTGGGCCGGTTGATGGGCTGCCAGTGGGCTGGGCTAGCACAGCTGGGCCGGCACAGTGCCAGGCCAGCAAGTGGCCCAGGTAGGTTTCCCCTTCCTTTTTCCTGTTTTTGTTTTCTATTTTACTTTTCTGTAATTGGTTTCTGATTAGTAAAAATACCAAATCAATTTATTTCATTCTGGTAATTTTTGTAGGGGCTAGGTGGATCATTCTAGAGCCCCTCACCAATTAAAATAGTTATTAGAGCTAATAAATATTTATATGAATTATTAGCCCCAATTCAAATACCATATGAATTAATTCATAAATCCAAAATGTCAGGGGAAAATGTGCATCACCTCTGGTTACTGTTTCCAGCATTTTCCAAAAATGATGAACATTTTTTAAGGCCATTTGGGTTCACTGAAAAAATATTTTAGTTGAACCTATTTAATTCCTTTTGATGCTAGGGTTTGATCATCCCCATTTCAAAGTTTCATGAAATTTTAAACATGATGCTCACATGAAAGGCTAGCCTAGGTCATTACCAGACTAGGGATGTGACAACTCACCCCCACTCAGAAGAATCTCGTCCCGAGATTCAGGAGTTGGCGGAAAGAAAGTGGGGTACTCCAGTCGAAGACGATCTTCTTGCTCCCATGTAGCTTCTCTCTCAGAGTGATGAGACCACTGAACCTTGAGAAACTTGATGTTCTGACGTCGGGTGACATGCTCTGCTTGATCCAGAATGCGAACAGGGTACTCCCGATATGTGAGGTTATCTTGGAGATCAAGCGTTTCGTGGTCCACTCTGCGGATGGGATCCGAGAAGCAACGCCTGAGTTGAGAAACGTGGAAGACATCATGTACTCGATAAAGGTGTGGGGGTAGTTCCAACTGGTAGGCAACCTCTCCTCGTTTAGCGAGAATGTGAAAAGGACCAATGTAATGAGGAGCCAACTTGCCCTTGATACCGAAACGATGGGTACCCTTCAAAGGAGTAACCCGAAGGTAAGCCTTGTCGCCAACTTCATAAGCCACTTCCTTATGACGACGGTCATACTGGCTCTTTTGACAAGACTGGGCTGTTTTTCAAATTCTCACGAATGACGCAAACTTGCTCTTCTGCTTCCTGGATCATATCCGGTCCAAAGAATTGTCTTTCACCAGTTTCTTACTAATTCAAAGGTGTTCGACATCTTCGTCCATAGAGAATCTCAAAAGGAGCTTTCTTGATACTGGATTGGTAGCTATTGTTATAAGCAAACTCTGTGAAAGGAAGACACTTTTCCCAATCCATACCGAATGAGATAACGCAAGCTCTAAGCATGTCTTCGAGAATTTGGTTGACCCGTTCCACCTGACCACTCGACTGAGGGTGGAAAGCGGTACTGAAGGAAAGATGGGTGCCCATGGATGTCTGGAAACTCTCCCAGAAATGAGAAGTGAAAAGACAACCACGGTCTGAATTAATCTCTAGTGGGACACCATGTAGTGACACTATTCGAGAAATATATAAGTCAGCGAGCTGACTAGCAGTGATACTCTCTCGAACAGGTAGGAAGTGAGCCACTTTGGAAAGACGATCAATGACTACAAAAATAGCATTATTTCCTCTCTTGGTGTTGGGAAAGCCGGTGATGAAGTCCATACCAACTTTATCCCATTTCCACTCAGGAATAGCTAAAGGCTGAAGGGTGCCAGTAGGCCTCTGATGCTTTGCCTTAACGCGACAACAAACGTCACAGTTAGCAATGAACTGAGCAATTTCTCTCTTCATCCTAGTCCACCAGAACCTCTGGCGTAGGTCCTGATACATCTTAGTACTACCGGGATGAATCGTGAGAGGAGATTCATGAGCCTCCTTAAGGATCAATTGCCGAAGATGTTGCTTCTTGGGAACCACTAGGCGGTTCTGGAAGAAAACAACACCTCGATCATCTATTGAGAAACTAGCAGCAATACCCTTTGCGATGTTTCTCTTGATTCGGGTAATCCCCGTATCATGCTTCTGGGCTTCTATGATATGATCCACAAGAGTAGGTTTGGCCACCAAGGTAGAAAGGAATCCGTGAGGAGAAATGTGAAGGTTGAGCTTACAGAATTCCTCATGGAGAAGTGGTTGGCCCTGCTGCAACATGAGATTGTTGCAATAGGACTTACGACTTAGTGCATCAGCCATGACATTGGCCTTGCCTAGGGTGTAGGTGATCCCTAAATCGTAATCTGAGATCAACTCCAACCAACATCTTTGCCTAAGGTTCAGATCTAGTTGGGTGAAGATATACTTGAGACTCTGGTGATCGGTGTAGATCTCGCAACGTTTACCAAGAAGGTAATGTCGCCAGGTCTTAAGTGCATAGACTACAACTGCAAGCTCTAGATCATGTGTAGGATAATTCTCCTCATGTGGATGCAACTGTCGAGATGCATAAGCAATCACATGGTGATCCTGCATAAGAATGCAACCTAGTCCCTGTCATGAGGCATCACAATAGATAATAAAGTCTTTAATGAAATCCGGTGGCACAAGTATGGGAGCAGAAGTCAGGCGTCTTTTCAGTTCCTGAAAACTGTGCTCACACTTTGGGGACCACTCAAACTTTTTATCTTTCTTGATAAGTTCTGTGAGAGGTTTGGCCACTTTAGAGAAGTTCTCAACAAAGCGGCGACAATAACTGGCTAGACCAAAGAAACTCCTAACTTTCTTAACCGTTTCAGGCGGAGCCCAATCAAGAACGGCCTGAACTCTCTCGGGATTGATAGCAATGCCCTTACCAGAAATTACGTGGCCTAGATAGGTCACTTCTGGCAACAAAAATTCACACTTGGAGAACTTGGCATAAAGGCGGTGCTCTCAGAGTTTTTCTAACACAAGTCTGAGATGTTCGGCATGCTCTTCCTCGTTCTTCGAGTAAATAAGAATATCATCGAGGTAAACCATGGCGAACTTATCTAAGTACTCCATGAAGATCGAGTTCACCAAGCGGGAGAATGTGGCTGGAGCGTTGGTTAGACCGAAGGACATGACAGTGTACTCGTACTGGCCATAACGAGTGACAAAAGCCGTCTTAGGAATGTCCCCATTTCTAATCTTGATTTGATGGTAGCCTAACCTCAAATCCATCTTGGAAAAGACTGAGGATCCAACGAGCTGATCATACAGGTCGTTGATCCTGGGGAGCAGATACTTGTTCTTTATCGTGACCAAATTAACGGGACGATAATCTACAACCATCCGGTCCGTTCCATACTTCTTCATGATGAAGAGGACGGGGCAAGCCCAAGGAGAAGAATTAGGACAGATGAAACCCTTCTGCAAGGACTCATCAAGTTGTTTCTTAAGCTCAGCTAGTTCTAAGGGTGCCATCTCGTAAGGTCTCCTAGAGATTGGAGCGGTTCCTAGGATAAGATCTATGACAAACTCTACATCTCTGTTAGTTGGAAGACCTGGCAGTTCTTCTGGAAAGACATCCGGAAAGTCACGGACTACCGGGATATCTTCAAGGTCTGGGAGAGGGCTGGCATTAAGAGAATAGAGTTGACGCTTGGCAACTCTAGTGGAAACAGTGACTATCTTGCCAGATGGGTGTGTAAGCTGAACAGACCCGGTGAAACAATCAATCTTGGCATGATGAGCTGTCATCCAGTTCATACCCAAAGTGATGTTAATATCTGAAGACTTAAGGGCTACAAGTGAGGCAAGGAATACAAGTCTGTCAACAAGGATTTCATTACCATGGCTTATTCTTGTAGTTTGCCATCTAGACCCTGGAGTTTGGATTTCAAGCGGAGTTGGCATATCACAAAATGACATGTCGTGCAAGCGGGCATAGCTTTCAGAAATGAAAGAATGAGATGCTCCAGTATCGAACAAGACCGATGATGGATGACAGTTGACAAGGAGTGCACCAAGAACGACATCCGGATCATCATGAGCGTTTTTAGCTGAGACATGATGCACACGTCCACGTTCAATGGGAGCTGACTTGACACTGATCATCTTGCGTGACGGCTTACCACGGCTAACAGACTTCTCGGGCTGGGGTGGAGCATAACTGGCCTGAGAGCAGTCACGTGCATAGTGTCCTGGCTCTCCGCATGTGAAACAATTCCCTGAAGTAGGACGTGGACTTGCATTGACAGGCGGTCTACCAATAGGCCTGAGTGGAGCATACTGCTTAACTGGGGGAGGCACGCATAAGATGGCCTTGGTGAATATCCGGGTGGAAGAGCGGAGTTTGGAACCCAAATTCGGCGCTTCTGAGAACTAGAACCGGAGGAAGAACCCAAATCATGGGTGTGCTTACGAGACTCCTCGTAAGTGAGCTGAGCGGTCTCTGCGTTAATGGCCTTGTTCACAAGAGCCTGGAATGTATTGCAATGATGCAAGTGGAGATCGCGACGCAACTTGGGGTTGAGACCCTTCCAGAACCTTGCCTGCTTCTTGGCATCCGTGGACACCTCCTCTGTAGCATAACGGGCGAGGTTCTCAAACTCTCTACTGTAAACATCAACAACCATCTTACCATGGGTGAAACTACAAAACTCTTCTCTCTTGCGATCAATGAGAGCCTCAGGAATGTGATGCTCGCGAAAAGCCTCAGTGAAATCTCTCCGGGTAGGTATCTGGCCAGCTGGAATCATAGCCTCGTAGTTCTGCCACCAAAGACTAGCAGGACCCTCTAGGTGATATGCAGCATAGGTGACCTTGTCACCTTCAGCTACATTCGCAGAATGTAGCTTAAGAGTGATGCTTCGGAGCCAGTCATCTGCATCGAGTGGCTCGATGGAATGATGGAAGGTAGGTGGTTTTAGGCCAATAAAGTCATGAATGGTCGCTGACTCTTTGCACTGATGAGCGGTGTTCTCCTCAATACGTGCTAACAAGCGGTTAGACTCTCACTTGTTCCTCTCCATCTCTAACATGAACTCTGCCAACGAAGACTGGTCGGGAGGATCCTCCTCATCCCTACCACCTCCGTGGTTCCGGCTACGAGCAACAGAACTCCGGTTAACCGGCAACATTCTGAAGGACCAACCAAGGAAAACAAGGATGGATTCAGCATCAACATAAGGATGTAGAATGTGGTACAAGGGAAATAGTATCTCTCAAACTCCTAGGACAATTTCGGTAGCATAACGGCAGTAAAATGCTCAAAATATGAGACATCCTGCAATAGGGGGTAGTACAACAACTCAACATCATCACTCAAGGTTCTGTGATAGTACTAAACAAACTACACCGGAAATACTCGAAAACTGGAATATGACCCTGATCAACCAATCCTAAGAGATTACGGAGTAGTAACACGTGATCCTGATAGATGAAAGAGAAAGCCTAGTTCCTTAACCCCGTAGGAAAGATAGGATGACTCAGATCAGAAGGACATAGGTATAAGGAGTAAAAAGAGCCTTACGTTCCCTTCCACAATCAATTCCCTTACATAACTAAAGAATTTCTAGACTCAACTTCGACCAGTTTGGCTGACTAATCCTACAGGCAGTCAGGCTGTGATACCAAAGCTGTCGGGACCTCGATCCTAAGTCACACCGATCTAGCATGTGACACTTCATATCACTTTGCGGCCTCACGCATGGTATTCCCACGGGTGCCACCTTACCTGGCCGACATGACTAGTCGTAAACCCAAGGTGGCACAAACTTACAGGGACAGGCATACATAACCCAGCAACGAACGTGTCGGTCGTCAACGTATGAACCCAAGTCGTAGCAAGCTACAAGGACTTAAAGGAACAACGCGTGACATTTCCCCGAAGGGACAGACAGAGGAACGAAGAAGGATACATGCCGGCCAGCCTAAGTGTTCCAGAGCAGTAGCGAACTACCATGGCTCAGTGGAAGCACTAGGAGACATTTCCCCATAAGGAAGGCTACCAAGAATAAAAAACTAGGTGTCGGATCCCACACATAGCAATACACGTTACACGTACGCATAACACGCAAGTATGTGCTTTACAACTTGGAATCACAACATAACTCAACAACTCATATAGATAAAGCTCAGAGGAGCCATCATAGCATTTATTACAAACAGGGGTCACATGACCCAACATAAAGAGCATACAAGCAACACGCGGAAGCATAACATGTCTGAGTACAGACAACTACAAATGAAAAAGGCTGAGAAGCCTGACTATCTACAACACCCGTACAAGATCGTAGCTGAGGTAACAAGCTACTTGTCGAAGTCCAAGCGGAACTACTAGTGAGACAGAAGTCTCCTCTGCAAAAACATAAATTAAGCAACGTGAGTACAAAGGTACTCAGCAAGACTTACATCAGATCCTATCATACATGCATTAGTATCAAGAAGGCAATGTGGGGTTTAGTTGCAATAAGCTAGCTTTGACTCAGTGGCTATCCTGTTCTACGACTACGAGTAACTTCTTTGAGGTGAGATAGCGCACACGAGTCCACTAATCACCACATCAATACACTACTATGGATTCTATCCCGTCTCCCTACGAGAAAGCCATCCATACCACTCACACTTCTCTTGAGCATTTTAGAGTATCCACTTCAAGTTGTCTATGTACCATATAAGCATCCAAGTAGTCCATATCCGCGGACGTGGCTATTCGAATAGATCATGTTAACCCTGCAGGGGTGTACTTATTCACACATGCTCTCGCCACTTACCGCCATGTACACGTCATGTATTTTGGCAACCTTCAAGCGGAAGCCTGGCGAGGGTGTCGGCCACGACCTGACTAACCACACAAGACTCTAGTCCAGGTTTATCGCCTATCTGAGGTTGAACCCGCAAGGGAATTTCGGCCGAAGTTTCCATCATGGCCTCAAACGATGTGTACAGGGTTCTCGAGAGTATCAGGTAGGGTATATGTATTTGATCAGATCACATATTGAACTTGTATTTATGTATGTGCCTTACAAATGTATATTCTTCTAGGCTAACTGTTTGAAGAACAAGACCAACCGTTCTAAAGTGAATATTCCAATAGGCAACAGGATCTCATAGCTATATTGCACACTGCGAGGCTCTTGTAAATAGCTGCTAGTTCCTTCTTTTTTCTGTGCCATATTATCATATCTATATTGACTTGTTGCAAATACAGAGGAAAGCCTGTGGGGACCAAAAAGAACCTGAACCGAATGCAGTGCAAATCTTCAAGGATTGCCACACTAGCAAGATGAAGGGCATGAGCACACCAGTTCAAGCCATTGTTGTAAGTCCTTACTCCTCCTGCCTTTGAACTGATTGGTATTGTGACGTGTTCATTTAACTGCTTGGTTTGCAGCCAGTGTCAGTTACTCTGTTCACTTTTATACATGGTTGTCTTAACGTATCATTTCATCTTACATGGTTTAAAAGAGATGAAGGATATTCTTTTGGTCTTGATCTGTAATCTAGTTGTGATGTTCACGTGCCCACACAATGATACAATAGCTTGTTTGTTTATATCTGTTTGCACATGATATGAATGATGTCATACTATGTTCATCCTACTTTAAACCATGTCTCTTTATCCTTAGATGTCAACAAATGTGAGGAAATAGACAATACAGCAGGCATGCTACATGGACATATGTTCCGAAAGTGATTTTATTATGTAGTTGGCACTACAATACATGATAATGTATTACAGTAGTTCACTAAAATATGTTATGTATAAACATGAAACCTACTTTGTTCGTTTTTGTCTCATTAGTAACTTATCTGGTAAACTAATCTACAAGTTTAAACTTTCAGCAAGCTATGGAACAAATGATTCAACAGCCACAACTACCTGAAGGTGACGAGGCTACCACTGGCACAATGTCACCTCTTGCTGCAGTGCGTCAGTATCTCTCCACTAACAGTGCAAAAAGCACATTCCTGCGTAATTCTGGGTTGGTTGTCAAGGTAACCTCGTCCAAATCGCCTACTAAACAAAATCTTCCCGCTAGACAGAGTGATATATTTGTGCTCCAGACACAAGTTCAATCCCTAATGGACGTTGTTTCGGAAACAAGAATAGTGGTTGACAAATGTCGTCAAGATATGAATGGTTTTGAAACCAGACTATCAGACGTTGGCTTCGTTGTTCAAGAGCAATGGCAGAAAAAAAGGGGAAGATCATGCTACTCCATCAGATTCTACAGCTTGAAACATTAGCACTCAGGTCAAATGATTTGTGCTTCTATACATCTGATGGTGCTTTTATCTGCAAGGATGGTAAACTTTATGCCAACAGGCCTTTTGTTGTATGGTTGGAATTTATTTTGTTGTGATAAAACATTTATGGTGCTGCCAAAGGTGCAGAAATTACAACGCTATTTTTGTATAGTGTATGTTATCTTAGTAATGTATTTGGCCGAAAGCTTCGTAGGAGCCCAACATGCCAACATTCATCGGGCCCATTCCAATTGGGCTAAAAACGATTATGGGCCGTAATTTGCATGTATTCCACTAAAAATATCTGGGCCTAAATCAGCATAAGCTTCCATATTTTTTTTGGTAGGCATGTGCCCACAGTGGGCCTTTAATAGGCCTAAACATAATTTGGGCCCTCAGTAACAATAGGCCGTTTTCATGTGTAAATATCTCGAGCCCATAAAAAACATGGGCCTTTAATAGGCCGAAAGTGAGATTGGGACCTGATTGTGCCAAATAACCCACTGGTCATTAGCAGGCCGGAATGTATCTCAACTCGTGGTGGCCCATTTACAATGCGGATCGTTCACAGGCCGAAATTCAGACGGGCCGTAAATGAACCGACCTACTACACGGGCCTTTAACAGGCCGGAAGTTTGATCGGGCTTTATTAGTGTCAGTTTTATATGGGCCGTTAATAGACCCGATGTGACGGTGGGCCACATATGGCCCATGGATTTCGTCCGACGTTAACAGGCCGAAAATCACAACAGGCTGAAAGTGGCCCAAATCTACAGTGGGCCTCTAACAGACCGAACCTCAGACATGGCCGAATGTGACCCAAATCCTTCACGGTCGTTTATGGGCCGAAAGTTTCAATGGCCTATAAATTGGCCCAAATGAAGCAGGTCCTTTAACAGGCCGGAAACACACTGGGTCGTAATTCGGCCCAAATACTTGGCCGACTGTTAACGGGCCAGAAGTGACCATGGGCCACGATGATGATAAGTTTAGGACGGGCTGTTGACGGGCCGATTTGACACTAGCCGTACGGGACTTAACTGCAAATGGGCCGTCTGCAAGCAGGCCGTGAATGGGTCGGCCCCCTAATTTTGACTGGGCCAGCCTTTTTAACCTAAATGGGCCGTTGTTGGGCCTTGCCACGTGTCTACGTATCATAGGCGCCTCCTGTCCATTGGGCGGTTGACATCTGTCCTTTCGTGGTGCTGACACGTGGTTGCTATAGCCAATGATAATTTTACATGTGGAAAATCCTCATTGGTCCCAGCTATTAATGGGTTATCGGATCCAAACCGGAACCTGATAACTTAACGATGACCCATTATGGTGGATGCCACGTGTCGGTCACCCTTGACGAAAGCACTTCTATGCCGCGCGATTTATCGTCATGAAAGTGGACACTTCCGTGATGATAATTTTGGTAATGTCATGGAACACTTCTGTGACAGCACAGGTATGACTATCTTGATTCTGTCATAAAATCGTCATGGATGTACATGCATGACAGAAAACGTGACCTACTGTGACAAACACGTATCATCACGGAAGTGTATTTTTTTGTAGTGTTGCCATCATAAGGGGCAATATGACGTGACGTTCTTTTGCACTAAGGGGTTGAGCATACAAACAAGAAGTGCATGGCAACCTCTGCTTCCCTCTGCGAAGGGCCTATACTTTACTTTTATGTATTTACTTTCATGCAAGAGTCAAGTTTTCTCTATTTTCCTTTTATTTTCTCTTTTGGCAAGCATTATGTGGTGAGGAAAGATCTAAGCACATATATCCAATTGGATGTGGGTAGCATGAGTTATTATTGTTGACATCACCCTTGAGGTGAATACATTGGGAGGCGAAATTATAAGCCCCTATGTTTCTACGTGTCCGGTTGAAACATTTTGCTCATGTGTATGCGGTGAGTGTTAGCAATCATAAAAGACTATATGATGGTTGAGTATGTGCACTTGCCTAAAGGCTCCAATACGTGACCCTTCCTGAGAAGATGATGAATTATAGTTGCAAAGTTGACTGAGAACATAGTTTGTTGGTTTCCAATAGAGTTTATACTTTATACTTCGATATTGTGATGAATTGTTACTTATTTATGAGAAGTCTATGATAAAAGTTTTATGTTTAAGGTTGTTGCTGTTATAATAACTAGCGGGATGACCCACGCATTTGCGCCGCTAGAATTATCATCTATTACCATATACTATGTTAATTTTGTCATGTCAACTCTTTGTATTCCATCTACCTTCTAATTAATTTAATTCTCTATGGAATTACATCTTGAGTTTTTAGTACCACAGCAAGATTTAAGTTTAATTACTAAAAAATAGCCAAAATACATAGAAGATATAATAGAAATCCCCATATGTTTTTAATCTTGTGTATTTGTATGTTATCCTTCACTCATGCCTATATCAGTAGTACATTAGTTTGTTAGCACTGACGATTATAGGGAAGTTTGTTTTATAAGTATAGTATGCATGATTGATTCTCCATGATTTCTGAGCTGATTATTGAACCAACAAAAAAACGTTATAGTTAGTAATATAAAAAAAAGCATCCTCTTTTCAACCTCGACTAATTGTTTGTCAACTTAGCACATTACTTGGAAAATATAGACGATCAGGAAAATTAATATGTAATGGAGAAAACTAATTCCTTCTGCACACTACTAAAATTATTTATTTTTATTTTTCCATTTGGCTATTATAAATCGTCTAAATATAATATATTTACGAATTAAAAGTATTTATCATTATTAAATTCATATTTTAGTAATCTTCTTCAGTATTACATTGTACTAATGTTACTAATGTGTATCAATGATGTACATATTGTAATAGTCAGAACAAAACACTCCCTGGGATAGAGCCGATGTCAAAAATCGGATTCAATAGTCCATGGTATGTTTGATTCAAGATAATTTTTAAAAAAATCCAAGGTTTCGTTCACACTATATTTCATATTTAGTTTTCCATCAACTTCGAATTCTTAGTAATATCCTCTGTTTGTCCTATGGGAAACCAAACAAACTTTTGTGCAAGAACAGTCTGGTACAAATTGAACTCCAGCTCGTCTTCTCACTACGTGCATGGAGAACACTGATAGCGCATCAGCCGTTCCGTTCTTTTCATCAACATGCATATGTCTAGGAGGCCCATTTGTATTTTTCCTTGTATAGGTTATCTTGTTCAATACGTGTACATAAGAGACTCGGTTCTATCTGTCAATCATAAGACTTATTACCCTAAAAAAATCATAAGACTTGTTTCTATGTTGCCTGCAAAAAATCATAAGACTTGTTTCTATGTTGCCCGCAAAAATAAAATACTTATTTGTACGCGACATATGTTGTACGTAAACTTTCCATCCTTTAACCTCGAACATTATAATTCAAATCAACGGAAAGTATTTTGTTTCATGTATCTATTTTTCGGCAAAATAAAACAGGTATGTACCTATATTGGTGTAAAGTCCAACCGGTAATTTTTTTCAGAACAGTCTGGCCCGTATTTTTTACAACAATCTGATCACTGGTATCTGCCGAGACGTAGGAGACTGTTTTTTTTATCAATGTAGGGACGTATGGCTGCCTTTGGACTTTAACTTGGGGGTGAGTATTCCCAGGAGGATGAGTGTCCAATCCGTATGAGGAGAAAATTAGAGCCTTTAATTCACACGTACATGCAGAACTTTTGATTTTCCCTCAAAAAAACACATACATCCAGCAGCGGACTCCTAGTATGCATGTACATGCAGAGTACTTATTTTTCTTTTTTATGAGAGATTGCTAGTAGGACGTGATTGATGCACGTTATATAATGTTTTTTAGACATGTACGATTCGGCTTCCTATAGAATTTTATTTGACGTGTAGTACTTGTCTACCTCAGTTTTTTTTACATGTGCAGTACTTGTCTAATCTTTCTAGACTTGTACGACGTGTAGTACTTGCACATTTCAGTTTTTCTTGGACGTTTGTAATACTTGCCTAATCTTTAGACGTGTACGATCAGGATTTTCGTCGAGTTTTTTCTTTGATGTGTAGTACTTGTCTTATTTCAACTTTTCTGACGTGTAGTGCTTTTCTAATCTTAGCCGTTGATACACTGTCGGGGAAAATATACAGGGATATATGTTTTCCCCTGACTTGTGCATAGTCAAGACCAAGGCCAAACCAAGAGATTTGAAAAACCAACACGCAGCCCAGAGAGACCAAGATCGAGCCAGAAAAGCAAGATATCAAAAAGAAAAGGGCCTCCCTTGCCGGGCAGGCGAGCCCGGCAAGGAGCGGGGCCACCACCAGAAGTAAGCAACCAAGGCTCCCCGGCAGAGCCTGCCAGGGCTCGCGGGGGCAGAACCACCCCACCAACCACTCAAGCGCGACCCACGTCGTCAATCAGTGCGGTGTCAAGCCGCAACATGATTAAGTGGCAGCCATTTCCTACAGAAAAAACCCACAGATGACACCCGTCCTGCAACGTGTCAAGAGAACAGGTGCGGAGCTGGCAAGATAGCCCGGCAAGCCTTGTCGGGCGACCAGTGATGTGACGCTAAGCGGTGCATTTAATGCACCCTATCAGCCCGCAGAGTTAGGTATGATAGCACTGTTTGCTATCATATCAGTGGATAATGACCACTTTGCCATTGTGGTGACCCCTTAATCTATAAAAGGCGGCCCATGGCACTCGTAGGAGGGGTTGAAAAGTTGATGAACCTAAGCCACCATACATGCGTAGTCGCTGCGGCCCCGAGGCAAACCCTGTCGGGCAAGTGTCACTAGTAGAAAAAAGCCCATTTGTCCCGGTTCCGGAACCGGGACTAAAGGGTCGGTACTAAAGCCCAATACCTTTAGTCCCGGTTCACCTACGAACCGGGACAGATGGGGCTCCACGTGGCCGTTGTGGCTTACCCAAGCAGGAGGTCCTTTTGTCCCGGTTGGTAGCACCAACCGGGACCAAAAGGCATCCATGCGTCAACAGTTCAGGGGCTGGGGTTTTTGTTTTTTTTAAGGGGGGGGGGGGGTTGGGGGTTTTGGGGGTTTTGTAGGGTTAATTTAGGGGTTTCATATATTGTGTTAGCTAGCTAATAGAGAGAAGTGTCCTCTCCTATCTCCGTGCTTGGTCGACGCTACGTACTATACGTATAGAGAGGACTCGACGCACTAGCTAGTAAGCAAATGAAGGAAACCATTAAGTACAGAAGATCGTCATGAACATATACACAGAGAAGTGATCGACCTCTCCTTCTCCGAGAGATTGGTCGAACAACAAGTTTTCGTATATCTATCCGACGCTACTGGCTACATATATATACAATGTAAGATCTCTTACAATCCCCTAATTTCTGAACTCAAGTTCCACATGCTATTCTCCGGCTTTATTGATGACGTGGTCAAGAAAGAATCCCGCCAATTCCTCTTGAATTGCTCGTATGCGATCTTGTGGTAGGAGTTCATCCCGCATCTGAAACATCTAATTTGAAGAAGGGGGTCAATACATATATATGAATGAAACCCAACACAAATGATGGTAATAAAATAAAATTGTGAATATTATTGCTTACGCACTTCATATTGTTTTGGAGAGTAGCCCCGCTCACAGGTCGTGTGGCGGATGAACTCGCAAACGTAGTATCCGCAGTAATTATTCCCGGGTTCCTACCACAACCACTTTACAAGAAATAGAGGTCAATCAACCTGATAAGCAAGCATCCTAAATGGTATCGATGAAACTAGCTAGAATCAATGGGAGATGCGCGGAACTAGCTAGTAGTACTTACTTTCGGGTGTGTAAATCGCAGCTTCCCCGGCAGTCCCGGGGCTTCTGCAGTGAACTCTTTCCAAAACCTGCCAGACAAAGAAAATAATTACTTGAAATCAGGAAATGAATAAAGTTGCCGATATGGTGCGATAATGATCGATTGAACTTACTTCTCTAGCATTTTAGTCATGGCCGCATACTCCTTGGGATCTTTTCGTCTCGAGTCTATGACGGTTACTAGTCCCTGCTCAAGCTTAATCTCTAGCAGAATAAAGTGGAACCTGCGCACGCATATGCATAACTCATCAATTACATTACTATAACCTCGAGTAATAAGGGAAACCGAATATGCACAAGACAGTAACACTCACTTGAAGTTGTAAGGAAAGAGTATTTTATCTTTGTTTTGATTTTGAAGCAACAATCATAGCAAGTTGGCCTCAATTTGTTTGGCATCATATTTAACCATCCATTCATCTATGAGATTTGTGTTAATGAACCCAATATCATAGATTTGTGCTTTTCTGCATTCGACGATCTTCAATCTGCATAATATAGTGAGGATAATTATATATACATGCAATGAAAGAGTTGAGCTATATATAGAGACTTAATTACAGAAGTAGTACTTACAGACAGTAGCAACTGACGATTGTTTTATCGAGGGCCTTTTGATTGAAAAACTGGAAGAACTCCTCAAATGAAACAGACAACAGATCAATTCCAATGAGGGCGTGCTCCTCTTTAACTCTCAGCGTCAAAGTATCCTTCCCAGACTCACTGCAGGTGTCCATGTACCACTCATGTAATCTTCGCATCATCGTTGTTAGAGGAGGATGACCAGGTTTGACGAGAGGCTTCCCGTGCCGGTATTTGAATTCGTCCACCTCCATTATACCAAATGTGCATCGCCGGGCAGGTAATCTCCAGGATTGGTACCGGGCACCATCCTCGCATGATTAGCGACGATATCGCTGGACACCTTGAGCGGGGGGCACGATTGGTTCGCTTGTTCACCGAGCTGGGAAATGTTTTTCCCACTCCTTCGTTCTGCTAACCTTCGAGCACTGCAAGTACTTCCCGACCGACCCGACCGATCGCGCGGGTGCATCACACAACACCAACGGCGGCGCCGATGGCCATGAGCCGTACGTACCCCAGGCTCTCACTCGGGAGCAGCGGGACGAGCTCTGTCGTAGGAATGACCAACTCCTGAACACTCCCATCACCGGAACCACTCTCGAGGTGCTGGCCATGGAGTCGACTCGCCTGGCCACCTTGGCCGAGCACGATCGCCTCAAACGTCTACAAAGGGAGCTGGACGAGCGTGAGCGTCGTCAACCCAGTTCCAGTCGACACAAGTGTCGGCTCTACTCATGTGACCAACCTCGTAAGTACCAAGTCCTTAGTACTCCATTGCAAAATCTGGCGGCTGCCACTCGGATCACGGATTCCATCCAGCCATCTGGCTCTACGGCCGGAGAAGTGCATCGGCAGATCCAGGCGCTCCTCACGACGGCGCAGCCATAAAATGCGGCGATGAGTCAGTCCAGAGATCGGATCCACATCGCATCGGTGTGCGCGTAAACCTTTCAGTCAGCACACAGCCCACTCGGCTCCGGGAGGCGCCGAGCCACATCCTTCTCGAGGGATCGCCACAAAGATTGGAGGCGCGATCGAGTCATGTCGCCCCGGCGTCATGACGACTACGACTGCGCCCTGATGCCTCCACCGAGATGGTGCATACGGGCGCCAGCCCTACAACGACAGGCGGTCACACAACAGCGATCGCAGGCCGAGTCCCACTCGTCCCATGAGGGACACTCGAGACCCGAAGTTCAACACGGGGTCAATCCTCGCTCAGAGCTTGGTCGACAGAGGCCGGGCCCTACGAGAGGTTCAAGATCACGATGTACTGGGTGGCTCTATACCATCAGGTCCAGAGTGCTTCAGCCGTTACATACGAGCAGCTGAGATTCCCAACAACTTTAGGTTAACCACGGGGATCAGCAAGTTCACAAGCGAATCCAAACCTGAGATTTGGTTGGAAGATTGCCGAGTGGCGGTTCAGATTGGTGGTCGTACACGTTTAATAGACAAGCCATGTCATGTGATTCCAAAAGGGGCGCCGCTTACTTCGTTTTCCACAAACGGGCGCACACCTCCCCTTCCATGCTGGGCCGGCCCATCTGTCCCTTTTTGCTGTTTTAAAGGGCAAACAAATCTGCACGTTTGAGATTCGAACCGCAACCTCCTCGTTCGGGGTTAGCTACTTTAACCAACTAGACAAGCCATGTCATGTGATTCGTTACTTCCCTTTCCTTCTGTTGTTCCTTTCTTACCTTTCTTTTTCTTTCTTTCTTGTTCCTCTTTTAAAAGGTGCATGAACTTTTTTCACAAAATCGATGAACTTTTTTCAAAACCTGTGAACTTCTTAGAATTCGTGAACTTTTTTCAAAATTGATGAACTTTTTTAATATTCGTAAACTTTTTCAGAAAATCCGTGAACCTTTTATTCAAAACCGATGAACTTTTTAAAATTTGTGAACTTTTTTTTATCAAAATCGATGAATTTTTTCAAATCAGTGAACTTTTTTTCACATTTCGGTGAACTTTCTTCAAATTCGCAGACATTTTTGTCAAATTGATGAACTTTTTTCTAATACGTGAACTTTTCTTCAAAAATCCAGTGAATGTCTTTCAAATTTTCTTGAACATTTCGTCAGAATCCGGTGAACTTTTTTCGATTTTGTTAACTCTTTTTTAAGAAATATTTGAATTCATTTTTCAAAATCGATGGATTTTTTTAATTTCATGAATTATGTTTCATATTTATGTTTTCCTTTTTCAAAAAATCCTAACTGGGAGTGAAACAACGGTAAAATCGGCGAGATCCTATATGGCGCGTAGGGCGACCCCCTACCACCGTGGCGCGTACCCCCATCTCACCCGCGCTCCTTCTAGGCCGGCCCATGTGGGGCGTGAGGTCCCCGATAGTTTATTCTTTTTTCTAATACGTGAACTTTTTTCTTTTTTCGTTTCTCCTTACCTTTTTTTTCTGGTTTCCTTTTCCTTTCCTCTTTAGTTTTTCACTCTTTTTTTGCAAATTTTCTTTTCAAATTCACGAACACTATTTCGTTCACTGAATTCAAGAAAAATTCATCATTTAAAAAAATGTTCAACAATTCAAAAAATGTTCATCGAATTCAACTTTTTTGTTCGTCGGATTTGAAAAAATTCACCAAAATTCAAATTTTGTTCACCGATATAAAAAAAAGTTCATTAAATTCAAAATTTGTTCATCATTTTAAAAAATGTTCATCGAATTCAACTTTTTTTTTCATCAGATTTAAAAAAAATTCACCAACATTCAAATTTTGTTCACCGATCTAAAAAAAGTTCATTATATTCCAAATTTGTTCATCATTTTAAAAAATTCACTAAAATTAAAAAATTGTTCACCGATTTAGAAAAAATGTTCATCGAAGTCAACTTTTTTGTTTATCGAATTTTAAAAATCTTCACCAAAATGCAAAAATTATTTGACAACCAAAAAAAATGTTCATTAAATTAAAATTTTGTTCATCACTTGCAAAAAATGTTTTACAAACTCAAAATTTGTTCATTGATTTCCAAATTGTTCATGAAATGTAAAAAATCTTCATTAAAATTTAAAAAATGATCATTCTTTTGATTCGCAAATATTTTTTGAATTCAAGAACTGTTTTGATGACAATTCGCAATATTTTGAATTTTAGATGCAATCCCGAATTATTTTAATATAGAATAAAACAAAAACAGAAAATAAAAAAGGAAACGTTAAAAACAAAAACGAAAAAAAGGGGTAGCCCGCCCGGCGCATTATGGCTCGCCTTCCAGTGAGACAACCCACCATGTACTCCTACATGGCCTCTCACCACTACCTTTACCAAATCATGTTCACACGCTTTAACTCTCAGCACCAGAACATATCGTAACACTCCAATTCATTCCCAATGAATCAGACCTGACACAAATCTAAGCAATAGCAGGCATGGCATGGTAGGAACTGAAGGAAATATGCCCTAGAGGCAATAATAAAATTATTATTTATTTCCTTAATTCATGATAAATGTTTATTATTCATGCTATAATTGTATTAACCGAAAACTTGATACATGTGTGAATACATAGACAAACAGAGTGTCCCCAGTATGCCTCTACTTGACTAGCTCTTTTATCAAAGATGGTTAAGTTTCCTAGCCATAGACATGTGTTGTCATTTGATGAACGGGATCACATCATTAGGAGAATGATGTGATGGACTAGACCCATTTGTTAGCTTAGCATTATGATCGTTACTGTTTTATTGCTACTGCCTTCTTCATGGCTTATACATGTTCCTCAGACTATGAGATTGTGCAACTCCCGAATATCTGAAGGAACACTTTGTGTGCAATCAAACGTCACAACGTAACTGGGTGATTAAAAAGATGCTCTACAGGTGTTTCCGATGGTGTTTGTTGGGTTGGCATATATCAAGATTAGGATTTGTCACTCCGTGTTTCGGAGAGGTATCTTTGGGCCCTCTCGGTAATACTCATCACTCCAAGCCTTGCAAGCAATGTGACTAATGAGTTAGTTGCGGGATGAAGTATTACGAAACGAGTAAAGAGACTTGCCGGTAACGAGATTGAACTAGGTATGAGGATACCAACGATCGAATCTCGGGCTAGTAACATACCGATGACAAAGGGAACAATGTATGTTGTTATGCAGTTTAACCGATAAAGATCTTCGTAGAATATGTAGGAGCCAATATGAGCATCCAGGTTCCGCTATTGGTTATTGACTGGAGATTGTCTCAGGTCATGTCTACATAGTTCTCGAACCCGTAGGGTCCGCACGCTTAACGTTCGATGACGATCGGTATTATGAGTTTTGAGTTTTGATGTACCGAAGGTAGTTCGGAGTCCCGGATGTGATCACGGACATGACGAGGAGTCTCGAAATGGTCGAGACATAAAGATTGATATATTGGAAGGCTATATTCGGACACCGGAAAGGTTCCAGAAGTCACCGGATAAATAACGGAGTACAGGGATGTTAACGGAACAGCACCGGGGAGTAAATGGGCCTTAATGGGCTTTAGTGGAAGAGAGAGGAGGCAGCCAAGGGTTGGGGGCGCGCCCCCCAAGCCCAATCCGAATTGGGTGGGGGGGCGGCCCCCCTTTCCTTCTTCTCCTCCTCCCCTTCCTTCCCTTCTCCTTGTTGGACTTGGAAAGGAGGGAGCCTACTCCTACTTGGAGTAGCACTCCCCCCCTTGGCCGCACCCTCCCCCTTGGCCGGCCTCCTACTCCTCCATCCTTTATATACCTAGGGAGGGGGCACCCCATAGACACACAAGTTGATTCCCTTAGCCGTGTGCGGTCCCTCCTTCCACAGTTACGCACCTCGATCATATCTTCGTAGTGCTTAGGTGAAGCCCTGCGTCGGTAACTTCATCATCACCGTCATCACGCCGTCATGCTGACGAAACTCTCCCTCGGCCTCAACTGGATCAAGAGTATGAGGGACGTCATCGAGCTGAACGTGTGCTGAACACGGAGGTGCCGTACGTTCGGTGCTAGGATCGGTCGGATCATGAAGAAGTACGACTACATCAACTACGTTTTCATAACGCTTCCGCTAACGGTCTACGAGGGTACGTGGACAACACTTTGCCCGCTCGTTGCTATGCATCACCATGATCTTGGGTGTCCGTAGGATTTTTTTTAAATTAGTACGTTCCCCAACAGTGCATCCGAGCTAGGTCTATGCGTAGATGTTATATGCACGAGTAGAACAAAGGAGTTGTGGGCGTGGGTGTATACATATTGCTTGTCGTTACTAGTTGATTACTTGGTTCAGCGGTATTGTGAGATGAAGCGGCCCGCACCGACATTGCGCGTACGCTTACGCGAGACTGGTTTCATCGCTGCGAGCACTAGTTGCTTAAAGGTGACCGGCGGGTGTCTATCTCTCTCACTTTAGTTGAACCGGTTTCAATGAAGAGGGTTCTTTTCGAAAGATCAAAAAGCAATCACTACACCACGTTGTGGTTTTGCGTAAGTAAGAATCGGTTCTTCTAAACCCGTAGCAGCCACGAAAAACTTGCAACAACAAAGTAGAGGACGTCTAACTTGTTTTTGTAGGGTATGATTGTGATGTGCTATGGTCAAGACGTGATGAGATATAAGTTGTTGTATGAGATGGTCATGTTTTGTAAAGTTATCGACAACTGGCAGGAGCCTTATGGTTGTCGCTTTATTGTATGAAATGCAAACGCCATGTAATTGCTTTACTTTATCACTAAGCGGTAGCGATAGTCGTGGAAGCAACTTTGGCGAGACGACAACGTCACTTCGATGGAGATCAAGGTGCCACGCCGGTGACGATGGAGATCATGACGATGCTTCGGTGATGGAGATCATGAGCACAAGATGATGATGGCCATATCATGTCACATATTATGATTGCATGTGACGTTTATCCTTTTATGCATCTTATTTTGCTTAGTACGGCGGTAGCATTATAAGATCATCTCTCACTAAATTTCAAGGTATAAATGTTCTCCCATGAGTATGCACCGTTGCTATAGTTTGTCGTGCCCAGACACCACGTGTTGATCGGGTGTGATAAGCTCTACGTTCACATACAACGGGTGCAAGCCAGTTTTTGCACAAGCGGAATACTCGGGTTAAACTTGACGAGCCTAGCATATGCAGATATGGCCTCGGAACACTGAGACCGAAAGGTCAAGCGTGAATCATATAGTAGATATGATCAACATGAGATGTTCACCATTGATACTACTCCATCTCACGTGATGATCGGACATGGTTTAGTTGATATGGACCACGTGATCATTTTGATGACTAGAGAGATGTCTATCTAAGTGGGAGTTCTTAAGTAATATGATTAATTGAACTTTAATTTATCATGAAACTTAGTACCTGATAGTATTTTGCATGTCTATGTTGTTGTAGATCAATGGCCCTTGCTACCGTTCCTTTAAATTTTAATGCGGTCCTAGAGAAAGCTAAGTTGAAAGATGATGGCAGCAACTACACGGACTGGGTCCGTAACTTGAGGATTATCCTCATTGCTGCACAGAAAAATTACGTCCTGGAAGCACCGCTAAGTGAAAAGCCCGCTGCAGGAGCAACTGCTGACGTTAAGAACGCCTGGCAGAGCAAAGCTGATGACTACTCGATAGTTCAGTGTGCCATGCTTTACAGCTTAGAATCAGGACTTCAAAGACGTTTTGAACGTCATGGAGCATATGAGATGTTCCAGGAGTTGAAGTTAATATTTCAAGCAAATGCCCGAGTTGAGAGATATGAAGTCTCCAACAAGTTCTATAGCTGCAAGATGGAGGAGAATAGTTCTGTCAGTGAACATATACTCAGAATGTCTGAGTACCACAACCACTTGACTCAACTGGGAGTTAATCTTCCTAATGATAGTGTCATTGACAGAGTTCTTCAATCACTGCCACCAAGCTATAAAGGCTTCATGATGAACTATAATATGCAAGGGATGGAGAAGACTATTCCCGAGCTCTTCGCAATGCTAAAGGCTGCGGAGGTAGAAATCAAGAAGGAGCATCAAGTGTTGATGGTCAACAAGACCACTAGTTTCAATAAAAAGGGCAAAGGGAAGAAGGGGAACTTCAAGAAGAACGGCAAACAAGTTGCTGCTCAAGTGAAGAAGCCCAAGTCTGGACCTAAGCCTGAAACTGAGTGCTTCTACTGCAAAGGGACTGGTCACTGGAAGCAGAACTGCCCCAAGCATTTGGCGGATAAGAAGGATGGCAAGGCAAAAGGTATATTTGATATACATGTTATTGATGTGTACCTTGCTAATACTCGTAGTAGTACCTGGGTATTTGATACTGGTTCTGTTGCTCATATTTGCAACTCGAAACAGGGACTACGGATTAAACGAAGATTGGCTAAGGACGAGGTGACGATGCGCGTGGGAAATGGTTCCAAAGTCAATGTGATCGCCGTCGGCACGCTACCTCTACATCTACCTTCGGTATTAGTTTTAGACCTGAATAATTGTTATTTGGTGCCAGCGTTAAGCATGAACATTATATCTGGATCTTGTTTGATGCGAGACGGCTATTCATTTAAGTCAGAGAATAATGGTTGTTCTATTTATATGAATAATATCTTTTATGGTCATGCACCCCTGATGAGTGGTCTATATTTACTAAACCTCGATCGTGATAATACACATGTTCATAGTATTGAAACCAAAAGATGCAAAGTTGATAATGATAGTGCAACCTATTTGTGGCACTACCGTTTAGGTTATATTGGTGTAAAGCACATGAAGAAACTCCATGCTGATGGTCTTTTGGAATCACTTGATTATGAATCACTTGGTGCTTGTGAACCATGCCTCATGGGCAAGATGACTAAAACTCCGTTCTCCGGAACAATGGAGCGAGCAACTGACTTCTTGGAAATCATACATACTGATGTATGTGGTCCAATGAGTGTTGATGCTCGCGGCGGGTATCATTATTTTCTAACCTTCACAGATGATTTGAGTAGATATGGTTGTATCTACTTGATGAAGCATAAGTCTGAAACATTTGAAAAGTTCAAAGAATTTCAGAGTGAAGTGGAAAATCATTGTAACAAGAAAATAGAGTTTCTATGATCTGACCGTGGAGGAGAATATTTGAGTTACGAGTTTGGTCTTCATGTGAAAAATTGCGGAATAGTTTCGTAGCTCACGCCACCTGGAACACCACAGCGTAATGGTGTGTCCGAACATTGTAACCGTACTTTATTAGATATGGTGCAATCTATGATGTCTCTTACCGATTTACCACTATCGTTTTGGGGTTATGCTTTAGAGACGGCTGCATTCACGTTAAATAGGGCACCATCTAAATCCGTTGAGACGACACCATATGAACTGAGGTTTGGCAAGAAGCCTAAACTGTTGTTTCTTAAATTTTGGGGCTGCGATGCTTATGTGAAAAAACTTCAACCTGATAAGCTCGAACCCAAATCGAAGAAATGTGTCTTCATAGGATACCCAAAGGAAACTGTTGGGTACACCTTCTATCACAGATCCGAAGGCAAGATTTTCGTTGCTAAGAATGGATCCTTTCTAGAGAAGGAGTTTCTCTCGAAAGAAGTGAGTGGGAGGAAAGTAGAACTTGACGAGGTAATTGTACCTTCTCCCGAATTTGAAAGTAGTTCATCACAGAAATCAGTTCCAGTGATGCCTACACCAATTAGTGAGGAAGCTAATGATGATGATCATGAAACTTCAGATCAAGTTACTACCGAAACTCATAGGTCAACCAGAGTACGGTCCGCACCAGAGTGGTACGGTAATCCTGTTCTGGAAGTAATGTTACTTGACCATGACGATCCTATGAACTATGAGGAAGCGATGATGGGCCCAGATTCCGAAAAATGGCTTGAGGCCATGAAATCTGAGATGGGATCCATGTATGAGAACAAAGTATGGACTTTGGTTGACTTGCCCGATGATCGGCAAGCCATAGATAATAAATGGATCTTCAAGAAGAAGACTGACGCTGACGGTAATGTTACTATCTACAAAGCTCGACATGTCGCGAAAGGTTTTCGACAAGTTCAATGAGTTGACTACGATGAGACCTTCTCACCAGTAGCAATGCTTAAGTCTGTCCGAATCATGTTAGCAATTGCCGCATTTTATGATTATGAAATTTGGCAAATGGATGTCAAAACTGCATTCCTGAATGGATTTCTGGAAGAAGAGTTGTATATGATGCAACTGGAAGGTTTTGTCGATCCAAAGGGTGCTAACAAAGTGTGCAAGCTCCAGCGATCCATTTATGGACTGGTGCAAGCCTCTCGGAGTTGGAATAAACATTTTGATGGTGTGATCAAAGCATATGGTTTTATACAGACTTTTGGAGAAGCCTGTATTTACAAGAAACTGAGTGGGAGCTCTGTAGCATTTCTAATATTATATGTGGATGACATATTGTTGATTGGAAATGATATAGAATTTCTAGATAGCATAAAAGGATACTTGAATAAAAGTTTTTCTAGGAAGGACCTCGGTGAAGCTGCTTATATATTGGGTATCAAGATCTATAGAGATAGATCAAGACGCTTAATTGGACTTTCACAAAGCACATACCTTGATAAAGTTTTGAAGAAGTTCAAAATGGATCATTCAAAGAAAGGGTTCTTGCCTGTATTACAAGGTGTGAAGTTGAGTCAGACTCAATGCCCGACCACTGCAGAAGATAGAGAGAAAATGAAAGTCATTCCCTATGCTTCAGCCATAGGTTCTATCATGTATGCAATGTTGTGTACCAGACCTGATGTATGTCTTGCTATAAGTCTAGTAGGGAGGTACCAAAGTAATCCAGGAGTGGATCACTGGACAACGGTCAAGAACATCGTGAAGTACCTGAAAAGGACTAAGGATATGTTTCTCGTTTACGGGGGTGACAAAGAGCTCATCGTAAACGGTTACGTCGATGCAAGATTTGACACTGATCCGGATGACTCTAAGTCGCAAACCAGATACCTATTTTTATTGAATGGTGGAGCTGTCAGTTGGTGCAGTTCCAAGCAAAGCGTCGTGGCGGGATCTACGTGTGAAGCGGAGTACATAGCTGCTTCAGAAGCAGCGAATGAAGGAGTCTGGATGAAGGAGTTCATATCTGATCTAGGTGTCATACCTAGTGCATCGGGTCCAATGAAAATCTTCTGTGACAATACTGGTGCAATTGCCCTGGCAAAGGAATGCAGATTTCACAAGAGGACCAAGCACATCAAGAGACGCTTCAATTCTATCCGTCATCAAGTGTCGGAGGGAGACATAGATATTTGCAAGATACATACGGATCTGAATGTTGCAAACCCGTTAACTAAGCCTCTTCCACGAGCAAAACATGATCAGCACCAAGACTCCATGGGTGTTAGAATCATTACAATGTAATCTAGATTATTGACTCTAGTGCAAGTGGGAGACTGAAGGAAATATTCCCTAGAGGCAATAATAAATGTTTATTATTCATGCTATAATTGTATTAACCGGAAACTTGATACATGTGTGAATACATAGACAAACAGAGTGTCCCTAGTATGCCTCTACTTGACTAGCTCGTTTATCAAAGATGGTTAAGTTTCCTAGCCATAGACATGTGTTGTCATTTGATGAACGGGATCACATCATTAGGAGAATGATGTGATGGACTAGACCCATTTGTTAGCTTAGCATTATGATCGTTACTATTTTATTGCTACTGCTTTCTTCATGACTTATACATGTTCCTCAGACTATGAGATTGTGCAACTCCCAAATATCCGGAGGAACACTTTGTGTGCAATCAAACCTCACAACGTAACTGGGTGATTATAAAGATGCTCTACAGGTGTTTCCGATGGTGTTTGTTGGGTTGGCATATATCGAGATTAGGATTTGTCACTCCGTGTTTCGGAGAGGTATCTTTGGGCCCTCTCGATAATACTCATCACTCCAAGCCTTGCAAGCAATGTGATTAATGAGTTAGTTGCGGGATGAAGTATTACGGAACGAATAAAGAGACTTGCTGGTAACGAGATTGAACTAGGTATGAGGATACCGACGATCGAATCTCGGGCTAGTAACATACCGATGACAAAGGGAACAATGTATGTTGTTATGCGGTTTAACCGATAAAGATCTTCGTAGAATATGTAGGAGCCAATATGAGCATCCAGGTTCCGCTATTGGTTATCGACTGGATATTGTCTCAGGTCATGTCTACATAGTTCTCGAACCCGTAGGGTCCGCACGCTTAACGTTCGATGACGATCGGTATTATGAGTTTTGAGTTTTGATGTACCGAAGGTAGTTCGGAGTCCCGGATGTGATCACGGACATGACGAGGAGTCTCTAAATGGTCGAGACATAAATATTGATATATTGGAAGGCTATATTCGGACACCGGAAAGGTTCTGGAAGTCACCGGATAAATAACGGAGTACCGGGATGTTAACGGAACAGCACCAGGGAGTACATGGGCCTTAATGGGCTTTAGTGGAAGAGTGAGGAGGCAGCCAAGGGTTGGGGGCGCCCCCCCCCCCAATCTCAATCCGAATTGGGTTGGGGGCCGGCCCCCCTTTCCTTCTTCTCCTCCTCCCCTTCCTTCCCTTCTCCTTGTTGGACTTGGAAAGGAGGGAGCCTACTCCTACTTGGAGTAGGACTCCCCCCCTTGGCCGCACCCTCCCCCTTGGCCGGCCTCCTACTCCTCCATCCTTTATATACCTAGGGAGGGGGCACCCCATAGACACACAAGTTGATTCCCTTAGCCGTCTGCGGTGCCCCCTTCCATAGTTACACACCTCGATCATATCTTCGTAGTGCTTAGGCAAAGCCCTGCATCGGTAACTTCATCATCACCGTCATCATGCCGTCGTGCTGACGAAACTCTCCCTCGGCCTCAACTGGATCAAGAGTACGAGGGACGTCATCGAGCTGAACGTGTGCTGAACACGGAGGTGCCGTACGTTCGGTGCTAGGATCGGTCGAATCGTGAAGAAGTACGACTACATCAACCGCGTTGTCATAACGCTTCCGCTAACGGTCTACGAGGGTACGTGGACAACACTCTGCCCGCTCGTTGCCATGCATCACCATGATCTTGCGTTTTCGTAGGAAATTTTTTGAAATTACTACGTTCCCCAACAGGAACACAACATGGCTCATTCAACTCCTACACATGCTAGTGGGTTTCAACTATTTACTTTGGCAATGATAGGTCATGCAGAGGAATGGGTTCAACTACCGTAGCATAAAGTAGCAGTTGAATCGTTGTTGTCCTAATGCAATAAAAGAGAGTAGGAGCGAGAGAGTGGGATTGTATCGGAATGAACAAGGGGTTTTTGCTTGCCTGGAAGATCAATAGGGGGGCACTACTCCTCTGACAGGTACTCTGAAACGATCACTGAAGCAGGACCTATCAAGAAGGACGGTGTCGGCGATCAATACACAATCATATGCAACAATATGATGCATGAACATGGCATGTAGATGTGATGTTGTTTGTGCTAACGCAACTAGCATGCATTTTGCATGAAGTCCATTTGAACCAAAGGTTCAAATGCAACTCCAAGTTAAACCCTTTAAAATGCCATTTATGTGTTTTCATATATTCAGTAGGTATAACTTGGTTTTTCATGCATGCAAATGGTACAGATCGATAGATTGGATTTTTCTGATAATTTTTCATATATAAATTATTTCAATCTGAGCTACGGTTATTTTTCTATGAATTTTTGAAGTTTTGGCTATTTTCTGGAATTTCCTGAATTATTTTAAAACCAGAAAAGCTTTATTGTGTCAGCACTGCGTCATGCATGCGTCAGCAGGTCAACTGCGCTGACTGGGGTCAAACCTGACGTGTGGGGTCCACACGTCAGGGACAGAGGGTTATAAGAGGGTTAGTTTATATTAACTAAAAGAATAGGGCACTGGGGCCCACTGTCAGTGTCACGGGGGGGATTAGTACTAATTAGGTTCCTGACAGGCCGGGCCCACATGGCGGTGGCACATGACGGCGAGGTCTCACTGGCGACCACGGGGCTCGGCGGTGTCCGCGCCACAGGCCACGGGAGCGGCGGCTGAGAGCACCGGGGCGTAGCCCGGGCTCGTCCGCATCCAGCGGAGGCGACAGGAGGACGCGGGGAGGTCGGAGCACATCGGAGCGGAGCTCGCGGCGCCGACTGGAGTTCGGCTCCGGTCGAACTACGGCTAGGAGGCATCGGAAGATCAGGGAAGTAGGGGGGTCGACGCAGGGCTCACAGCGATCGTGCAGAGGATCTCGGAGAGCTCGGGGAAGACCTGCAGCCGACGAATTTGACGACGGCGCTTCTCGGTGGCCGACGATGAAGACGACGGCGGTGACGGCTCCACGGGGCGTCCGGCGACTCGTGGCTTGACGGAGAGGACGAGGAAGGTGTGGCGATGCTCGTGGACACGTTGGAGAGGCGAGGCCGTGGCGGTGGGCACGGCAACAGCGAGCGGCGGCGACGGCTCATTCGGGTGGTGCTCGTGAGAGAGAGAAAGGGGAGGGGATGAGCACGGATGAGAGCGAGGGGAGCCGGGGGGTTGCGTGGCGCCTTCAGGGAGTCGCGGGAGGAAGCAGAGAGGCAGGAGGTGGCCGGGCGCGTGGCCGCATGCGGCGAGCGCGTGCTCGGTGTCCTCCTGGCGCGGTGGAGACGACGACTGGCAGTGCCAGTCGGCTGGGCCGGTTGATGGGCTGCCAGTGGGCTGGGCTAGCACAGCTGGGCCGGCACAGTGCCAGGCCAGCAAGTGGCCCAGGTAGGTTTCCCCTTCCTTTTTCCTGTTTTTGTTTTCTATTTTACTTTTCTGTAATTGGTTTCTGATTAGTAAAAATACCAAATCAATTTATTTCATTCTGGTAATTTTTGTAGGGGCTAGGTGGATCATTCTAGAGCCCCTCACCAATTAAAATAGTTATTAGAGCTAATAAATATTTATATGAATTATTAGCCCCAATTCAAATACCATATGAATTAATTCATAAATCCAAAATGTCAGGGGAAAATGTGCATCACCTCTGGTTACTGTTTCCAGCATTTTCCAAAAATGATGAACATTTTTTAAGGCCATTTGGGTTCACTGAAAAAATATTTTAGTTGAACCTATTTAATTCCTTTTGATGCTAGGGTTTGATCATCCCCATTTCAAAGTTTCATGAAATTTTAAACATGATGCTCACATGAAAGGCTAGCCTAGGTCATTACCAGACTAGGGATGTGACAACTCACCCCCACTCAGAAGAATCTCGTCCCGAGATTCAGGAGTTGGCGGAAAGAAAGTGGGGTACTCCAGTCGAAGACGATCTTCTTGCTCCCATGTAGCTTCTCTCTCAGAGTGATGAGACCACTGAACCTTGAGAAACTTGATGTTCTGACGTCGGGTGACATGCTCTGCTTGATCCAGAATGCGAACAGGGTACTCCCGATATGTGAGGTTATCTTGGAGATCAAGCGTTTCGTGGTCCACTCTGCGGATGGGATCCGAGAAGCAACGCCTGAGTTGAGAAACGTGGAAGACATCATGTACTCGATAAAGGTGTGGGGGTAGTTCCAACTGGTAGGCAACCTCTCCTCGTTTAGCGAGAATGTGAAAAGGACCAATGTAATGAGGAGCCAACTTGCCCTTGATACCGAAACGATGGGTACCCTTCAAAGGAGTAACCCGAAGGTAAGCCTTGTCGCCAACTTCATAAGCCACTTCCTTATGACGACGGTCATACTGGCTCTTTTGACAAGACTGGGCTGTTTTTCAAATTCTCACGAATGACGCAAACTTGCTCTTCTGCTTCCTGGATCATATCCGGTCCAAAGAATTGTCTTTCACCAGTTTCTTACTAATTCAAAGGTGTTCGACATCTTCGTCCATAGAGAATCTCAAAAGGAGCTTTCTTGATACTGGATTGGTAGCTATTGTTATAAGCAAACTCTGTGAAAGGAAGACACTTTTCCCAATCCATACCGAATGAGATAACGCAAGCTCTAAGCATGTCTTCGAGAATTTGGTTGACCCGTTCCACCTGACCACTCGACTGAGGGTGGAAAGCGGTACTGAAGGAAAGATGGGTGCCCATGGATGTCTGGAAACTCTCCCAGAAATGAGAAGTGAAAAGACAACCACGGTCTGAATTAATCTCTAGTGGGACACCATGTAGTGACACTATTCGAGAAATATATAAGTCAGCGAGCTGACTAGCAGTGATACTCTCTCGAACAGGTAGGAAGTGAGCCACTTTGGAAAGACGATCAATGACTACAAAAATAGCATTATTTCCTCTCTTGGTGTTGGGAAAGCCGGTGATGAAGTCCATACCAACTTTATCCCATTTCCACTCAGGAATAGCTAAAGGCTGAAGGGTGCCAGTAGGCCTCTGATGCTTTGCCTTAACGCGACAACAAACGTCACAGTTAGCAATGAACTGAGCAATTTCTCTCTTCATCCTAGTCCACCAGAACCTCTGGCGTAGGTCCTGATACATCTTAGTACTACCGGGATGAATCGTGAGAGGAGATTCATGAGCCTCCTTAAGGATCAATTGCCGAAGATGTTGCTTCTTGGGAACCACTAGGCGGTTCTGGAAGAAAACAACACCTCGATCATCTATTGAGAAACTAGCAGCAATACCCTTTGCGATGTTTCTCTTGATTCGGGTAATCCCCGTATCATGCTTCTGGGCTTCTATGATATGATCCACAAGAGTAGGTTTGGCCACCAAGGTAGAAAGGAATCCGTGAGGAGAAATGTGAAGGTTGAGCTTACAGAATTCCTCATGGAGAAGTGGTTGGCCCTGCTGCAACATGAGATTGTTGCAATAGGACTTACGACTTAGTGCATCAGCCATGACATTGGCCTTGCCTAGGGTGTAGGTGATCCCTAAATCGTAATCTGAGATCAACTCCAACCAACATCTTTGCCTAAGGTTCAGATCTAGTTGGGTGAAGATATACTTGAGACTCTGGTGATCGGTGTAGATCTCGCAACGTTTACCAAGAAGGTAATGTCGCCAGGTCTTAAGTGCATAGACTACAACTGCAAGCTCTAGATCATGTGTAGGATAATTCTCCTCATGTGGATGCAACTGTCGAGATGCATAAGCAATCACATGGTGATCCTGCATAAGAATGCAACCTAGTCCCTGTCATGAGGCATCACAATAGATAATAAAGTCTTTAATGAAATCCGGTGGCACAAGTATGGGAGCAGAAGTCAGGCGTCTTTTCAGTTCCTGAAAACTGTGCTCACACTTTGGGGACCACTCAAACTTTTTATCTTTCTTGATAAGTTCTGTGAGAGGTTTGGCCACTTTAGAGAAGTTCTCAACAAAGCGGCGACAATAACTGGCTAGACCAAAGAAACTCCTAACTTTCTTAACCGTTTCAGGCGGAGCCCAATCAAGAACGGCCTGAACTCTCTCGGGATTGATAGCAATGCCCTTACCAGAAATTACGTGGCCTAGATAGGTCACTTCTGGCAACAAAAATTCACACTTGGAGAACTTGGCATAAAGGCGGTGCTCTCAGAGTTTTTCTAACACAAGTCTGAGATGTTCGGCATGCTCTTCCTCGTTCTTCGAGTAAATAAGAATATCATCGAGGTAAACCATGGCGAACTTATCTAAGTACTCCATGAAGATCGAGTTCACCAAGCGGGAGAATGTGGCTGGAGCGTTGGTTAGACCGAAGGACATGACAGTGTACTCGTACTGGCCATAACGAGTGACAAAAGCCGTCTTAGGAATGTCCCCATTTCTAATCTTGATTTGATGGTAGCCTAACCTCAAATCCATCTTGGAAAAGACTGAGGATCCAACGAGCTGATCATACAGGTCGTTGATCCTGGGGAGCAGATACTTGTTCTTTATCGTGACCAAATTAACGGGACGATAATCTACAACCATCCGGTCCGTTCCATACTTCTTCATGATGAAGAGGACGGAGCAAGCCCAAGGAGAAGAATTAGGACAGATGAAACCCTTCTGCAAGGACTCATCAAGTTGTTTCTTAAGCTCAGCTAGTTCTAAGGGTGCCATCTCGTAAGGTCTCCTAGAGATTGGAGCGGTTCCTAGGATAAGATCTATGACAAACTCTACATCTCTGTTAGTTGGAAGACCTGGCAGTTCTTCTGGAAAGACATCCGGAAAGTCACGGACTACCGGGATATCTTCAAGGTCTGGGAGAGGGCTGGCATTAAGAGAATAGAGTTGACGCTTGGCAACTCTAGTGGAAACAGTGACTATCTTGCCAGATGGGTGTGTAAGCTGAACAGACCCGGTGAAACAATCAATCTTGGCATGATGAGCTGTCATCCAGTTCATACCCAAAGTGATGTTAATATCTGAAGACTTAAGGGCTACAAGTGAGGCAAGGAATACAAGTCTGTCAACAAGGATTTCATTACCATGGCTTATTCTTGTAGTTTGCCATCTAGACCCTGGAGTTTGGATTTCAAGCGGAGTTGGCATATCACAAAATGACATGTCGTGCAAGCGGGCATAGCTTTCAGAAATGAAAGAATGAGATGCTCCAGTATCGAACAAGACCGATGATGGATGACAGTTGACAAGGAGTGCACCAAGAACGACATCCGGATCATCATGAGCGTTTTTAGCTGAGACATGATGCACACGTCCACGTTCAATGGGAGCTGACTTGACACTGATCATCTTGCGTGACGGCTTACCACGGCTAACAGACTTCTCGGGCTGGGGTGGAGCATAACTGGCCTGAGAGCAGTCACGTGCATAGTGTCCTGGCTCTCCGCATGTGAAACAATTCCCTGAAGTAGGACGTGGACTCGCATTGACAGGCGGTCTACCAATAGGCCTGAGTGGAGCATACTGCTTAACTGGGGGAGGCACCGCATAAGATGGCCTTGGTGAATATCCGGGTGGAAGAGCGGAGTTTGGAACCCAAATTCGGCGCTTCTGAGAACTAGAACCGGAGGAAGAACCCAAATCATGGGTGTGCTTACGAGACTCCTCGTAAGTGAGCTGAGCGGTCTCTGCGTTAATGGCCTTGTTCACAAGAGCCTGGAATGTATTGCAATGATGCAAGTGGAGATCGCGACGCAACTTGGGGTTGAGACCCTTCCAGAACCTTGCCTGCTTCTTGGCATCCGTGGACACCTCCTCTGTAGCATAACGGGCGAGGTTCTCAAACTCTCTACTGTAAACATCAACAACCATCTTACCATGGGTGAAACTACAAAACTCTTCTCTCTTGCGATCAATGAGAGCCTCAGGAATGTGATGCTCGCGAAAAGCCTCAGTGAAATCTCTCCGGGTAGGTATCTGGCCAGCTGGAATCATAGCCTCGTAGTTCTGCCACCAAAGACTAGCAGGACCCTCTAGGTGATATGCAGCATAGGTGACCTTGTCACCTTCAGCTACATTCGCAGAATGTAGCTTAAGAGTGATGCTTCGGAGCCAGTCATCTGCATCGAGTGGCTCGATGGAATGATGGAAGGTAGGTGGTTTTAGGCCAATAAAGTCATGAATGGTCGCTGACTCTTTGCACTGATGAGCGGTGTTCTCCTCAATACGTGCTAACAAGCGGTTAGACTCTCACTTGTTCCTCTCCATCTCTAACATGAACTCTGCCAACGAAGACTGGTCGGGAGGATCCTCCTCATCCCTACCACCTCCGTGGTTCCGGCTACGAGCAACAGAACTCCGGTTAACCGGCAACATTCTGAAGGACCAACCAAGGAAAACAAGGATGGATTCAGCATCAACATAAGGATGTAGAATGTGGTACAAGGGAAATAGTATCTCTCAAACTCCTAGGACAATTTCGGTAGCATAACGGCAGTAAAATGCTCAAAATATGAGACATCCTGCAATAGGGGGTAGTACAACAACTCAACATCATCACTCAAGGTTCTGTGATAGTACTAAACAAACTACACCGGAAATACTCGAAAACTGGAATATGACCCTGATCAACCAATCCTAAGAGATTACGGAGTAGTAACACGTGATCCTGATAGATGAAAGAGAAAGCCTAGTTCCTTAACCCCGTAGGAAAGATAGGATGACTCAGATCAGAAGGACATAGGTATAAGGAGTAAAAAGAGCCTTACGTTCCCTTCCACAATCAATTCCCTTACATAACTAAAGAATTTCTAGACTCAACTTCGACCAGTTTGGCTGACTAATCCTACAGGCAGTCAGGCTGTGATACCAAAGCTGTCGGGACCTCGATCCTAAGTCACACCGATCTAGCATGTGACACTTCATATCACTTTGCGGCCTCACGCATGGTATTCCCACGGGTGCCACCTTACCTGGCCGACATGACTAGTCGTAAACCCAAGGTGGCACAAACTTACAGGGACAGGCATACATAACCCAGCAACGAACGTGTCGGTCGTCAACGTATGAACCCAAGTCGTAGCAAGCTACAAGGACTTAAAGGAACAACGCGTGACATTTCCCCGAAGGGACAGACAGAGGAACGAAGAAGGATACATGCCGGCCAGCCTAAGTGTTCCAGAGCAGTAGCGAACTACCATGGCTCAGTGGAAGCACTAGGAGACATTTCCCCATAAGGAAGGCTACCAAGAATAAAAAACTAGGTGTCGGATCCCACACATAGCAATACACGTTACACGTACGCATAACACGCAAGTATGTGCTTTACAACTTGGAATCACAACATAACTCAACAACTCATATAGATAAAGCTCAGAGGAGCCATCATAGCATTTATTACAAACAGGGGTCACATGACCCAACATAAAGAGCATACAAGCAACACGCGGAAGCATAACATGTCTGAGTACAGACAACTACAAATGAAAAAGGCTGAGAAGCCTGACTATCTACAACACCCGTACAAGATCGTAGCTGAGGTAACAAGCTACTTGTCGAAGTCCAAGCGGAACTACTAGTGAGACAGAAGTCTCCTCTGCAAAAACATAAATTAAGCAACGTGAGTACAAAGGTACTCAGCAAGACTTACATCAGATCCTATCATACATGCATTAGTATCAAGAAGGCAATGTGGGGTTTAGTTGCAATAAGCTAGCTTTGACTCAGTGGCTATCCTGTTCTACGACTACGAGTAACTTCTTTGAGGTGAGATAGCGCACACGAGTCCACTAATCACCACATCAATACACTACTATGGATTCTATCCCGTCTCCCTACGAGAAAGCCATCCATACCACTCACACTTCTCTTGAGCATTTTAGAGTATCCACTTCAAGTTGTCTATGTACCATATAAGCATCCAAGTAGTCCATATCCGCGGACGTGGCTATTCGAATAGATCATGTTAACCCTGCAGGGGTGTACTTATTCACACATGCTCTCGCCACTTACCGCCATGTACACGTCATGTATTTTGGCAACCTTCAAGCGGAAGCCTGGCGAGGGTGTCGGCCACGACCTGACTAACCACACAAGACTCTAGTCCAGGTTTATCGCCTATCTGAGGTTGAACCCGCAAGGGAATTTCGGCCGAAGTTTCCATCATGGCCTCAAACGATGTGTACAGGGTTCTCGAGAGTATCAGGTAGGGTATATGTATTTGATCAGATCACATATTGAACTTGTATTTATGTATGTGCCTTACAAATGTATATTCTTCTAGGCTAACTGTTTGAAGAACAAGACCAACCGTTCTAAAGTGAATATTCCAATAGGCAACAGGATCTCATAGCTATATTGCACACTGCGAGGCTCTTGTAAATAGCTGCTAGTTCCTTCTTTTTTCTGTGCCATATTATCATATCTATATTGACTTGTTGCAAATACAGAGGAAAGCCTGTGGGGACCAAAAAGAACCTGAACCGAATGCAGTGCAAATCTTCAAGGATTGCCACACTAGCAAGATGAAGGGCATGAGCACACCAGTTCAAGCCATTGTTGTAAGTCCTTACTCCTCCTGCCTTTGAACTGATTGGTATTGTGACGTGTTCATTTAACTGCTTGGTTTGCAGCCAGTGTCAGTTACTCTGTTCACTTTTATACATGGTTGTCTTAACGTATCATTTCATCTTACATGGTTTAAAAGAGATGAAGGATATTCTTTTGGTCTTGATCTGTAATCTAGTTGTGATGTTCACGTGCCCACACAATGATACAATAGCTTGTTTGTTTATATCTGTTTGCACATGATATGAATGATGTCATACTATGTTCATCCTACTTTAAACCATGTCTCTTTATCCTCAGATGTCAACAAATGTGAGGAAATAGACAATACAGCAGGCATGCTACATGGACATATGTTCCGAAAGTGATTTTATTATGTAGTTGGCACTACAATACATGATAATGTATTACAGTAGTTCACTAAAATATGTTATGTATAAACATGAAACCTACTTTGTTCGTTTTTGTCTCATTAGTAACTTATCTGGTAAACTAATCTACAAGTTTAAACTTTCAGCAAGCTATGGAACAAATGATTCAACAGCCACAACTACCTGAAGGTGACGAGGCTACCACTGGCACAATGTCACCTCTTGCTGCAGTGCGTCAGTATCTCTCCACTAACAGTGCAAAAAGCACATTCCTGCGTAATTCTGGGTTGGTTGTCAAGGTAACCTCGTCCAAATCGCCTACTAAACAAAATCTTCCCGCTAGACAGAGTGATATATTTGTGCTCCAGACACAAGTTCAATCCCTAATGGACGTTGTTTCGGAAACAAGAATAGTGGTTGACAAATGTCGTCAAGATATGAATGGTTTTGAAACCAGACTATCAGACGTTGGCTTCGTTGTTCAAGAGCAATGGCAGAAAAAAAGGGGAAGATCATGCTACTCCATCAGATTCTACAGCTTGAAACATTAGCACTCAGGTCAAATGATTTGTGCTTCTATACATCTGATGGTGCTTTTATCTGCAAGGATGGTAAACTTTATGCCAACAGGCCTTTTGTTGTATGGTTGGAATTTATTTTGTTGTGATAAAACATTTATGGTGCTGCCAAAGGTGCAGAAATTACAACGCTATTTTTGTATAGTGTATGTTATCTTAGTAATGTATTTGGCCGAAAGCTTCGTAGGAGCCCAACATGCCAACATTCATCGGGCCCATTCCAATTGGGCTAAAAACGATTATGGGCCGTAATTTGCATGTATTCCACTAAAAATATCTGGGCCTAAATCAGCATAAGCTTCCATATTTTTTTTGGTAGGCATGTGCCCACAGTGGGCCTTTAATAGGCCTAAACATAATTTGGGCCCTCAGTAACAATAGGCCGTTTTCATGTGTAAATATCTCGAGCCCATAAAAAACATGGGCCTTTAATAGGCCGAAAGTGAGATTGGGACCTGATTGTGCCAAATAACCCACTGGTCATTAGCAGGCCGGAATGTATCTCAACTCGTGGTGGCCCATTTACAATGCGGATCGTTCACAGGCCGAAATTCAGACGGGCCGTAAATGAACCGACCTACTACACGGGCCTTTAACAGGCCGGAAGTTTGATCGGGCTTTATTAGTGTCAGTTTTATATGGGCCGTTAATAGACCCGATGTGACGGTGGGCCACATATGGCCCATGGATTTCGTCCGACGTTAACAGGCCGAAAATCACAACAGGCTGAAAGTGGCCCAAATCTACAGTGGGCCTCTAACAGACCGAACCTCAGACATGGCCGAATGTGACCCAAATCCTTCACGGTCGTTTATGGGCCGAAAGTTTCAATGGCCTATAAATTGGCCCAAATGAAGCAGGTCCTTTAACAGGCCGGAAACACACTGGGTCGTAATTCGGCCCAAATACTTGGCCGACTGTTAACGGGCCAGAAGTGACCATGGGCCACGATGATGATAAGTTTAGGACGGGCTGTTGACGGGCCGATTTGACACTAGCCGTACGGGACTTAACTGCAAATGGGCCGTCTGCAAGCAGGCCGTGAATGGGTCGGCCCCCTAATTTTGACTGGGCCAGCCTTTTTAACCTAAATGGGCCGTTGTTGGGCCTTGCCACGTGTCTACGTATCATAGGCGCCTCCTGTCCATTGGGCGGTTGACATCTGTCCTTTCGTGGTGCTGACACGTGGTTGCTATAGCCAATGATAATTTTACATGTGGAAAATCCTCATTGGTCCCAGCTATTAATGGGTTATCGGATCCAAACCGGAACCTGATAACTTAACGATGACCCATTATGGTGGATGCCACGTGTCGGTCACCCTTGACGAAAGCACTTCTATGCCGCGCGATTTATCGTCATGAAAGTGGACACTTCCGTGATGATAATTTTGGTAATGTCATGGAACACTTCTGTGACAGCACAGGTATGACTATCTTGATTCTGTCATAAAATCGTCATGGATGTACATGCATGACAGAAAACGTGACCTACTGTGACAAACACGTATCATCACGGAAGTGTATTTTTTTGTAGTGTTGCCATCATAAGGGGCAATATGACGTGACGTTCTTTTGCACTAAGGGGTTGAGCATACAAACAAGAAGTGCATGGCAACCTCTGCTTCCCTCTGCGAAGGGCCTATACTTTACTTTTATGTATTTACTTTCATGCAAGAGTCAAGTTTTCTCTATTTTCCTTTTATTTTCTCTTTTGGCAAGCATTATGTGGTGAGGAAAGATCTAAGCACATATATCCAATTGGATGTGGGTAGCATGAGTTATTATTGTTGACATCACCCTTGAGGTGAATACATTGGGAGGCGAAATTATAAGCCCCTATGTTTCTACGTGTCCGGTTGAAACATTTTGCTCATGTGTATGCGGTGAGTGTTAGCAATCATAAAAGACTATATGATGGTTGAGTATGTGCACTTGCCTAAAGGCTCCAATACGTGACCCTTCCTGAGAAGATGATGAATTATAGTTGCAAAGTTGACTGAGAACATAGTTTGTTGGTTTCCAATAGAGTTTATACTTTATACTTCGATATTGTGATGAATTGTTACTTATTTATGAGAAGTCTATGATAAAAGTTTTATGTTTAAGGTTGTTGCTGTTATAATAACTAGCGGGATGACCCACGCATTTGCGCCGCTAGAATTATCATCTATTACCATATACTATGTTAATTTTGTCATGTCAACTCTTTGTATTCCATCTACCTTCTAATTAATTTAATTCTCTATGGAATTACATCTTGAGTTTTTAGTACCACAGCAAGATTTAAGTTTAATTACTAAAAAATAGCCAAAATACATAGAAGATATAATAGAAATCCCCATATGTTTTTAATCTTGTGTATTTGTATGTTATCCTTCACTCATGCCTATATCAGTAGTACATTAGTTTGTTAGCACTGACGATTATAGGGAAGTTTGTTTTATAAGTATAGTATGCATGATTGATTCTCCATGATTTCTGAGCTGATTATTGAACCAACAAAAAAACGTTATAGTTAGTAATATAAAAAAAAGCATCCTCTTTTCAACCTCGACTAATTGTTTGTCAACTTAGCACATTACTTGGAAAATATAGACGATCAGGAAAATTAATATGTAATGGAGAAAACTAATTCCTTCTGCACACTACTAAAATTATTTATTTTTATTTTTCCATTTGGCTATTATAAATCGTCTAAATATAATATATTTACGAATTAAAAGTATTTATCATTATTAAATTCATATTTTAGTAATCTTCTTCAGTATTACATTGTACTAATGTTACTAATGTGTATCAATGATGTACATATTGTAATAGTCAGAACAAAACACTCCCTGGGATAGAGCCGATGTCAAAAATCGGATTCAATAGTCCATGGTATGTTTGATTCAAGATAATTTTTAAAAAAATCCAAGGTTTCGTTCACACTATATTTCATATTTAGTTTTCCATCAACTTCGAATTCTTAGTAATATCCTCTGTTTGTCCTATGGGAAACCAAACAAACTTTTGTGCAAGAACAGTCTGGTACAAATTGAACTCCAGCTCGTCTTCTCACTACGTGCATGGAGAACACTGATAGCGCATCAGCCGTTCCGTTCTTTTCATCAACATGCATATGTCTAGGAGGCCCATTTGTATTTTTCCTTGTATAGGTTATCTTGTTCAATACGTGTACATAAGAGACTCGGTTCTATCTGTCAATCATAAGACTTATTACCCTAAAAAAATCATAAGACTTGTTTCTATGTTGCCTGCAAAAAATCATAAGACTTGTTTCTATGTTGCCCGCAAAAATAAAATACTTATTTGTACGCGACATATGTTGTACGTAAACTTTCCATCCTTTAACCTCGAACATTATAATTCAAATCAACGGAAAGTATTTTGTTTCATGTATCTATTTTTCGGCAAAATAAAACAGGTATGTACCTATATTGGTGTAAAGTCCAACCGGTAATTTTTTTCAGAACAGTCTGGCCCGTATTTTTTACAACAATCTGATCACTGGTATCTGCCGAGACGTAGGAGACTGTTTTTTTTATCAATGTAGGGACGTATGGCTGCCTTTGGACTTTAACTTGGGGGTGAGTATTCCCAGGAGGATGAGTGTCCAATCCGTATGAGGAGAAAATTAGAGCCTTTAATTCACACGTACATGCAGAACTTTTGATTTTCCCTCAAAAAAACACATACATCCAGCAGCGGACTCCTAGTATGCATGTACATGCAGAGTACTTATTTTTCTTTTTTATGAGAGATTGCTAGTAGGACGTGATTGATGCACGTTATATAATGTTTTTTAGACATGTACGATTCGGCTTCCTATAGAATTTTATTTGACGTGTAGTACTTGTCTACCTCAGTTTTTTTTACATGTGCAGTACTTGTCTAATCTTTCTAGACTTGTACGACGTGTAGTACTTGCACATTTCAGTTTTTCTTGGACGTTTGTAATACTTGCCTAATCTTTAGACGTGTACGATCAGGATTTTCGTCGAGTTTTTTCTTTGATGTGTAGTACTTGTCTTATTTCAACTTTTCTGACGTGTAGTGCTTTTCTAATCTTAGCCGTTGATACACTGTCGGGGAAAATATACAGGGATATATGTTTTCCCCTGACTTGTGCATAGTCAAGACCAAGGCCAAACCAAGAGATTTGAAAAACCAACACGCAGCCCAGAGAGACCAAGATCGAGCCAGAAAAGCAAGATATCAAAAAGAAAAGGGCCTCCCTTGCCGGGCAGGCGAGCCCGGCAAGGAGCGGGGCCACCACCAGAAGTAAGCAACCAAGGCTCCCCGGCAGAGCCTGCCAGGGCTCGCGGGGGCAGAACCACCCCACCAACCACTCAAGCGCGACCCACGTCGTCAATCAGTGCGGTGTCAAGCCGCAACATGATTAAGTGGCAGCCATTTCCTACAGAAGAAACCCACAGATGACACCCGTCCTGCAACGTGTCAAGAGAACAGGTGCGGAGCTGGCAAGATAGCCCGGCAAGCCTTGTCGGGCGACCAGTGATGTGACGCTAAGCGGTGCATTTAATGCACCCTATCAGCCCGCAGAGTTAGGTATGATAGCACTGTTTGCTATCATATCAGTGGATAATGACCACTTTGCCATTGTGGTGACCCCTTAATCTATAAAAGGCGGCCCATGGCACTCGTAGGAGGGGTTGAAAAGTTGATGAACCTAAGCCACCATACATGCGTAGTCGCTGCGGCCCCGAGGCAAACCCTGTCGGGCAAGTGTCACTAGTAGAAAAAAGCCCATTTGTCCCGGTTCCGGAACCGGGACTAAAGGGTCGGTACTAAAGCCCAATACCTTTAGTCCCGGTTCACCTACGAACCGGGACAGATGGGGCTCCACGTGGCCGTTGTGGCTTACCCAAGCAGGAGGTCCTTTTGTCCCGGTTGGTAGCACCAACCGGGACCAAAAGGCATCCATGCGTCAACAGTTCAGGGGCTGGGGTTTTTGTTTTTTTTAAGGGGGGGGTTGGGGGTTTTGGGGGTTTTGTAGGGTTAATTTAGGGGTTTCATATATTGTGTTAGCTAGCTAATAGAGAGAAGTGTCCTCTCCTATCTCCGTGCTTGGTCGACGCTACGTACTATACGTATAGAGAGGACTCGACGCACTAGCTAGTAAGCAAATGAAGGAAACCATTAAGTACAGAAGATCGTCATGAACATATACACAGAGAAGTGATCGACCTCTCCTTCTCCGAGAGATTGGTCGAACAACAAGTTTTCGTATATCTATCCGACGCTACTGGCTACATATATATACAATGTAAGATCTCTTACAATCCCCTAATTTCTGAACTCAAGTTCCACATGCTATTCTCCGGCTTTATTGATGACGTGGTCAAGAAAGAATCCCGCCAATTCCTCTTGAATTGCTCGTATGCGATCTTGTGGTAGGAGTTCATCCCGCATCTGAAACATCTAATTTGAAGAAGGGGGTCAATACATATATATGAATGAAACTCAACACAAATGATGGTAATAAAATAAAATTGTGAATATTATTGCTTACGCACTTCATATTGTTTTGGAGAGTAGCCCCGCTCACAGGTCGTGTGGCGGATGAACTCGCAAACGTAGTATCCGCAGTAATTATTCCCGGGTTCCTACCACAACCACTTTACAAGAAATAGAGGTCAATCAACCTGATAAGCAAGCATCCTAAATGGTATCGATGAAACTAGCTAGAATCAATGGGAGATGCGCGGAACTAGCTAGTAGTACTTACTTTCGGGTGTGTAAATCGCAGCTTCCCCGGCAGTCCCGGGGCTTCTGCAGTGAACTCTTTCCAAAACCTGCCAGACAAAGAAAATAATTACTTGAAATCAGGAAATGAATAAAGTTGCCGATATGGTGCGATAATGATCGATTGAACTTACTTCTCTAGCATTTTAGTCATGGCCGCATACTCCTTAGGATCTTTTCGTCTCGAGTCTATGACGGTTACTAGTCCCTGCTCAAGCTTAATCTCTAGCAGAATAAAGTGGAACCTGCGCACGCATATGCATAACTCATCAATTACATTACTATAACCTCGAGTAATAAGGGAAACCGAATATGCACAAGACAGTAACACTCACTTGAAGTTGTAAGGAAAGAGTATTTTATCTTTGTTTTGATTTTGAAGCAACAATCATAGCAAGTTGGCCTCAATTTGTTTGGCATCATATTTAACCATCCATTCATCTATGAGATTTGTGTTAATGAACCCAATATCATAGATTTGTGCTTTTCTGCATTCGACGATCTTCAATCTGCATAATATAGTGAGGATAATTATATATACATGCAATGAAAGAGTTGAGCTATATATAGAGACTTAATTACAGAAGTAGTACTTACAGACAGTAGCAACTGACGATTGTTTTATCGAGGGCCTTTTGATTGAAAAACTGGAAGAACTCCTCAAATGAAACAGACAACAGATCAATTCCAATGAGGGCGTGCTCCTCTTTAACTCTCAGCGTCAAAGTATCCTTCCCAGACTCACTGCAGGTGTCCATGTACCACTCATGTAATCTTCGCATCATCGTTGTTAGAGGAGGATGACCAGGTTTGACGAGAGGCTTCCCGTGCCGGTATTTGAATTCGTCCACCTCCATTATACCAAATGTGCATCGCCGGGCAGGTAATCTCCAGGATTGGTACCGGGCACCATCCTCGCATGATTAGCGACGATATCGCTGGACACCTTGAGCGGGGGGCACGATTGGTTCGCTTGTTCACCGAGCTGGGAAATGTTTTTCCCACTCCTTCGTTCTGCTAACCTTCGAGCACTGCAAGTACTTCCCGACCGACCCGACCGATCGCGCGGGTGCATCACACAACACCAACGGCGGCGCCGATGGCCATGAGCCGTACGTACCCCAGGCTCTCACTCGGGAGCAGCGGGACGAGCTCTGTCGTAGGAATGACCAACTCCTGAACACTCCCATCACCGGAACCACTCTCGAGGTGCTGGCCATGGAGTCGACTCGCCTGGCCACCTTGGCCGAGCACGATCGCCTCAAACGTCTACAAAGGGAGCTGGACGAGCGTGAGCGTCGTCAACCCAGTTCCAGTCGACACAAGTGTCGGCTCTACTCATGTGACCAACCTCGTAAGTACCAAGTCCTTAGTACTCCATTGCAAAATCTGGCGGCTGCCACTCGGATCACGGATTCCATCCAGCCATCTGGCTCTACGGCCGGAGAAGTGCATCGGCAGATCCAGGCGCTCCTCACGACGGCGCAGCCATAAAATGCGGCGATGAGTCAGTCCAGAGATCGGATCCACATCGCATCGGTGTGCGCGTAAACCTTTCAGTCAGCACACAGCCCACTCGGCTCCGGGAGGCGCCGAGCCACATCCTTCTCGAGGGATCGCCACAAAGATTGGAGGCGCGATCGAGTCATGTCGCCCCGGCGTCATGACGACTACGACTGCGCCCTGATGCCTCCACCGAGATGGTGCATACGGGCGCCAGCCCTACAACGACAGGCGGTCACACAACAGCGATCGCAGGCCGAGTCCCACTCGTCCCATGAGGGACACTCGAGACCCGAAGTTCAACACGGGGTCAATCCTCGCTCAGAGCTTGGTCGACAGAGGCCGGGCCCTACGAGAGGGTCAAGATCACGATGTACTGGGTGGCTCTGTACCATCAGGTCCAGAGTGCTTCAGCCGTTACATACGAGCAGCTGAGATTCCCAACAACTTTAGGTTAACCACGGGGATCAGCAAGTTCACAAGCGAATCCAAACCTGAGATTTGGTTGGAAGATTGCCGAGTGGCGGTTCAGATTGGTGGTCGTACACGTTTAATAGACAAGCCATGTCATGTGATTCCAAAAGGGGCGCCGCTTACTTCGTTTTCCACAAACGGGCGCACACCTCCCCTTCCATGCTGGGCCGGCCCATCTGTCCCTTTTTGCTGTTTTAAAGGGCAAACAAATCTGCACGTTTGAGATTCGAACCGCAACCTCCTCGTTCGGGGTTAGCTACTTTAACCAACTAGACAAGCCATGTCATGTGATTCGTTACTTCCCTTTCCTTCTGTTGTTCCTTTCTTACCTTTCTTTTTCTTTCTTTCTTGTTCCTCTTTTAAAAGGTGCATGAACTTTTTTCACAAAATCGATGAACTTTTTTCAAAACCTGTGAACTTCTTAGAATTCGTGAACTTTTTTCAAAATTGATGAACTTTTTTAATATTCGTAAACTTTTTCAGAAAATCCGTGAACCTTTTATTCAAAACCGATGAACTTTTTAAAATTTGTGAACTTTTTTTTATCAAAATCGATGAATTTTTTCAAATCAGTGAACTTTTTTTCACATTTCGGTGAACTTTCTTCAAATTCGCAGACATTTTTGTCAAATTGATGAACTTTTTTCTAATACGTGAACTTTTCTTCAAAAATCCAGTGAATGTCTTTCAAATTTTCTTGAACATTTCGTCAGAATCCGGTGAACTTTTTTCGATTTTGTTAACTCTTTTTTAAGAAATATTTGAATTCATTTTTCAAAATCGATGGATTTTTTTAATTTCATGAATTATGTTTCATATTTATGTTTTCCTTTTTCAAAAAATCCTAACTGGGAGTGAAACAACGGTAAAATCGGCGAGATCCTATATGGCGCGTAGGGCGACCCCCTACCACCGTGGCGCGTACCCCCATCTCACCCGCGCTCCTTCTAGGCCGGCCCATGTGGGGCGTGAGGTCCCCGATAGTTTATTCTTTTTTCTAATACGTGAACTTTTTTCTTTTTTCGTTTCTCCTTACCTTTTTTTTCTGGTTTCCTTTTCCTTTCCTCTTTAGTTTTTCACTCTTTTTTTGCAAATTTTCTTTTCAAATTCACGAACACTATTTCGTTCACTGAATTCAAGAAAAATTCATCATTTAAAAAAATGTTCAACAATTCAAAAAATGTTCATCGAATTCAACTTTTTTGTTCGTCGGATTTGAAAAAATTCACCAAAATTCAAATTTTGTTCACCGATATAAAAAAAAGTTCATTAAATTCAAAATTTGTTCATCATTTTAAAAAATGTTCATCGAATTCAACTTTTTTTTTCATCAGATTTAAAAAAAATTCACCAACATTCAAATTTTGTTCACCGATCTAAAAAAAGTTCATTATATTCCAAATTTGTTCATCATTTTAAAAAATTCACTAAAATTAAAAAATTGTTCACCGATTTAGAAAAAATGTTCATCGAAGTCAACTTTTTTGTTTATCGAATTTTAAAAATCTTCACCAAAATGCAAAAATTATTTGACAACCAAAAAAAATGTTCATTAAATTAAAATTTTGTTCATCACTTGCAAAAAATGTTTTACAAACTCAAAATTTGTTCATTGATTTCCAAATTGTTCATGAAATGTAAAAAATCTTCATTAAAATTTAAAAAATGATCATTCTTTTGATTCGCAAATATTTTTTGAATTCAAGAACTGTTTTGATGACAATTCGCAATATTTTGAATTTTAGATGCAATCCCGAATTATTTTAATATAGAATAAAACAAAAACAGAAAATAAAAAAGGAAACGTTAAAAACAAAAACGAAAAAAAGGGGTAGCCCGCCCGGCGCATTATGGCTCGCCTTCGAGCACCCACTAGCCTAAGCGGCGCTATAAAAAAAGGCAAGGAAAACAGTGAGCAGGCCCGCTGGTTCGGGCCAGCCATCAGGCCCATGACGTGGGGATGGCGAGACCGAGACGGACACGCACGCCCTGGTCGGTCTCTCTACATTATTATTAGCCGCGAGCCCGCGACGCCAAGGCCCGACGGCAGTAGCTTCGAGCGAGTGAGAGAGTGAGAGAGGTAACCCTAGATCTGGTCCAGATGTCCATGGCGCTGCGCAACCTGGCCACGAGGATGCGGTCCCCTGCCGCCGCCGTCCTCCGTCCCCGCGTCTCGCCTCCGCCCCTCCGCTTCAGGCTCTTCAGCTCCTTGGAGGTAATTTGCCCGCCCCCTTGCTCCCCGCGCTCCGTCAAAGTCCGAGAAATTTCCGTCCGCCCCGTGCGATCCCTGCCGGCGATTGCCCTAGTTTATTACTCCGACCTGTCCGTCTGTCCGTCCGTCGTCGCGTCATTGCTTGATTCCCCGCGGTCCGGCCCCTAGATCATCACGCGCTCTCCTTGCAAGTGTGCGTGTACTCCCTCACTCTCTCTCTGATTGCAATCTGTACAAGTCTCCAAATTAACACTTTGGCCACCGATTTCTATCAAATATACATCTTGCAAGTATATTTCGTGATAACTCTCATACCGGTTCTGCTCAACATTTCCCTAGTGATATTGAGAACAATGTTTGACTAGCCAACCAGCGACCTGCATTTGCAAATCACAGGGGTCTATCCTCCTCAAGGTTGAAGCTCAACAAGGGTTTGACAAACCAAGTTGAATGATGCCATGTTTATTATTATACCGGGTCTTAAATTATTAAATACCTCCACCAACTAGTTTGAAAGTACAGAGTCGCTGTAGCTTGTCGGAGTAATTAATTAGCTGCTTTGCATAGACTGCCAAGCTGCAACTTTTATTCTTACAGTCAACTTTCTATTATCTGCCCTGTGTGATGCATTCTGATTACAGTCAACATTTGTTCGGCTCAGGGTCTAGATATCTTGCTTTGTTAGCATGGATGGGGCTGTTGACCCTCTCAGGCATCGGACAACTATGGACCTACCAGTTTTACTTTGCTCATGTCCTGGAGCTCTCTTGTTTCTGCGTACAGGAGCTCTATTGCTATTATGGCATATATTATGTATTTTGTAGGCTTCATGCGTATATGAGTTCTTATTGTTTTGATAGGTCTCTTCGCGTCATACAAATAATTCACTGCATTAGGTGCATCATAAGTGATTTTCTCTTGCCACTTGCCAATAAAGATGTGTTCGGTAGCTACAAGCTAGATCAAACATATGGCAATATGTGGTTTCAAAAGAATCACGCTTATAGCCTATTTTTGTTTTGTTAGCAAGAAAGACCACATTAGCTTGCAACTACTTCCACTGTGTTGCAGGTTATATATAATTGCAGGAATCAGACCTGCTTCAGTATATCTGTCATGTTGTAATCCCGAGACATGATATGATTGAAGATGACGTTCAGCAGCATGTTTGCCTCCTTATTCACTTGTTCTTTTCGTCGCGGACTAATGTTCTCTTTTCACTAATTTGGTGTGAACAGGAAGATCGGGAAAGTGCGATAAGGCTGTACCAAGAGAATCTAGCTACACTTGATCGAGTGAAGAAACACCAGGAATTTATGAGGTATGGAACTAGAGTTTGTTGTTGCGTGATTTCTTAAGTGAAACTATCCTAATCCCATTTCCTCCTTTCTGAAGGGCGCGCGTTGGGTTTCTCGAGAAGGGGAACAAGTGTCTGAGTTGGTCTTTGCTGCTTATGCCTATTCTCACCGTGGCTGTTATCCTGAAAGCGATCGCCGGTTAGAGGAGAAGTGATTATGCCCTGCTCTGTTTTATCTATCTATATGGCATGTACTCCCTCTGTAAACTAATATAAAAGCGTTTAGATCACTACTTTAGTATTCTAAACACTCTTATATTAGTTTACGGAGGCAGTATTATGTATTTATGAAGGAGGCACTTTGTTGCTTGGATGGCGTATGTTATGTTAGGTCGCCAAGTCAGACGTCTATTATCATGGTTGAGCACTGATACAGGCACTTGGATATAAGTTTGCCTTGGCTTGTTGAAGTAGCTTTGATGTAATCCAAAACTCTATTCCATTAAGTGCTGTGTTGTTCAGGGAGATTAAGGTATTTGTTTCTTTAGACCTTCCAGTCTTTTCAGTTATTTATGTCCCTAGAAACTGTAATAAGGTAGCTCATGTCGATCTGGTTTCGCTCGTTGAGTAATGGAAATTTGGTCCATGTCAAAAAAAAAATCTTGAGCTGCTCTGGCTTTTTACCTAATTACAAATTCATGCGCCCGCTATCTCGTCAAACCGAGCGGCCGTGGCTTGCATCGAGCGAATCATGTGGCCCACCAAATTGGCTTAAGTGTGAATGAAGATTGCAAAGCATGAGACACAACAGATCGCTTGGAACTTGAAGTAAGCACGCTATTCAATCTAGTTCTAAATCATACTCCCTCCGTCCCAGAGAAGTTGTCTCTGCGGCATTTTTTCAAAAAAAACCCTTCATGTTTGCCCGATCAAACCCGCACTCCCCTTCCATCTTCTTCCGACACCGGCCGACTCCAACGCGGCGCAGCTCCCCGCAACCGCTCTGCACCGCCGCGCAGCTCCACCACGCCGCGCTGCCGCACATATCCCCCGCACCACCGTTACGCGCTCCCCCGCAGCTCCCTCGTGCCGCACAGCCCCTAAAAACCCCCCCTTTCTCCGAGGTGACAACGGCCAGGTTACTCGAGCTCGACTCCACGCCGGACGCCGCCTCGCCCACCGCCAGACGCCGCCTCCCTCTCACCACCGGAGCTCCCCCGCCCCACGCGTCCGCCGCGTTGCTGGAGCCGGAGCCGGTCCCCGCCAGATCCTTCACCTTGCCGCCAACCTCATCCACCTCGCTCCCCTGCATACCTCCCGTCGGCACAAGCTCTCCACTTTCCCCCGTCGACAGAGCAAATGTGAGCAGACTGTTGTTGGAATTTTGCCCATGATGAACCAAACTGTCCCCAAACTGTCATGCTTGACTGAATTACTTGTTGTTGGAATTTGTTGGAATTTTGCCCATGATGAACCAAACAATTGAAGCTGGATGGTGGGGTGGGCATCATAGCCGGAGGAGCTGCCGGCGTGGTGGTATAGACGACCCATCAGGACCACTATGCAACTGCTTCAGGTGAGCTAATGTACAGGGAGTACAGGGAGTACTGTATTGTGTGAATTCACAACATTGCAAGCAAGCAGGGTGTTTTCATCTGCTGCCCAATCGCTGATGTTTGATGTCGTCCTGTTAATAATGCTTGGAGTATGAATTTGATGTCGTCATGTTAATAATGCTTGGAGTAGAAACTGATTGACATACAGCACAATTATACTGCTGTCAAAACTACTCCATACTGACACTGCTGTTAATAATGCTTGGAATATTGAATAAGATATCTTCTGTACTGTGTCAAAATTACTGCTGTCAAAACTACTCCATACACACATAAAAGAAATATTTCTTTTTCTGTGACAAACACCCCTAGCACCACTATTGGAGCCATTACTAGAGTAATGTGCTGTTCCCCGGCACAATTATACTGCTGTCAAAACTACTCCATACACACACTGTCAAAACTGACAAGATGGTGGTGAAGGTGGGAATAAATGTTCAGTATTGGTGAACATACGGTAAAGATTCAGTTAGCCTTGCACTTTGTATGCTTTCAGTATTTGTGAACATACCGTAGATAAACATACAGTATAAATTCAGTATGAACAATATTGGTGATAATTTAATTCAGTTGGTGACAAAATCACTACTTTATGTACACATTGACTGAATTTAACTTGGAGTACAGTCACTACATTGCTTCTGTGCTTACAAAATTTAGATTGAATTTCACTACCAAAAGAAAAGAAGTGGAGATTAAATGCTGCTTTCCACTTACTTCACCTGTGTGTAACTCTTTTGGTGCATTTTCTGCAGAACCTATGCGTAGCTGCAGCATACTGTGATCTTCATTTGCGTAAATCTTGACAATCATTTGATCAAACACAGAATGTTTATGCAGTATAGAGAAGTGTTGAAAATTCAGTTACCATTGTTGCTCTGTTGATCTGTTGTACTACTTGATCTACTGTTGCTATTTCTCCTGCTGTTGATCTGCTTCTTCACTCTCTGGTTCCTGTACTTCTTGATCTGCATCAGAACTAATTGTTGATGCTGGCATCAAACATTATAATGACTGAATTTGATCTACTCCAATAATTATTCATTGACATGATTAATTGACACAAGTAATTGACAGAATCTGGAGTAATTGATTATTTCCAAAATCTGGAGCAATCTTCTAAAGTTACATGATCAGTTGTGCTTGACTCAAAATTTTGACAGGAAAATTTTGAATGATTTAATACTGACAACTCTACATCTCTGTAATTGTATGACACTGATTGTGGTGCTGTTATGTGTGTTGGAGTAACATCTCTGTAATTGTATGACACTGAATGTGTGGAGTAACATCTTTTACATCTCTGTTCTGGTCAAAACTGAATGTTGATTGCTTGCATCATCTACTCTGAATGATTTTATACTGACAACTTCAGCATCTATAGACTTTGTGTTGTGGCAGCAGCTAAAAACCCTACATCTTGTCTCTCTGTTTTTTAAAGCTGTTGTTTCAATTGTTACTGAACCTTGTTAAGTTTTAAACAAAATGATTACTAGTGCATCTAGGAATCATTTAAGTTCTTCTGCTATATGAAGTGGTGCTGCTATATGACCATGCTGGAATATGCATTTACATAGACTGACTGATGGCTCAACATATTCTTAACTTTGTTACTGTATTTATCTAGAGATGGGAGTATATCACCATGTCCTGACTTTGTTACTCTCGCACTCACCTACGCTGCTCTTGCACTGATTTCAGTTCCCTCTTTCAGTTGTTCTGTTGCATGACCATGTATAGATAGAAGTTGTTCCCTCTGGTCCAAATAGGTGAGCGAGCCATCCATCGAATTGCCTGCAAAAATTTGCATACTCCATGTGTGTTCACTGAATTTTCAGTGCACTCATGGAAGCATGCATTTTCCAATCAATTAACAGTAACAACTGATTCCTTTGGTCTGTCCTTAAAAATTATCAGATGCACTGTTTAGAATCCAGTTTTTTGATTTGGGGAACTATAAAAGCTGACAGAAATTGACAGGTTTTGAGCATCAAGAGATCTGAATGCAGTTAACTTGTGTTGAAAAGTTAACTGAATTTTTTTTGTATCAACATTGCACCATTTCAGCATGACAACTCAACTCAACTAACCTCAACTCGATTCAGCAATTATCTTGCAGGTTCTCCAGACACAACAATAATCTTCAGACTCACACCACTAGTTGAACAGCAGCAGTAGCAGAGGCGGGCGGGGCAGACTCACCAGCACCAGTACGAGCAGAGTCGGGGCAAGGGAAAGGGAAGAAGCATCATCAGAGGTCCACGTCGGCGTCGCCCACCAGCAGTAGCAACATCAGAGGCGGGAGTGGCCGGAATTGTCCACGGCGCCGGCGGCCGAAGCGGACGAAGTTGGAGGCGCAGGTTTGTGGCCGTGGGCGGCGAAGGTGGTTGCGCAGGTGAGCGACCGCGAGCGGCGCAGGTGGGCGACCGCGTGCGGCGAGATTCAACGGGGCCGGCGGCGCAGGTTGCCTTCGCGGCGGGCGCCGCAGGTGGGAAGCCTCGGCGCACGTCCTGGCGGGCGGCGGCGCTGGTGTTGGTCGCGGCGCAGGTGGGAAGCCGGCGATGGCTGCGAGGCGCGGGCGACGGGGGAGCACGAAGGAAGAAGAAGGAGTTATTCCTGACGGGTTTAAAACTCTGAGGCTTTTTTTGCAAAAAAATAAATACGCTTGCTGGGGACAACTTTTCTCGGACGGAGGGAGTAGTAAAGTTAAAATTTACCATATTTGTGGCCGAAAGTGTCGTCCCGTGTGGTGCATGAGCGTGCGACCACACAAATGCATGCACTTTGTCTGTAAGACGTTTTTCTGACTCTAGAATCCCGTGGCCCATTCCAGCAGGCAAACATACCTGGATTACCTCAGTTTTAAAATTCAGGTGCAATACAGTTGTTTGAATATACTAGTAAGCTTGCACGTGCAATGCACGTCTCCCTCAAAGAAAATCTTTGCTTATAGAACCCTTCTAAGCCGTCTATGTTGCATTGTCTACGGCACATTGGATAATCTATGATGAATGCAATATGAAAGCTCACTTAGTCACCACAAATTTAGAAATATCTGGACCCAAAATTTCAAACATGTATCTAGAATTACTGGAAATGCCTTTTACAAATATAAAGAAGACATGTTAGCTCTTGACAACTTTGCTGAATTCAGAAATATACGTGTCTTACGGCAATCTCCACGTCACCTCACCGTTGCCGGCAAGCGGAACCGCTATGCAGCAACTGTGATTAGCTAATTAGCCATTAAAAATAAGAATATACTCCTTGCTATGTGCCGGCCGCCGCCACGAGGGCCTTGCTTGGGTCGACTGTTTTCGCTCGGCTGCCCATAAGTGATGCTGTGCCCTGTGCCTTGCTATGTAATATGTCCTTCCATGTATCTCTCTCACTCTTTGTAATACCCTCTGACCATCCTGGCAATTTGGGCATTTTTTAACTTCAAAAATGTTATATATGACTTACAATAGGATCACCAATCGAAACAAATATGATGTACTCAACTGTTAATTCAACATCACTCGACAACATAATGGACGCGGTAGGCGAAAAAATATGACGACCTGAATTCTAATGCACAAAGGATCTAGTTGACAACGTTAAGTGGGCACAAGGACAACGGAATCTTCAGAATTAGTGATTGCAGCAAAATCCATATAACATGACACATGAAACAACAATCACCCTGACCCTGCTGCCTAGTTTGACTTCAACAAAGTATTACGAACAGTCATGTCTAATTGAATTTAGACCATACGAAAAGCAGACCAAGGCTAATTGCTTGTCTTGTAGTTTCATGTAAAATTTATATAGTACAAGAAAGTTCATCAGAAATTTTGGTCAAATAGAAAGCCAATCAAAAGCTTACTGCTAACTGGTCAAATAGAAAGAAGACAAGCTAACTGCTACAGGTCAATCAAAAGCTTAAACACCATGTTTCAAGGAAACGCAGAACAAGTCCAATTGAGCAGCATCAAACCAATCAAAGCTTGCAGTCGAGTGATACAGATGTGGTGGATGATTCCATATAACTAAAACATGTAACAGAAGGGAAAAAGTTCTGTAAAGAATGCACATAACCTATTTAATACTCGTATTCCTTCCTCTTCACTTCCATCTGAATCCACTCTTACATCAAAACGTTGCACAATCCATGTGGACTGAACTGATAATAAAGTGCACCCTTAAGTGTTTGGCATTTTGTCCCTGTTAATCGTGTTCATGCAATGCATGTGTTGACTTATAAAGCCAAAATGGAAAGTCTTAATTGCAGATGAAAGTTAAGAGCATAAAATGCTTCCACTCATTGGAAATTAAATTCATACATGACATGCTACCTCTAAGCAATATACTGAAACAAGGTCAAGATTCAAACAAGAATATGTCGCCACTCTGTTTGCACAAGCATTCAGTCAAAAATTCAGTATGCACGCCCATACTGACAATAAAAAATTCAGAATGTGCGACATACTGTCAAAAAATTCAGAATGCATGCCCATGCTGACAAAAAATTCAGAAACAGACATCATCCATACCAAAGCTGGTATCAGTTTGAACAGGAGTTTCATTTTTATTCAGAAACGAGTCATTAACACATCCATCAGCACAGCAATACATTGAGCAAGCATGCAAACAAGTCAGATTCTACAGGAAATCAAACACATTCTCGCCGCACACTCTTAGCTACACAACACAATGGTCTACAGTAAAGAAACGAAGGTTGTAACAACATCTCCAAAGAACGTGTACTGCAACTGCTGCTCCCATTTGCCCACATCAAAGTTTATTATCCGCCCATCTTTGTCCGCTTGCACACGATAAGTGAAGCGCAGATCTCTCGAACCAAGTTCAGCAAAAACCTCCATAATTTTCCTAACATCATCTTCTGTTTGCTCCCTGCTAATTTTACCACACAAATTCTTCAGAGCTCTTATTAGTGCAGGGCATTCGCATCGGCACAATCTAATGTTCTCCATCCCAGGTTTCCCCTGCAAAACCATACTCAAACAAGCACCATGTGTCAGGTTTAATAAACACCCAGGAGCAAAAAGATTAACAGATTTAGTCCAGATATAAGTTACAAATGCGTACCGCACAGCCACAAACAATTCCCTGCATGCATTCCTCTCCACATTCAGTCTACTCTTGCCATACCTTATTCCAAACCCCTTCTCCCACAAGCAGGGGCGGAGCTTAGTTGGGGCAGACCTGGGCCATGGCCCGCCCAAGATTTTGACAAAAAAAATAATACCTATACTTTTGTAGCCCAGCCCAGTAACCATGCAACCTATATTCAGGCTACTACTCGTCGATGCAAAAGCCAGCAGGGTTCGAGGAGACGCAGTACCCGCTGGCGGAGGCCAGCGTTATACATGCGCAACAAGATGCATCTGCTCGTCTAGATTTAGTGCTGGCACAAAATAGAGAGCAGCCGCCATAGGTCCAACAGCCATGCAGGAGCAGCCTCATAGCAAGCAGCGTCCAGCCGGCGGCCAAGGCAGCAACCAAGCAGTGCATCTTCAATTCCCTTGCAATTGCGAGTCTATACAGAATAGTTACTCTAATTTATTTCCCCAAATTCTGAGTTCGCTAACTCATGGCCTGATTTTTTCGCTCAACTATCCTTTACATTCTAAAATTTGCAGTGGTGAGCCGCCTTCTTGTCTGCAATTGCAGACTAGCTAGATACTGTATATAGTTGTGCTTTCCTTTGAGTTGGCCCGCCCAGGTTTTTCTTCGAAGCTCCGCCACTGCCCACGAGTAGAGATTGTAAAAATCGTAGGCCTCGCCGAGTGTATCAAAGCTTGTACCCAGGGCAGGCACGATTACATTTTCACCCGGTTTATCAGCGAATCCACGAATTGCTTTCTCAAGGGCGCTGGGCCGCCCAGGGCAAGGCCGCCCTTCCTGGAGCAGCAGCTCCAATTCTCACCCTGCGTTTCATAAAAAATCAAACTGTCACATCTTGTTTTCTGATAAAACATCACAGATGATGCTTCCTCATGTACACATTCATTGGTTTGACACTTTTCTTTTTCCTCTGATCTCATCTCACCTAAATCAGGCAAACAGTGTGGAATCCAAACATCTATATGCAAAAGATTACCTTCTAGGCCATCCTAGACTTCTTGGGTTTAGGATTTAAGTTTGTAATTACAAGTTTGTCAGCTCAATTCTGCTATTTACTCACTCATATCAGTAACCAGTATCAAGGAAACCAACCCACATTGCTATTTTTTTATTGTACATCATGTGATGGATGCTAGTGTATATTCATTACTGGTTAGGAGTAAAAGCAAAACAGTTTCTGGCAAAATCTATTTACCTTTTGTAGTTTCAGCACGATTTCATTATTCGAAAAAAATACAACTAAAATCCTTTTCCAAAACAACCTAGATGATGTTTTTTCTCTCTACATTCATTTGTCTTTGGCACCTCATACGTCATCTTTTTTCCATTTACGAGATACACCCGCTATGAATGTGTCCATCTGAAGACTGTAATCAAAAGTTTCCAACTGAATTGTGCTATATTGGAATCTAGTATCCAGAAAAAGCAACCAACCTTTTTGTATTGCTTTTTTTATCATCTGCTGTGTGCTAGTACCTGTCGCCATGGGGGGTAGCTCTTCAGGTCCTACCGCGACCGTGGGGTAGTGCAGCGGCTCGGTTGGAAGCTCGTTGTCGTTCACCTCCTCCATCACGGTGGTCCTGCACCAGCCAGATTTGGGACTATGACACAGATTCTCCCTGGAAAATCCACAAAACATAAACTGCACTAAGGATCTGCGGCGGAGAAAGAGGGGGGGGGGGGGGGGGGGTTACCTTAGGAAGTCACAGTCGTCAATGGAGATCCAACAGGCGTAGCAAGAGGTAGGAGACAGCCCCGCCATGGATCCATTCCTCATTTACTACCATAGGGCACCGCCGCCTACCGGAAAGCCGATTTCCTGAGCTACGGATCAGGAAAAGATCACAGTCCCGAGCTACGGCTCTGCTCTTCTTCCATCACGGCCGCATCTGCGCGCGCCGTGACCAGCAACACGTATGCCCCCGCCGTCTACCGCATTTCCTCCTCACCTAATTAAAAAACGATCCACCGACTGGCTCAGTAATTAAATGTGACGCATCCCGATGACAAAACAAGCCGCCCAGATACCGATCGCACTTGTGCTCGCGAGCAGAACAACCGCGTCCATGCTTTGGCTTCTTCAGCATCCTCACAGCACTTCCAAGTACGCACATATAGAGAATATGCCCGAGCCCTCCCAGTCCCGCATCACCGCAGCCGTGCTTGTTGCTTGAACAGTGGCCTGAATTAAGCTCCCCTGACAACACCGATCTAACAGGAATAAATTGTGCATATCATCTTTACCGTCAAGACATTGTTGCACAGCAATCCCATATGTGCAAGCTGGCTGCATTCACACTCAAACTCTTTAGCGCCATCCAACACTGTCATCGTGTATGATAACCCGCACCATTTTTCCCAACTACACATCAATGTGCTTATGGGATGGTCAGTGAACCGTCTCTCCAAAATGTGGCGACAGCGAGTGGTTGTGGCTTGTGCTCAGCAAAGTACCATCCATTGTCCTCTGTTCTAAGTAGTCTTATGAGCACGGGACACTCGCAGCAACATGACCTGGTGTTCTTGACTCCCGCTTTGCCCCGCACAGTAGTCACACTAAATCTCAGAACAGACAAGACTTTAACAACACAATAAGCAGTGGTAAAAACAGATAGGAACCGATGAACTATCTGGCATCTATATAGGTTCGTGCTTACCAAACAACCGCAGACAATCTCCTGCACGCATTTAGTCCTCCCAACATTAACCCTGCTCTTGCCCTATCTTATTCCAAACATTTTTTTTTCTCATGAATATAGGTTGCAAAAGTCATACGCCTCCCTGAGCGAATCAAAACTTGTCCCAATGGCCGGCATAATGACATTTTCTATAGGGTTCTCTACAAAACTCTCACTGATTTCTCAAATGCAGTAACGTGTGAGGGTCACAGTGTCCAGCAAGGCACTGCTGCTCCAATCCTCACCCTGCAACATTTCTGCCATTAGCACTAGCAGGTACACATAACAAACGCCGCGGCATACCCTGCATTTTTTATGTTCACCAGCAAATGAAACCATGTTGCTGTCTACTAGTATCTCTGAACTTTCCTAATTCAATACCCCTTCTGTATTCGCCTCGTACCAAATCAGCCCACAGCCTCACCTTCTGTACTGCTTACCCAATAGGCCAATAGCTACTCTGTTTCTAAATTATTCGGTCTCAAGTGTATTCCTTCCTATATCATCACACAGCCCCACCTTATGCACTGCTTACCTAATAGGTACTCTGATTCTAAAATAAATTTATATTCATTCTCAAGTGTTTTCCTTCCTTTCTAAATTAGATTTATATTCATGGTTTTAACTTTCTATTACCTCCCCTGATACCCATAGCTTTTCTGTTCCTAATTATGTCATGTGCCTGTACTTACTAGTCTTAGATCTGTAATGATTCCTAGCGACCCACCCTAGTTCAAACACAGTAGCTCATCATCACAATAGCATCAATTTTTCGGTACAGACTGATGATTGCAAACAAATCCTTTTTCATTTCGAACAAATTCAGCATCAACACAAAGCAACAATTTTCGCTGCACATTACACATTAACAGGGTCGTATGTTTACTAGGAAATCAATATTTCCTAGCAAATTTTCCGGCATCAACATAGTATATATGTCCTAGCAAATCCATATTTGACCGACGCATTCTAGGCTATATATATGTAGAGGGAAAATGCGAAAAAAAGCTTACTCACTGTTGCACACACCTTTTTGTCCAACCAGTGGTCTGTGGGTTATCTTGCCAGTGGAGAGCTCGGATGCCTGATCTCACCGGTCGCTTCTCCCTAACAGATCTGGGCGTCTGTGGCGACAGCAGCAGGCACCGAGCCGTCCGCGGCAAGCGGAACTACACCTCCTGCGCCGCACGCCACCAGATCCATGGGGTAGTGCTCTCATCAACATCCTCAACCGAGGAGATTCTGGATCCCGTCACATGAGGACAGAAGAATCGAAGGGAAATTCAGTCAAAACGCAAAGTAATGACCAAGGGCCAAATCCTCCAGAGTCTAGAACCACACAAATCAAAGGCTCTTACCTGCTAATTGGCTGCATGAGAAACTCCATCGCCGGGAAATCGAGACCCTCCCCTCCGGACGAACTCGGCTCCGAAAACAGCTCCCCACAAATTCTGAGCGGCCCCCGAACAACAGAAGACTGTGCGAACAATTACTCTCATCACCAACCCGAGGTGGAGAAGCAAACTTTCTGGTCTACGGACCAACACCTCATCAAACGTCCTGATCCAAGGATCAGGAAAATCTCGGCGACGACGGACACAAATGACGGAGACCGCTTACCTGGCCCACAACCAGGCCGACCACATACATGCTATACGGCGCTATGGATAACGAGCTCATATGCGCTCGTGCACACAAACTCCGCGTCCGTGGCTGCTTTGTGTATGAACAATAAATAAACCTGCTTTTCAGAGAAATTTGGACTCCTATAAAGACTCTAAGGCAAAAGGTTGACTTGTTAAAACTAAGTAATGGTTATCAAGCACAGGGATACCACAACTGTGTCATCAAGAAGTGCAGTAAATTGTTGTACAAAAGGAGAAGAAAACTTGTGCCACGAATTAGACATTCAGATTACATTACAAAAGGTATGAGCGAAACAACATATTGTCTGGTTTTTCCGCTGGCATGGCAGCTGATTCAACGGGTAGGTCTAGGAATCATACATCTTAACAGCCAAATCGAAAATGGGGTCGAGTAAGTTTCAACTCAGCAGCAGTGCTGCATTTGCTCTTTCAGAAGAGAAGCAAGCTAAACCCAGTGAGAGTAGAGAGACGTCCGTAACTGGAGTTCTGTTACATAATTTATATATATATATATATATATTAGTACTACTACTTCAGAGCGCTGGCAGTAGAGTAGAGACATACAGCTACCAGCTACGCCATAAGCAGTATGAGCGCAAGTCACTGCTCTGGTTGAGCTTCAGCTGCAGGGCGCAACTTGGGGGCGGTCAACATGGCCGTGAAAAAAATGCCAGCGCTAAACCATCTCTTCACTGTTCCAAACATGTCCTTCATCAGGTAAGGCACCTTCTCCTTCTCCCTCCTAGAGAAAAAATTAGTAAGATAGCGTTGGGCGCAGATATAATTTAAGGATCATGAGGAAGACTATACCTCACTCCTTCCCAGGCTTCATCTATCTGTTTGCCAATCAACTCGACCTCACGCAGGACCTCCTCTTGACTTGCCTTGTTCAAATCAAGTCTTTTGCCCTGCTGTCCACCCTACAAACGCAGCATCGAAAGCGTAAATAGCTTATAGACAGCATTGCAACCATCAAAATCTGAAAGCATGATAATCAAGGGCATAACAAGAATGAGCTTTCTTTACACAGGCATATTATACCCTATAATAGTTGATGCTTAGACAGTATTTTGCAAGCATCAAAATATGAAAGCCTGATAATTTAGAACTATAACGGCTCATCCTTGAACACATATGTCCTGAGCACTTTACACAGGCATATTATACCCTACAATTCTTCATGGTTTTCTTTGGGTGGGGTAATACCATCTTCAAAGAAATTCGCTTTTAAACTTTCTTAAAAAAGCTTTGGGTTGGTAGAGAGGCTGTTATCATCTGCTAGCAGTATGGCTTCCATTATTGCCTTGAAACAAAGAGCATTTTGTGGCTTCTAAAAAGAGTTGAGTTTCCGCATACAATTACAACACAGGTAGAGATGTGGTATGAGCAAACTAAGTAAACTCACTAGCAAGGAGTTGTGTTGTCTGCGGTGGGTGAAGCCAGAGAAAGGAAATCAAGTCGTGCAAGGCACATCACCACACCACTCCAGTACAAATCGGACAGGAACTCGTGGTACGAAGTGAGGATCAACAATCAATCAGGGAGGGCAACCTGCGCGGAGGTGCTGCAGAAGAACCTTGGACGAACGCGGGCCGCCAGCGCCGGCAGGTCGCGGGGAGCCGGCGGAGGCACGCGTAGGGCGGAGGAACGCATCCTGGCGGAGAGTGTGCGCAGCGCCATGGCTCGCCGAGAGGGCGGGGGCGGGGGCGGGGGCGGGGACGGCGGCGGCGGCGGCGGCGGACGGCTAGGGTTTGCGAGAGCGAGACGGCCACGTTTGCGATCCTCGGCCTGCTCATCTTCTTGGGCCGCCCATAATACTACTCCTGGCCTCATGCCCTCTTTCCCTCCCACGTATTTCTTTTTAAGTGAGAAAATCACTAGCTAAAGATAACAGTGCCTTTGTGTCCAAACAAAAAGCTAAATGCAATTCTGTATATGAGGGTGATATAATAAAATCACTCTTCTTGATGGTGATATAAATGGAATTCCCTATATGATGCATTCTGCGTCAAACTGTCGTTCCTTCACACAAGGAGCAACGCACATGGCCTGGCCCAAATAGGCGTTTCTTTCACATGCAAAATAACTAAATTTTTGGAAGATTCAAAAATCAAATTAAATTTTGGGAACGTTCCAATCATGTTTTCTTCTTATTTGTTTTCCGGGTTACATTTTTCCTTTTTCTTCCCTTTTTGTTTTTCTATTTACAAATTTTCAAATCTTCAAAAATGTTTGAGAATTTATAAAAAAAATCTCGTTTAAAAAATTGAAGTATTAAAAAAAATAGTTTCACATTTCCAAAAAATGTTTGATTTTTTTAAACACATATTTAAAAAACTATTCGCGTTTTGAAACAAATTCTAGGATTTCAAATATATGGGATCGCAACAGTTTTCGAGGGTAGAGTATTCAACCCAAATTTATAGATTCGACACAAGGGGAGCCAAAGAATATTTGCAAGTATTAGCAGCTGAGTTGTCCATTCAACCACACCTAAAGATTGATTATCTGCAGCAAGTGATCAGTAGCAAAGTAATATGATAGTTTTGATAGTAGTGACAGCAGCAATAGTAACGGTAACAATGATAGCAGTAGTTTTGTAGCAAGTGCAACAGTAACGATAACAGTAGTAACTTAGCAGAAACAATATACGATAAATTCGTAGGCATTGGATTGGTAATTTGTTGGATGATATTCATCATGCGACAGTCATAACCTAGGGCGACGACACTAGCTCCAGTTCATAAATATAATGTAGGCATGTATTCCATAAATAGTCATACGTGCTTATGAAAAGAACTTGCATGCCATCTTTTGTCCTACCCTCCTGTGGCAGCAGGGTCCAATTAGAAACTAAGAGATATTAAGGCCTTTCTTTTAATAGAGAACCGGAACAAAGCATTAACACACGGTTAATACATTAACTCCTCAAACTACGGTCATCACCGGGAGTGGTCCCGACTATTGTCACCCCGGGGTTGCCGGATCATAACACGTAGTAGGTGACTATAACTTGCAAGATCGGATCTAGAACATGGATATAATTGTGATAACATAAACGGTTCAGATCTGAAATCATGGCACCCGGGCCCAAAGTGACAAGCATTAAGCATGGCAAAGTCATAGCAACATCAATCTCAGAACATAGTGGATACTAGGGACCAAGCCCTAACAAAACTAACTAGATTACATAATAAATCTCATCCAACTCCTCACCGACCAACGAGCCTACGAAGGAATTACTCCCGGTGGGGAGCATCATGGAATTGGCGACGGAGAAGGGTTGGTGATGATGAAGAACGAAGACCCCCCTCTCCGGAGCCCCAAACGGACTCCAGATCTGACCTCCCGATGAAGAACCGGAGGTGAAGGCGGCTTCATCTCGTGGATCGCGATAATTCTTTCTCCCTTTTTTTCTGGAAAAATATGATTTTATAGCATCGGTTTCAGGGTCTGCGGGGCCACCAGGTGGGGACAACCCACCTGGGCGCGCCTGGGGGAGGCCGGCGCGCCCTGGTGGGTTGTGCTCACCCAGGTGCCCCCCTCAGGTGACTCTTGGCTCCAGAAATTCTCTTTTATTGTATAAAAAATCCTCACAAAGTTTCGTTCCATTCCGAGAACTTTTATTTCTGCACAAAAACAACACCATGGTAGTTCTGCTGAAAACATCGTCAGTCAGGGGGTTAGTTTCATTCAAATCATGCAAATTAGAGTCCAAAACAAGAGGAAAAGTGTTAGGAAAAGTAGATACGTTGGAGACGTATCAGGCGCCCCCTTTCCTTTCTCCCTCGAGGAGGGAAAGGCAGGAGGGGCCACCCATTCTCCTTTCCTTCCCCTAGGGTCGGCTAGCCAAGGGATGGGGCGCACCAGCCCCCTAGTGGGCTGGTCTGTCCCCTCCTTTGGCCCATAAGGCCCATACACTTGCCGGGGGTGCCCGGAACCCTTTCTGGTGACCTGATGAGTACCCGGTGCACTCTGAAACTATTCCGGTGTCCGAATACCATCGTCCTAGATATCAATCTTAACCTCTCGACCATTTCGAGACTCCTCGTCATGTCAGTGATCTCATCCGGGACTCCGAACAAAATTCGGTCACCAAATCATATAACTCATATAACACTATATCGTCAACGAACGTTAAGCGTGCGGACCCTACGGGTTCAAAAACTATGTATACATGACTGAGACACATCTCCGGTCAATAACCAATAGCGGAACCTGGATGCCCATATTGGTTCCTACATGTTCTACGAAGATCTTTATCGGTCTAACCGTTATGACAACATACGCAATTCCCTTTGTCTGTCGGTATGTTACTTGCCCGAGATTCGATCATCGGTATCTCTATACCTAGTTCAATCTCGTTACCAGCAAGTCTCTTTACTCGTTCTGTAATACATCATCTTAACTAACTCATTAGTCATTTGCTTGCAAGGCTTCTTTTGATGTGTATTGCCGAGAGGGCCTAGAGATACCTCTCCGACACTCGGAGTGACAAATCCCAATCTCGATCCATGCTAACTCAACAAACACCTTCGGAGATACCTGTAGAGCATCTTTATGATCACCTAGTTATGTTGTGACGTTTGATAGCACACAAGGCATTCCTCCGGTATCCGGGAGTTTCATGATCTCATGGTCTAAGGAACATGTATTTGACATACAAGAAAGCAGTAGCAATAAACTTACGATCAAATGCTAAGCTAACGGATGGGTCTTGTCCATCACATCATTCTTCCAATGATGTGATCCCGTCATCAAATGACAACTCATGTCTATGGTTAGGAAACCTTAACCATCTTTGATTAATGAGCTAGTCTAGTAGAGGCTTACTAGGGACACGATATTTGTTTATGTATTCACATATGTATTTAAGTTCCCGGTCAATACAATTCTAGCATGAATAATAAACCTTTATCATGATTAAGGAAATATAATAACCATTTTATTATTGCCTCTAGGGCATATTTCCATCAGGCATATGGTATTCCGGCGGATCTACTTGATAACCACTTGGCCATGGGTGAGAGTCAAGCCATCATGTGTGTCAAGCGCTTCGCAGTTGGAATTGTGCAGGTGTTTAGTCCGGAATATTTGAGAGCTTCCAATGCCAAAGACACCACAAGGCTTTTGGAGGTCAAAAAAGCTCGCGGGTTCCCATGTACGCTTGGCTCAATAAATTGCACGCATTGGAGTTGGAAGAACTGTCCTGCGACATGGCATGGACAATTCCACGACCACAAAAACGGTTCCACTATAATCCTTGAAGCGGTGGCCGATCATGAGACTTGGATTTGGCATGCTTTTTTCGAAATGTCTGGATCTTGCAATGACATCAATGTTCTTCAACGGTCACCACTCATGAATAGGATTGCAAATGGTGAAACTCCACCGATGATGTTTGTAGCAAATGGCCACAAATACAACTATGGCTACTATCTTGCGGATGGCATCTACCCAAGTTGGCAACCATTTGTGAAGCCGTTGAAGGCACCAGGTAAGAAAAATCTTAATTTCCACAATGCTCAAGCGGCGGCTAGGAAAGATGTGGAGAGAGCTTTTGGGATTTCACAAACCCAATTTGCTATTGTGAGGGGACCGGCTAGATTTTGGGATCAAAAAATCATTTGGTACATCATGAACGATTGTGTGATCATGCATAACATGATCATCGAGAATGAGTGTGGGCAAGATTTAGACTGTTCTCAGTATGAGTTGATGGGACATCCCGTGCTAGTGCGGAGAAGGGCTGTGAGGGTGGCCCACTTTGTTGCCTCCTATCATGCCATTCGACGTGTCGAAACGCATGATGAGCTTCAAAATGATCTAGTCGAGGAGTGGTGGACATGGAATGAGCAACAAAACTAGTTTGATGTTGTATGTTTGTTGTATTGTTGACTATTTATTGTATTGTTAATGAACTATTTGTTGTATTATTCATGAACTATTTGTTGTATTGAAGATAAACTATTTGTTTGAGTTGTAATAATAATTGAAGTATTTATTATTGATTTTCTTTTGCGTGTTTGATCTTCTTGGTTCTATGTTTGAGTGGAAATGTTGTTTGTGCTGAACGTGTGCTGGAGTTTAGTGCGCCTGCTAGAGCGCTATCTGCGGCGCGCAAATATTATAGCGCTTCTGGTAAAGCAAAACACCAACCCAGCACACTACAACGCTATTTCGGCGCTGTAAAAAAAATATCGCCCCGCGCTACCACTCGTCTGTTGGAGATGCTCTAATATAAGATTTAGAGCATCTCCAGCCGCGCCCCCAACAGCCCCCCCCCAAGGCATTTTTTAGCGCCGGCGCCCGAAAATCGGCCCAGTCGCGCCCCAGGATCTCATTTAGTGTCGGTTTGGGCCGAAATAACAGCCGACGAACCCGAGCTGAACCCAAGCGCCCGAGGGTAGCCTGGGGGCGCCGGCAGAAGCGAAAAGGGGCGTGGGGCCGCTCTGTCGGCGAGAGGAGGCCCTTTTCCCGCCGTTTCCTCCCGCTTTCCTCCCTCGACTTCCTCCATTCCTCCCGCCAATCTCCTCCTCCTCCCCTCCCGTCCCAGCCAGCCGCCATGCCGCCGAAGAAGTACGTGCCCCCCGCGCTGCGACGGATGCCACCGCCACCGCCGCCGCCACCCAGACGAAGCAGAGGAAGCAGAGGGTGCCGCCGTCCAAGCCCCCGGGCATGTGTAACGCCAACTGGAGGGCGAAAGTTCAGCGTCGGGAGGCTGTCACCACCGACCGGCGGAACAGGGCCAACGCCAAGAAGGCCCGAGATAGGGCGGCGCTCGCGGCTGCGGCGGCGGCGGAGCAGGCGGAGCGCGCGGCCGAACATGCCGAGGCGGCTCGCGCGGGGATGATGAATCCACCGGGCGGCCACGACCTGTACGCGTCCTGGAGCCAGCAAAGCATCGAGTCTCCGGCAAGCTTCTTGTCGTCGCCACAACCCTGGGGCTGCACCCCGTCGCCGGGCTACGCCGACAGCGACGCGCACGGCGGGTTCAACCCCAACATCACCTTCCCCCATGGTCACCCCGCCCAGCTCACGCCCTCGCTCACCTTCGCCGGCGTGCAGTACCCTCCGTACACCTACTCGCCGCCGGCCTAAGCAGCCTCCCCGACGCCACCTCTCCGCCGTGGCGCGCTGCTCTTCTCACAAGCCTCCTCGTCGCATCTCGGCGACACCGACGCGACTGAGGCCGACATGGCCGACATCATCACGACCGGCTCGGCCGCCGCCTCCCCCGGGTTCACTGCCCAAGACGACACAATGGACCTCAACGGCGACATGGACGGCGAGCTCGACTACGGCAAGGAGGAGGAGGAGGAGGAGGAGCCGGCGCCAGCTCCGGCGAGGAAAGGGAAGAAGAAGAAGTGGGCGGCCAGGACCGGCGAGCCGCGCGTCAAGTGGGCGTCCAAGGAGGACGAGTGCCTCGTCGAAGCGTGGAAAGTCGCCTGCCTCGACCCGATCACCGGCACGAACCAGAGTGTCGACACGTATTGGGAGTGCATTAAGGCCGAGTTCGACGAGCGCAAGCTCGTCGACCCCTACTTCAAAGGCGTCTACATGCAGCGCGGGTCGAAGGCAATGGCGAACCATTGGGTGCTCATCCAAACGCGTACAACAAATGGCATGGGATCGTCAAGGAGATCGCGGCTCGCCCGGAGAGCGGCACCAGCATCGAGGATCAAGTATGACACGCCGGTCTCTCCCTTTCCTTTTCGTCGTGTGCGCCGCCGACTGTTGTTTCCTCGGCGCAGCTGGTGCGGATGTTCGCCATGTATCGCCAGGACACCAGCGACCAAGATTTCAAGTACCTTCATGTCTTCTCCCGGATCGAGAAGTGCGAGAAGTGGGCACATGTCCAGCGCACCCTCGCCAAGGCCAAGGAGACGTACAAGCCGGACACGCTGACGCCGGGCGCGGCAGACGAGCGTCCGGACGGCAACAAAAGGGCCAAGTCGGCGAAACACACCAATTCGGCCACCGTGCGTGTGCAAGAGTCCATCGAGCATTGCCTCGCCGACGCCCAGACCCGGGCCGCCCAGCGGGAAGAGAAAAACTGAGGTGCGGTGGTCGGCGTTGATGAGAACAGTGCCGTCAAGCTCGACCTGCTCCGGACCAACGTCGCCGCGAAGAAGAGGAACACCGACCTGGCTTTCCTGAGGGGAGGGGGGCGGACATGCTCCGGAGCGACGACGAGCAGCTCAAGGCGTGGTACTTGGCGGAGCATGGCCTCATTCTGAACCAGATGCCGTCGACCGCGGTGCCAACTCCCACGCTGACGCCTACGCCGCCGCCAAGCCCGAGCGATGATGCCTCAACGACGCCCAGCACAGAAGCCGCGTCGACGCCGACTCCTCCGACGCCGGAGGCCGACACCGCCGTTTGATGCATTGACTACGCGTCCGTCCTTTCTTTTGCATGGCGAACTTTTTATTTGATCGCCGAATTGTGACAAGGTGATCGCCGAACCGTGGCGCTGATTGCTGGACTTGTGGCGCTTTTCTAGGAGCGAAAATGGACCAAATTTGAATTTGCGACGCCTTGGAGGCGACACCTGAGGACGTGGCTGGGACGTAGATCGCACTCAAGGCCTAAAAATCCCCGAGCGAGCGCCCAAAGAGAGCCGGCCTATGCGGTGGGGGCGATCGATCGAGTGGAGATGCTCTAAACTACGTACATATGTATCTATACATAGGAAGGGAGTATTACGAAACGAAGCGAGTAGCAGGGAGCATGATGCGCACGGTCGTCGAGATCTCTCTTGTTTTTGCTTTGCTTTGCCGACAGCCTCTGCGTGCGTGCATGCATGCGCGAGGGCCATTTTTGTATGCATGCAAAGGGTCCTCTCTTTCCCGCCGGCCGAGATGTGGCTCGTGTCTCTCTTCCAAAGAGCATCTATCTACAGTCTCGCTTAGTACTACGGGGAAGTACGAGTAAGAATAGTCAATGGTGCACCTCACTCCTTGCTTTACGTAACGTACTTCCCACGAGAGCAGTACGAGTGTAACCAGAGCAACCTAGTTAGCCCATGCTGGTCGACAAGAAGCAGCTTAGTGGGAAAATCGGTGATCTTAGATGCTTCATTTGTCACGCTGTGATCCCCTGCCAAGGCCAAGAGCTACTTGTTGCAGCATGCATGCATGCTGCTTGTTTCAATCACTTCTCTCTTCGCCTTCTTGCCTTTCAACCTCACCACACACTCTGCCTCTCGTCCCATACCTAAAATAAGTGTAGCAATTTTAATATACTGCAAATTGAGTATTATATCTCTAAGAAAGGAGAATCGGTACCTATTGGACATGCACATGAATGCTACTACCTTGACTGCCAAAACATCTTATACCCCCTCCTTTCTAAATTACTTTGTTTTATTACATTTGTCTACATACATACATACATACAGATGTATCTAGGCACAAAGAGTGCATGTCCTACCGAATCGATCGAGTAGAGTAAGTACTAGTACCCTCTGTTTCTAAATATAAATCTTTTTTTAGAGATTTCAGTACAAAAACTAGATACAAAAAATATATGTAAACGTATTTTAAAATGTTGATTCACTCATTTTACGCCGTGTTTGTAGTTCATGTTGAAGTGTGTAAAAAGACATATATTTAGAAACGGAGCGAGGAGTATTACTATTACTGGTGGGCCACAGAACTGCTGCCTGGCTGGCACCCAGGAAAAGGACGACAATGCATGAATGAGTGTGGCCCGGCGTGCCGGCCACCTACCGCACTTTAATTTGGTCACATCCACCCATCACGCGAGCTGGACGGCCCGAGCCGAGACGAATTCAGTTTTTTTTCAACTTACTTATTACTCCGTACTACATAAATTATACTTATATTACTATAATAATCCTACTAGTAGTACCTAGGACCAGCCATACTCAATTCGCAATTAGAGTTTCGAGTGCAATTAGCGTTTCCGGCTGGGTCTCCGTGTCTGGCTGGCCGGCCCTCACGCGCATATAGTAACAAGGAATCACGTTCCCTTAACCCTATCTCTCTCTCTCTCTCGGATGGGATCCATATCTCTTCCTCCTGCCCCTCTGCGCCGTTGACTCCCGCACACGCCACATCTCTCCCTTGGATCTCAGCCGCGCCATGGCTTCTTCTTCCTCTCCTCGCCGGCCACCTGCCGTCGCCGGGAGCCCTAGCTTCGCTTCTCGTGGCCGGTTATTTGAACAGGATAACCTAAAATCATATATAACCGAGTATTATAGGCAGTTATTTGGATCTCCGGAGGATAATTGTGTATCCTTCGATGAGTCCAGAATTGAGGACGTGCCTCAACTTTCGGCTGCTGAAAATGATATTCTGGTAGCCCCGTTTTCGGAGAAGGAGGTGTTTGATGCTATAGCACAGTTGAAAAATAATAAGGCTCCCGGACCAGATGGATTTCCGGTGGAGTTCTACAAGAAGTGCTGGCATATTATTAAGGGGGATTTGCTTCCTATGTTTCATGATCTGTTTTCTGGACAGCTTCAATTATTTCACTTGAATTTTGGAACTATCACACTGCTTCCGAAGAAGACGGATGCTGTGAGAATTGAGCAGTTCAGGCCGATCTGCCTTCTCAATGTTAGTTTTAAAATTTTCACCAAGGTCGGGACTAATAGGCTCACACAGACTGCGCATTCTGTGGTGCAGCATTCCTAAACTGCTTTCATGCCGGATAGAAACATCCTTGAAGGGGTGGTTGTCCTTCATGAAACGCTCCATGAAATCCATTCCAAGAAGTTAGATGGTGTCATTTTTAAGGTGGATTTCGAGAAAGCGTACGATAAGGTTAAATGGCCATTCCTCCAACAGGCATTGCGTATGAAAGGCTTTGATGAAGCCTGGCGACGCCAGGTTGAATCATTTACGCAAAAAGGGAGTGTGGGAATTAAAGTGAATGACGATATTGGTCATTACTTCCAGACACATAAAGGCCTACGACAAGGAGATCCGATGTCCCCTATCTTGTTTAACATTGTGGTTGACATGTTAGCCATCCTGATAGGGAGGGCTAAGGAGAATGGTCAAGTGGGTGGTTTGGTCCCTCATCTGATTGATGGAGGTGTATCCATCCTTCAGTACGCTGATGATACAATCATCTTTATGGAGCATGACCTGGCCAAGGCGAGAAATATGAAGCTGGTGTTATGCCTTTTCGAACAATTGACCGGGTTAAAGATTAACTTTCATAAGAGCGAGCTGTTCTGCTTTGGTAGAGCCAAAGACGAACAGGAGGCTTATCGGCAATTGTTTGGGTGTGACTTGGGGAATTTACCTTTCTCTTACCTAGGTATTCCAATCCACCATAGAAAGCTAACCAATAGAGAATGGAAGTGCATCGAAGACCGGTTTGAGAAGAAACTGAGTTGCTGGAAAGGCAAGCTCATGTCATATGGAGGTCGATTAATTCTGATTAATTCGGTGCTTACGAGTATGCCAATGTTTCTCTTATCATTCTTTCAAGTCCCAGCTGGTGTTAGGAAAAGACTGGATTTTTATAGACCGCGTTTCTTTTGGCAGGGTGATGATCTAAAAAGAAAATACAGACTTGCAAAGTGGGATATCATCTGTAGACCGAAAGACCAAGGGGGTCTTGGTATTGAGAATCTTGAAGTTAAGAATAGATGCCTTCTTAGCAAGTGGCTGTGGAAGCTTTCTTTTGAGACTGATGCCATGTGGACCCAAATCCTTCGCAGCAAGTACCTACAGACAAAGTCCTTGTCCCAGGTCACAGTCAGGCCAACTGACTCGCCTTTCTGGAAAGGCTTGATGAAAGTCAAACAATCTCTGTTTCTTAGGACAAAGGTTGTTATTGGCAACGGCGCTAGTACACGCTTCTGGGAGGATATTTGGCTCGGTGAGACACCCTTGGCCATTCAATATCCGTCTTTATATCGCATTGTTCAACGACGTGAGATGCTCGTTGCTACGGTGCTTCAATCCATCCCCCTTAATATTCAGTTCAGACGATCGTTAGTAGGCAATCGTTGGGAAGATTGGCTCCGTCTAGTTCAGAGACTAATGGATGTCCATCTTTCTCAACAACCCGATGTATTACGCTGGAAACTGACTAGGTCTGGAGTATTCACGGTTAAATCAATGTATATTGATCTAATTAATTCGAGCTCCATTCCTACCTCCAAGCATGTTTGGCCTTTCAAAGTTCCTTTGAAAATAAAGGTGTTTATGTGGTTTGTTCATAAACAGGTTATTTTAACCAAGGATAACTTGATTAAGCGTAATTGGACAGGACCTACGAGGTGTAGCTTCTGTGATCGGGAAGAGACGATCAAACATCTCTTTTTTGATTGACCGTTTGCTAGAGGACTTTGGAGGACGGTTCACATTGCTTTTAATATTACTCCACCGAATTCTGTCACTATGTTATTTGGGACATGGCTCACTGGGATTGAGCCTGAATTAGCGAGACATATTCGCGTTGGAGTTTGCGCTTTGTTGTGGACTATCTGGACTTGCAGAAATGATTTGGTTTTTAACAGAACATCACGTATTCACTTTTTGCAGGTTATTTTCCGAGCCACGGCTGTGATCCGTTCATGGTCGCCACTCACTCCGATGGAGGCCAGGGAGCATTTGGTTACTGGATCTATCCGCTGGGAGATGGTAGCTCGGGATATCTTCAACCGGTTTGGATGGCGGTCATGTAATAGGATAGGCAATTAGTTTACCTATCTATCTTTAGCCAGCCGGTTGTGGCGTCTTATCTTGGCTAGTCTGTGTGTCCAAGCCTCTTTAGCTCTGTGTGAGCTGTCGTTTTATTACCTTTTCAGTAGGAGACTTTGAAACCTTGTTGGAACCTTTTATTTCGTTAATAAGAGGGCCGTATGCATCACTCTGATGCAGAGGCCGGGGAGAACCCCCTTTTCAAAAAAAAAAAAGGCCGGCTGGATACGATCTGATCCGGCCAGTCGGCCATACACGGCGACCAGCTGCTGTCTCTGCTGAAATCTAGGTACAAGCAGCAACGTAAGTTCTAGGCGTTGGGTTTGGTCAAATTTCCTCCTCTTCTTCTTCTTCTTCTTCTTCTTCTTCTTCTTCTAGTGTTCATCAGATCTTGCTTGGTTTTGATTTCTTTCTCTCTCTCTTTCTCTGCTTCTCTTCTATCTAAGCACACTGGATTTCTTTCTCTTTTGTTTGTTTTAGCCATACTTGTTCATCATACAACTACCCGTCGTCTAATCACATCCGTCTGTACTGTATGTTCGCCGGAAACCCGGCCGGCGGCGAGGCGACGCGACGCGACGCGCTACCGTGCGTGGAGGTTCCTTCTTGACCTTGAGGAGGAGCTGCATCGCCCCACGTTTTCATGGATGACCACATATATCATGTAAGCGCAAACTACTCTCCAGCTTCTGTTTCAGTGGAAAATATATTCTACTCCCTCCGTTTACTTTTGTAAGTCCTTTCAGACAACTTATAATAGGCTATTTTGCATATTGTCTGAAATGTCTTTAAGGTCTTATAAAAATGAACAAGGTCTTATAAAAATGAACAGAGTACCAACCGGCCGGTGCATCTTGGGATACATCCTTCGTTGATGTTTAGAGACACTCTTTATTTAGTATTTCCTTTTGCAAGAGAGAGTGGTTATTGTCCAGAGAGTTCACCAAGGACGTCTCCAAGTACACTAGTAGAAAAAGAGGCTTCCATACGCCCCCATTAGTCCCCAAAATAATCGAACCGCGATCAAAGGGGTCTTTAGTCGCGGTTCGGGAGGAGACCCGCGACCAACTATCTAGGCCCAGCGCGCTCGGTCGACAGCTGGCGGACGGGAGGGGCTTTAGTCCCGGTTGGCCTGGCCAACCGGGACTAAAGGTCCTCAGGCTGGCCCGAAGGCCTTTAGTCGCGGTTGGCCAGACCAACCGGGACTAAAGGTTAGTCCTTTAGTCGCGGTTGGCCAGACCAACCGGGACTAAAGGTTAGTCCTTTAGTCGCGGTTGGCCAGACCAACCGGGACTAAAGGGCCCATCAAACTCTACCCCCCCCCCCCCCCCCCCCCCCCCGTGGACCGCCTTTTCAGTTTTAGAAAAACGAAAAGAAAATGATGGAAATGTCAAAAAAATAAAATAAAATAAGTTTCTCATGTGATATGTGGTCTAGTTGTTGGAAAAATTAACAAATATGAATTTCGACTTTATTTGCAAAATCTCTCTGGAATTTCTTAAAATGGGCATAACTTTTGCATACGAACTCGGATGAAAAAGTTTTTTATATGAAAAATCATCTACTCGAAAAGTTACATCCGAATTTTACCGGGGGAACCCCTTAAACATTTTCAAAATCCTCAAAAACCTAATAGAAAAAAAGATACGGGGCTTTTAAGATCTGGAGAGGCAAAAAAATTCAAAAAAATTCAAATTGTGGTCAAACCGTGGTCAAACAATGGTCAAACTAATTATTCTAGAATATTAGTGTTACTAAATAATTATTTTAGTTTTTTTTAAATTTTGGTCAAATCTGGTCAAACTGTGGTCAAACAGTGGTCAAACAATGGTCAAACTAATTATTCCAGAAATATTAGTGTTACTAAATAATTATTGTTTTTTAAAACAATAGTTTCAAACTCAAACAGTGAAATGTGTCACTTCATGCTCAAGCTAAATTCCTGAGGGTTAATAGAATTGACATCCTACTATTGTCAGGAAAACAACAAGTGCAGACTTGGAAACGAGGGAGAATAGAACCCGGAAGTTAAGCGTGCTCAGGCTGGAGTAGTGAGAGGATGGGTGACCGTCCGGGAAGTTAGATGATTTGGAATGATGAGGGGTGATTAGAGATTAGAGGTTAAATTGAGCAGTGATAAGGGGTGGTGATTAGAGATTAGAGGTTAAAATAATTCAGAAATTTGAAAATAAAAAAAATTAAAAAAATTCGCAAAAAAACCAGGTTTAGGGGGGCTAAAACCCTAAACCTGCGGAGGAGGCCTTTAGTCCCGGTTAGCCACGAGAACCGGGACTAAAGGACGGACCTTTAGTCCCGGTTAGCCACGAGAACCGGGACTAAAGCCTTTAGTCGCGGTTCGTAAGAGGCGCGACTAAAGGGGGGGTCTTTAGTCGCGCATATTTAGTCCCGGTTGCACAGCCGGGACTAAAGGCCTTTGCGAACCGGGACTAAAGGCCCATTTTCTACCAGTGGTATGGTTATGCATGGGACGGCCAATCGTTGTGGTTGGTTTATTAAGGTGGGGAAAGAAAGGAAACTCATACACATATGTATATGAGTTTTCCCCTCATAAAACAAGCCCCCAAGGCTCCTAGTTTCATTTCCTGAAACCGAACCTTGCATACAAACACCTAGCCGGCCGCTACCAGTGTCTTACAAAACGCACCGCCACATGAAAACTTAGAACAACGCGCTCGTGCCATCAACGACACCGGTCCGGCCTATGGCCTCTGTTTCTTCCCCGGTCACCAACCTGCTCAATGCCTTGCTGCCCATGCCATGGGGCCCTTATGCGGGCAACAAGCTCGTCTTGCCCGCAGTCCGCGGTGAGCGCATTCTCTCCAAGCCGGCGAAGGCCAAGATGATCATATGGGCTATATATGGCTTCTACGAGGTTCTTGCCGCTGGCGAGGCGGGCGAGCACGCCTTCTTCAAGTTCCCCATGCAGCCCCTCCAAGTTGGCGGCTCATGTGGAGTCCTTGCGGTCAACCTGGTTTCGGCGTCCGTGGGCATGGTCCACTCCACTCCATCGTCCCTGCCCATGATGCGCTCACACGACCTTGGGAATGGGATGTGTTTGTGCATCTGCCCCGCTCCCTACTGCCATTCCTCCAAGCCCCAACACCTCTGATGCGTCGACGCTCACCGTTGGGGCCGCGGTCTTGGGCCCTCGCTTCTCCACTGCTGCCAGTGGCGCCATGTGCCGCTCAATAGCTGCGGGTTTCCCACAATCTCATTAACCTAATGTAGGGACAATGAAATCATGTCTTACTGATCATGCCTCTTATTAATTAGCATGGTAACCTTGCATGGTCAACAAAAAGAGCAAGGTACTCAAGGTGTTGCCTCAATATGTATGGGCGGCCTCCTGACCCTATGTGGTAGAGGCTTGAACCTAGTTGGAATGTAAGAACCAACATAACTTAGACAGAAAAAATAAATTTAACCGCTTGGGTTGGAAAAGGGAGAGGAATTTATATGTAACTTGCCCTACTATATCCACCATCTAATCTAGATCCAACGATGGAGAGATAAATTCATCAAAATCAGAGGATAAAACAACCTAACGGTTCTGGTTTCTAGCTTTTGATGAGACGCTAAGAGGTCACACGGAAGGAAACCAACACCGACTTCCTCCTCCCTCACATCTTGTCGGAAGCGTGGAACTGCTAAATCTTGGCCGAAAATGTGCTTGTGATGTCTTGAGGCCATGGTGGTTTGGTGTTCTGACATCTCAAACTTTTGGCCCTGAGGATCCATCCAATCTCATTAGACTGATCTAGGGACAACAAAATCATGTCTTACGAAACATGCCTCTAAATTAGCATGGTAACCTTGTATGGTCAAGAAAAAAAGCAAGGTACTCAAGGAATTGACTCCATATATACGGGTGGCCTCCTCATCCTATCTACTGGAACCCAGTTGAATGTAAGATCCAACAAAATTTGGAAGAAAATAACTAACCGCTTGGGTTGGACCAAGGAGAGGGATTTAGGTAACTTACCCCTCTATGTCCACCATCTAATTGGATCGGACCATCGAGAGATAATTTGTCAAAGGGTAAAACAACCAAACATTTGGTGGTTTCTGGCTTTCAATGAGATGCTAAGAGGTCACATGGGAGAAAGCCAACACCACAACTTCCTTGGCTCACATCTCTTTGGAAGCATCGAACTGCTAGTCTTAGCTAAGGCAAGTCACTGGGAGTTTGTTCGGTTGCTACCCTGAAAAAAATCTGCCTGGATAGAAATATGCTTAGATGTGTTGAGAACGTGTTTGGTGTTTTGACATCTTGAACCCTTCCTGGCCCGATGATCCCCGCAATCTCATAAGGGCAAAGAAATCCTGTCTTACTACTTGTGTCTCCTTGCGGTCAATCTGGTTTCCACATTCGTAATTCCATGTATGACTCACTCCTATGAATCAAATTACCAGCATAGCAAAAATTCATAATTATTCCAATCCTTCAAAATTCTTATGAAAATACTTTGAATCAAAGAGACCTGTAGTATTTTTTAACAAGAATTCAGTCCTCCAAAATTCTTATATTTTTTTTATCAGTCTTACATGAAAATACTTCTTAGGTTTTAGGCTATGTTAGCCTAAAAAAGATCACATTTTGAGACGGATGGAGTTTTGTAGATTAGTTTAGAGCATCTCCAATAGGTAATATAAATAGGCCTGACCACTTTTTACATCACGAGAGGGCAAAAAAATGAAAAAAAATAGCGCGCTACAGCAAAATAGCGCCGACCTCAGAATATGCTATTAGCGTGATATATCGTGCTATTAGCGAGACATTGTAGACCGACATATTTAGCGAGGCAATTCTCAATACGCTATAGCGTGCTATTTTTTTCAGTGGCAAAAATGCTGCTGCAATAGATGATGTGGATGCAAATATTTTTACTCGAGAGAGAGTGTGATATAAAATAGTCCACCAAGTGATGCAAATTTGCATCACTGATGCTCTCGATCAAATTTTACATCACCAAGAGACCACGCGACTGGAGCAAAATTTGCATCACCAGGTGTTATTTTTACATCACCTAGTGCTACAATAAAATGATATAAAATAAGGCACCTACAAGAAGACAACCGCTGTGCATTTTGCAATACCTATTTTACATCATTTGTTGGAGTTGTAGGTTTTTGATGATATATTTTGCATCATCTATTAGAGATGCTCTTATAGCCTTGAAAAAAGCTCTTACATTGAGGTGCAGGTAGTACTTTTTATATAAGAAATTAGATGTAATTTCTTTTAACACGGTACAATGGAAGTCGCTCACATTACACGAGCATACACTCGTTCCTATGAACGCACGCACACACATCCTACCCCTGTAAGCATCTCCGAGAGACTGAGCCGACACATCATCTTGAAATTGACGAAGTCGCCACAAACGTCTTTGTAGTCTACTGGAGTCTTTGTAGTCGACTGAAACGTCTCCTCCCACTAAATTCACATCGTCAAAAATTTAAAAAAATGCGAGCACCAATGGCAAGTCTGTGACTTAACAACTCTGGTGGGTAGAGGATACCACAATCCTTCTATCATCAAGTACAGATAGGTTCGCAATTAAGTGATGCAAATTTAATCAACTTTGATGTAAAATAGGCCACCAAGTGATGCAAATTTGCATCACTTGATGCTCTCGATCAAATTTTACATCACCAAGGGACCACGCGACTGGAGCAACATTTGCATCACCAGGTGTTATTTTTACATCACCTAGTGCTAGAACAAATGATATAAAATAAGGCACCTACAAGAAGACAAACGTGATGCATTTTGCAACATCTATTTTACATCATTTGTTAGAATTTGTAGGCTTTAGATGATGTATTCCGCATCATCTATTGAAGATGCTCTATAGCCTAAAAAAATGCTCTCACTCCCTCCGTTCCAAAATAGATGACTCAACTTGTCATCTATTTTGGAACGGAGGGAGTACATTCTTAGATGGAGGTAGTACTTTTTATATAAGAAATCAAATGTAATTTCTTTTAACACGGTACAATGGAAGTCGCTCACATTACACAAGCATATAGTCGTATGTATGAACGCGCACACACACATACTCTACCTCTATGAGCACCTCCGCGAGACTGAACCGGCACATCATCTTGAAATTGACGAAATCGCCACAAACGTCTTTGTAGTCGATGAAAACGTCTTCTCCCACTAAATGCACATTGCCAAAAATTCAAAAAAATGCGAGCACCAATGTAAGTCTGGGACTTACAACCCTGGTGGGCAGAGAATACCACAGTCCTTCTAATCACGAAAGCACATGTTGGTTCGCTCTTAAACGTAATACTCCATCCTTTCCTAAATATAACTCTTTTTTAGTTGAGATTCCAATATAGACTACGTATGGAGCAAAATTTACACTTTAAACTATGTTTATGTACATCCTTATATAGTCCGTATTGAAATGTCTAAAAAAAAGACTTATATTAAAAAAATAAGAATCAAACAGAGTATTATCAACCGAATGGAGAGGTGACGCTTAGTTTATTTAGTATACAGGGAGAGCGCCCGATCCTTTCTCCAAAAGTGGGGAGAAATCGAGCGAGCACCAACCTGTCCTAAGTCCCAACCCTAGTCGTCGTCGTCGTCGCCGCCGCCCCCCGCCCCCGCGCGCTCATCACAAGGAGAGGTTGATCATTCGGCCGAGCGGCCATCCTGAGGTGGTGCAGCCCGGAGGCGCCCTCAGTTGTTTATCCCCAGCGCGGAGCATAGGGCTTCCACTGAGCGTGGGCATAGCCGCTCCTCGACCGTGTGGTCCGCCAGCGCGGAGCATGGGGTTTCCACTGGCTGCGTGGGTGGGAGGTCCCTCTGGGGGATTACTCTGGGCGTGTACAACCCAACATGAGGTGTTATGGGCACCCGTGAGCCAGCGCGGGACTCACGAGGCCCTACCTCAAGGCGGGTTGCGCCTGGTCTTCTAGCTCTTTGTGTAACTGCTGTAACCTGCGCCGAAATGAACCTCCGGAGGCCATTGCATGAGAAGGTTGAGCACCAAGGACCTCAGGAGATGTCGTGAACGGGGCTGGCTCGCCAGACAGAGCTCGGTTCCTTGGGTTTATCGACGCTGCAGGGACGGACCCGAGCACAGACGTCGTGCTTAGGCTTCTTCATGCAACAAACCGCGGGAGGAGCCCCCGGCACACGGTTCCCGCGGAGGCGTCCCATACCGCAAGAAAGGAACCGGATTGCGCGCCCTGACTCACTAGTTAGGGCGCGGCGACACTCTAGGTGTCAAAACACCGAACAGGCAGGTTTAAATGTTTAAGGAAATTCACCGAAGGCAAAGCCAGTTCTGATACATGTGCAAAACGATACAGGCTGCAGGGGCGGGCCCTAACAGCTTGAGGATAATGCAGCCCGAGGGGTGTCCTCAACTGAGCAAACCAAAGAGTCACCTGTTACCGTCGTTGTAGAAGCGTTGGAGTAGCTGAAGATGCGCACCGCAGAAGTCGCTCCTCACGGGCCAGCCAGCTCCGAAGTCCCGTGAGACTTCGGACGTCCGGGGGGCTCACGAGGTTCCGAGACCTCCTCTGTCAGGATTGCCTGGCGCCTGGCGTCATGAGCTGCCAGGATGCCCCGCATGTAGTGCTGGTGCAAGGGAGCCACGCTCGGTAGACCGAAAGGCATGCAGACGTAGCTGTGTGGGGGACCCCCACACCGGCCGACGCGGGACGGCCAGAGGAGCTCCTGAGAAGCAGCTCTGTTGAGTCCTGGGATGTTGACGTAGACACGCGGCTCGCTACCTACGTCAGGGGCGGCAACTGCACTGGATGATGTGGGGCGACGCTCGCCACGCATGGCTCGCGCCCCCTGAAGCTCCTTGATCGCCTTGGTAATGAACCCCTAAGCGCCTGGCGCTTGGCGCCTTGCGCCTTGCTCGCGAAAGCAAGCGTCGGACCACGCCTCCACATGGTGCCCGAACGCCTCCCTTGTGTCGCTGGTCAGGTCAGAGGCCCTCCTGACGAGAGCCCCCGAGCCTGTCCTGAGAGGGCGCCGGGCGCGCCTCCCTATGCGAGAGGGAAGGCGCCTCAGCAGTGGGCGCGGGGCCTGAGGCACGATCACCGGGTGCCCCAGCCCCCTGAAGTCCCTTGGAGCGGATCTGCTTCTTCTTGGGTGTGGCCTCAGGAGGCAGGGCGGCACCCTCGCCATCGGAGTTCTCGACTGCTGCGGCCTGGTAAGTGCGCTCGAGGGAGCACACCGGTCCCTCTCATCGCAGGCGACCCTGATGATGCCGCCACTTCCCGGCATCTTGAGGATGTTGTAGCCGTGGTGAGTTGCTGCCATGAACTTGGCGAGGGTCGGATACCCGAGGATGGCATTGTATGGGAGGCGAATGTGGGCGACGTCGAAGTCAATGAGCTCAGTGCGATAGTTGTCGTGCTTGCCGAAGGTGACAGGGAGACGGATCTGCCCTATGGGGACGGTGGAGCCATCGGTCACCCCTGAGAAAGGCTTGGTGGGCTGAAGCTGGTCATATGGCACCTGGAGCGTGTCGAATGTTTCGATGGAGAGGAAGTTGAGCCCCGCGCCACCGTCGTCGAGAGTCTTGGTGACGAGGACATTGCTGATGGTTGGTGAGCAGAGCATTGGGAGCGCACCGGCGGCGGCCGCACACTTGAGCTGGTCTGTAGAGTCGAAGGTGATGGCATACTTGGACCACCTGAGGGGACGCGACGCCTCAAGCTTGGGGAGGGCCGCGTTCACCTCACGAGTGAACTGCTTGAAGATGCGATGAGACGTAGGAGCCCGAGCACCACCCAAGATGCAAGCAATGGCACGGGGCTCTTGGAAGCCCCCAGCCCCCTCATCTTGGCGATGGTCGTCGTTCCTCCTTAGAGGCGGCGACAGCGGAGGGAGGCCAGTGTTTGCGTGAGGACGATCCTCGCGAGGCTGGTCACACCAGGGGCCGTCGCGAGGTTGGCCCTGCCAACGGTCCTCACGAGGCTGATCGCGCCAGTCCTGGCGGTGGTCGCGGTTGTCCTAGCGGCCGCCACCACGGCCTCCTCCGCGACCGTAGCCACGGTCGTTGTGGTCGGGCCGGCGGCCAATGCGCCCGTCGTGGATTGCCCTGAGCTCCTGGCAGTCATTGGTGTTGTGGCTGTGGATGTTGTGGAAGATGCAGAACGGGCGGCTGCCCTTGGAGGATTCGGCGTGGTCGCAACCGCGCTTCATGTCAGGCTCAGCTGCGAGCACGGCTGGGCCCTTGCGCTTCACGTCCTTAGCCTTGGCCTTCTTGTCCTCTGGATCAACCTCCGGAGGCTCCTGGAGGGAGAGGCGTCCTTCCTCCGCCCTCGCGCATCTGCCGGTCATGTTGAACATCTCTAGGGCCGAGCACAAGTCCTCATGGATGGCGAGCTCCTCTTTCATCTTGACATCCCGGACACCATTGGAGAACGCCGAGATGATTGCCTTGTCCGACACCTTCGGGATCTTGAGGTGAACGTTGGTGAAATGATGTATGTACTTGTGCAAGGTCTCGCCCGGCTGCTGCTTGATGCGCTGCAGGTCGCCTGCTGCAGGAGCGCGGTCGCGAGTGCCCTGGAAGTTGGCGATGAAGTGCTCACGCAACTCGTCCCATGAAGAGATCGAGCCCGCCGGGAGGTTCAGGAGCCAAGAACGCGCGCCATCCTTGAGGGCCATGGGAAACTAGTTCGCCATGACCTTGTCATTATCGTTTGCCGCCTCGATGCCTCATAGAGCTGGAGGAACTCTACGGGGTTAGGAGTGCCGTCGTAGCGAGGAGGCAGGTCTGGCTTGAACTTGACAGGCCAAACGACGCGGCACAGCTCCGGGGTGAAAATTGCTCTTTGCTAGAACTATCACCAGATGCATTTCTTGTGATCATCCGGAGCCCGCAACTTAGGACCAAATGGGAGTTCACCATTCTTGTCACGTGACCCTGGAGTTGGGCATAGCAAATCAGCATGTCCTAGTCGTCCACAGGAAAAGCAAAAGTGAGGGACATTTTCGTACTGAATATCATAAGCATCTTGTGTCTTCCTCTTTGCCGAATCAATAAGAATCCACCTCCTAAGAGGTTTCGCCATATCAATTATAACTCGCGCACGCAGGTATACACCAACATGGTCAAACTGCACCGAGCTAACATCTTTATCAAGTTGTTTTGCAATCTTTTTACCCCAAGAATTATCTCTCAGATTATAGGGCAAGTTCAAGACCCCCAAAGATGGAGCCGGTCGAAATTCACCTCATCAGGCCACATATGTTCTTCAAAATTTGCCAATATCACAGCATGCTTGCTTATGTGCCACGGTGAACCCTCCCAGATACGATCGCGATCTCTCTGAGATTCAAACTCCACCACAAACATTTTCTTCCCCATGGAACGGAATTGCAGTCCGCGAGAATTACCCCAGGCCGGTCGAAGGGCGCTTGTAATAGTTTGTATGGAACAAATGCCGGTACAGTACCTTCCCTGCAATCAGGCACTTCGCCGGAGCACCTTCGTCGCGATCATCAATGATCGGAGGAGTAGCCTCCTCATCAATGAAGCCTAGTTTTCCTAATGCTTCTTCCAGCCGAGCCCTAGCCTCGCTTGAGAAGCCGGCTGCTGCCGGTGCATCCTTGCCGTGAGCAGACGTTGCCATCTTCTCCCAAGGATCGAGATCACCCCGCCAACGAGATTGGACGGGCGCCGTCAGGTTCCACGACAAACCCTAAATCGTCTTGGTCGCTGCCAGAGCGTCTTTAGGTTTTGGGAAAAACTCTTGGTCGGTTCTGGCTGACGTCTTTTCCAATTCTCTAATATAGACTACATACGAAGCAAAATTTATATTTTAGTCCGTATTAAAATGTCTAAAAAAAAACTTATATTAAAAAAGATAAGAATCAAACCGAGTTTTATCAACCGAATGGAGAGGTGACGCTTAGTTTATTTAGTATACAGGGAGAGCGCCCGATCCTTTCTCCAGAAAGTGGGGAGAAATCGAGCGAGCACCAACCTGTCCCAAGTCCCAACCCTAGTCGCCGCCGCCGCCGCCGCCCCGCCGCCCCGCCGACGCCGCCGCCGTCCACGACCTCCGCGAGGGATGGCTCTTCGCAGCCTTGCCTCCAGGGTGCGTGGCTCGGGTCTCCAGGTGCGGGCTGCGGCTCCCCGCACCTCGCCGCCGGCACCCTGCCCCTGCGCTCGCCCGATGACCTACAGCAGCAAGCCCGTGCAGGTCCGTCTCCCCCTCCCTCTCCCTCTCCCATCCTTCCCAGCGAGACCTCTTATGCTTTGGTTTCGGCAGAAGTCCCTTTGTATCGGTCGCATCTAGTTCCAGGGGTGTCCATCTTCCATTTTTAGTTGCTCCAACTAGTAGGAGTTGATTGATTGGCCTATTTGTTATGGAGATTGGCGGATTTTGTGGTAATAGGACTGGATTTTGCCTTATATGATTGTGCTCAGAGCAGTGAACACAGCTTGGGTGCTAGTGATTTTACCCTCCATCTCTGTCTGTCTGTCTCTCTTATTATACCACTTAAATGCAGAAACTGGAGAACTTGTACACAGTAATTGAGGTTAAACTAAGGAAAGCTTGCTACTTTCTTAAGATTTGTAATGCCTACAGTCCAAGCTCTTTTGATGATGCTTGCAACACCTACAGTCCAAGCTCGCTATTTATGTTCGATGCTGCATTCGTAGGGTGCGCAGCAGATCAACGGAGTTGACTTGTACCCTGCGAGGCCAATTGACCTCCTGTGTGAGTCCAAGTGGATGTAAGTTTATTTACAGTCTGTTTTTCCTGCTTATCGTATCTGGATCGCCATGTTTCTCAACATATGGTTTTTTTCTTTTTCTTTTTCCTGTTTTGTTTTTCTGAAGGAATGTCAAGGAGGATGGGGCTGTCAGGTATGCCTCTGCTCCGCGTGTGCCGCCACCTGCGCCCCGCACAACCCCACTGGCCGGTGGTCAGCCCATGTTTTGCTGGAGGATGTCTTCGCAGGTCAGTCCTCACTTCTTACCATGAGTGCTTTAGTCCCTGTCGGATTTGTACTGGCTGCATCTAGTTAGTCCCTCGAGTGTTGTAGTGATTGCCATGTTAAAGAAGTATGTCTTGCAGAACTTGATTTTCTTCCTTTGATTTCGCCCACCCCAGAATACACAACCTCCTTTCAGGCTTTGTACTGAATGTTGTTGCTGGCGCACATAATGGAATACATTGTGTTCCTTTCAAAAATAAAATAAAATTATGCTTTGTTTGATTGCAATAATGGTAGCCATACTGCTAGCAGCAGATGATACAGCCTCCCATTTCAATAATGCATTTGATGTCAAGAATTGAATAGTTTGCAGTATCTTTTCTTATTGGTCCATTCACTCATGTGTAAGTAAATACGCATTCTTCTTGTAGGTCATGTCTTTTGGTGTGCCTGCTCCTCCTATGGCACGCCGCTTGTCGCGTCCGGCCACCACTGCTTATGGACTGGTTAGTAATGAGCGTGTTCCCAGCTGCACTACATATTTTGCTTTCTCTTCCTGTAAAGTCTCAATGGGATGCTGATGACCACCGGCGGAGCCTTGTGGAGGCCAAACGGGGTCGTGACCCCCCTTCCAAAACTGCATTTGTTTTACTATACGTATATATGAGGTAATACATATTAAGTGTTTCAGCCCGGCCATCGGTGATTAACTACCTTTTAATCCGATTAACTTGTGTAGTCCCTACTCCATAATTCCATATGTACAGCTATAGCTAGTTAGCACAAGCAGCTTGATCGATTGTTGTACGAGAAGCTTCATGCTTGTTGCTGCATCGGACTGCTTGCTTGCTACTCCCTCCGTTCCTAAATATAAGTCTTTTTAGAGATTCCAATGCAGACTACATACGGAGCAAAATGAGTGAATCTACACTCTAAAATATGTCAAATGTACATCCGTATGTAGTCCTTGTTGAAATTTCTAAAAAGACTTATATTTAGGAACGGAGGGAGTAGTTCATTTGATGGATTCGCCCTCTACTTGTTGTATCTGCTGGCATTAGAAAGATTTTCCGTCTGCTTGCTACTGCATATGCATGGAATACGACGGGTCGGCAACCAACAATTAATGAGCCTGATTGCCAAAGGATGGAAGAAGCAAGATATGCTCGATTACCATGTAATTTGTATGATTCACATCTGTTTTCATGCATATTTTGCTTTCACTTCAAAAATTGCCCCCCTTAATTGCTTGTCACACGTACTCCGCCACTGCTGATGACGTGCTAACTTAATTTTTTGCTCTGTAATGATGTGTGCAGACCCGCTTTGGGCCTGGGCAGCAGCGGAGGGGCGTTGCCCAGATGCCATTCCAGCCGCTGGACAACAAGACAGCAGCTGCCATGTACGATCAGCTCTCTCCGGAAGGGCGTCGTGTGGCAAATCTGACAAGCATGATCTTCAATTAGACGGTCAAGAGGATGGAAGAGAGCAACAGGAAGAGGTTTAGCCGCATCAACGAGGACGTTCGGATGGTTGTTGATAAGGTGGCATTACTCGGCTGGACGACTGCGGGCGTGGTAGGTGCGATAGGATTGGCATTGTTCTACTTCTATGTCTTCGTCAAGGGGGTGGTGGAGGATGTGAGTGGCCACTCCGGAGATTACGTTGGCCCTTTACAAAGGCTATCTGTATACTATCTGGTCATGGCTTGGAGAGAAGTTTGAATGGCAGGCTGAGTGGAGCAAGAAGAAGCAGGTGGCGGAGAACAGCGAAGCTCCGGCCAAGAAGTAGCCATATTGTTGCACAAAGGGTTCTATTTTTGCTGCAAAGCTGATGCATTGGCAGATCGGGAACATTAAACTCCTTGGGAGATGAGCTAGGGTCCCTTTATTGTTTTCTGCTGCAAAACCGAATGGATCTGTTTGCTTCTTGGCCTCACCTCACCTGTTTGATGCCTATGCCTATGTCTTTCTTTGTGTTGTTGGACGGATGTCAACCTGAGGGCATTGACTTGTGTATAATCTTTAGATAAACAAACTTGAGGGAGGAGATTGAACTGGGTCATATGCTGTTGATTGCATGAATGATGTTACTGATTATTTCTTCACCCTCTGCTGTTCATTATTGGCATGTACACAACATCTTTTGACCAAGTTTCAGGGTCATCAAGAATATATGTGGAAGGCCATTTGGAAGATGAAACACCCTTGCGTGCTTCATCCCTGAGCATGCAACCTCTCAAGGAAATCTACCAGACACATGCTTTGCTCGTTCTTCATCAGAGCGTGAACATTGGATTGAGAATCACAATAAGATCACTCACTTTGAAACAGAGGACTCCGGTGCACCAGGTTGCCATCGTGCCAAAGCCTCTTTTCAGTTCATTTTAGAGAAAGAGCTGAAGTCTCTCTTCATTTTTTTAAGAGCTGGATAAATCTCCAGCTACCGCCAAGTCTCACATGTGCCAGCTTAGCACCATACGCTGCTAAACTGAAGCTGAATCTAATGTCTTTGAAAATAGCTCCCAAAGTCTGAAATATCATATCCACATACACATGTGATATTTTGAGACTCAAGATTTTCTCAACAGAATTTTCAACTGGATAATTCAACGAAATCATAATTGTCCTTTTTTTTAATAAAAGAGAGCTCTCTCTCCGATTTCCATTAAGAGAAATCACCATGTCTTACAGAGAAAGTAAAAGAAACAGAAAGCTACTACAGCATATCTCTGTGCGCGCTAGACTATTGAGGGAGGGGGAAAGCCATCCCTTCCCCCCCCCCCCCTTTGGTCCCCAAAGCAGCACCCACAAGAGATCTAAGGCCTGGGCTTAAACAGATCCCAGCACCCGGCTTAAAGCAAGTTTTTAGAAGCACAAAGTAGTTCAAAGAGGCAACACAGACAGCCCCCTCTAACACAGGTATCCATCACCATACATTTTTTTTGAGATACCATACATTTATTTCTGCCCCAAGAAACAAAAGACCAAAGAGGAGGATGAAACAGAAGGTAAGTTGATGCAGCTTGTTGAAGCGTCTATCTTTTTGCAGCACCAGAGAGTGATCCCCGAAGAGTTTGAAACTGGTCACCCCGGAATTCTCCTAGTCTCCAGGCGCCATCCATGTGCTGCTTTAAACACTTCTCCAGCCACCTCGCCGACTTGTTTCACTCCTGCCTCCATCATCTCACTTCTTGCGGGGTTTTTCTGCAAAACATTCCAATCATGCAAATTTTTGAGAAGCAGATTAACAGGTACACATGGGTCATTTACCTTGTTGTTATCAAATACAACACTATTTCTTAATTTCCAAATAGTCCAGCATATCGTTGAGATTCCTATCATAACCAAGCCCCTTTCATCTTTTCCAAAAGTCTTTACCCAGGTTCTCATTACCAGGTCAAGATCTTCTGGAATGTCATTTAAACTGAAAGCACATTTTAAAATGTTCCATAATAACCTAGCAACAGAGCAGGAAAGGAAGAGGTGGTTTATACTTTCTTTATGCCCACAGAAGGGACATTTTTCATCACCTTTCCATCCACTGCGAAGCAAATTATCTTTGTAAGAATGCTATTTCTAAGAGCCAACCACATAAAGACTTTAACTCTAGGTGGCATTTTAGTTTTCCACATGTACAGGTGTGGGTATTTGATACCATTTTCTATCAAATGCTTGTAAAAGGATTTTACAGTATAAATCCCTTTTTTAGTTTGTGTCCTTTTCACTTTATCTTTATCCTCATTCAAAGTCACCGAGCTGCAAGCTTCCTTGATGTGTTCCCAGAGTTCTCTTGAGTCCCCTGTCAATGTTCTCCTAAAATGCATATTTTCTATCCCATTATCCAAAATCTCCTTGACTGTTTTCTTCTTATCAAAACACATATTATATAACCTAGGGAAGCTTTTGCTAAGGGGAGCAGATCCAATCCACCAGTCTTCCCAAAATCGAATTTTTTGCCCATTTCCCACTGTAAATTTACACAAAGAAGTAAAATGATCTCTATGTTTCAGGATCTCCCTCCAATTTTTATTCCCTATATATTTTTTCAAAATGATATCCTGCCACAACCCCTCTGTTGTGTATAGTTTCCACCACCATTTACATAGCAAAGCTTTATTCATATGGGTAAGGTTTTGGATCCCTAAACCCCCCATATCTTTCGGCCTACACACCTCAGACCGTTTGACTAAATGATATTTTTTATTTTGATCATTCTCCTGCCATAAAATTCTGGCTCTGAAAAAATCCATACGTTCACCCCAATGGGTAGCCCATAAAACGACCTCATAAAATAAGGTATGCTTGTCAAAGAAGATTGGATTAAGGTAACCCTCCCCGCACTGGCAAGTAATCTGCCTTGCCAAGTTTCACATTTTCTCTCCATTTTTCTCTCAGGAGGTTTCCAATGTTTATTACCAATTCTATTTTTATCAATTGGTAGTTTTAAATATTTCATAGGCAAAGCACCTACTGGACATGTAAAGATTTTTGCATATTCATCTTTTTTTATCAATGGCCTCCCCAAATAGAAATAACTCACTCTTATGAAAATTGATCTTCAGACCAGACATTTGCTCAAAGAGGCATAAGATATATTTCAAATTATGATCACTATCTAGATCATCTTGCAATAAGAAAACAGTATCATCTGCATACTGTAACATGTTGACCCCATTTGGAACATTTTCATTTAGTACCCCTTTAACCAGACCATTTTTCCTAGCATTATCTAACATAATAGCTAGTGCATCAGCAGCCAGATCAAAATTGAGAGGTGACAAAGAGTCCCCCTGCCTCAGCCCTTTGTGGGTAAGAAAATATTTTCCTAAATCTTCATTAACCTTCACACAAACTTTCCCCCCTCTAATGGTTTCCATCACCCAGTCTATCCATTTATTAGGGAATCCTTTTAATCTAAGCATTTGAAAAAGAAAAGACCATTTGATTTTATCATAAGCCTTTTCAAAATCGATTTTCAATAAGAGAGCACTTTGCTTCTTCTTTTTAATGTTGTTCAGAGCTTCATGTAGAATTAGGACCCCTTCCATAATATATCTGCCTTTGACAAAAGCAGTCTGGACAGGGGACATAACATCAACAACCACTAAATTTAGTATATTCATCAATACTTTTGTAATAATTTTAAAGCAGACATTCAGTAGGCATATAGGCCTAAATTTTTGTATTTTGTTGGCATCCTTACCTTTAGGGACTTGAGTTATAATCCCATAGTTCAATCTGCTAATATCAATTTTCCTATTTACAAAATCATCCAATAAGGCTTTGAGGTCATACTTCACCAGTTCCCAGTAGTGCTGATAGAATTCAGCTGTAAATCCATCTGGGCCAAGTGATTTGTTATGTGCCATTTTAAAGACCACCTTCTTAATTTCTTCCAAAGAGAATTCCTCAGTCAGAATATCTCTATATCTATCTTGTATCTTGTTTGGGTTATGAATGTTAAGAGAGACTGAAGAGTCATCAGGGGGACCAAACAAGTTTTTGTAGAAAGCAGTGATGTAATCTATCAGATTTTTCTCTCCCTCAATAGTCCCCTCATCCTGTTCCAGTCTATTGATTCTATTTCTTCTAAGTCTCCCATTAGCTTTAGCATGGAAGAATTTTGTGTTACTATCCCCCTCTAATATTTCATCTATCTTAGCTCTCTGTCTCCATTTAGCCTCTTCTTGTTGAAGAAGTCTATCAAGTTGTGCTCTCAGCTCCATTTGTTCTTTTCTATCAGCAGCTGTAAGACCATTCAATTCACAATGTTTATCAATAATATCTAGTTTCATCAGAATATCTTTTTTAACTCTATATACCAGGCATTCATATTCCTGTTCCATCCTTTGAGTTTAGGTCTAAGCAACCTAAATTTACCTAGCAGTCTGTCTATATTGTCACCATTGACACTTGGATCATTCCAAACCTCCTGGACAATTTTATCAATCCCTTCCCTCAGAAACCAAGCATTTTCAAATCTGAAAATTGGATCAGTTTTTTGTATATCCCCAGAGTCTAAGAAAAGAGGGGTATGATCAGATTTCTCTCTAGTCAAAGCTGTAACCTGGGTTAAAGGGTAAGCCTCCTCCCATTCTGTACTACATAGAATTCTATCTAGTTTTTCGAAGGTGGGGATAGGTAAATTATTCCCCCATGTAAATTGTCTCCCATTCATCTCAAGCTCTCTCACCCCAGCCTGTTCTAGAATGGCATTAAACAAAAAACTCCAGTGTCCAGGAGACCCTGGTTTGTTTTTTTCACCGACTTTTCTAGATGTTGAAGTCACCCCCAGTCAAAATAGGATTAGTACATTTTTGAAAAATTCTGGATAACTCAGCCAGAAAAATTGCTTTCCTTTCTGGTTGAGCATCTCCATAAATCACCACCAGGTCCCATATCAGTCTTGTTTTCAAATCTTGGACTGTCATTTTAATATGATAATCTCCTTCATCTTGTGAGATCACCTCTAAAGTGGTATAGTTAACTCCCAACAAAAGACCACCAGATTTCCCCTAGCTGGGGTGAAATGCCAGTGAAAATCTCTGCCAGCACAGATTTGTTGTAGATCATTTCTAGAAAATTGTTGTCTCATAGTCTCTTGCAGACCCAAGAAGTCAACCTTCATATCCATAATCATTTCCCTAAGGAATCTTTTTTTAATGTCCCCCCGAAAACCTCTCATGTTCCAAAAAATACCTGTCATCTTTTTTTCCTCCTTTTCTTAACAGAAGATTCTAGAATTTTAACAGCAGAAGCAGTTTTAGCTCTAGAACCTCCGGTAGTTTTGCCTCTGTTTTTTCCTTTTTTGGATGAGAAGAGCCCCCCTCAGTAAATCCCAGTTCTCTTCTTCCTCTTTATCCTCATCATTCTCCCCCTGGTCCAATAAATCTTCCAAGGTGTGCTCCCCAGTGTCAATAATGTCAATTTCCTCAGGCAAAGAGGGTTGTTTTTGATTTTTGTTATAATCAGCTAGCCACATATCAATTCTAGCATGTTCAACAGTTTTTATCAATTCTAGCCTGTTCAACAGTTTTTTTTATCAATTCTAAGTTATGTTTAATCATATCAGGTTTATTACCCAAGTTGACCCCCACCCCCTCAGCAATTTTCTAAAGGAAACTATCAGATCTAGACAAAATTCTAGAAGATGAAGACTCACCATAGTTATTCTTCTTAGCTGCTCTGTCCTTGGCCAGCTTTGTGATATTGTAGTCTTTCTTCCCTCTCAATCTAGCACATCTCCTTAGCTCTTCTTCCTCTTGGGATTCTAATTCCCCTTTCTCAGCTTTTTTCACTTTGGTCCCAAAAGAGTCTGTCTCCTGACTGGCACTGTAATCCACTGGCTCCACATAACCTAGCCCAATAGCTTGATCCATCAGCTCCAAGTCTGTCATATCTTCCCCATCCACCTGCTTGTCTTCTGCTGCCGTTTCATCATCAATGGCTTCCTCTTCTTCTCCCATCTCAGTGTTTTTTTCACCTGACTGGGACCCCCTCACTTCATCATTTACTTTCAGGTTGATTTGCAATAGTTCATGTTGTCTCCTGACCTCCTTTTCCAGGGTTTTCCTTATGATTTCCATTTCTTTCCTCTTCTTCTCTTCAAGCATAAGTTGTGCAGTCTGTCTAGCAGCTAGCTCCTCTGCTTTTTGTAACCTCACCATCAAGTTGTCTTCTCCCCCTGTGTGTCTCCCACTGTCCCTGTTCCCACTCTCTCTTTAGTTGCTTCACTAGTTTGACCCGTGTCACCAGTTTTCAGAACCATTTGCTCATACTGTTTTAGCCCCAGGCTCCCCAGACTGACATTCTGTTTTCCAGTCTCAGATTGTTTGCTTTTCTTCTGCACATCACTCTCTCTTTGTGTTTCTGAACTTTCCAGGTCTAGGTAATCAAAGATTTTCCTTTTATTCCCCTCATCAAACTTGTACCATCCCTGTTCTACAACAGAGTCAAACTCAAAGCCTATGTCATATAACAACAAGTCTTTTATAGTTATCTCAGTTCCAGCAGGGATCTTGTGCTAGTCTCTCACTCCTACCTTCACCCTGATTTCTTCCTTAGAATGTATATGTTCCACATCCACTTCCACCACAGGCCCCAAGGCTGAGCCAATTTCACATACACCCAGGTAATGTCTCAATGTATCAGGCACTCCCCACATCTTGATCCAAACTGAATGAAGCTTTCCTTTTGCTTTATCATCTAAACTCCAAAAGTCTACCTCCACCATAGCTCCCGTACCAAGTAAAGTGAAATTTCCAAAATTCTTCAGCTCCACCAATTTGGCCTTGTTAGGAAATCTCATAAGAAAGGTTTTGGGACTCTAAAATTTGGCTCTCCAGGTCCATCCCCAATCAAACATTTTGCTAAATCCATAAGCAACTGTGGTTTCATTCAGCTGTCCAGCATGCACTGTAACCAAAGCCATAGGATTTGTGTGTTCAGCAGCTACTATGTCTTTTGTATTTTGAACCAGAAGACACCCAGGCCCCTAGCTCCATATCCAACATATTTAGCAACTGGTTTAACTTGTTTTAACACAGTGCATTCTTCAGTATTGTGGGATGGCCTCTGACACACCACACAGAACACCTTGCTTTTGCAGTCACTCTTCAGATGTCCCTGTTCTTTGCACTTGACACAGAATAGTTCTTTATTATTCCCTGTTTCCTTCTTTTTTGCTGCCTCTTTGGCCCCTTCCTCTTTTGCCCCCCCTTGTGTCTGTAAAATCTCCTGTTTTGGCATATTTGAGAGCAGGTACTGGTATTGTTGAGCCATTTGGTCTTGTGGTATGAAGCCAAATTGCCCAAGACCCATTCCAACAGGCACCATCTGTGGGAAGTTGCTATTACTCATCATTGGGAAACCTCCAGCCATCTGAACATGTCCTCCCTGCATCCCCATCCATTGCATATTGGGATTGCCAACAACAAACCCATTTCTAGGTCCTGTCTCCCCAATCCTAGTCTGAGATCTCTCCTGCTGATTCCCCATTCCGCCTGAATTAAATTTACCTGGCTTGTTGTCACCATCTCTGCCATTTCCTGTCGATGTTCCTTCCCCACCAGATCCACTGCTATTCGTCCCAGATCCCCCTCTAAAGTTTCCATCTCTGTTTCTCCAATCGTAACCGTCTTGATCTCTCTCATCCTGCCTGTAAAACCCTCTACCAAAACTACCAGACTTGCCATAGAAATTACCTCTCCCACCAGGGTTGGCCCCTCTCCCTGGTCTTGGTCTCCAACTATCCTGCCTGCCTGCCATGGTTTCCTCTTCTTCCCAGTAGTTTCCTTCCTCCTCAGAATTCACCCCCAGGCTTGCCGCCGCCGTGTTCTTGTTAGGATTTGGTAGGTGGAGGAAATCAGGTTCTGGAATGTAAGGTGGGATCCCTCCTTTATATAGGGCCTCTCCCCCTCTCCTTCTTTTGGGCCACCCCCACCAACCACTTTTTTGGGCCTGGGAGCAGCAAGGCCCAACTTGCCAACTTTCCCCAAATTTCCGTGGTCCATAAAGCTTCCCCCTCTTCTCTCCTCCCCTGTTTCATGCTCTTTCCTTTTTCTCTGAACTTCATCAGCCACTTCTTCCAGCACAATATTTTCTAGGATTTCAATCTCTCCTATATCTTTGTGAACATTCCCAACCTCACAGGAAACCATACCTCTGTTATCAATTTCCTCATCATTGAGGTTTTCTTCCTCAATCTCAATATCAGATAGATATTCAGGGAATCTGGTTAGATCCCAGACTTTGGTGGCCCTATGTTTAATTTTTATCAATGCCATATCCACTTCATCATTATGATATTTACCCCAATTAGGCGAATCAATGTGTGTAAAGTTATCCTGACAATCTTTCAAAATTTTAACACTCTGCCCATTATCAACTTCCGCTTCATTTTTCAAGAGCAAACTCTGAACATATATGTTCATTTTTTTCTTCATCTTACGATTAATCTTCCTAATTCAGCGCCGACTATCAGTTTTATGAGTTCTACCCCAGATTCATAGGCAGGATGCATGTAATTAAGCATGGGATAACAAGCATTACCTGAAGTGGCGACATCCTCGTCAGAATCATCGCCTGAATCTTCACTAGCCAGCCTCCAGAAGCGGTTGCTGGCTAGTGAAGAGTTCAGGTGTCGATTCCGGCGAGGCGTGCAGAGCGGTGAGGCGTCGGAGTTGGAGGAGCCGGAGCAAGTCGAGCGGAGCGGCGCGGCACCCCCACCACCTCATGTGGTGGCTGTTCCATCGGGTCCTCGTGGATCACGATCGGAGCCATGGCCGACCCTGGAGCAGGAAGGGCCAGAACCCCCTCGCGGGATCTGAGAGCCGATTCTCTCATGGCCGGGGCGAGATTCGCGGTCTCGAAGGAGGTGAAGGCCACCCACTTCCTCGCCACAGATCTCACCGGCGAATCCGCCTGATCCATCGCCCACAGCAGCACCTGCAGCGGATGCTTGCGCCCGCCGCGTCCGAAGAGTGATCTCTCCTCCGCCACCGTCATTCCCTCGAAGATTGCCTCCGCCTCCGCATACATCCCGCGTTTGCTTGTGTACCACGATCCAATCTCTCTCAGGCGGGCTCGCAGGCGCGCGTCCCTGCCTGCGAACCTCTGCATCTTCTCCTCGTCGATCTCCACCATCTCCGCCGTGGACACCTGTGAGCGAAGGAGTAGATGGGGTGTGGGGGAGAAGAGGTGGGAGGCGAGGGGAATTCCGAGCAAGCTCACCAGATATATCGCCCGAATTTAATCCCCCACCGGCCGTAATTCCTCTCCCACCGACTGCATTTCCTCCCTCGCCGGCTCCCAAGGCGCCTCCCCCGTCGGGGATCTCCCCCTCGATATGCGCAACATGGCAGGGGAACGCGATCGTGGCACCAGGGGCCAGCACGATCCCTCCCCCAGCACGCACATCAACCGTGTATCCCTGCTCATCGACGAGATGCACAATCATAATTGTCCTGTGCGGCCTGAACTTCTGTAATTCATTGAGTCAGAATGAGGCTCTAGATTCATAAGTAGATACTTCTATGAAACAACATTCGGTCTCTGCTAACAATAGCAGGCCTGGGAACGGCGGCAATTGTGTCCTCGTGCAGTTGTTTTGGGTCTCTCTCAAGATGAACGCCCGAATTGCCTCCTTCAAGTTTGCTTGAACACCACAACATCTTCCTTGTAATTGATCAGTTAATGAGGCTGTAATTCCAATACTTTGGGCACCGACGAACAGAGCATCTGCTAGCACAGTTGCCCCAACCTGTGTAGTTCCAGGAAGAAGAATGTTTAAAGACCTTTCCTTTGCAGACAAAAAGGTTAAGCCTTTGTAGCCTGTGCACGTTGCTGATCTGTCCAGCGGAAACCAAGTTGTCAAAAAAGATTACCCCACCAATATATACCAGCAGAGAAGCTTGAAAGGCCGGGAACCTTCTAGCTCAAAGTCCTGTAAAGAGAAGCAAAAACATGAAATTGATATAATATTCTTCACTGCATACCGCATTCTTCAGTTGCACAGAGCCAGTTTCGACCATCCCAAGATTACAACATACAGTACATATTTGGATGGCATAAAGCATAGCCAAAGCCCCTGAATGCTTCAAGATTTTGTTTCTTTGAGGAAAGCGTCGTGGTCCGTGTTGATTTTCAAGATTTCTGGTGGAGGACGGGGCACTCTGGTCAAGTCCGGCACAACAAGAACAAACACGACGTGTGATGAGGCTATCATCTGCGCGCGCTGCAGACTATCCGCAGTCGGGCAACGTTTGTGAACTGCGACTGCGAGCCACATGAAGAACTTGCAGCGAGGCGGTCTTGATCGAGACGAGAAGGTCCCATCTTCAGTGTGCTTCCAGTTCAGACAATCAGACTAGGACATCCTGTCTGTCCGTGTCAGGCAGCAACAACTTGTCTCTGATCCAGCTGTTGCGGTGTAGCGCGTCCACAACCGATATTATATGTCTCTCCTGCGCACAAAGGTGAGGAGCCATTTGCCCTGGCTAGGTTGCCGTTGCGTAGCCTGATGAAGGAACTAGCCGAGAAGAGGGAAAACACCAAGGCCGTTGCTCATAATCCTTCAGGAATTGATTCGGCCGCGAGCGGCAGTTTAACACACTGCGGCACACAAGGTCAGTAGTCGAGTATATGCAACACTTTGAGGAATTGATGCATCATTTACTTGCCCATAATCCTTCCTTTGATCCACTATTCTCAGTTCTTAGATGGTTTAAAACCTGAAATCAAAACTGGCGTGGTTCTACACCAGCCCCAAAAGCTTGATACTGCCTTTTCTCTTGCCTTGTTACAAGAAGAATTGATGGGCCAGCTGCCATGAAGGGAGTGAATTGCAAAAAAATCAACACTGAAGGCTAGGTTTGCAGGAACCATAAGTCTACGGAATTGTGCCCAAAATCACTATTTTTTTTTGCAGAATACACAGGTCGGTCGGTTTGGTCATTTTAAGTCAGATTATGACAGGTGGGACCCGTTTTTGTCGATGTGGTGGCACTGTTCATCCATCCGAGCTGTCAGACACCGTGCGCCGCGCCGGTTCGAGCCGCTAGGTCGTCAAACCCCCCGAATCGGTACAGGCCCACCCCCAGCCCTCGTTCTTTCTCGATCGACTTCTCCCTCTCTCTACTCCACTCGTTCGTCGCCGCCGCCCCCTCCCACATCTCCGACCGCCGCCGCCGCCGCCGCGTCGCCATGGTGTCCTGGACTAATGACGACAGCAGCGAGAACTCTTACCAGTACGTCGACTCAGCTTCAAATGACGACATCGTCAAGGTGATTTGCTCGAGCTAGGGTTAGGGTTTGGATTTGGGGATTTTGCTATTGAGGTTGATCTGAAGTTTTGTTTTCCAAATGTTTGGCTTTCCTTTGCACGTGCAGATCCCTGCTACCATGATTGACTCCGATTTTGAGGGCACTGAAACTGACGTCTATGTTTTGTGCTATGAACACGGTAAGACATCAGAGAGGCATGTTGCTTTCGAGGGCATCCATATTGGCAAGAGGTTCCTTACTTGTCCTGTGAAGGTATGTGCCAAACTTGTGCTAATTGGATGTTGTGGACTAATTATTTGGTCATTGTTTAGTACTGATTTTGTAGTTAGTAGGTATGGCGTGTTAGTTAGGTTGTTTAAATACGTGGTCAATGCTTACTGGCTTAGTTAGGTCATTGTTTATATGTGATCATGTGCATAGTGTTGTGGCATGTTCATTTGTTTTGTATTTTCTATGACAGTGGTGGATAAATGAGGTCATTGTTTATATGTCAGTATGTGCATAGGGTTAGGAGCACTGATTGATACTTGTTACTTTATAGCATGTGGATTAGTGAGGTAAGAATTGTTATTAAGCTCATATATTTTGTCATATAGCTCATATATTTTGTTGAGCACCGTATTAGCCTAATTGTTATTACTAAAGCACTCATTGTGTCATATAGCTCATATCTTTTATTTAACACTAATATTACAGGAGGGTAAAAACTATGGACTAGTTGAATGGATTGATCCATCTTGGCCAACTACAATTAATGGAGAATGCATTGGCCAAGTTGTGGGATATGTATGAGGAGCGCAAGAGAAACATGATTGAGGACAATCTGATGAACTCATTTGTTGTTCACAATCTAACACAAGATAAGATCAAGCTGCAGGCCACTTAGAGAAGTTGGTTGGAGATGTCAATACCCTTTTGGATGCCCAGGAGCAGAGGGCCCAGATGGAAAGGAAACTTGATGAGAGCAAGCTGCAGGAGAAGTACGACATGGTCAAGAACCTGATAGATGCTCAAGCCAATGTCATTAGGAACATGAAGTTGAAGCTTGCTGAAGAGAAGAGGAAGTTGCAGGCCCACATTAATGAGCTTGTGAAGGTTGTGGAGCAGACCAAGGTGAAGCTGAATGGGATCAAGGCCATCTTAGATGAATGGGCGGTATAATGTAATATGCTACTTATTAGTACCACCAACATGGTTATGGGAGAATGAGTACTGTCATCATGGTTATGTAATGCACTGATCTAAGTATTTTCTGAATTTTGACTATGTAATGTACTGATTTAGCACTGGGCAGTATCATATAATATGGTACTTATTAGTTATGGTTGTGTATGAATCTTCCAATTATGTCGAATGTGATGCTTTGTTGGTTGGTTTTGTCGATGCAAAGAGACCCTAGAATAATTTGGGTTGTTTTGTCGATGTCAAGAGACCCTAGAATTAGGTGGGTGGTTTTGTCGATGCCGAGAGACCCTAGAATAATTTGGGTCGTTTTGTCGATGCTGAGAGATCATGGAATTAGGTGGGTGGTTTTGTCTATGCCGAGAGACCCTAGAATAATTTGGGTGGTTTTTTCGATGCCGAGAGACCCTAGAATTAGGTGGGTGGTTTTGTCAATGCCGAGAGACCCTAGAATAATTTGGGTGGCTTTGTCGATGCCGAGAGACCCTAGGATGATTTGGTTCGTTTTGTCGATGTCGAGAGACCTTAGGATGATTTGGTTAGTTTTGTCGATGTCGAGAGACCCTAGGATGATTTGGTTGGTTTTGTCGATGTCGAGAGACCCTAGGATGATTTGGTTGGTTTTGTCGACTAGCATCAACATAGACATCCAACATTCAACACAGACAGCCATCCTAGGCAACATTTAGTTCAAAGCCAACAAAGTCAACATCTAGTTCCTAGCCAACAAAGTCAACATCTAGTTCAAAGCCAACTAAGGCAACATCTAGTTCTCACAGCCAACAAAGGCAACATCTAGTTCTCACAGCTAACAAAGGCAACACAAGCAACATAGTCTGGCACAACCATCTAGTTACTAGAAGCATACAAGTACTCTTTCAACTTGTATGAAACAGTCCTTTTCTTCCACTCTATCTTGGAGCTTGAAAAGTTGACCTGTGGCCTACAGTAGAGGTAGAGGCTGTACCAGAAGTGGTAGCTTTCTTCCTGGGAGACCTCCTTGGAGGAGCAGTAGGTGTAGTGGCAGCAGGGGTAGCTTTCCTCCTTGGAGGAGCATTAGGTGTAGGAGCAGTAGCTGTAGGACCAGGTGTGGCTTTCTTCTTGGGAGGAGCAGTACCAGGAGCAGTTGTAGATGGAGATGGCCTCTTCCTTGCTGCAGCAGCAGCTGTAGACTCATTTGCTGTTGAAGCAGAAGCTTGTGGCTTGTTTGGCTGCATTTCGAAAACAATTAAGGATTGTGAGTTAGAATGGAGACAGAATAAAGAGAATTGAGGTGCTACTCTAACCAACCTGATGTTGGTTTATTCTCATAGCAAGAGCTGGCTTCAGGGGCTTGGAGCAAACATTGTATCTATGCCCTACAAGTTTGCAGTTGCTGCAAGTAATAGATGCCATCCTAGATGTATCTCTTGGTGCTGGCTTCTTACATTAGTTTTTTCTCCTATTTGTTTGTTGCTTCCCAACCTTGTCTTTGAATACTGGAGGCTCTGTGTCCTGAGTTCTTGTCCTTGGCCACATATTTCGACCAGGTACAAGAAATATGATATGTCCAAATGATTTTTTATACATTTCCTTTTTGAAGAAATCACTCACAAAGTCCTCAGGCAACAACTTAGCTTTAACTATTGCAGAAACTGCATGATTGCAAGGCATAGCAGTTATATCCAGCAAGTTCACTGAGTAGGTGTTATCTCCACTAGTAACTTGGTAAATGTTTGGACCAACCATCAAAGTTTGGCACCACCTTGAGTTGTACTTTGTCTCTTCTAAAATTTCAGCATATGTTGGGCAAATCTCCCAATTTGCTGTCTCTGTCTTAGTTCTATTGGTGTTAAATTTTACCATCATTTTTTTCCTAATTCCCTCTATCATGGTCTTTATTGTCTTACCTCTGACATCTAGTATCATTTTGTTAAAGACCTCACTAATGTTGTTCACAACCAGGTCAGTTTTGCAGTTAAAATCCATTGCATGTCTAGCCCAAGTATAAACTGGTATTTTATGAATCCATGCCCAAGAAGACTTACACTCTCTTTTCAAATCATTCATTGTAGCAAGGTGATCATTCTTAGTATATGAGTAGCTAACTGCATCCATGTGTTTCTTTAATTCATCGCCTCTAAAACCAGCAGTTTGGAAATTATTATATATATTAAGGCATAATCTTTGTGGACAATTTGGAAAAGTATGGTTTATTGCATTTAAAAGCCCCTATTTGAAACAATAGGAAATAGAGCTAAGCAAGGATCCTATGAAGTGCTAGAGCAATGTGCATATGAAACAATAGAAATAATGTAGAACTGTGAGAAGTTTACCTTCTGCCTATCAGATATGATGGTATAGTATCCAAACTTTCCACTTTCTCCACCAAGTGCATTTTTGAGCTGTGTTAAGAACCATGTACAACTGTCTATGTCCTCTTTGTCAACAACTCCAAATGCTATAGGGTATATATTATTGTTCCCATCCCTTCCTGTTGCAGCAAGGAACCATTGACCTATTGACAGCTTGATAAAACAACCATCTACCCCTGCAAAGTGACAATTGTGAGAAGATAGTGTATATAATGTGAGCACACATAAACAATTCACAAGTTAGAAAACACAATGTACCTATGAATGGCCTGCATCCATTCAAAACCTTCTTTGCAAGCATTAAGACAGAAAAACAGGCCATGGAACCTTGTGTTTTTGCTTGGGTGCTCTGGCAGATACTTAGTTGTCACAACACATCTAGAGCCTGGGTTTGTATCCAACACAGCCGACAAATAATCTCTGATTCTAGTGTATTGTCCTCTCTGATCTCCTTGGACAACCTTCAATGCTTGCTTCCTAGCCCTGTAGGCCATGTGGGTGGAGATCTCTACTCCATATTTCTTCTTCAAATTCTGCATTATTGTGGTAACTGGTTGTAAGGGCATATTTTTCCCTAAGTGGTTTTGGTGATTAATGACAATGCGTTTGCGGACTAATCGTGTGCATTGAGCATTTCAGATATCTCATGTAGAGGCACAAGACGATTCGGTGCCCCTCGGAGGCTATCGAAGACGACGTTTCTCTATGTTTCTTTTCGGTGGATTTGAGTCATAGGAAAGCCGTACTATTAAGAGGGGGTCTGCTTCGGAAAGGTTTTGGTGGAATCAACACGTACACATCAGTTCCTTTGCACCTCCTTTCCTTGTTTCTTTGGAGCACCGACTGTTCCCCTTGTCATTGCGAAGATGAAGGCCTCCTAGTGCTACTGGTCTGTGGCGTGCGGTAGTACTGCTCAAGGGAGCAGTAGTACCGCAGCTGGCCACGGTAGTACTGCCCATGGCAGTGGTAGTACCGCAAGTGCGGTAGTACCGCTCCCAGCACGCGGTAGTACCATGGCCTGTGGCCCAGCATGGTGGCATGAGCGGATGTAGGGGCGGAAGTAATTTTTTACTTACGCACCCTACGCGGTAGTACCGCTCCCTGTGAGCAGTAGTACCGTGCTGGACTTTTGCACTGACTGAAACTCAGCGGAAGTAGCCACGGATGTAATTTTATTAGTCCGTGCCTTCCCAGTCCAGAATGAGCCCTGCCTTGCGGTAGTACCGCAAGGGCGCGCGATATTACCGCTTTGGCGGTTCTACCGCTCGTTGCCTTGTGCAACAGGGCCTCACCTGGCTCCTGCCGCACGAGCGGTAGTACCGCACTGCCCAGCGGTAGTACCGCAAGCCTGTGTGGTAGTACCGCGAGTTTGTGCGGTAGTACCGCATGTCGTGGGCTGAGTAGGTGGGTAACGGTTGGATCTTTCCCCTCACTATATAAGGGGGGTCTTCTTCCCCAAGTTGACCACCTCTTCCCTTCCCAAGCTCCATTGTTTCTCAAAGCTCCATTTTCGCCCGATCTCTCTCCCTAGCCAATCAAGCTTGTTGATTTTCTAGGGATTGGTTGAGAAGGCCCCGATCTACACTTCCATCAAGAGAAATTTGATTTCCCCACTAATCCCTTGCGGATCTAGTTACTCTTGGGTGTTTGAGCACCCTAGACGATTGAGGTCACCGCGGAGCCATATTCCTTTGTGGTGAAGCTTCGTGGTGTCGTTGGGAGCCTCCAATTAAGTTGTGGAGATTGCCCCAACCTTGTTTGTAAAGGTTCGGTCGCCGCCTCCAAGGGCACCAATAGTGGAATCACGGCATCTCGCATTGTGTGAGGGCGTGAGGAGAATACGGTGGCCCTAGTGGCTTCTTGGGGAGCATTGTGCCTCCACACCGCTCCAACGGAGACGTACTTCCTCTCAAAGGGAAGGAACTTCGGTAACACATCCTCGTCTCCACCGGCTCCACTTTTGGTTATATCTTACCTTTACTTGTGCAAGCTTATATTGTGTTGTATCCCGTGCTTGCTTGTGTGATTGTTGTTGTTGCATCATATAGGTTGTTCATCTAGTTGCATATCTAGACAACCTACTTTGATGCAAAGTTTAAATTGGTAAATAAAAGCTAAAAATTGTTAGTTGCCTATTCACCCCCCTCTAGTCAACTATATCGATCCTTTCACTGGTGTGCCAATATCAATTCTCATCATTGCCTCACACTGTTGTGCAACCCATTTTGCAGTGACCTTGGTGTTCTATCCTACTGCTGGACATGTGTGCAGAAAATTAGCCTTCCTTATGCAAAAAGTAGTCTCATTTGCAACAACAGAAGCTGCAATGAAGAAAGGGCATTTTACATTACTGCACACAACTATGATGATGTCATTGCAGTTTCTCTGGAACTCATAATTCCTATTCTGACTTATATGAAATGTCTGAAGTGCTCTCCTAAACCGGTACACATTAATGGGTTCTCTCTCTCCTCACTGTACCAGTTCCTTGGCAAAGATCTCACTGATCTGCTATTCCTTCCATTGGGCAGAACAAAAGGTGGTTCCTCAGCTCCATCATCATATTCCTGCTTCAAAACACTTGGATCTATCTCCTCATCTGATGGTATTCAAACATCCTCAAATCTTTGCTCCAAGCTAGAATGTGACCTCTTGGTTGGCCCCTTTCTAGCTTTCTTCTTCTTTTTAGGCTCCACTTGGTGCTCCACCTACTCGTCTTGCTCCACATGCCCCTCTTCCTCATCTTGCTCATACACTTCATCCACATCAGTGTCTCCATCAAAATGAAGGAGTGGATCCTCTCTCTGCTTCCTCATCTCATTAAGCCTCTTAAGAAAGTCCTCATCTGCATCCAGATCAGAATAATCTTTAGTTAGAAGAACTGGTAGTTTTTGTTTAAGCATTTTAACATGCTTAGCTGCCTTCTTATGTTTCCTAAATTTGCCAATCTTTGTTCTCCTCTTCACCTCCATTAATGTCTCTAGTTCGTCCTGATCTACTGCATTGCCTTCATCCATAGCAGCCTCTAAATCCATACCATGGTTTGTGCTCTGTTGTGTGGAGTAGAACTGCAGTGGCTCTGGCTGCCTCCATTTATTGCATTTTGATGGTGATCTAAAGAGAATACTAGAAGGATTGACTTCATAAACAGGTTTCTCTCTTAATTGACTCAAAGGAATACACAAAGCCTGAATTCAATTATGCAGGTCTTGGATCAGTGGCCCTAACCACTGTCAAGTTCACTACCTTCTAATCTATATTAGCAATATGGTCAAGCATTTCATCCACCTTGTCATCATCACAAATTTCATACAATCCTGTAATCCCCACACTAGGATCCCTCACAAAATACATGAAATCATTCAGCCCATATCCCTCTGTCTCTATTAGGGCTACCAAATTACAATATGTGATGTCTGAAAGGCAAATTGATCTCTCCAAGTTGTCTTTGTCATGGAAGTGCATTATAACTTCCCAAACCTCATCATCCAAACTAGACACAAAGAAAGTACACCAAATTTAATTAACAGAGCACATAATTACTATAACAGAGCACTACTGCAATCAACATTGCATCATTACAATAACAGAACACTAATGTACTGTAATCAACACTGCATAATTAATACTCATACATCAATAATTACTATAACAGAGCTACTGATTTACACTACATAATTACTATAACAGAGCTACTGCAATTTACACCTCATAATTATTCTAATATAAGTTTCATAATTGCTCTAATTAACAGTGCCTATTGCCTACAAATGAACTATAATTTACAGTGCCTATTGCCCAGTATTAGTGTTTCTGGTAGCCAACTATGTTTAGCAGTGCCAACAAATCAACTTAACAACACATACATCAATCCCTACTCGAAGAAGCCTAACCCTAACCCTAGAATCGATCTATAGGTAAAAAATGATTAGAAACTTGGTTTGACAAGAGGGCAACTTACTAGATGCTGCCGAATGACGAGGAAAACTGGTGGCTCTCCGTCGGATTATCCTTCATGGCCCTGGCCTAAGATCTCGCCGCCGCAAATTCGAGCGAGTGCTCGGGGCTGCGGCTCGGGTTGCTCGTATCCAAAGGTCCGCTAGGGTTTGAGCTCCCGTAGAGATCTGCCTCCGGTGGCCTATCGTCTCCTCCTCCGGTAGACCCGCCGCCGCTAGCCGTCGCCATGTCTGAGGGGAGAGAGTGTGGGGGAGGAAAAGAGATGGAGAGGAGCGGACTCGACGGGAACGACTCAAACCTTCCCAAAACCGTACATGAACTATCTGGGCCGACCCACTTATACGTAATGGGGCATGGGGGATAGGCACCAGGTCCATCCGCAGCGAAAAACCCTATTTGCCATTCATTGCGAGTGCTCCTATACGGTGCGTCACGCGCTGGCTTATCACATTAAGCGATCGCGCGGGGGATGTCTCGTTGAAGCTTTTTCTCCCTTGCGTTGTTTTGGGCCGGCCAGTTTACATGCATATGTTCGTAAAAAGGAAATGCAAGAAGGGGGATTAGATCCCTGGTCATCAGGTCAAACACGCGCTCCGCCAACCACTCTGCCCGACATACTTTTGTGGTAAGAACAAGGGGCACCACCTACTTGAGGCTACTCGAACCGTTTTCTTCCAGATTTTTTTCCTTTTTTATTTTATTTTCTTTTTTCTGCTCCGTTCTTCTGTCATTATATTTCATTCTTTTTTGCATTTTCTTTGTTCTTCTCCATTTTTGTTTGTTTTTTTTCTTCTTCTCAGTTTTTTTGTTTTGGTTTTCTTTTTTCTTATGCATTTTTAGTTTTTCTTTTGTGTTTCCTTATGTTTGTTTTTGTTTTCACCCTACATTTTTGTACATCTCAAAAACATTTTTTGCATATATGTTCAACATTGTCCGTATGCTATTTAAAAAAAAATTCAAATACTTGTTCAACATTTTAATAGTTATTCAACATTTTGTCAACTACTTGGTCAACATTTTCAAATAGTCATTCAAAATTTTTCAAATACCCGTTCAACATTGTTTAATACCCAGTCAACATTTTTCAAATACTTGTTCAACATTTTTAATACTTATTCAATATTTTCAAATACTTGTTCAACATTTTCATATACTCGTTTAACATTTTTTAGTAACCTTTCAATATTTTTCAAATACTTGTTCAATATTTTTAATACTTGTACAACATTTTTTCAATACTTGTTCAACTTTTTTCAAATTCTTGTTCAACTTTTTTCAAATTCTTGATACTGATTCGAAATTTTCAAATGTGTTTTTGAAGTTTTTTTTGTTATAAACATATATATATATATATATATATATATATATATATAGAATAATTTAAAGTATGAAGAAAAGTACAAAAAAATGAGAACAGAAAACAGAAACAAAGAAGAACAAAACGGGCTGTGGCGCCCGCGCGACTAGGCCAGCCCGTTTGACGCCCGCAAGCGTCAGAAAGGACGACCCTTCGTTGAAACGAGTCACCGTATGGGCAGGTCCACGTACGGATTTCGTTCGCTGCTGTTTCCTTGTTTCTTGCAGGTTGTTTTTTTCATTTTCTTCTATGGTTTTTGCTTCCAGTTTTTTCACTGTTTTGGCCGGTTTTCAACTTTTTTTTTGGGTTATATATTTTTTATGTTTAGGTTCCATTTTCCTTTCATTTTTCTTTTATGTTTCCTTTTTTATTTTCTGATTCTGTTCCTCTCTTTATTGCATATTATATAAAAATTCCACTGCATATTACAAAAAAATTAATTGTATACTATGAAATAGTTCACCTTTCATTATAAAAATGTTCATCGTGTATTCAAAAAAAGTTCGTCATAGATTATTAAATTGTTCAATGTATATTAGAAAATGTTCATTGTGTATTTAAATTTTGTTCATCGTACATTAAGAATTTTTTCAATGTATATTATAAAATGTTCATTTTAACTATTTTTTTGTTCAGTATGTTTTGCAAAAAAGTTCACTGTATTTTAAATTTTTTGTTCAACATATATCAACAAAATGTTGAATATTCCTTTTTAAGGATTTGCCGCTGTACTTTCTACTTTAGCTATGGCGCTGCTTTTATAATGTTCGAACTTGCTAGCTCGGCTAGCCTCGGTAAAATCCGGCGTTAGGTCGGGGATTCGATCCCGCGCATTTCCTTCAATTTTGTTTTTACGAATTTTTCGCTTACAGCGTGATAATTGGGCCAGCCCGTGTGTGCGTTGCTTCAGCGCAGGCGCGACGATCTGACGCATGTGGATGGCGTATAGGCGCCACAAAGCCAGCGCGCACCCGCACGCCCTATTACGTCGGCCCATGAGCAGGGCTGGATGCCCACTTGTGTTTATTTCTTTTTCTGCCTTTTGTTTTTCTTTCTCTATTTCAGTTTCTTCTGAACAATTTTTGAATTCTTTGAAGAAAATCTGAATCTAATTAAAAATTTTGAAAACGCTGAATAAAAAAGAGAATTTGATGAACATTTTTGTAGTTCGATGAAAAAATTTGTAATTTTGATAAACAATTTTCAAATTTGATGAACATTTTTGAATTGTTGAACATTGTTTTACATGGTGAAGATTTTTTTAATTCAATGATCAAAAAAATGTTCACGAATTTGAAAAGAACAAAGGCGAAAAAAGTGAAAAAGGAAATAATAAGAAGAAAAATAAAAAACAAAAAAAGGGAAGGAAAAAAAGAAAAGAAGGAAACTGGAAAACAATAATAAGAAAAAATAAAATAAAATAAAAACGAAAAAATGTAAAAGGAAAAACCAGTTGAGAAAACATAAAAAACCAGTTTTGGGAAGGTTCTAGAACTTTCCCAAAACAGTGGGAAAAATAAAGTTTAAAATGGGCCGGCCCATACGCTGAACGGGAGTTGGGGGGGGGGGGGGGGTGCGCGCTACGTCGATACAGCAGGACCTACGCGCTATATTTCAAAATCTATACAGTACAACAAACAAGGTGCTAAATTGAATACATCGTTATACTCATTTCTTAAATGTTCTGTGATGCCATATGTCAGTAGTAGCTGTTGGATGTAGTGGCTAGCATCACTCATAGACAATCCTCCACCTTTCCTTTTGGATTGTTGTCGCGCTAGCCAGCTTAGGGGCCTTAACTGGGCTGTCTCAGTCGCGGCGCCTCCTGTGCGTTGGCGCGCTATTGGACGCAACAGGCATCCAATAGGAGCTCCCCTCCACGGCGACCTACGCGGCATATAGGAACCGCCTTAGTGGAAGTACCTGTCTTGTACATCGTTAGTGTCTTAGGGGAATCTGGATGTTGTACGCCCATGTAAAGCAATCACTAGCCCGTGTGCCCCTTCCCGATTGTGTATCGTCTTCCTGTGTTCCACTAGCCAGCCGCCACCGCCAACTCCACCAGCCACACACTGCCTCCGCCCATTCCGGCGCCACGACCGACACTCCCGGTCGAGTCCAACGACCTCCTGACCAGCCGCTGCCAACCCTGATACTCTACTCACGGCGGCCATCACCCGTGCTTCCCCTCTTCTCCCCAGCCAGCCGTCACCGCTAACCCTTCCTGCAGCCAACATACATGCAGTCCAGCCGCCGCCACTATGGAATCTGCCGTCACGACTCCGCTCTCCCTTTCCAGCCGCCGGTACGCCCGACAGGCACCATGCATCCGTTGCTGATAGGCCTTCCACCGCTCAAAGTATATGCATTAACTCCATCACATTTGTTCATCTTCCCTTCGCCACTTTTATCACTGGCCACCACTACCCTTTCAATATCCATGACCGACACTCTTCCGCGCACAAATGCACATGAAACGGCCTCACGCACCACACCGTTCATCGCCTCTCATTATCTCGGCCTCCACAAAGGTTTTGGAATGGAGAAATTTTCTCGTGGGGGAGGGGGGGGGGGGCGATATTCTCGGTTACCACGGTTACCAAGAAATTCCTAATATATTTCGAACGAAATTTGTAATTGAATTCTGAATTCAAATTCTTTTAGACTAGATATAGAATTAACTTGAACTAATATGGTATGGAAAAGTGGTAGTATCTCAGTGAAAAGTCTACCGAGTCTGCGTGAAGTGTTGTGGGGTTCCGAGTTCGAGTCCTTGTTCCTTTCTTTTTAACTTTTTCTACTTACCTGTTTTGAAAAATAAACAAAAAACTGCGAGAAGAGAACTCGAACCAGGTACCTCTCGAAGCGCAAAACAGTCCTAGGCCCAGTTCTTTTGCCAGAATCTAGGGATTCTCCCAGAATCCGACCCCTACCCAGCTTCTTCCGGAATCTTTGAGCCCCAAATTTTTTACAATCCTATCTAGTTAGGGTCTAATTAGACAGGATTGTAAAACAAATGAGGCTCAAAGATTCTGGGAGAAGCTGGGTAGGGGTCGGATTCTGGGAGAATCCCGAGATTCTGGCAAAAGAACTGGGCCCTAGTGTACCAGAGTTGGAGTATATCCTATTTTTCTGGGCGGTACCCAAAACCTTGGCCTCCACTACCCTGTAATTTTTGGGGAAGTGTGTATAAAACGCTCTATGTACTACCATCCTAATGTCCTGGTAGTTGTACACTTCATATTTTTAGCCGCCCTTATTTTTTGCTATCCTCAAGCTTATGCTTTTGAATTTCTTAGATTGTGCTCGGGATCTAAAGGTGCTCGACTTTTTTGCTTTATGTACCTTCTATTTGTTTCTGTGCATACAAATTTCTTCCTTTGGATTATTCATATTGGTTCCTCTAGATACAACTCACGTGCTTAAGTTTGCTGAAATATTTTGGTATGTGTTAAGTCGATAATTTGTTTCGAACTATTTACGTCTATTTTTAAGATTCACAAAGCTACTGATCCCCGGAAGAGTGATGCTGCTCCTGAGATTCTAAGAGGTAATTTTTTTCCCTCAAATATATTCCATGTTAGAAAGACATCAATTGTCTTAGGCGACCTAGGGTATAGGAAAGAAAAATATAAAAGCAAAATATTCTTCATTTGTCAATCCGAAAACAAACCTTTCGCATGCCACAATTTCATCTAGAGGTATCCTCCATCACGTTCTCCGCACTGCCGACAACAAAGGAGGGTTGTGTTAACATACAAAATGGTGGAGAAGTCCACAGTATGAGATGTGTTGTTCCTCACGATGTCTGGAGTTGCCATTAATATCAAATGTGTTGTTCCTCACGATGTCCACTAATTGTATCTACAAATATCTCTTCAAATATGTGACTAAAGGATTTGATTGCCGGATCAAAAAATGGACTCTAATGCTGGATCATTTGGTTCATCAAGTGAAACTGACAATGAAATAGAAAATCATCCAGAATGTCACTATATGGCACCAAACGAGGTTGTTTGGCGCTTGCCAAATAGAGTGAAGATTGATTTGGTATCCAGCTCCCCATAAGTTATGCCATAAATAAAAGCTTCTCAACTGACGATGCACAAATGATACCCTTTACAAAGGTTAGACAGTTTCTATAGTCATTCAAAAAGTATGTTCTTGATTTCAACCATATTACCTACAAAATACTCACTTGAACCATGAAATACTTCCAGCCATCTCCAAGCAAAGACACGATGACCCATCCATCTTCAAAAAGTATCCGGAGGTTTGCCATCAATCACACGATAGAATTTTCAAGATATATCCAAACATCACTGACCTAACATTTGCTACTCGTAGTGCGATGGTCCATACACCAAAGGACTCAAACAATACAACACCTTCCTCTTGCCAACGCGCAACTATTGTCATTGAGAAAAATAAAATAGGTGCACTTTTAAAAGTCTTTGTATTAATCGGTTGATTTAGATTCAACATGAAACTGAAATGACAACTATTTCACAGGCACTCTTTAGCTAAAAGGAGCATTGAACTGACAGAAGATGAAACCACAAGAATATTGTGCAATTAGGACAAGCGAGGGAAACATAACATTGTCAAGATGCATGTAATCACAAGAATAATGTTGTTTTTAACAACATGAATGACATCACCGAGATGCATGCAAATACCTACGAGCTGCACTATCTTTCTACCTAAAATTACTTACATTGCCGCTTAAATTGTAATCCCAAATAACTCATATATTATTATTATTACTCTATGACCCTAATGACCCTATGCATGTTGTGAGATATGGACTCACGTATGCAACTATTAAATCTGAATTGTGAAGTATATGGGTTTATATGCACTTCAATAAGATGATTATGGGTAAATCGCCCAGGAGCCCTCCACGCAATCGATTTTCGTGTATGTCCTTGATTTTGACTCGGTCCTCCCGTCGTGAGCTGGCCCCACACTGTCACCCTTGTTTCCCAGACGGTATGACGCACTCTCCAGCGATGGGTGAGAGAGAGAGAGAGAGAGAGAGAGAGAGAGAGAGAGAGAGAGAGAGAGAGAGAGATGTGGAAGAGATTGAGAGACTGAGAGTCAGATGCGGGAGATTGAGAGTCTATTTGTGTTAGTTGCTGCTGCTATTTTTCTTCTATGATTGTACATACATTACTGGTTGTACGAATTGGTAGATGCTTCAAATATTGATGCTATCTGTGCTTGCTGCCTATACACAGATTGTGCTGCTGTTTCTAGGGAGAGTTCTCATAAACAATTTGAAACTGCATCTTATAAGAAGCTCACAAGCTATGGATCGTCGTCAGCTGAGTCGTTGTCATGGGCTCATGGTGGCTCTGGAGAGAGGAAAGTCATCGTTTGAAAAAAGGGGTGCAAGTGGTCGGCGGGAGGATTCAGTGGTGTGCTCTGCATGGTGCGCCGTCGTCGCTTCCGTTTGAGGGCTTCCATCTCCGCGTGCTCCATTGCCATTGGAGGATCTGCGCCCCTGCTTCGTGGCCTGTCATTGAAGGATTTCGGAGCCTGCTTGCGCTCTTGCCATCGGAGGACCTTCGCTGATGCGGTTTCTTTTATGGGTGTGGCTAGGAGACTTAACCAAAGTCTTAGTCAAGTGACACAATATATAAGAAGAAAAAAAATAAAAACTGAATAGATTTTTCCTTTTACGAATCTTCATGCAAGATCAAAGGAATAAAAAATTGACTGAGACATAACAAAGTCTTAGTCAGCAAATCTTCTTTTTTAGTGCCATTCTTCTTTTCTGCATACAATACACATTGGTTGGTCTCTGACCTCTACTCATAGTTGGGAGTATTTATTTAGAGTAAACATAGTTGGTTTCTAGATATTATTATATTAAATCAATGGACAATGGACGGGTATTCGATGCTTGGATGGAATTATTGCTCTGTCTATTACTTGAACATGCAGTAACCTGTCATGTAATCTGAGCTTTGTCCATGTATGCAAAGATATGTAGTAGCATATGCTATTGGTGTGCACGGCTACTTATTACCAAGAGAAGTCAAATTCTATTGCTGTAGACTGCTCAAATTGTGTGACACCATGATAATTTATTGTTTCACATCGAGCAATCAACTATTCATCAGACTTCAAATTGCCACTAAATACTTATATGTCATGTGTGATGGCATGTGTAGATAGCGCTGATCCCATGTTCCTATGGCTACAATAATTTGAACACACAGTGAACACACTTTTGAGGTGGTTTTGTTTGAGCAATGTACAGAATACAAGATGCAGTCATCGATATGCACATACTAAAGATGTTAGCTTTCCTATAGTTGTTCATGTGATAAACCATTATTCCAGTTTGGTAATCTATAATTATTTGATCCCTGAAATTGAGTTCAAAATTTACATGTTTGACGACTGAAAGTTGAATGCATAATTTTCATTTTGGATACATCTGTGGACATACAGGAGCTGATAGAGAGTATAGATATTATGAATTTACTTGATATAGAAAATACTTAGCCTACCCCTAAAAAAATACTTAGCCTATGCAAGTGTACGATTGAGGATTGGCACTAGACTTCCGAACATTTGACTTTTTAAGTATTAATCCGTTGATATATGGAATATGTAGCATGCCCTATCACCCCACATGATCGTGGTCTAATTTACGCGACTAAGCTTGGTTGTGGATTGGAGCCATATTACTCAATATATTTGTGTTTTCACTTTGCTTCTGTCCATTATACTTTACTTTGTTTACGAGGGAAGAAAATCACCCCACTCCACCTTTATCAGAATGGGATATTTTTCAGAGAAAGTTCACCTCCTACATATATATTCTATATGATCAAAAGGAAAATATCATTTTATACTGAATTGGTAGACTAATATATTCTTAGCTTTTTTAGGGTGCACCCTACATCTGTATTGTGAATGTGTGACATTTTCCGTCTGTCCAGGGCAATCTTCACTCAATTAGACTGATTATCTTTATTAGTTCTTTTGCTGCAAATAGGAATCTTAATATGCTATCTACCACGATTTCGACACAAAGTGATAAAACACATATGTCTATGCCGCCCACTAATGGCACATAACAAAATAAAAATACCACACTAGTTTTACAACGATAATAGAACGGGCAAGGCAATGCACGCCGCCTTTTCTTCTAGTCCTTTAAAACTCCAAGCTCCCTAGGAATAGCGAGCTGTGAGCACTCCAATGATCCCTTTTGAGGTGGACCCTGTTAGTGAGAGTCATGTCGCATTGTGGGCCGGTAGGTCAGACACAACAATGGGTTTCCTCCCATAAAAACTCGCGTACGTGGGTTGTGGTCTCACTGCATGTCATTCAGCTGAAGCCTGTCGCAGTTCTAAAAAAAGCATGTTGCTTGTTTAATCATTTGTGGCAATCTTGAGATACGTGTCATGTTACAGGACTCTAAAAAAATGAGTCTTGTTACAGAGAGGGAGAAGAAAAGCCATCGATTTTCCCCTCTTATTTGAGGCGGCTAGGGATTTGCCCTTCTGCCGCTGAGGCCACGGCCCACTACTGCCTCTCCGGCATGGTAAGGGATCCCTGCTTCTTCCCCGAATTTGTCTTGTTGTAGGCAACTAGGTGGCCGCCTTCCACGACTCGGTAGCGCCGACGTCGATTTGTGCCACTCTAGCCATCACCAACCCCCTTATGGGGAGGAACGCCATCGACATCGCACGGGGAAAGGCCTGCGTATCTCCTTCGGCGATGGCGACAATCTCCCGCGACTCAAACCTTGCGTCCTACAGTAGGGTGAGGACATCTCCTGCTTCTCTCCTTCCTGAATTTTTTTTATGTTAGCCACCGCCGGTCCCTCCCTTGGCGACCGCTCGAGACCGTTTGTATTATTACTATCACCCAGAAGTTTGTCTAGCAGATCCCTTCGCATCCACTCCGTTGTCTCTGACATTTTTTCTCAAAAGGTTAACATGTCCTCTTTCATGTGAAACGATTTTTGGATTGCAAACTTATGTTCGTTCTCTAAACTGTATTTGGATTTTTGGAGTAACAATGAAATTATAGGCTATGCAATTGATATAATACTTTTCATGTTATGTTTACACATACTGATTAGAGTAGACACATTGTACCTCAAATAGTGATACATGTCATTGATGAATTACTGTGGTGATTCTCCGCACAGCAAAGCACACGAATGCTACTAGTATATACTATGTTCCAGTTACATGTGCAACTGGTACAAAATAAGGACATATGATGCCAATTTATTTTGTGAAATTCATTCCAAAATCTTCATGTTACAATAAAAAATATTTTTTTCTTTAGTGATTTTACAAGCTCATCAATTATCCTCTACAGAATCCCCGCAGCAACGCGCAGAGTATCATCTAGTTCATTACAAAACTAGGGCAGAAGTATAATCTGGTAAGAGTATAAAAAAACACAGCAGCACGAGATTGTAATAAACACAAGAAACAGTAACGCATTTGGATTACATCAAACCTACTTGAACAAGCCACGGCAAACTTATATGCAAGTGCCCGCATCAGCTTATACAGTGCTTAACCATGATAATAGATGTCTCGCATCGCATAACACACGCCACACAATCCTCAAACACCAGAGGAGCACTTCAGGCATAAATAAATACATAATACATGCCATATAGATAGATAAAACAGAGCCGGGCATAATCACTTCTCCTCTAACCGGCGATCGCTTTCAGGATAACAGACGCGGTGGTAATAGGCACAGGCAGCTTGAAAGACCAACTCAGACACTTGTTCCCCTTCTCGAGAAACCCAACGCGCGCCCTTCAGAAAGGAGGAAACGGGATTAGAATCATTTCACTTGAGAAATCATGCAACAACAAACTCTAGTTCCATACCTCATAAATTCCTGGTGTTTCTTCACTCGATCAAGTGTAGCTAGATTCTCTTGGTACAGCCTTATCGCACTTTCCCGATCTTCCTGTTCACACCAAATTAGTGAAAAGAGAACATTAGTCTGCGACGAAAAGAACAAGTGAATAAGGAGGCAAACATGCTGCTTAACGTCATCTTCAATCATATCATGTCTCAGGATTACAACATGACAGATATACTGAAGCAGGTCTGATTCCTGAAATTATATATAACCTGCAACACAGTGGAAGTAGTTGCAAACTAATGTGGTCTTTCTTGCTAACAAAACAAAAATAGGCTATAAGCGTGATTCGTTTGAAACCACATATTGCCATATGTTTGATCTAGCTTGTAGCTACCGAACACATCTTTATTGGCAAGTGGCAAGAGAAAATCACTTATGATGCACCTAATGCAGTGAATTATTTGTATGACGCGAAGAGACCTATCAAAACAATAAGAACTCATATACGCATGAAGCATACAAAATACATAATATATGCCATAATAGCAAGAGAGCTCCTGTACGCAGAAACAAGAGAGCTCCAGGACATGAGCAGAGTAAAAACTGGTAGGTCCGTACTTGTCCGATGCCTGAGAGGGTCAACAGCCCCATCCATGCTATTTGATATGGTCAAGGATTTGAAAGTCATCTTTGGAAAGGGTCCTGGCGGACAATCAGTTCCACGGGGAGTTGACGGGCACGCACCCATGTGGAAGAAGAAATCTATATTTTGGGAGCTAGAATATTGGAAAGTCCTAGATGTCCGCTCTGCAATCGACGTGATGCATGTTACGAAGAATATTTGCGTGAACCTGCTAAGCTTCTTGGGCGTGTATGGGAAGACAAATGATACAAAGGAAGCACGGCAGGACCAGCAACTTTTGAAAGACCCAGATGACCGGCATCCGGAATGGTTTCAAGGTCGTGCCAGCTACGCTCTTACCAAAGAAGAGAAGGTCATTTTTTTTGAATGCCTGAGCAGTATGAAGGTCCCGTCTGGCTTCTCGTCGAATATAAAGGGAATAATAAACATGGCGGAGAAAAAGTTCCAAAACCTGAAGTCTCACGACTGCCACGTGATTATGACGCAATTGCTTCCGATTGCTTTGAGGGGGCTCCTACCGGAAAATGTTCGAGTAGCCATTGTGAAGCTATGTGCATTCCTCAATGCAATCTCTCAGAAGGTAATCAATCCAGAAGATCTACCACGGTTACAGAACGATGTGGTCCAATGCCTTGTCAGTTTCGAGTTGGTGTTCCCACCATCCTTCTTCGATATTATGACGCACCTCCTGCTCCACCTAGTCGAAGAGATTTCCATTCTCGGTCCTGTATTTCTACACAATATGTTCCCCTTTGAGAGGTTCATGGGAGTATTAAAGAAATATGTTCGTAACCGTGCTAGGCCAGAAGGAAGCATCGTCAAGGGCTATGGAAATGAGGAGGTAATTGAGTTCTGTATTGACTATGTTCCTGACCTTAAGCCGATTGGTATTCCTCAATCGCGGCACGAGGGGAGACTAAGTGGAAAAGGCAAGATCGGAAGGAAATCCACGATATGTATGGACGGTCATTCTATGACTGAAGCACACCACACAGTTCTGTAAAATTCCAGCTTTGTGGCTCCGTACTTCGAGCAACACAAGAATATTTTACGCTCGGACAACCCGGGGAAGCCTGAATCCTGGATTAGAAAGGCCCACATGGAGACTTTCGGCAGTTGGTTGCGAAAACATTTAATGAATGACAATGATGTTGGAGATCAGCTGTACATGTTGGCCAAGAAACCATCTTCGACTATAACGATTTTCCAAGGGTACGAGATAAATGAGAATACATTTTACACCATCGCCCAAGATAAAAAGAGCACCAACCAAAACAGTGGTGTCCGCTTTGATGCAGCAACCGAGAATGGGCGAAAGGTCACATATTATGGTTACATAGAGGAGATATGGGAACTTGACTATGGACCCTCCTTTAAGGTCCCTTTGTTCCGGTGCAAATGGTTCAAGCTAACAGGAGGTGGGGTAAAGGTGGACGAGCAATACGGAATGACAATGATGGATTTCAACAATCTTGGTTACCTTGACGAACCATTCATCCTTGCCAAAGATGTCGCTCAGGTTTTTTATTTGAAGGACATGAGTAGCAAACCGAGGAAACAGAAAGATAAGAAAACGATCAGTACATCATGCGATGATCCAAAGCGCCACATTGTTCTTTCAGGGAAAAGAAACATCGTGGGAGTGGAGGACAAGACAGACATGTCAGAAGATTATAATATGTTTGGTGAAATTCCGCCCTTCAAAGTGAACACTGACCCAAGCATTAAGTTAAATGATGAGGATGCTCCATGGATACGGCACAATCGTAAGCAAGCAGGGACACAAGGGAAGAATTGATGTGTAATAATTTATTGTACCAAACTTTGTATTTGGTCGATGAACTGAATGATGTATCAAACCTTTTGTCAAACCTTCAAGGGATCGATGAACTAAATTTTTTGATATATTATTTGTATTTTTAAGATTTTAAAATGAATTAGTTTTATTTTTCTGATTTTTTTGATATATAATTGTATTTTTAAGATTTTAAAATGAATTAGTTTTATTTTTTTGATTTTTTGATATATAATTGTATTTTTAAGATTTTAAAATGAATTAGAAACAAAATAATATAAACTTTAATAAAATATATAAGTACAAACAAAATAAAATAAATTTTAATAACATAAATAATTATCATAAAGTAAAATAAATAAGTAATTAGAAACAAAATAAAATAAAATAAATAAGTTTTTTGTTGTAAGTAGAAACAAAACAAAATAAATAAAGCAAAAAAGAAAACAAAAAACAGGCAAAAAATAAAAAATATGCCACCTACTGGGCCACCATGGCCTGAATACGACTAGAAACCCATCGATGGGCCAGGATTCAGGCCCGCAGAAGGCCCAGTAGGCCCATCAGGCATAGCAGTCACAATTAGGCCCGTAAGCCTGCAATGGAGAGGAGCTCAAGAGGGGAGCGGCAGTGGGGCTTATAAACCACTGCGCGCCCCTCTCAACTAGCGAGGTGGGACTAAACTAGCGAGGGGAGCGGCAGTGGTAGCAGCACAATGCCTTTAGTCGCGGTTGGGGAGGCGGACCGCGACTAAAGGGTACCCTTTAGTCGCGGTTTTTGTCCCCAACCGCGACTAAAGGGTCTTTCTGCGCGGGAACGAAAGCGGCGCCAAAACCCTTTAGTCCCGGTTGGTGAGGAGGACCGCGACTAAAGGTACCCTTTAGTCGCGGTCCGCCTCCCCAACCGGGACTAAAGTACGTCTATATATACTGCACTTAGCAGTTTCCGCCACTTCCCATTCTCCTCTCTCGACGCCGAAGGCCTGCCCCGACGCCGATCGCCGCCCGACGCCCTGCCCCGACGCCGAAGCCCTGCCCCGACGCCGACGCCGAAGCCCTGCGCGCCGCCGCCGCCGTCCCCAGTGAGCGCCGCCGCCGCCCGTGCCCTGCCCTTAGCGCTCCGCCGCCGCCGCAGCATGCCCGTGGCCCTTGCCCGCCCTTGCCCGCCGCCCACCGCCCGCCGCCCGACGCCCTGCCGCCCGCCGCCCGCTGCCCCTGCCTGCCGTCCTCCGCGCGCCGGCAGAAGAAGAAGAAGGAAGAAGAAAAGGAGGAAGAAGAAGAAAGAAGGAAGAAGAAAACAAAAGAAAAACAGAAGAAAAACAAGAAAAAGGAAGAAAAAAAGGAAAAAGGAAGAAAAAAAGAAAACAAAAGAAAAAGGAAGAAGAAAGCAAAAAAGAAAACACAAGAAAAACAAACAGAAGAAAAAACAGAAGAAAAAAACAGAAGAAAAAAGGAAAAAAGAAACAAAAGAAAACACAAGAAAAACAAACAGAAGAAAAAAACTGAAGAAAAAAGGAAAAAGGAAAAAAGGAAGAAAAAAACAGAAGAAAAACAAAAGAAAACAAAAGAAAACAGAAGAAAAAGGAAGAAGAAAAAAAGAAGAAAGAAAAAGGAAGAAGAAAAAAATGAAAACCAAATGAAAGAAGAAAGAAAAAGGAAGAAGAAAAAAATGAAAACACAATGAAAGAAGAAAGAAAAAGGAAGAAGAAAAAAAGAAGAAGAAAGGAAGAAGAAGAAAGAAAGAAGAAAGAAAAAGGAAGAAGAAAAAAGGAAGAAGAAAAAAAGAAGAAAGAAAAAGGAAGAAGAAAAAAGGAAGAAGAAAGAAAAAGGAAGAAGAAAAAAAAGAAAACAAAACAAAAGAAACCAAATGAAAACCAAAAAGAAAGAAGAAAGAAAACCAAATGAAAACCAAAAGAAAGAAGAAAAAAAAGGAAGAAGAAAAAAAGAAAGAAGAAAGAAAGAACAAAAAGGAAGAAGAAAAAAAGGAAGAAGAAAAAAAGAAAGAAGAAAGAAAGAAGAAAGAAAAAGGAAGAAGAAAAAAAGAAGAAAGAAAAAGGAAGAAGAAAAAAAGAAGAAAGAAAAAGGAAGAAGAAAAAAGGAAGAAGAAAGAAAAAGGAAGAAGAAAAAAAAAGAAACCAAATGAAAACCAAAAAGAAAGAAGAAAGAAAACCAAATGAAAACCAAAAGAAAGAAGAAAAAAAAAGGAAGAAGAAAAAAAGAAAGAAGAAAGAAAGAAGAAAAAGGAAGAAGAAAAAAAGGAAGAAGAAAAAAAGAAAGAAGAAAGAAAGAAGAAAGAAAAAGGAAGAAGAAAAAAAGAAGAAAGAAAAAGGAAGAAGAAAAAAATGAAAACCAAATGAAAACCAAAAGAAAGAAGAAAGAAAAAGGAAGAAGAAAAAAAGAAGAAGAAAGGAAGAAGAAGAAAGAAAGAAGAAAGAAAAAGGAAAAAGAAGAAAGAAAGAAGAAAGAGGAAGAAGAAAGGAGGAAGAAGAAAAAAAGAAGAAAAAAGGAAGAAGAAAGAACCAAATGAAAACCAAAAAGAAAAACAAAGAAAACAAAACAAAATACTTGGCAGTGCTCAATAATCTTATTTTTTAATTCCTCCTCCTGTATGTCCCCTTAATCTTATTTTTTAATTCCTTTATACTTAAAGAATTTTTACTACATGCAGGAGTGAAATATGGCGGACGATAGAGCCGAGCCGCTTAGGGATCCGGAGGCTGAACGTTATCTAATGGGCATCATCAACAACGAGATTCCTTATGTGCCGGGCTCAGAATATGAGCAAGAAGAGGATGTAGTCTCTTCTTTTCTGAACCTTGAAGGTGGAACAGAGATTGTCGATGATCTAGAAGGTGAAGGAACGGACATTGTCGACGGAGGTCAACCGTCAACAAACGACGATCTCGAATTGCAAGTAGCAACCACCTCCAGCGAGGTATATATATACATTGAGCCTCTCGTGATACAAACTTACTGAAATGTGAATACATATGTATTAACGCGCGCGACTCTCTTTCTTTTTTTAGCCCTCCGGATCGAGTACGACAAAGCGTGGCAAATCCAAGGCGATGAAAACAGGAGAAACATATGCCATTGAGTTTGTCAGTGAAACCGGCAAGCCCCTACAGCACACCTCAAAGTTTATCAACCAATGCGGAGTCGTTGTTAGAGACAATGTCCCGATCACCGTCCAGGAATGGAAGGAGCCAAAGAAGGCACGTATTGGTTTTAGTTTTGTCGACAAGAGAACGAAAAAGGATTGCTGGAGAAAGCTTATGGAACATTTCATTCTACCTCCGGAATACAACAAAGTCGATGAATTCGGTAACGAGGTTCCGGGTGGACGTCAGAGGAGGAGGCTAGTTAAAGAGTTCGCTCTTCGGAAGATGGGCGAAGCATTCCGGAACTTCAAGAAAAATTTAACCCGTGACTATGTCAACAAGGGCAAGACTCCGGATTTCAATGGACAACATGAGAAACTGAAAGATGATTGGCCAGAATTTGTGAGGCAAAAGCAATCGGAGCATTTCAAGGAAATATCGAAAAAAATAAGGATAATGCGAGTAAGAAAAAGTTCCATCATATTATGGGGCCAGGAGGATACCGCCTTTCGGAGCCTAGGTGGCAGAAGATGGAGGAGGACCTGAGGGTGCGAGGAATCCCTCTAGGTACAGAGGGATGGGATCCAAGGGCCAAAAGCTGGTGGTACGGGCATGGGGGATCGCTAGACCCGGAGACAGGGGTGTGTGTTCACCGGCAGAGACAGTTTGCTCCCACCCAAGCCCTTATTGACGCAATGACCCAAGCTCAAGAGGGCTTGATCAAGTTCAACAGAGAGAAAGACGCACTGACAACAGCCCTCGGGAATGATGAACACGGAGGACGTGTACGAGGCAAAGGCAAAGTTCCGTGGAAAGTAGGGTTTTCCCAGGACAATGACCCGTACTGTTACAGAAGCCGTAAGAGAAAGACGGACCGGGATGCAGATCTTATGACGAAGTTTGCATCGGAACTCCATGAGTTGAAGCAGACCGTGCATGAACTAGTAAAAGAAAAATCGGCTGCAGGGCCGCATGAAGATCATGAAGCGGATCGCGGAAGCCAGCAACGGAGAAGCAGCGTGGCTTCCACGGATGCCCCGCCTGGTGCTAGTGCACCGATGATCGAGATTCGTGCACCGGAGCCTCACTACCCCGTGGATGATGTAAAGGAGATGAAAGAATGTGATCTGCATTATCCCGTGGGGAACGTTTCCACGAAGGTAGCTAGCGGCAATGCTTTACCCTGTACACCTGGAGCACTCCACCACAACAACCCCATTGCATATGGCTATGCTCGTGTCACGGTGGAAGACATAGTCCAAGGGTTTGAGGACCTGGAGATTGACAAACCTACACCCGAAGGGGAGAGAAGACTTGGAGATGTCAAGCGCCAGTTCATTCTATGGAAAAAGAAGTACATAGTGTTTCCAGGCGAGGCGCCAAGGCTAGCAAGTCCACCCCCCTCCGATGGTGGTGGTGGTGGTGGCGGCGGTGGTGGTCGTGGTGGTTCACCTACACCTCCTTCACGCCATTCGACGCCGTCCCCCGATCCACAACCTCCGGCGGGTACGACGCCCCCCAGTCCTCCTCCGGCGGGTATGACGCCCCCCAATCCACCTCCGGCGAAGAAGCAGAAGCAGGCGGACAGCAAGGAAACCCGCTCCTGGACTATTAACCCGGACCCTTATGTACCTAAGACCACAAGGGTACCGGAGCCATCACTGAAGCCTCTCCTCCCAAGGCCTGGGGAACTTAGTGAAGCTGAAACCAAGTTGGCCGCGTCTGCTGATTATGAGAAATGGAAGGCGGATATGAAGGCGATAAAAGAGCCTGAGCCCAAGCAAGTATTCACTGAGAAGCAAAAGAAGTGGGCTAAGGATTTTTTGACGACACCGTCCCAAGCCGAGCTGAATATGCCTGACGACTATGGACATGAACTTCGTAGGCAAGCAAAAATATTGAAGGAGGAGAAAGAAGAAAGTAAAAAAACGGGAAACAAGTTGACCAGCTCGGGATGCAGAAGAAACAATCGATCCCCCCGCTCATAGTGAAAGCCGGTCCGGAAGAGGACCCCGAGATCATAGCAGCTGCGGCAGCACTTGGATTGACTGTAGCGAGTGCCATGAAACAAGCGTCCGAGATGGGTTTGACTCTTGGTGCCTTCTTAGGCCTTGAGGATGCGCCAGTATGTGAGATAGCATTACAATATGTGCGGAATGGGCCTCTCGTCGAGCCTGCGCGGGAGAAGAGTCTACCGCCACAAATGCGAAATCTGCTACGTTGGTACAAGCAATTCATAACATGGGCCGACAAAGAATATATTTATGCGGATGTTACAAAGGAGCATCACATCAAACGGTACTCTGTACAAGTTCATATGAGTGAATTGTTCCAGCTGTTCAATCTGCGCGACCTCAACAAATCTATGCTGAGTTGCTACGTTCTGTAAGTGATTTATTTCTACCTCATCTCGTTCTTCATTGCCTGCACTATATATATATATATATATATTGTCCTAACTATATTGTTGCGTACGCTATTATGCAGATTGAAGATTTGAGAATGCAAAATAAGAAACATCCATGATGTTGGGTTCATTGACCCACATATCGTTAATGGACATGTGTTACAATATCACCCCGAAGACGTGGAGAAAGACTTGTACAAATTTCTTAGAAAGCATCAACTCAAAAGTCATATTCTATTTCCTTACCATTTTGGGTGAGTGCTTCTCTCTTGTGCCCATTCTCTTTTGTTTACTCCATGCATGGTATGTCTAATCGATGAGTTATGCATGACTGTGCATGTAACGTGTCCGCAGGTTCCACTGGATTCTGCTAAATATTGAACTTCACACCTCCAAGAGTTCTAATCATGGACTCTATGGATTCGGATCAAAAGCGTTGGGCCGACATGAGAAAAATGCTGCAAAAGTAATTATTTTCAATCATTTGAGCTCTATATCGATCGGTCTCTTTCGTTCATTTCCTAATATCAAGTAACTAATAACTCCCTTGTTCATTTAATTTTCTTTGCCCTGTAGGGTTTGGAGACGGTTCTCAGAAGAAATTGTCGGTGAATTCAAACATGAGCTAGATTTCAGAAGGTTAGTTAATGTGGATAAGCAGCCACCGGGGACCAATCTATGTGGATACTATGTTTGTGAGAACATCCGGAGACTAACCTCTGAGCGGAAGGCATCGGATAGCGTGCGAAACGCGACGGATAACTTGCGGAGGAGGCTTAGTCCAGAAGCTCGCTTCCGACCAATTCAAGATGAATTAGCAGGATTTTTCTTCAGGGAAGTCATCAATCCTAAAGGAGAACACTATACCGAGGACGCAGACATTTATATGCATACCCGAGATTGAAACTTGTTCGAAGTTGTATATGGTCCTCCATCCTAATTGTGTATGGAAACGTTCGAAGTTGTATATGGTCACCCGAGATTGAATATATATTATATATTCCTCTTGAATTCTTCTTGTTTGAAATTTCATATGCATGTATATAGTATCGTAGAATATGCGTACTGAAACTTCATCAAAATTAAAACAAAACACAAAATAAAATATAAAAGAAATAAAACACTACAAATTAAAAAAAAACCAGGTTTAGGGGGGCTAAAACCCTAAACCTGCGGACGAGGCCTTTAGTCCCGGTTAGCCACGAGAACCGGGACTAAAGGTCCTCCGCCCCGACGGACCCCTGGCGGCCACGTGGACGGGCCTTTAGTCCCGGTCAGCCACGAGAACCGGGACTAAAGCCTTTAGTCGCGGTTCGTAAGTGGCGCGACTAAAGGGGGGTGTCTTTAGTCGCGCATATTTAGTCCCGGTTGCACAGCCGGGACTAAAGGCTGTTGCGAACCGGGACTAAAGGGCTTTTTTCTACCAGTGATACAAGGTAACAAGGAGCCGTCGTCTAATTACGTCCGTGTTTGTTCTACTGTATGTAGGTAGGTTGGATCTGCGGTCATGGCAGAGGCCGCTCTTCTATCGGACCGTTGAGGAGCTGCATTGCCCTACGTTTTCATGGCTGGCCAGCATGTAAGCGCAAGCTCTCTAGCTTCTGTTTCATTTACAATTAATTCTGCCAAACGGTGCATCTTCATATCATTCTTTCCCCCGGGGATACTTTTTTAATGTTTTGAGAGGCTAGCTGGATTTTGTTTGGCGCGAGAGAATCATTATTATCCTTGATTATAGAATGTTTACTATATATCCGGAGAGCTAGCGGTGATCTTTCCAGAGTATGAGGACGGATTTCTTTGCAGTAGCTAATGGTTGATAAGGTGGGGAAAAGAAAGGGAGCTCATAGTTTAACAGTTTCTTTTCTCGATAAAAGAATCCCCCATGGATCCTATCTGGTTTCATTTTCTGAAACTGAATGTTGCATACAACATCTAGCCGCTACTTTGCCAAACGCACTGCCACACCAAGTCTTAAAACAAGACTAGTCCACAAGCTACAGCAATAAGCCAGGAGATTAACATTACCAACCATGGCCTAATACACAGCTAGTTGATAGTTATTCAGCCAATTACAAACTATATCGCTCGTTCTTGTCCTCCAGCCAATTACATCACTGGAATATGAAGATTTCTCTTAAAACAACTACTCTCCCTCTGTCCCTTAATATAAGAGCGTATATTAAGGGACGGAGGGAGTATATTGTTTCTGTCATTATTGTGTATATACTATTATTCCAAAATAGATTATGTTCTAGGCCTAAGCATCGAATTAAATCTGTATAAATTGGACTATACGTATGATGTGAGACCATTGATATTGATAAAATATAAGTGTCATCATTACATATTTCTTATAATTTATCTAACATCTTAATACAGTTCCTGTTTAAGTTCCATTTAGAATGGTTATTACATTTTCACAAATAGAATGTTCTAACGGCATATCATTTTGTTTTTCTTTTAACTTATTAATAATAAGATATAAAGGAGACGTGCATCTTGAAGATCGGTCATGTCTAAATACCACATTTTGCCAATTGACGTTTTGAATTATGCAGCTCACACAAGGATTCATCATGTAATTACATTAGTCTATGTTCTATTAATAGGTGCTCTTCAGTCATGACAACGCCTGATGTTTGGTCTCGGCGGTGGGGCTCTCTACCCGCTTTTCCCACGTAAGTAGGCTCAACCTCAATCTCTAGCTATTTCATTGGAATTAGTTCTTCTATCTAGCATCTCATCATCATATATTACAGACAAATGAATGACTGTTGTTCTTATAGAAAACAATTGTTTTCTATAGCCACAAGAAGTGATCTCACGAGTAGTAAGGGGTGAGCCCACAGCAATTATTGGCCGATAAGATAAATTGTGGTGGGGAACAAATAAGCTCACAGTTAACTGACCACTCGCTAGTTTGCCAACATTTGGAATTCTCAAAAAAGAAACTATAATGTTCTTCCGTCTCCGTCTATATCTATGACGACCCTCAGCTGGATCCGCAACGTGTCCAGCTAGCTACGACCCCAACTAACTTGCAAACTATGTTACCTAGTGCTGCTAATTAAAAGGTTATCTTAGGTTCCCTCCGAACATGTCAGTTGCATCTAGTGAATTCTTAAGCAATAAAAAATGTTGGCACTTAGGGCCTGTTTGGGACTACTCCGCTCTAGAAAACACAAGCCAAATGAGGCAATTTCATGATATGCCGGTCCACAAAATAACTAGAATCTAGGGTATACGCCCCTGTTTTTTGTGAGGCTCTTCAGTAGTGCTCCAAAACTAGAGTTAAGTGGAAATTACTCACCACTACCACCAGTAAGCAGGAAGCCAACATGATAAAGTGCTCTTCGGTGGAGCTGCAACTCCTGTTAGCAGAACTACACTTCCACAAATCATATGCATGGTCCCACTTTGAGACCGGTACATTGTGTACATTCTTCCAAGCTACACAACCTGGCAACTCATCACTATCAGACCAGTCACCCCACCGCCACTATCGATCCATCCAAAATCCAATCACCCCAGGGATCTTGTGGGGTCCTCATCCACAATGGAAGCTGATGCCTTGCAACTGGGGCACACCACTTCCATTGGCACTGGTGCTGCGACTTGGATGTGAGCCTGTCTCAAATTCATTTTTCCGATGTGAGAGTATAGCTCGTATCTCTCATACCCATCTTTCGCTGCATAATGGAGGTTAATCACAACAAGCGGTTTTCATTCCCAAAAAAGGAGATCCATCATTGGTCAGTGTGCATCATCGGTGAGTGTGCCCTTCATGTTTGCGTAGGAGCTGTCAATAATTTCAGATGCCATCAAAGTCATTCCAACCTTACCATAACAACATTGCTCAATCTTTTATTTGTCTTGTATAGATATTGCATATCAATGTAGTGATCAAGAGGAAATACGATGTCAGCCAGAAAAAGCACGGTCCTTTCATACCTGATGTCAACTGCATTGAACTTAATGCCCTGGTTTTGAAGGAAATCAACCAACGCTGGAACAGGATAAAGGTCACATCTGTAGTATTATAGTAATGAAGTCATGTTAAAATTACTTTATCTCGGCAAGAAATTAAGTTCTCATATATAAATTGTGATTATGTATTACAACTTAATCTCTTGCTGAGATGAAATTACTTAAACAATTTTAATATGACTTCGATACTATACTACTGCAGTTGTGACAATATATCATGTTCCAGTGTTGTTTGATTTCCTACAAAACAAGGGCATTAAGTTCGCTAAGGTTGACATTAGGCATGAAAGGATTGTGCTTGCTCTGGCAGGTATCGTTATTCCTCCCAATCACCACATTGATATGCAAAATCTATACAAGACAGATAAAAGATTGAGCAATGGTGTCATTGCAAGGGTTGGAATGGCTTTGATGGCATCTAAAATTATTGACACCTCCCACACAAACATGAAGGGCACCTTCACCGATGATGCTCACCTTTTTTTGCGAGTGGAAGCCACTTCTCGTGATTAACCTCCATTATGCAGCGATAGATGGGTATGTGAGCTATGAGTTATACTCTCGCATCAAAACAATGAATTTGAGGCGGGGTCACCTCTTAGTTTCACCATCAACGCCAATGGAAGTGGTCTATAGTAGTTGCAAGACAACAGCTTCCATTGCGGATGAGGACCCAACAAGATACCTGGGGTGATTGGATTTTGGATGGATCGAGAGTAGTGGTGGGATGACTGGCGTAATAACTGGTCCGATGATTATGAGTCGCCAAGTTGTGCAGCTTGAAAGAATGCACACAATGTACCGGTATGGAAGTGGGACCATGCATATGATTTGTGCAAGCGCAACATGATGAGGTTTTGTTTTGCGCATGTCCATGGTCATTAAGTTGTGGTAGAGAAAGCTGAACAGGAGCAGCTTCAGGTGCCTTTGTAGTAGATCCACCATGGTTTGCAGCCTTTTTGTGAGATCTAGATAAGACAGGTTCCTCTTGAATGTAGGTGTAGTAGTAGTATCTCTGCTTCTTCTCCTTGGAAGAGGGTTGCCAATTGATACCTTACAAAATTGGGCCATTTGCATTTCTGTCCCTAACTCAAACCACCTACTTTGATTTTCCCCTAATTTTTCAGCATGCTCAAATTTGCCCCTCTACCGTTAGGTGTACTTATAGAAATGCCTTTCCGTGCCGTTAACGTCTGATCAATGGGCTTTCACCACTATCTGAACTTCTTTTGGACATTTTTGCCCCTCTATGGACATGCCACTTACAGGTGGGACCTACCTGCAAAAAAATCTCTCTAATCACATATTTCTCACTTACACATGGGCCCCAGCCAACATAAAAAAATAAAATTCTCACCCTCTCTCATTACCTCTCACTCTCTATGACATGTGGGCCATAGGACCCAATTCAGGATCAACGCCGGTCCTTGCGTGCCCGACCGTGAGAGGCTGAGCTTGCCGACGGCTCGCCATAGGGGTAGATGATCGTTGGAGGAGAGCGCGATGCATCCAGTGTAGCTGCGCGAGGCACGACAGGCATGCTGGGCGTGGCAGGCACGCTGGGCGCGGGATGAGGCCACATGGTCGAGCTAACCGAGGTTGGTCATGGCGGTCTACTTCAGGGTGGGTGCTCCAGGCATGGAATCGAGCGGGGGAAGATGGGAGTAGGGGCGCGAGCTTTCCATGATGACGACATAGTGGTCGGGTAGGTCAAGGGTGGATCAGGGCTGCGGAATTTAGGAGGGGAAGAGCGACGGCCGTGGCGGAGGTTGAGGTCCCGAGCGTCGTGTACAGGTGGCCCCATGCCTGATTCAACGCATAGATCAGAGGAGACGCGCCCGACGGTGCTCATAGACAATCTTGTACCTCTATATGGCCTCCGGTCGCAGTGGCTAGCAATGACATCCTTGGCAGAAGCTCTGGGCGCTCTCAGGCGTACTTCGAGCAACCGTTACCGGGGATGAGGAGGCTTAGGGAGTGGGACACATAGACTAGCGGATCACCTAGACCACTAAACGCTCATTGGAGTGGCACGGGAGCGTCGGCTCGGACAATAGCTACGGGCGATGGCATTGTGTCAGAACCGTCCCTGTCCATGGCGCCACCGTACGCCGTCGTTCGCCTTCACCTCCATGCCCCCCCTGCCCGATCACCTAGAGCTTGACCATGTGGTCCTCCCATGTAGGCGCGCCCGCCCCTTGCCTGCGACGGCCCCTGGAGCCACCAAGCCTCGCCATGACCACACAAGGGATGGTGTTGACCTTGACAGTGGGTCCCATGGCCCACATGTCAGGGAGAGAGGTAGGGGTTGTTAGGGAGAAAGTTTTTCATTTTTGTTATTTTGGTTGGGTCCACTTGTAAGTGATAGAGAGGGGTGAGTGAGAGAAAGAGTTTTTCCTATTTCATTTTTTAGAGTGGGTCCCACCTGTAAGGGGCACATGGAGTCAGGGGAAAAATGTCCAGCAAACATTCAGATAGTGTTCAAAGCCTTTTGACCGGACGATAACGGCCCGGAAGGGCATTTCTATATGTGCACCTAACGGCAAAGGGACAAATTTGAGCAGGCTTCAAAATTAGGGGAAAATCTGAGTAGCGGGTTCTAGTTAGGGGCACAAATGTAAAAGACCCTAGAAAATTTACTAGTTAGATACCGGTTGCTGGCCAAACTCAAGTAATCGCTTGATGTAGCCGAGACACATCGTAATGCATGAGTTGTTAGATACTATTGTGAAAGAATAACTAAACCTGAAACAGGAGGCACTTCCTACAATTTAGCACAGGAAGTTGTTCACCATTATATTATTTCATTGCTAGCTGGTTTGTATTATATATTAATAACATAATAGTTTGCCGTGTTCGCATCTATCTTAGCACTTAATTTATAAATCTGATATTAAAGCCTCTGTGTTATTGCAGTCTTTTGCCTACTTAAGCCCAACTATCTATGCCGGAAGTAGCCTTGCTAACAATGCTCCTGTTCAGTGGGTTAGTAATTATGTGATGCACTCAGCAAGTTGATAAAATGAACTATACGAGGTACTGGATTAGCATACATAGTACATCATCATTTCCTGAAAATTTCATGCATCATGTGTAGAAAAACTAAAACTTATCGCAATGTGCAGTAGTACCATGAGCCGTGTGTTGCAATAGTAGTGCATTAGATATCAATAACAGCACTTGCACTTGTTTCACATGAGCAGCCTCTTTTGGATGAGTCGCATAAGTAGTAGTTTGTTGTACTAAACCTTCCAGCCTCTGCAACTGTTTTGTTGGAAGAGCGATGCCAATTGATACCTTAGGAAATATACCTGTTGGATACTGGTTGCTGGCCAAACTCCAGTAATCACTTGTCGTAACCTAGACACATCATAATGCATGATTTGTTAAATACTTCTGTGAAAGAACAGCTAAACCTGAAACAGGAGGAGTTCTTAAATACTATTGGAAAGAACAGCTGAACCTGAAACCGGAGGCACATCCTACAGCTTAGCACATGAAGTTTTTCACTAGGGTTCGGATTAGATATCAATAACATTATAGTTAGTTGTTTTTGCATCTATCTTAGCACTTCAATTCATATATCTGACATTAAAGCCTCTGTGTTGCTGCAATTGCTTGCCTACTCAAGCCCGGTTATCAGTGCCGCTAACACTGCTCATGTTCAGCAGGTTAGTAATTATGTGTTGTAGTTGTGTTTGACTGAATTTATAAAATGAATATAAGAGGTACTGGATTAGCATGCATAGTACATCATCCTTCCCTGAAATTTCCATGCATCGTGTCTAGAAAACTAATAATGTATCGCAGTGTGTAGTAGTATCATGAGCAGTGTGTTGCACACTTACACTCAATTCAGCAATCACCGTACCTTTATTAGATATCAATAATAGAATGGTTTGCACTTGTTTCACATGAGCAGCATCTTTTGGATGTGTCGCATAAGTAGTAGTTTTGTTGTACTAAACCTTCCAGCCTCTGCTACTGTTTTGTTTCGAGCATGGAACACATTTCTTATAATTTATGTAACATCTTAATACTATTCTTGTCTAAGTTCCATTTAGGGCGGTTATTACATTGGCACGAATAGAATGTTCTAACGGCATATAATTTTGTTTTTCTTAAAACATATTAATAATGAAATATAAAGAAGAAGTGCATCATGGAAGATCGGTCATGTCTAAATACCACATTTTGCCAATTGACGTTTTGAATTTTGAAGCTCGCACAAGGATTCATCATGTAATTACATTAGTCTTTGTTCTATTAGTAGGTGCTCTGCAGTCATGGAAAAGCCTGCTGTTTGATCTCGGCGGTGAGGCTCTCTACCCATTTTTTCCATGTAAGTAGGCTCAACATCAATCTCTAGCTATTTCATTGGAATTAGTTCTTCTATCTAGCATCTCCTCATCATATATTATAGACAAATCAATGAATGTTTTTCTTATGGAAAAAACTTGTTTTCTATAGCCACAAGAAGTGGTGTTACGAGTAGTAAAGGGTGAGCCAGTAGCAAGTATTGGCCAATAAGATAAATTGTGGTGGGGGAACGAATAAGCTCAAAGTTAATTGACCATTCGCCAGTTTGCCAACAGTTGGAATTTTGCAAAAAATTACTACCGTGTTCTTCCGTCTATATCTATGACGACCCTGAGCTGGATGCGTATAATGTCCAGCTAGGACCCCATCTAGTTTGCAAACTATGTTACCTAGTGCTGCTAATTAAAAGGTTATCTTAGGTTGCCTCCCAACATGTTAGTTGGATCTAGTGAATGCTTAAGCAATAAAAAATATGGTAACTTAGGGCCTATTTGGGACTGCTTTGCTCCCTAAAATTTAGTTCTGTTCTAGAAAACACAAGCCAAACAGGGTAGCTTCACGATATGCTGGTCCGCAAAGTAACTAGAATTTCAGGTACAAGTCCCTGTTTTTTGTGAAGCACTTTAGGGGGTGCTCCAAAAACTGTAGACACTGGAGTTGAGAGGAAATTACCCACCACTGCCACTAGTAAATGGATGCCCCTTTGTTAATCCCGACATCATCCTATGAAATAAATCCCTTTTACCAAATTTTCCATTCTTGAAGCTGGAGCTAGCGAAAGCCAACATGATAAAGCGCTCGTTGGTGGAGCTGCAACTCCTGTTAGCAGAACTACGCTTCCACAAATCGTATGCATGATTCCACATCGAGACCGGTACATTAATTGTGGGCATTCTTCCAAGCTACACAACCTGGTGACTCATCATCATCAAACCAGTTGTTACTCCAGTCACCCTAGCGCCACTCTCGGTCCATCCAAAATCCAGTCACCAGAGGGATCTTGGGGGGTTCCTCATCTGCAATGGAAGCTGATGTCTTGCAACTGGGGCAAACCACTTCCAATGGCGTTGGTGCTGCGATTTAGAGGTGACCCTGCCTCAAATTCATTGTTCTGATGCAAGAGTATAGCTCGTAGCTCACGTACCCATCTATTGATCCATAGTTGGAGGTTAATCACAGGAAGCGGCTTGCACTCCCAAAAAAGGTGATCATCATCGGTGAGTGTGCTTTGTGTAGGAGGTGTCAATAATTTCAGATGCAATCAAAGTTATTCCAAACCTTTCAATGACACCATTGCTCAATATTTTATCTATCTTGTACATATCTTGCATATCAATGTGGTGACCCGGAGGAATTACGATGCCAGCCAGAGCAAGCATGGTCCTGTCATGCCTGATGTCAACCGTAGTGAACTTAATGCCTTTGTTTTCAAGGAAATCAACGAGTGGTTGAACAGGATATAGGTCAGACCTGCAGTAGCACAGTAACGAAGTCAAGTTAAAATTGCTGAAATAATTTCATCTTAGCAAGAAATTAATTTGTCATATATAAACTGTCTTTCTTACGAAAAAATATGTATATGAAAATTTGCACTATATAATTTCATGTGTACAAAATACATTGTACTTATCTTAGATTACATAATCATATGCATACGCCCGGATTAAACATGTAATATCTTTGTTCTGTTTTATTCTACATCTTGGAAAAATCAAACAATTGGCATGATATATTATGGAAGTATGAAATTACTGTTTCACTTCTCATAGGTTAACAGACTACATGTAATTAGGCAGTTGAATTTTATTTCTTTGTTGTGTCTATGGACAAAATAACCAAGTTTGTAGTCATATTGGATCTTGATCCAATGATCTGTAATGTGTATTTGTGTTGGCGGTGAGTGCATGAGTGATGATATTAATAAGTAAGAAACACCAACCCTGGGCTCGTAGTCAACATCAGTATATTCCCAGTCTTTGAAATCTTTTTACACCACCAAAGAAAGGGATAACAGTTCATATAGTCTTTTGTTTAAGAGGCTGATAACTTTGGACATGAATAGGATGTTGGACATGTTTTGCATTAGGTTATCTTACATGTAACTTCTAAGGTTATGTTTGCAGGAATAAACATAGTGTAATTGAGGATAAATTTGTTAGATTAACACCATAACACAAGTAGACAGAAAAATACAACTCTTCGTCAAAAAGAGGAATATAGATTACACACTGAATGTAATTGATTAACTTAGATTTACTTAGATTTACCAACAATAAATTAATTATAAAAATACTGTTTTCCTTATCAAAGATGCAGATTAGCACGTGTACATAGCCTTCTCTGTTCAAAGACATGCATAGATGGGGATAATTAAATTAGATTTACCAAGGAATAAACATGAGATTTTGCAGTTGTACATACGTGCAGAAGTCGAAGACGAGCACGTGCTTGCGCATGCAATGTCGACCTGTTGAGATTCCCCGGTGTACTGCATCTCCCTGGTGTACTCGATGTCCAAGCCGACGAATTTCATCCTGAATTTAGTCTCGTCGATCTCAACCCATTGCTCATACTTCTTGAGGACGCTCTCCACCATCGCACGATCATTGGTGTAGACCACATCGATCTTCATGGTGCCATGGGGAACAATCTTGGACTCTTTCGTCGTTCTTACATGATCGTCCGCTTGGGCAACCTAGTCGGCCGGGCGACAACACATGATGTCTGTGTAGCTGCAGAAACCTGTCCTGGTCTCATGGGGAAGAAGAACAGAGATGGCAACCGTCGTCTTTTGTAAGTGGGGAAGACAAAGAGGCGGAATGAAGAAGAAGATGTGGGGAAGAAGAAAGACGGAGAAAGGGATGATATAATGGCAACTGCGGATGCATTTTCCAGAGAGTGCGGTAAAGGAGCATTATTGCCAATTTATCATGGGAGGAGCCATGACTTACATGAGTCCCACATTTTTATAACAAATTATTTAAAGAAAATGAGAAGTCCACGACTTACATGGGTCCCATGTAGTCGATTACTTAAACACAGTATAATATAGTAATTTGTTACATAAAAATGTAAGTCATGGATTTCTCATTTTGTTTAATTAATTTGTTGCATAAAAATGTGGGACCCATGTAAGTCGTGGCTTCTCCCCTGATAAACTGGCAATAATGCTCATAAAGTGCACTCTCAGGAAAATGCGTCTGCAGTTGCCATTATATCGTCCCTCTTTTCCACATTTGTTCTTCTTTCCCACATCTTCTGCATTCCGCCTTTTGCCTTCCACACTTCCCAAGGACGATTGTTACTATCTCCCTTCTTCCCCATGGAACCAGGCCAGGTTTTCTGATACCGCACGGGCAACATGTGTTGTCGCTCGGTCGACTGCGTTGCCCCAATGGACGATCACATAATAATGATGAAGGAGTTCGGTCGTTCCCTATGGCACCACGAAGATCGATGTGGTCTACACCAACGATGCTGCGACGGTGGAGAGCATCGCCAAAAAGTACGAGCAATGGCTTGAGATCGACGAGCCTAAATTGAGGATGAAGTTCATCGGCTTGGACATCTAGTACACCAGGGATATGCAGTATACCGAGAAATCTCAAGGCGTCGTTCAACTAGCCATGCACAAGCACGTGCCCGTCTTCCGCTTCTGCAGGTATGTACAACTGCAAAATGACATGTTTATTCCTTCTTAAATCTAAGTTAATCATCCTCATATATGCATGTGTTATCGTTGAACAGAGAATGTTGCTTACACCTATTAATCTGCATGTTTACATGCATGCTTGCATGTGTGTTGATCTTTGATAAGGGAAACAATACTTTCATAATTAATTGGTTGTTGGTAAATCTAAGTTAATCATCCATCTCTGAATGTTTTTTGATGGATTAAATACATTCATTGTGTAATCTATATTTCTCCCTTTGACGAAGATATGTATTTTTCTGTCTACTTGTGTTATGGTGTTGATCTAAAAAAATTTGTCCTCAGTTACACTATGTTTATTCTTGCAAACATAACAATAGAAGTTACATGTAAGGTAACCTGATGCAAAACATGTCACCTTCAAAGTTATCAGGCTCTCGAAAGACTATGAGCTGATATCACTTTCTTTGGTTGTCTAAAAAGGTTTCAAAGTCTAAAGACATATTGATGTTTGACTACGAGCCTATGCTTGATGTTTCTTATGTATTCTACTAGTAAGCATGCACATGCAAATGCACGTCCCATATATTACAAGTGAATTATGGTGGCATTTATCGTAATCCATCGACATGGTTGATATATTTAGATTTGAATGGATTCTTATGTACAATAGCGCAAACATTGCTACGGATTGTATATATGTGTATTGTAGGTCTTGCTATAGATCAGACATGGGAAATATTTGTGAATCTTTGTGTAATCCTATATAGCATCAGAAAAATGAAAAATGGCATTGACATGTTGATACATATGTATAAAAATTATAAAATGTCCTGTAGCACAGATACACAGCGAACTGTCTCAATACAAAGTCAAAAGAAAAAAGAAGTCATCATGATTCATGAACAAAGTCTGAATAAACAAAGGAACTATAAACTATCTGAACAAATCAATCTACTTTGCATATTAACTTTTAACATCTAGAATGGACAATAATATAAACCTGAAATCATAAAGAATCTAAATAACAAGTAGAAGTATTGCGAAAGAAAAACCACTCTTGTACTAAAGATGGTATATAGACATAGCCATCCATTGGCATGAGGTCATTATTTTGGAACTCTGCTAACGTACCAAAAAAAACATATGTAGTGCAAGTTAATCTTCACACACTTACAGTGGCGGAGACAGGGGCCTGGCCCGACCTATCCATCGAGCAAACATCGAGTACACCGTAGATAATTAGCGATATGATTCGGGTACAGAAGTACTTGCCCCCCCCCCCCCCCCCCCCCCCAAACTCAACGTGATTTATGAAAAAGGAAAAGGGCCAATGTAAAAGCCCACTCGTGATAGTTTACAAGCCCATGACAAGGCCAATTTGTTGTTTGGCCTTCGTTAAAAGTCTCCTGGGCGTTGGGCACTATCTTCCATGATTAGCGTGTGTGTTGGTTACCGCTAAGCTGATGCCGTCCTGCGCCCTCGCCGCCGCTCGTCTCTCTTTCCCTTCTCACGATCTGATTCATACAGAACGCAAGCTGATTAACTCGCCAATTATTCACGCCGCAGCCAATGATCTAGCCATGGTTAATCCAGCACACTGTCTACTAACCTCTCTCTCAATTCTCATCGTGTATCGTTATACATCAGATTTTTATTTTATTTTTGGTTCTGTGATTTGTGATGCGTCTTGCTGGGGTGCAGGCAATCGTTCAAAATCACGCGCCTTCCAACGACGACCAGCCGGTCCACTTCAACCTGGCGGCAAAGGAGACGAGAGTAGGGCCTGGGTTTGATTCTCTATGTATGTATTCTGACCATGTTGGTCTTTTTTTCTAATACAAGAACAAAACTACGTAATACAACAAGTGATGATTTGGCATTAAAACATATATTTAAATGCAAGCTAAAAGCCAATCATTTGGTTATACAATGATTTTTCTTATTTGTATACATCTTAAATTCCCATATGACAGTGTTTTGTAGCAGGGCATTTCATGTCATATTTTGGAGTAGTTTGATTATCAACTTTGTCTCCTCGGTTGTATGTGGAATTATTTACCTATATTAGCTATAGTTACACACACTTCAGCTGCAAAAAGTTGTGTGTGTCTATGCAAAGTTAAAGATGAATGATACTTGGATGTGAAACTATTAGGTGGTTTGTGAGGCAAAAACAAAACCTGGCTTTATCGCCAGTCTGGCCCCCCTATGCCTAAATCCTGGCTCCGCCCTGCACACTTATATTATCAGTAGTGTGCTTAGGGAACTTTCGCATACTTCTCTTGATAGCAAAGCCATGGCTAATGTATCTGATCTATGAATAGAACATTTGTCACAAGTTATCAGCTAATTACTCCCTCCGTTCCTAAATATAAGGCTTTTTAGAGATTTCAATATAGACTACATACGAAGCAAAATGAGTGAACTACACTCTAAAATGCGTCTATATACATCCATATGTAGTCCGTATTGAAATTTCTAAAAGGTCTTATATTTAGAAATGGAGGGAGTACATCTTTGTTTCCAATTCTACAACTATGAGGCTCTCTCAACAATAACTATGCTTCCGGCAAAACTGTGGTTAATGTGCTATCAGTGGGTGAGAAATAGAAAATACGTACACCATGTGAAATAAAATAATTAGAGAAAGAGAATAGTATTAGTATGTAATTCAATTACCATGATAACTATTGTCATCATACAGGTTGGCCAAACTTGGTACCACTACAACGTCATACCGTTTTCAACTGGGATGTTTTACTTTTTACTATAAAATAAAGTAGGACACCATGAGATAGGTAATTCGAGTTTGTACTTTGTGCAAGAGAAAACAATTGAGAATATAATGATCATAACTAAACATAGGTCTGATCTAATCATGAAGCAACATAGAAAAGTTGCTACAAAGTTTTACAGGCCGTAGGTGCCCAAAACAGTAGAGAAAGATTGCAAATTAATCTGGGTTTGGAGGTGGGTAGTTTACAATACACAAATATTACAAATTAATTTGGGTTTGTAGGTGAGTTTTTTCCGTCATCCGACATCCTGTGAGTTGAAGACGAAGACTGCAAGATGTCATGTTTGATGAGCCTAAGAAGGGCAGCAGCGCTTAAGGAAGATGTCATGCCCCCACCCCCACCGAAGTTTGCGAGTGTGAAGAACACTGGCTCTGAGTGGTTGCTACACCTGTTGGACCAGCACACAGAGATGATGCAAATGGTAATACTCATGACGCTCTGGCGAATCTGGCACTTCCGAATGAGGCGACGCACTCCAAGTTGGCGTCCCAATTGAAGCCTGTCGATGCTTCCTCAATAGCTACATCGACTCACTGCTCTGTGTCAAGTAGGACCCCTCAGGCGACGGGTTAAAGGCAAAATAATCCTCACATATGACAATACCTTATGTCCTATCTTGCACTGCCGAGCGAGGTGATGCACCCCAAGTTGGCGCCCCCATCGACTCACTGCTATGTATCAAGCAGGAGGCGACCGGGTTAAAGGCAAAATAATCCGCACATATGACAATACCTTAGGTAGCAAAGTGAAGCTGGTCACGGTTGCTCTGCTACCGCACCGTGAATGACAGAGAACTGGACCAAACCCCCTGCTAGCTGGGCGAAATTGAATGTAGATGCCTCCTTCATGGAATTGTGTGCAACTGGAGGGGCGGGCATGGTGCTCTGGGATGAGGACGTCGCAATCATCATCTCCGCCTGCAGGTATCTCATGTTCTGTCCGTCTCCCTTGGAAACTGAATTAGCAACTTGTATGGAATGGTTTGCGTTGCCTATGGAGAGATGTCGTCTCCACTTATTGTGGAGTTGGACTGCCAGTAGGTTGTCGTGTTCATTCAGGAAATAAGCATCAACAGGTTGCCTGTAAGATAAGTATGATTATCTGGCTGCGCAGCAGTGTCATGGAACACAAATTTGATTGTCACCCTTCTCTTGGGAAAATGGTTACTGGACTAGTAACCAAAAAAATCCGTTTGTATTTGCACTTGCTTTTGATTGCTTTCTGATTGGGCTAGAAGGATAGTTGCTGAGAGGTCAGCCGAGCAAAGTGGCAGGTTACCCTTTGCCTCTGTTTCTCATGGTGTTGGAGTTGTTGTGATGTCGGATATCCATCACTCTGGTTCTCGCGCTGTTTGCAGGCCACTTACTTGCTCGAGTTAGTCAGTTGGCCTCCTTGCTGCAGCAGTATTGCACTATTGCTATTGTGCAGTGGTTGAGATAGGTTTTATCGGCCTCGGTTAACTGCGTTTACACTCTAGAAAACATAGATAATGAGTTATCTGTTGGTTCTTTTTATTTATTTTTGGTTGATATGTTCAGATTATGGCTGCTTCTTATTGGTACCTATCCATGTTTTTTTTAATTCTTTTGGTTTTCGATAAGTTTATGCGAGCGAAATGCCAGCTTACTTTTTTTTAAATCCCAAAATGCCAGCTTACTCTTTGATGTTGTTTCTGATCGCGTTGGAGTCAGGTTGTGCTGCTCGAAAATCCATCACTCCTGGCTCTCCAATGTCCATGCCCACTCTATATGATCGTTTAATTGATCCTGCCTCTATTATTGTCTGGCCGAGATCGAGAAAGAGATCTTGGCGCTGCCAATTTTCCTTGAGTGATGATCTTGAGATATGGTCAAAGAGATTCTGTTCTTTTCTAGTCTGCCTATCAATCTTGAACTACTCACAAATCTGCCCTGGTTTCACTATTTCGTCGGTTTTGGGGGAGATCAACAATCCTGTATATCTTTGTCGAAAAAACTATCCCGTACACAAGTATATTGAGAACAAGAGGAAGCCCCAGTTAGATGGATGGAAATTAAGGAAAATGTTTCTGCTGCTGTATTCTTGCTGTGTGCCAGATCAGATTATTTGTCCATGGATCGAATGAGGATGAATTGTCAAATGTGCATGATGGTAATATTTGAAGGCAGAAGAGTAACTCGCTCATGTAGATAGTACACAGCTTAAGCGAACATTCGTACAATAGCGGCATGGTTGCTGAGAGTGCACAGCAATCAACACAACAATAGCCAAGTGATCAACAGGGGCACAATAGCCAACCCAGTACGATTATGGATAGATTAATATAGCCAGCCAATTAAATCTACTAGTAAGTAGAGGTATCAACGGACAGAATAGGTCTACCATAATACTAGCTAGCATGCCATCCAAAATGAGGAGAGGATCGATACATCCTGACAAGAGTGCTGGCAGATAAGACATGGAACGCAGAGCTGCTAGTTACTCCCTCCGTCCCATAATATAAGAGCGTTCTTGACACTACACTGTAAAAAATGCACGGAGCATCAAGGGAGCTCAGGTCACTCGTCGGGCGCTTCAGCTGACAGCACCATGAGCTCTATCGCAGCACCAGTACAAACCCATAGCTTCATGGTACCCAACATGTCTTCCAAATTCCTGGTACCTTCTTCTTCTCCAGCCTGGAAGATGAGCAGGAAATAATACATGTGATTGATCAGCAACAACGAGGGCCTTCCAAAGAGGGAACTGGGCACACACAGCTTAGGATCATGATCACCAGCCTTACCTCACACGAGCGTAACATTCGTGAATCTCTTTCTCAACCAAGTGTGCTTGACATAGGCATAGTTTCGGCCCCATATGGCTTTACTGTTGTCACTTTGTCGTTTTTTATATCTTTTGTCAGACCGTTTCTTTGATGGCCGTGTGCATCTTAGCTATGCAGAGGCCGGGTGTCGCTCTTTATGCTTTGTATCCGCTGGATGCTACATTTTGAGTTAATAAAAGCGCCCTTTTTCGAAAAAGCTCCTCCTCGCTAGCTGTTTCCAAATTGAATCCTTTACCATGCTGTTGGGCCCTACATATGTATATAGTACCAAAGCATATGAGATGGCAACACTATTAAGTCCAATCCAAAAAGCTATTGCCTTGCAAATAAGTGACCATCTAAAATCTACTGATTCAAACATGTCACAACGCTTAGCTTAGTCTTTGGAAAGCTATATGATGATGTAGTCTGCACCCTACGTTGCGCGGATACTTCAGAAAGTGCGCATATCCAGCCGGATACTGCCCTGATACTGCCTGATACATATCCCGTAAGTATCCCTCAATTTTTTGATTAAAAAAAGAAAATAATGTTTGATACTCCTGGGATATTGTTGCGATACGTTTCGGATACCTGAAACCGCTCGTTCGACGTGAAATCCCCTCAATAGTAAAGGCGCACCTTTTGAAGATTCCCAACATGGACGTGAGTTAACGTCGAAACATGACTATAAATGTTCTTGTTCCATTGAAAGGTGAGCAAGAGAGTTGGAGCAGCAAACCTAGGGAGATCCCTCACAAACAATTAATGAAAGTGGACCAAGTGCAAGAAAAGAAAAGAGGTAATCCTATTAAGGAATTCTTTGACCTAGAAGCTCCTTATTTTTATTTTATATTTTTAATAATTAATAAATGTAATATCTACATATAAACGTATCCCCGTATCCATGTTTTTAGAAAAATTGGCATAGCGGGCGTATCTCCGTACCGCGTATCCGGTACGTATCCAAGTATCCACGCAACATTGTACACTACTGTGAGGTAAGGTTAATAATCATGGTTCATTCCTCGTCCTGTAGCTCCTCTCTCTCTCTCTCCTCTCACCTTGTCTAGAAATTTTCGATTTCTCTCGTTTTTCTGAGGGGTCTCGATTTCTCCCCGACTGCTGGAAGGAGGTTTTGCTCACGGCTGGGACCTCCTATTCATCGACCTGCGCGGTGGAGAACACGCAAACGCGCACCCCCTCCCTCCCGCCCACGCTTATGGGCCGGCCCATGTGAGGGTGGGCGCCCCTGTTTCTTTTTTCCTTACGTTATTTTTTGTGTTTTTTGCTTCATTAAAAAATGTTAAGGATTTCAAATAAAAATAAAATATCATAATATTCCCCAATTTTAAAAATGTTCTTGAATTCAAAAATGATTCTCACATTCAAACCTTGTTTGCAAATTTGAAAAAAATTGTGAATTCAAAAAATATTCATGGGTTTCAAAAAACGTTCTAAAATTTGTAAAATTTTTGTGATTCAAAAAATGTTCATCAATTCGAAAATGTTCTTCATTTTGTAAAAAGATGTTCGTGGATCTAAAAAAATGTTTAAAACTTCAAAAAAATGTTCATGATTTAAAAAAATGCCACGAATTGTTTGAAATTTTTAAAAATGTTCATGATTTCAATAAAATTTTCATAATTTAAAATGTTCAAGATTTTAAAATATATGATCATGGATTTGGAAAATGTTCATGATTTCAAAACAATATTCATGATTAAGTTTTTTCTCATGGTTTTGAAAGATGATCGCAAAATGAAAAACAAAAACAAAATTATGAAGGAAAAAATAAAATAAAATATAAATAAAAAATAAAAAGAAAAGAAATCTGAAACTAAAAAGAAAAGAAAAAACGAATATAAAAAGGAAAAAAAATGGGAAAAGAAAAAAGTGAAAGTGAAAAAGGGTTTGAACCTTCCGAAAACAGGAAGTGGGAGTCTACGCAACTTGGGTCGGGCCAAGTTCAGGTAGCGATGGAAGAGGGTGCACGTTTGGCGGACAAGGGACAACTATAGATCTACGTGATAAAATAGGAGACGCCCTCGCGGATGCTCCACACACTCATCTTAATGTGCAGCTGAGCTTGCCTCCCACCCCGTGTATTTCACCCTTCTCTCTCTGTTTATTGTAACTTTTTATTTGCTTTTCCCCTTTTTCGGCCCACTTCTACATATTTTTCTTCTCCTGTCGTGCATCAAGATGGGCACCACAACCTTTCGGGCAGCTATGCACATCCGCTGGTGGATAACGGGAGCGGCCGGGTCTGGGATCGACGCGCGCGTCTGCCTGGGGGACTGAGCGCATGGTTGTGTGTGGCATATTTTCTTATGGTGCAGTTGTGAGCTTCCTACGTGATGACGTCAAGGCCTCTCCCAACACCCTATGTGCAAGTGTATTGCAAGGTAAAAATATTTCCATGATTCTGATTTCATGAGTGCAAAGAACAAGAACGGGTCGTCTCATGTTTGGACAGCTATTTTACATGGTAGGGAGGTTTTGAAGTTGAGCTTCATAAAATGTGTTGGAGAGGGTTCATCTATAAGGATATGGGACGATTCATGGATCCCGTACCCTCAAACCCTTACTCGGACTGCCAAACTGTTGGAAAACGTAGTAGAAAACAAAAAAAATCGCCCTACCGTCACCTAGGAACAATATGAAGATGCATTAACGGCTTGGGTCCGATCATTACTGACTGCGAGTTGCAGCGAAAGAAGATGAGTCAGCGTAGATCATACTTGGAGTCCCTCAAACCGTAGATGAATGATCCCACAAACCACCCACCAACGGTTCCTCAGACGGAAGACTGAAAGCACAACCTCTCTATGAGTTGCAAGTGTATGGTCTTCATTATCCTGCAGCGCTTCGCTGTCCAGAGAAAATCATCGCCGGAGAATTAGAGGAAGAAGATTAGAACCACGCTGGGCTTCTAATTATGAGGATCAGAGGATCTAGGTCTAGCTCTGATTGATCAACTAGCACCAACTAAAACTAGAGAACTAGAGAACTAGTGGAGGCTCCAAAACTTGTGTCACCAAAAAGTGCCCAAAACCTCTAGTATATATAGGTTGGAGGGGGGAGGGAAAGTATTCCTCCCTTGGCCGGCCAAGAGGAGGGATGTCCATATCCCTCCCTTGGCCGGCCAAGAGGAGGGATGTCCATATCCATTCCTTTGAGTAGACGAATGACATTTGAGTGAATGTTTGGTTATCATGTGCTATTCCCTTTGCTTCGAGATACTTTACAAAACCCGAGATGAGATGTATCGATATCCTCTTGAGTCATACACATGCTCACTTGTACTGGTATTCTCATTCCTGGTTTTGTTCTTCTTTCTCGTTGACATGTTTCGGCAACCCTGTAATGTAGTCACCTATGTCTGGCCAGATGATGATGGATGCCGTCACACCGAGAGGGCTCTAAAAATATCTCTCCAGCGTCGGAGGAGCAAATCCCACTCTTGAGCTATCAAGTCTTGTCAAACTTTCCGATGAACCTGTAGGTTGTCGTTATGATCACCGTGTTAAAGGTAACGTTTGAGAAACCCCAATGTCCACCGCACGATAAGAAGCAACGGGTCATCTAGTTGATTATAAAATAATAATAGAATTGGTAGAACAAAGGACTATGACCAAATTAAATATTTTCCTAAAAGAGCTTTGGCTCGAAAACAAGGAAATAAGAAGCTACTACAAGAAAATGATTGTGTTCTTGATTTTCAATTAAGGATCGCAGTAATAAATATTAAAAGGAGCACTTAAAGAAGATTCCCTGGCTACCCTGAAAGTCATCACTTGTGCGCCCCAATCCTTGTGTATTGTTTGATGTATGCAACACTAGCTCTGTTGTGGTCTATTTGTACCCGTGAACGTCTTTGTTGTATCCATTTTCATGAATCTTCCGTGGTAAGCCTACTCTAGATGGTTTTCAGTGAGTCATATATACTACAAATGGTGCTAGATGATCATTTTTTTTAACATAGTACAGACACAAACGCTCATACATATGTACATATTCCTATGAACGTATGCATATATACACCCTACCACTATGAGTGAGAGACTGAGTCGACAAATCATCTCTTGGATTGACGAAGTGCCATAGATGCCTTCATAGTCAACGGGGACATCTCCTCCCATTGAACACACAACGCTGAAAGGTTTGAAATAAATCCGGAAAAACACAAGCACCAGTGTCAAGTCTAGGACATGAACCCTGATGGTTGGGGATACCACTGCCCTCATAACCATCCAACCATAGGTTGGTTTGCTGCTAGATGACCATTTTGATAATAGTTCTATACTGAACACTGAAATATGAAGATAAAATTTGACTCCTCAAACACTCTTGGATTCTCCCTTTAGTTAACTAAACAACATACTCTTCTACTCTAGAATTCTCTATCAAGTTATTTGTTTGATTCTTATAATTTTAAATAGGAGAAAGTTTCTATTCTGTAGAAATTTAAGGATACTGTAAACAAAGATACATATGAATACAATACAATACAATAAATGATGAAGAGCATAAATTACTTTCCAAATTAATGTGATATTACTGGCTTCAAGAATAGCTGCATGTACATATGTATGAGCATATGACTTGTCCTGGAATTTGTTGTAACAAAAGATATAACAAAACATGGCAAACTAAAAACGATTTGCAATATAATATTAATTAGTACAAGAAAGTATATTTTTATAATAAATATAATAGCTGCATGTCAAGAATGCATTTTACTATTTATAAAGGTGTCATTTCATTACAATACTCTGGTTATATATAAAAAATACGATAAGATATTATATCGAAAATTATATTAGAATAAAATGACTTTCAATTCGTTTGAATGTGAATCCATTCTAAATAAAAAAGTTCATTATAAAATAGCTTACATTTAGTTTGAATTTGAATACTTTCTAAATAAAAAAGTGTTCACCATTAATAGTAGTGTTGTGTTGATCGACTAGGAGACTCTCAAGAAGTTGGTCATCGGGTAGGCAAAGTGTTCTTCAGTCGCAAGTGACTGCCTCGTGGAGATACACACGGTGAAGAATCTGCAGGTTGTCACCCTTTTTTTTATTGTGTCTGGGATCGCGGGTGCTTGCTACGTTCGACAGCAAGTGATCGAGCGCGTGTTAGAGATTCTGGGGCAGCTGCAAAAGCATGCCCCATAAATCTTGGGCGGCATCTACGATGAGGTGCCAGAAATAACGGTTGAGTATGTGGACTTGCCAAAAGGCTCTGACACGAGACCCTTTCTGAAAATATGATGGATTGTAATTGCAAGGTTGACTGAGAACATAGTTTGTTTGCTTTCAAGAAAGTTTATGCTTTATACTTTGATGTTGTGATGAATTGTTACTTGCTCATGAGAAGTTATATGATAAAGGTTATATGATGAAGTTTATTTGTTGTTATAATAATGACCATGATGCTACTATGTCTGTATTTTTTTTATCGACACCTCTCTCTCTCTAAACATGTGGACATGATTTTCGATATCGGCTTTCGCTTGAGGACAAGAAAGGTCTAAGCTTGGGGGAGTTGATACATCCATTTTGCATCATGTTTTCCTACTGTTATTTCTAGTGTTTTTATTCATTATAACACTTCATGGAGTAATTCTAATGCTTTCTCTCTCATAATATGCAAGCTTTACAGAAAGAGGGAGAATGCCGATAGCTGGAATTCTGGACTTGAAAAAGCTATGCCAGAGATACCTATTCTGCACATCTCCAAATGAGCTGAAATTTCACGGAGAATTATTTCCGAATATATAAAAAATATTGGAATAAAGAACTACCGGAGGGGGTCACCCAGGCGCCCACAAGGCACCAGGGCGCGCCTCCGCCCTGGTGGATAGTGGGGGCCCAGGCCCATCTCCGATGCCCATCTTCTGGTACATAAGGTATTTTGACCTAGAAAATATTAGGAGAGGACTTTCGGGACAGAGTGCTGCCGTCTCGAGGTGGAAGTTGGGCAGGAGCACTTTTGCCCTCCCGGCGGAGTGATCTGTTGGGTAACGTAGCAATAATTCAAAATTTTCTACGCATCACCAAGATCAATCTATGGAGTTTACTAGCAACGAGAGGGAAGGAGTGCATCTACATACCCTTGTAGATCGCGAGCGGAAGCGTTCAAGAGAACGGGGTTGATGGAGTCGTACTCGTCGTGATCCAAATCACCGATGATCCTAGCGCCGAACGGACGGCACCTCCGCGTTCAACACACATGCGGAGCAGCGACGTCTCCTCCTTCTTGATCCAGCAAGGGGCAGGAGAGGTTGATGGAGATCCAGCAGCACGACGGCGTGGTGGTGGAAGTAGCGGGATTCCAACAGGGCTTCGCCAAGCGCTGCGGGAGGAGGGAGATGTGTCACGGGAGGGAGAGGGAGGCGCCAGGGCTTAGATATTGCTGCCCTCCCTTCCCCCCCACTATATATAGGGCCAAGGGAGAGGGGGGCGCAGCCTTGGCCCTTCCTCCAAGGAAGGGTGCGGCCAGGGAGGAGTCCTTCCCCCCCAAGGCACCTCGGAGGTGCCTTCCCCCTTTAGGACTCTCCCTTTTCCTTATCTCTTGGCGCATGGGCCTCTTGGGGCTGGTGCCCTTGGCCCATATAGGCCAAGGCGCACCCCCTACAGCCCATGTGGCCCCCCGGGGCTGGTGGACCCCCGGACCCCTTTCGGCACTCCCGGTACAATACCGATAAAGTGCGAAACTTTTCCGGCGACCAAAATAAGACTTCCCATATATAAATCTTTACCTCCGGACCATTCCGGAACTCCTCGTGACGTCCGGGATCTCATCCGGGACTCCGAACAACTTTCGGGTTACCGCATACTAATATCTCTATAACCCTAGCGTCACCGAACCTTAAGTGTGTAGACCCTACGGGTTCGGGAGACATGCAGACATGACCGAGACGACTCTCCGGTCAATAACCAATAGCGGGATCTGGATACCCATATTGGCTCCCACATGTTCCACGATGATCTCATCGGATGAACCACAATGTCGAGGATTCAATCAATCCCGTATACAATTCCCTTTGTCCATCGGTATGTTACTTGCCCGAGATTCGATCGTCGGTATCCCGATACCTTGTTCAATCTCGTTACCGGCATGTCTCTTTACTCGTTCCGTAACACATCATCCCGTGATCAACTCCTTGGTCACATTGTGCACATTATGATGATGTCCTACCGAGTGGGCCCAGAGATACCTCTCCGTTTACACGGAGTGACAAATCCCAGTCTCGATTCGTGCCAACCCAACAGACACTTTCGGAGATACCTGTAGTGCACCTTTATAGCCACCCAGTTACGTTGTGACGTTTGGTACACCCAAAGCATTCCTACGGTATCCGGGAGTTGCACAATCTCATGGTCTAAGGAAATGATACTTGACACTAGAAAAGCTCTTAGCAAACGAACTACACGATCTTGTGCTAGGCTTAGGATTGGGCCTTGTCCATCACATCATTCTCCTAATGATGTGATCCCGTTATCAACGACATCCAATGTCCATGGTCAGGAAACCGTAACCATCTATTGATCAACGAGCTAGTCAACTAGAGGCTTACGAGGGACATGGTGTTGTCTATGTATCCACACATGTATCTGAGTTTCCTATCAATACAATTTTAGCATGGATAATAAACGATTATCATGAACAAGGAAATATAATAATAACCAATTTATTATTGCCTCTAGGGCATATTTCCAACAGTCTCCCACTTGCACTAGAGTCAATAATCTAGTTCACATCACCATGTGATTAACACTCACAGGTCACATCACCATGTGACCAACATCCAAAGAGTTTACTAGAGTCAACAATCTAGTTCACATCACTATGTGATTAACACTCAATGAGTTCTGATTTGATCATGTTATGCTTGTGAGAGAGGTTATTAGTCAACGGGTCTGAACCTTTCAGATCCGTGTGTGCTTTACGAATATCTATGTCATCTTGTGGATGCTACCACACGCTATTTGGAGCCATTTCAAATAATTGCTCTACTATACGAATCCGGTTTACTACTCAGAGTCATCTGGATTAGTGTCAAAGTTCACATCGACGTAACTCTTTACGACGAACTCCTTTTCACCTCCATAATCGAGAAAATCCTTAGTTCACTAGATACTAAGGATAAGTTCGACCGCTGTCATGTGATCCATTCCCGGATCACTATTGTACCCCTTGACCAACTCATGGCAAGGCACACTTCACGTGCGGTACACAGCATAGCATACTGTAGAGCCTACGTCTAAAGCATAGGGGACGACCTTCATTCTTTCTCTCTCTTCTGCTGTGGTCATGTCTTGAGTCTTACTCAATACTCACACCTTGTAACACATCCAAGAACTCCTTCTTTGCTGATCTATTTTGAACTCTTTCGAAATCATGTCAAGGTGCGCGTTCTTTGAAAGTATCATCGGGCGTCTTGATCTATCTCCATAGATCTTGATGCCCAATATGTAAGCAGCTTTATCCAGGTCTTCCTTTGAAAAACCCCTTTCAAACAACCCTTGATGCTTTCCAGAAATTTTACATCATTTCGGATCAACAATATGTCATTCACATATACTTATCAGAAATGTTGTAGCGCTCCCACTCACTTTATTGTAAATACAAGTTTCTAACAAACTTTGTATAAACCCAAAAACTTTGATCACTCCATCAAAGCATATATTCTGACTCCGAGATGCTTGCTCTAGTCCATGGAAGGATCGCTCGAGCTAGCATACCTTTTAGCATCCTTAGGATTGACAAAACCTTTTTGATTGTATCACATACAACCTTTCCTTACGAAAACTGGTAAGGAAACTTGTTTTGACATCCATCTGCCAGATTTCATGAATGCAGCTAATGCTAACATGATTCCGACGGACTTAAGCATCGCTACGGATGAGAAAATCTCATCGTAGTCAACTCCTTGAACTTGTGAAAATACTCTTTGCCACAAGTCAAGCTTCATAGACGGTAACATTACCGTCCATGTCCGTCTTCTTCTTAAAGATCCATTTATCTCAATGGCTTGCCGATCATCGGGCAAGTTCACCAAAGTCCATGCTTTGTTCTGATACATGGATCCTATCTCGGATTTCATGGCTTCTAACCATTTGTCGGAATATGGGCCCACCATCGCTTCTCCATAGCTCATAGGTTCATCGTTGTCCAACAACATGACTTCCAAGACATGATCACGTACTACTCTGAAGTATTACGCATCCTCGTCGTCCTACGAGGTTTGGTAGTGACTTGATCCGAAGTTTCATGATCACTATCATAAGCTTCCACTTCAATTGGTGTAGGTGCCACAGGAACAACTTCCTGTGCCCTGCTACACACTAGTTGAAGTGACGGTTCAATAACCTTATCAAGTCTCCACCATCCTCACACTCAATTCTTTCGAGAGAAACTTTTCCTCGAGAAAGGACCTGTTTCTAGAAGCAATTACTTTTGCTTCCAGATCTGAAATAGGAGGTATACCCAACTGTTTTGGGTATTCTATGAAGACGCATTTATCCGCTTTGGGTTCGAGCTTATCAGCCTGAAACTTTTTCACATAAGCATCGCAACCCCAAACTTTAAGAAACGACAACTTAGGTTGCTCTAAACGGTGTCGTCTCAACGGAATTGCGTGGTGCCCCTTTTAAAGTGAATGCGGTTGTCTCTAATGCCTAACCCATAAACAATAGTGGTAATTCGATAAGAGACATCATGGTATGCACCATATCCAATAGGGTGCAGCTATGATGTCCGGACACACCATCACACTATGGTGTTCCAGGCGGTATTAATTGTGAAACACTTTCCACAATGTCTTAATTGTGTGCCAAACTCGTAACTCAGATACTCATCTCTATGATCATATCACAGACATTTTATCCTCTTGTCACGACGATCTTCAACTTCACTCTGAAATTACTTGAACCTTTCAATAATTCAGACTTGTGTTTCATCAAGTAAATACACTCAGCATCTACTCAAATCATCTGTGAAGTAAGAACATAACGATATCCACTGCAAGCCTCAGCACTCATTGGACTGCATACATCAAAATGTGTGACTTCCAATAAGTTGCTCTCTTGTTCCATCTTACTGAAAACGAGGACTTTCAGTCATCTTGCCCATGTGGTATGATTTTCATGTCTCAAGTGATTCAAAATCAAGTGAGTCCAAACGATCCATCTGCATGGAGTTTCTTCATGCATATATACCAATAGACATGGTTCGCATGTCTCAATCTTTTCAAAAACGAGTGAGTCCAAAGATCCATCTACACGGAGCTTCTTCATGCGTTTTATCCCAATATGACTCAAATAGCAGTGCCACAAGTATGTGGTACTATCATTACTTTTGGCATGAACATGTGTATCACTACGATCGAGATTCATTTTAGGTGCAAGACCATTGAAGGTATTATTCAAATAAACAGAGTAACCATTATTCTCCTTAAATGAATAACCGTACTGCGATAAACATAATCCAATCATGCTCAACGCAAACACCAATATCTCGATGGTAGAGGGAGCATGCGATGCTTGATCACATCAACCTTGGAAACACTTCCAACACACATCGTCATCTCACCTTTAGCCAGTCTCCATTTATTCCGCAACTTTTATTTCGAGTTACTAACACTTAGCAACCGAACCGGTATCTAATACCCTGGTGCTGCTAGGAGTACTAGTAAAGTACACATTCATATAATGTATATCCAATATACTTCTGTCGACCTTGCCTGCCTTCTCATCTACCAAGTATCTAGGGTAGTTCCGCTTCAGTGACCGTTCCCCTCATTACAGAAGCACTTAGTCTCGGGTTTGGGTTCAACCTTGGGATTTTTCACTAGAGCAGCAAATGACTTGCTGTTTCATGAAGTATCCCTTTTTCCCTTGCCCTTCTAGAAACTAGTGATTTTACTAAGCATCAACAATTGATGCTCCTTCTTGATTTCTACTTTCGCGGTGTCAAACATCACGAACAGCTCAAGGATCATCATCTATCCTTGATATTTATAGTTCATCACGAAGCTCTACTAGCTCGGTGGCAGTGAGTATGGAGAACCATCACTATCTCATCTGGGAGATCAACTCCCACTCGATTCAAGCGATTGTAGTACTCAGACAATCTGAGCACATGCTCAACGATTGAGCTTTTCTCCCTTAGTTTGCAGGCTTAAGAAATTTGTCAGAGGTCTCATACCTCTTGACGTGGGCACTAGTCTGAAATCCCAATTTCAGTCTTTGGAACATCTCATATGTTCTGCGACGTTTCAAAAAAACGTCTCTTGTGCCTCAATTCTAAACCGTTAGCATTACGCACTGAACTATCACGTAGTCATCAAAACGTGTATGTCAGATGTTTCGTAACATCTACAGATGACGCTGAGGTTCAGCACACCGAGCGGTGCATTAAGGACATAAGCCTTCTGTGCAGCAATGAGGACAATCCTCAGTTTACGGACCCAGTCCGCATAATTGCTACTACCAACTTTCAACTAAATTTTCTCTAGGAACATATCTTAAACAGTAGAACTAAAACGCAATGACATAATTTGTAAAGACCTTTTGACTATATTCATGATAATGAAGTTCATCTGATTAATGAACTCCCACTCAGATAGACATCCCTCTAGTTATCTAAGTGATACATGATCCGAGTCAAACTAGGCCGTGTCCGATCATCACGTGAGACGGACTAGTCATCATCGGTGAACATCTCCATGTTGATCGTATCTGCTACACGACTCATGTTCGACCTTTCGGTCTCTTGTGTTCCGAGGCCATGTCTGTACATGCTAGGCTCGTCAAGTCAACCTAAGTGTTTTGCATGTGTTCCGAGGCCATGTCTGTACATGCTAGGCTCGTCAACACCCGTTGTATTCGAACGTTAGAATCTATCACACCCGATCATCACGTGGTGCTTCGAAACAACGAACCTTCGCAACGGTGCACAGTTAGGGGGAACACTTCTCTTGAAATTTTAGTGAGGGATCATCTTATTTAAGCTACCGTCGTTCTAAGCAAATAAGATGCATAACATGATAAACATCACATGCAATCAAATAGTGACATGATATGGCCAATTTCATTTTGCTCCTTTGATCTCCATCTTCGGGGCACCATGATCATCTTTGTCACCGGCATGACACCATGATCTCCATCATCATGATCTCCATCATTGTGTCTTCATGAAGTTGTCACGCCAACGATTACTTCTACTTCTATGGCTAACGCGCTTAGCAATAAAGTAAAGTAATTTACATGGCATTATTCAATGACACGCAGGTCATACAAAAAATAAAGACAACTCCTATGGCTCCTGCCGGTTGTCATACTCATCGACATGCAAGTCGTGATTCCTATTACAAGAATATGATCAATCTCATACATCACATATATCATTCATCACATCTTCTGGCCATATCACATCACATAGCACATGCTGCAAAAACAAGTTAGACGTCCTCTAATTATTGTTGCAAGTTTTTACGTGGCTGGTATAGGTTTCTAGCAAGAACATTTCTTACCTACGTAAAACCACAACGTGATATGCCAATTTCTATTTACCCTTCATAAGGACCCTTTTCATCGAATCCGTTCCGACTGAAGTGGGAGAGACAGACACCCGCTAGCCACCTTATGCAACTAGTGCATGTCAGTCGGTGGAACCTGTCTCACGTAAGCGTACGTGTAAGGTCGGTCCGGGCCGTTTCATCCCACAATGCCGCCGAAACAAGATAAGACTAGTAGCGGCAAGAAGAATTGGCAAAACCGACGCCCACAACTACTTTGTGTTCTACTCGTGCATAGAAACTATGCATAGACCTAGCTCATGATGCCACAGTTGGGTAACGTAGCAATAATTCAAAATTTTCTACGCATCACCAAGATCAATCTATGGAGTTTACTAGCAACGAGAGGGAAGGAGTGCATCTACATACCCTTGTAGATCACGAGCGGAAGCGTTCAAGAGAACGGGGTTGATGGAGTCGTACTCGTCGTGATCCAAATCACCGATGATCCTAGCGCCGAACGGACGGCACCTCCGCGTTCAACACACGTATGGAGCAGCGACGTCTCCTCCTTCTTGATCCAGCAAGGGGGAGGAGAGGTTGATGGAGATCCAGCAGCACGACGGCGTGGTGGTGGAAGTAGCGGGATTCCAACAGGGCTTCGCCAAGCGCTGCGGGAGGAGGGAGATGTGTCACGGGAGGGAGAGGGAGGCGCCAGGGCTTAGATATTGCTGCCCTCCCTCCCCCCCCACTATATATAGGGCCAAGGGAGAGGGGGGGCGCAGCCTTGGCCCTTCCTCCAAGGAAGGGTGCGGCCAAGGAGGAGTCCTTCCCCCCCCCCCCCCCAAGGCACCTCGGAGGTGCCTTCCCCCTTTAGGACTCTCCCTTTTCCTTATCTCTTGGCGCATGGGCCTCTTGGGGCTGGTGCCCTTGGCCCATATAGGCCAAGGCGCACCCCCTACAGCCCATGTGGCCCCCCGGGGCTGGTGGACCCCCTTGGTGGACCCCCGGACCCCTTTCGGCACTCCCGGTACAATACCGATAAAGTGCGAAACTTTTCTGGCGACCAAAATAAGACTTCCCATATATAAATCTTTACCTCCGGACCATTCCGGAACTCCTCGTGACGTCCGGGATCTCATCCGGGACTCCGAACAACTTTCGGGTTACCGCATACTAATATCTCTATAACCCTAGCGTCACCAAACCTTAAGTGTGTAGACCCTACGAGTTCGGGAGACATGCAGACATGACCGAGACGACTCTCCGGTCAATAACCAATAGCGGGATCTGGATACCCATATTGGCTCCCACATGTTCCACGATGATCTCATCGGATGAACCACGATGTCGAGGATTCAATCAATCCCGTATACAATTCCCTTTGTCCATCGGTATGTTACTTGCCCTAGATTCGATCGTCGGTATCCCGATACCTTGTTCAATCTCGTTACCGGCAAGTCTCTTTACTCGTTCCGTAACACATCATCCCGTGATCAACTCCTTGGTCACATTGTGCACATTATGATGATGTCCTACCGAGTGGGCCCAGAGATACCTCTCCATTTACACGGAGTGACAAATCCCAGTCTCGATTCGTGCCAACCCAACAGACACTTTCGGAGATACCTGTAGTGCACCTTTATAGCCACCCAGTTACGTTGTGACGTTTGGTACACCCAAAGCATTCCTACGGTATCCAGGAGTTGCACAATCTCATGGTCTAAGGAAATGATACTTGACATTAGAAAAGCTCTTAGCAAACGAACTACACGATCTTGTGCTAGGCTTAGGATTGGGTCTTGTCCATCACATCATTCTCCTAATGATGTGATCCCGTTATCAACGACATCCAATGTCCATGGTCAGGAAACCGTAACCATCTATTGATCAATGAGCTAGTCAACTAGAGGCTTACTAGGGACATGGTGTTGTCTATGTATCCACACATGTATCTGAGTTTCCTATCAATACAATTTTAGCATGGATAATAAACGGTTATCATGAACAAGGAAATATAATAATAACCAATTTATTATTGCCTCTAGGGCATATTTCCAACATGATCTGCCCGGGGAACTTCCCTCCGGGAGGGGGAAACCGAAGCCATCGTCATCACCAAAAATCCTCTCATCTTTGGGAGGCCAGTCTTCATCAACATCTTCAATAGAACCATCTCATCTCAAACCCTAGTTCATCTCTTGTGTTCAATCTTTGTATCAAAACCTCAGATTGGTACCTGTGGGTGACTAGTAGTGTTGATTACATCTTGTAGTTGATGCTAGCTAGTTTATTTGGTGGAAGATTATATGTTCAGATCCATTATGATATTTATTAGTCCTCTGATCTTGAGCATGAATATGTTGTGTGAGTAGTTATTTATGTTCTTGAGGACACGGGAGAAGTCATGTTGAGTAATTATGTGAATTTGGTATTCGTTCGATATTTTGATGGTATGTATGTTGTGATTTCCTTAGTGGTGTTATGTGAACGTAGACTACATGACACTTCACCATCTTTGGGTCTAAGGGAATGCATTGTGGAGTAGTTATTAGATGATGGATTGCTAGAGTGACAGAAGGTTAAACCCTAGTTTATGTGCTATTTCATAAGGGACTGATTTGGATCCATATGTTTATGCTATGGTTAGATTTTATCATAATACTTTTCTCGTAGTTGCGGATGCTTGCGAGGGGGTTAATCACAAGTAGGAGGCTTGTTCAAGTAAGAACATCACCCAAGCACCGGTCCACCCACATATTATATTACCAAAGTAGCGAACGCGAATCAAACCAACATGATCAAAGTGACTAAATGAAATTCCCATGTGTACTCGAGAATGCTTTGCTTATTATAAGTGACCATTTCGGCCCGTCCTTTGCCACAAAAGGATTGGGCTACCTTGCTGCACTTTTTTTTACCATTACTATTACTTACATATTACAAATTATCTTGCTGTCGAACTACCTGTTACCGATAATTTCAGTGCTTGCAGAAAATACCTTGCTAAAAATCGCTTGTCATTTCCTTTTGCTTCTCATTGGGTTTGACACTCTTACTTATCGAAAGGGCTACGATTGATCCCATATACTTGTGGATCATCACCCTCTCCAATCGACGAAGTCGCAACAAGGGCTTCCAGGAGGCCGTAATGAAGCTGGTGATGGTTGCGGTGCCGATATGCAAGTTTAGTGAGTGTTGATGGTGTCTTAACGTATATGCATTAGCCCTTGAGATGCTGGTTGGTTCTACGAATCCAGCCAGAAGGAGTGTGTTTCCTTCTACAGAGGTAGCTGGTGCACATGCATGTAGTGAAACACGGTCAGAAATACTTAAGATATTAGCCGCATATATTGAGATATTTCTCCTTTTATTCTGGGTCATGTATCCTAAAATAAGTAGCCAACTCATTTATACATGGTGGTCAAGGCAATGTGTATTAGTTTGTTGGGCCACTATGAGTTTTTGTTCTTTGGTATTGTATTATTTTGTTCAATGAAAATTCATCAAAATGACAATGCAACAACATATGTAAATGTTCGTTACTACCTTCCTAGTCTGCGCTGAGATCAATGGAAATTGCAGGCATCTATAGCTTCATTGTTCTTTAATTATAGGTTCCATCAATGGTAATGATGGTTTCCCAACAAGAATGCTAGGATAAGCACCTTCGTATGTTGCTTATCATTATGGTCAATACGTTATTGTGCCTTCTGTTTGTGGTTTGACAAACTTGTAAAAAGTGATTTCAACATCATTCATTGTGGCACTCAGAAATAGCACTCCCATTTCTTGTCGATTTAATGATTTAAGAGAAGTTAGGCTAAACTGCTTATACCAAGGTTATGTCATGATGGATGTTTTGCATCATCATTATTACATTAGACACGATTGGTATTGAACGACTAGATTAAGGCCGCTGCTACGCGTAAACCGGCTGATCCCCGCGTGGGATCAGCCGCCTCGCCAGCCACTCGATCGGTAGCTCACGCCGCGTCATCAGCCGTGGGATCCACAGACCCAGCCCACTCAACCTTTTCCTTCGCGGCTGCTTTAAGCCGTGGTGGCATTGCACATGGGGCATCAGGAATACAGAGGCCGGCCGGCCTGGTTTTGGCCATGACGTTTTTTTTAAGAAAATGCTAGGATGTTTGCTATGCAATAACTCGTAGCATTCCATAGAAACTACTATAGCTAGTTTGTTTGGCAGGAACCATTTTCTGAAGACCTATGGTGTATATGGATGCAGCAACCTGGCTAGCTACTTCAGAACGATCAATACCAAGCTATCTATGATCGGTGCGCTGCATCACGACTCATGAGAAACAAAGGACAAAGCTATGTCTCAGCCGGTCGGTCTTTTGAAAAGATCGGCCAAACATGAGTCACCGTGTGGCATTTGTCTGATCCAATAGACGAAGCTCGTAACATGGGGTCATGTCGCGCTAAGAGATCTGTAACATGAATCATGATGCGCTCTGCCGGTGATGAGATTTGCAACATGGATCATGTTGCGATTTGCAAACATTGGTTATGTTGCGCCTAGAGGTCTGCACATCGATTGTTTTGGAACATGAGTCATGTTACATTCGGGGGTTTTGCAACATGGCCAATGTTGCACTCAGAGGTTTTACAACTTGGGATATGGTGTGACTACAACGTGGGACATGTTGCAATGGCCACAACCATGGGCGATGTTGTGCGGCGACGGATGCAACTTGGAATATGTTGCGACTACAGCATGGTACATGTTGCGACTGCGGCATGGTACATGTTGCGTCGGTCACAATGTTGATTGTGCGGCGATGAGTGTTTGCAACGCCCGCCCAGTTGCAAACCTCCCGAGCGCAACATGCGTCATGTTGCGAGCTACGAGTGCAACAAGTGTCATGTTGCAAAACAGTGGTCCGGCTAAAATTGCTAACGCTGTCCAAATCGGACGATTGTTGCGTGTAACATCCAACATCTTTGGAGGCATTCACGCTTCAAGCGGACAACGTATAGTGTGTGCCAAAAAAATATCGACGACCCAACTTGCAACATTGTGTGTCCAGTTTGCAGCAGCACATACCGGCCTCGCAGCGCCACACGCCCGGCTTTACAGCCGACCGGTCTTATAGTGTCGCCTGTGTCAGTATAGCCACCCATTCCGTTACACGCTACTGACTTTCCTATGCAACAAATATTATACAACCTCCGTCCAAATTAGTTGACTAAAACGTGTCTAGATATATCCATATCTAGATAAATCTGGGTCAACTAATTCAGGACCGAGAGAGTATTTAATTGCATGAAAAAAATATCAAGTAAAAATTACTACCCGTTCCATAATATAAGAGCGTTTTTAATATTAAACTAGTGTAAAAAATATTCTTCCATAATGAGACGGAGTGAGTAGTATATTACACTTATGCAAGGAAAAAACACTTTGCAGCACAGACCACAGTAGTTGCATCAGACGCTGACCATCCCAAAAGCATGCAACCAACAGAGTGAAAAGAATAAGGCATGAGAGAGAGAGCAGAACATGTCTAGGCTTCTCGATGCGGACGGACGCAGGAATGCACATGCGCTAGCAAAAAAAACAGCAGCAGAGGTGTAGCCTGTAGGCACACGGGCAAGCTGGCGCGTTGGTGAGGGCAGTCCCACGTGGACACGTGGTTGGTCGCGAAGGCGGCTGATTGCTGCGTATAAGAGCAAGTATAATAGAGATGAGACAGTGGGCTATAAGGAATAAACTAATATATTTCTGCTTAGTTGGAGGAAAGAGAAGAGGAGAGAGAAGGTAAGCGGACTCTTCGTGAAGAGCCAGCTCTAGCACGTGCTCCTAGGCACTTTATGAGAATGAAAGATGGGCCACATAATGAAAAAATAGTACACTTTTTTGATCTACTATTATACATGTTACTTATAAGATGGGTTATAGATGACATGACACTGACTTATAGCCAACAGCTGGCTATACTATTAACCATGCTCTAATCAGCCGGCTTAAAATCAGCATTTTCCCTAGATTAAATATGCCCGTTAGCAACGCACGGGTATTTTTACTAGTTCAATACAATTCAATTTATTAATCCAACCAGCCCAGCCACCCATACACAATTCGCTACGTTTCGGGTGCAATTAGGACTGGGTCTCTCCCTGTCTGTCTGGCCCTCACGCGCAAAAGTCTCCCCGGCCGTAACCCTATCTATCTGTCTATCTCTTGGGTGGGTTCGATCCATATCTCTCTTCCTCCTGCGCCGTCGCCGGCGGCGTCTCTCCTTTGGACCTCAGCTGCGCCATGGCTGGTTCTTCAGGGTCCCCTTCTCCTCGTTGGCCATCTGCCGTCACCGCTCGCATGCACGCAGGCCGGGTGCCCTGCGTTTGCGTCTCGCGGCCGGTCGGTCGATGTGATGTGATCTGATCCGATCCGGCCGGCCGGACACGGCGACCAGCTGAATACTAGGCAAAAGCAAGCCAGGTTAATTTCTAGGCGCTGGGTTTGGTGAAATTTCCTCTTCTAGTCTTCATCAGATCTTGCTTGATTTTGAGTAGTAAGGGGTGAGCACACGTAGGAATTATTGGCCGATAAAATAAAGGCGGCTGCTACAAATCATCTCCCTATGAAATAAGTCAGATTCCTAGCCGTCCGATCAAAAGCTCTCGTATGTTGGATCGGTCAACGTAGACCGCGTCGCTCTCACGCAATAGCACGCCGCGCGTGGCCTCGTCTTCCTCGCGTCGCTGCCAAATCAAAAAAAATCCCCACGCACACAGGATCCCTGAGATAGGCGCGGTGAGCTCCGGCGAGCGGCCCTGAACAAGCTCGTAGTCGCAGCCGCCATGCTGCGCTCGTTCGCAGCACCAGGCTCGGCCCAGCGTCATTCCTCGCCTTGCAAACGCATTACCGCCGCCGGTCATGGCAACACCGTCGACTCCAGGCGTGGCGCTTCACTGCAATGGGCTCCCCCCAAGAGGCGCTGGCGACGCTCCACCAAGCCCCATTGCAGCTCCGCCGGCTGTCCCAAGCAGCTCCATTGCAGCTCCGCCGCCTGTGTCAAGCAGCTCCATTGCAGCTCCGCCGCCTGCGCCAGCAGCTCCATTGCAGCTCCGTCATCGGCGTCGAGCTCTCCATTGCAGCTCCGTCGCCTGCGCCGAGCAGCTCCGCCGCCTGCGCCGCGCAGCTCCATTGCAGCTCCGTCGTCGGCGTCGAGCGCTCCATTGCAGCTCCGTCACCTGCGCCAAGCAGCTCCATTGCAGCTGCGCCGCCCGCGCCGAGCAGCTCCATTGCAGCTCCGCCGTCGGCGTCGAGCGCTCCATTGCAGCTTCGTCGCCTGCGCCGAGCAGCTCCCCCCGCCGTCGTTCGAGTACTGCAACGGCATCGTGATGGCCGTGGACAAGTTGTTGTGTCGCATACTGGCGGCCGTCGACGCGTTGGTGCGTTGCAGCACCAGCGTTCGTCGACGAGCGCCGTTTCTTATCGCCGGCAGCACCTCCCGGTTCCCCCGCTGTTGTGGTGGTGCTCACCATGGCTCCCCTCCATGGGCGCTGCTTTGCAGCTATGCCGCATCCAGCTATGCAACGGAGGAGCTCCGGCTGTTGGTGCTGACAGGCGGCGTCAAAGCTCTTCCATCTTCCTAGCTGTTGTGGTGGTGCTTGGCTGCTCGGCATGGCTAATCTCTTGGCGATGGGATGTATGAGGAAGAAAGAAGAAGAAATGAGTGGAGGAGCTGCGTTAGAGGTAAGATAAGGTTGGAGCGAAGCGGTGGGCAGCCATAGCCTGACGCGGCACGTGGCACGTAGAGAAGGAGGCTTACAAAGAGAAAGATAAGTCGGATGATTATTAACGTTTTCCTAAAATAAATTGTAGTGGCGGAACAAATAAGCTCACAGTTAACCGACCATTCGCCGGTTTGCCAACACTTGGAAGTTTGCAAAAAAAATACTACCGTGTTCTTCTGTCTATATCTGTGGCGACCCTGAGCTGGATCCGCATCATGTGCAGCTAGGACCAACTAATTTGCAAACTATGTACCTAGTGCTGCTAATTAAAAGGTTATTTGAGGTTCCCTCAGAACATGTTAGTTGCATCTAGTGAATTCTTAAGCAATAAAAAATGTGGGCACTTAGGGCCTGTTTGGGACTGCTCCGCTCCCTAAAATTCAACTCCCGCTCTAGAAAACACAAGCCAAATGGGGTAGGTTTATGATATGCCGGTTCACAAAATAACTAGAATCTGGAGTAGAAGTCCCTATTTTTTGTGAAGCTCTTCAAGGGGTGCTCCAAAAACTTACAAACTAGAGTTGAGAGAAAATTACCCACCACTGCCACCAGTAAGTGGAAGCCCCTTTGTTAATCCCGACGTCATCCAAGGAAATAGATTATTTCCACCAAATTTTCCTTTCTTGAAGCTGGAGCTAGCGAGAAGGGGAAAATACTACACACACGCGCAGTAAACAACGGACTTTACGGAACCCCCCAACGTGCCCTCATTTAATTGGCCCCCTTGATTTTCAGGTGTGGGCCCGCCTCACTTAATTTAATTCCAACCAATCAGGACCTAATCACCCCGTAAATCCCCCGTGAAGGGTCCGTGCGTCTAGCATCTCTCAGCGAGAAGGCTACAACTCCTGTTAGCAAAACTACGCTTTCACAAATCATATGCATGGTCCCACTTTGAGACCAGTACAATGTGTGCATTCTTCCAAGCTACACAGCCTGACGACTCATCATCGTCAAACTAATTGTTACTTTAGTCACCATAGCGCTACTCTCGGTCCATCCAAAATCCCCAGGGATCTTGTGGGGTCCTCCGCAATGGAAGTTTTTGTCTTGCAACTGGGGCAGACCACTTCCATTCGCGGCAGTGCTTGGACTAGGACGTGATCTTGCCTCAAATTTATTGTTCTGATGCGAGAGTATAGCTCATAGCTCACTACCCATCTATCGCTGCATAATAGAGGTTAATCATGGGAAGCAGCTTCCACTCCAAAAAGGTGATCATCATCGGTGAGTGTGCCCTTCATGTTTGCGTACGAGCTATCAATAATTTCATATGCCATCAAAGCCATTCCAGCCCTTGCAATGATGCCATTTCTCAATATTTTAGTTGTCTACATACAGATCTTGCATATTAATGTGGTGACCGAGAGGAATTACGATGCTAGCCAGAGCAAACACTGTCCTGTCATGCTCGATCTCAACTGTAGTGAACTTAATGCCCTTGTTTTGAAGGAAATCAACCAGCACTGGAACAGTATGCAGTAGTACAGTAACAAAGTCACATTAAAATTGTTAAAGTAATTTTATCTCAGCAAAAATTAAGTTTTCATATATAAATTGTGTTTCTTACCAAAAACAACTATATGAAAATTTGCATTTGACAATTTGATGTGTACAAAATAATGTTTACTTATCTTAGATCACATAATCATATGCATATGGCCGGATTAAACATGTAATCCCACATTATGTTTTGTTCTACATCTTGTAAAATATCAGATAATTGGCATGATATATTATGAAAATATGAAATTACTATTTCAATTTTTAATGATCAACAAACTACATATAATTAGGATATTGAATTGTATTTCTTTGTTGTGATGAGCAAAATAACCAAGTTTGTAGTCATATTGGATCTTGATCCAATGATCTGTAATGTGTATATTGTGTTGGTAGTGAGTGCATCAGTGATGACATTAATAAATAAGAAACATTAAGCATAGGCTCCTTGTCAAACATCAATATATTTTCAGGCTTTAAAACTTTTTTTACACGACCAAAGAAAATGATACCGGTCCATATAGGCTTTCATTTGAAAGGCTGATAACTTTGGGCTGTTTTGCATCAGGTTCGCTTACATGTAACTTCATAATTGAGCACAAATTTGTTAGATCAACACCACAAGTAGACAGAAAAATACATCTTTTCAACAAATAGAGCAATATAGAATACACATTGAATGTAGTTAATTTGTCAAAAAAACATTCAGAGATGGATGATTAACTTAGATTTATCAGCAACCAATTAATTATGAAATTGTTGTTTCCTTTATCAAAGATCAACACACATGCAATCATCCATGTAAACATGCATAGTAGTAGGTGTACACAGCCTTCTCTGTTTAAAGATACACATGTGTATATGGGGATGATTAAACTAGATTTACCAAGGAATAAATATGAGATTTTGTAGTTGTACATACCTGCAGAAGTGGAAAACAAGCTTGTGCTTGCGCATGACGAGCTGAACGACGGCGATCTGTTGAGATTCCCCGGTGTACTGCATCTCCTGGTGTACTTGATGTCCAAGCTGATGAAATTCATCCTTCTTGAGGACGCTCGCCACCGTCCCAGGATCGTTTGTGTAGACCACAACGATCTTTATGGTGTCGTGGGGAATTATCTCAAGCGGACGACCATGTAAGAATGGAGAAGGAGTTCGAGATTGTTCCCCATGACACCACAAAGATTGATACAGTCTACACCAATGATCATGCGACGGTGGAGAGCATCCTCAAGAAGTACGAGCAATGGTTTGAGATCGACGAGCATAAATTCAAGATGAAGTTCGTCGGCTTGGACATCGAGTACACCAGGCAGATGCAGTACGGCGGGGAATCTCAACCGGTCGCTGTCGTATGATCGGCCATGCGCAAGCACGTGCTCATGTTCCGATCCATTTTTGCAGTTATGTATAGCTGCAAAATCGCATGTTTATTCCTTTGTAAATCTAGGTTTGTCATCCTCATGTATGCATGTGTTATATTTGAACAGAGAAGGCTGTGTATACCTATATGTTTACATGTTTGTTGATTTTTGATAAGGAAACAATATTTTCATAACTAATTGGTTGTTGGTAAATCTAAGTTAATCATCCATCTCTGAATGTTTTTTTTGACGGATTAACTACACTCAGTGTGTAATCTATATTCCTCTTTTTAATGAATAGATGTATTTTTCTGTCTACTTGTGCTATGGTGTTGATCTAACAAATTTGTCCTCAATTACACTGTTTATTCCTGCAAACATAACCGTAGAAGTTACATATAAGAGAACCTGATGCAAAACATGCCCACCATACTATTCACGTCCAAAGTTATCAGCCTCTCAAATGAAAGACTACATGAACTGGTATGGTCATGTAAAACGGTTTCAAAGTATGAAGATATATTGATGTTTGACTAGGAGTCTTTGTTTGATATTTCTTATTTATTTTTATCATCACTAATGCACTCACTATCAACACAAATACACATTACAGGTTATTGGATCAAGATCCAATATGACTACAAACTTGGTTATTTTGCTCATAGTCATAACAAAGAAATAAAATTCAATTTCCTAATTATATGTAGTATGTTGATCTTTGAAAATTGAAACAGTAATTTTATACTTTCATAATATAACATGCCAATTGCTTGATTCTTTTTCAAGATGTAGAATAAAACAGAACGGAGGGATTACATGTTTAATCCGGCCATATGCATATGATTACGTGATCTAAGATAAGTACACTGTATTTTGTACGCATGAAATTATTAAGTGAAAACTTTCAGGTACAGTTTTTTTAAGAAACACAATTTATATATGACAACTTAATTTCTTGCCGAGATGACATTATTTCAACAATTTTAATATGACTTCATTACTATACTACTACAGGTGATCTGTATCCTGTTCCAGCGTTGGTTGATTTCCTTCAAAATAAGGGCGTCAAGTTCACTACGGTTGACTTCAGGCATGACAGGACCGTGTTTGCTCTGGCTAGCATCGTAATTCCCCCGGGTCACCACATTGATATGCAAGATCTTGACAAGACAAATAAACGATTGAGCAGTGGCGTCATTGCAAGGGTTGGAATGGTTTTGATGGCATTTAAAATATTGTCAGCTCCTATGCAAACATGACCGACACACTCACTGATGATGATCACCTTTTTTGGGAGTGGAAGTCGTTCCCATGATTAACCTCCATTATGCAGCAATAGATGGGCATGTGATCTATGAGCTATACTCTCGCATCAGAACAATGAATTTGATGCAGGGTGACCTCTGAGTCCCAGTACCAGTGCCAATGGAGGTGGTTTACCCCAGTAGCAAGATATCAGCTTCCATTGCGAATGAGGACCCCCACAAGATTTCTGGTGTGACTGGATTTTGGATGGACCGAGAGTGGCGCTGCGGTGACTGTAGTAACCACTGGTCTGATGATGATGTGTCGCAAGGTTGTGTAGCTTGGAATAGTGCACACAATGTACCGATCTCGAAGTGGGACCAGGCATATGATTTGTGGAAGCGTAGTTCTTCCAACATGATAAGGCTTTGGGTTGTGCACATCCATGGTCATATAGTTATGGCAGAGAAAGCTTAATAGGAGCGGCTTCAGGTGCCTCCGTAGCAGACCCGACATGGTTTGCAACCTTTTTGTGAGATCTAGAGTGAAGCATTATAATGATTCGGGGATCTAGATCTTCCATCAGTTCCCTGAGACAGGTTCCTCTTGAATGCAGGGGTAGTAACAATATCTCTGCTTCTTCTCCTTGGAAGAGGGATGCCAATTGACACCTTAGAGAATTTACCAGTTAGATACTAGTTGCTGGCCAAACTCCAGTAATCACTTGTTGTAGCCTAGACACATCATAGTGCATGAGTTGTTAGATACTACTGCGAAAGAATAACTAAACCTGAAACAGGAGTCACATCCTACAATTTAGCACAGGATGTTTTTCTCCATTATATTATTTCATTGCTAGCTGGTTTGTATTAGATATTAATAACATAATAGTTTGCATTTTTTGCATCCATCTTAGCACTTCAATTTATATATTTGACATTAAAGCCTTTGTGTAGTTGCAGTCTTTTGCCTACTAAGCCCAACTATCAGTGCCGGAAGCAGCCTTGCTAACACTGCTCATGTTCAGTAGGTTAGTAATTATGTGTTGTAGTCAACGAGTTGATAAAATGAACTATAGGAGGTACTGGATTAACATACATAGTACATCATCATTTCAAGAAAATTTCATGTATCGTGTCTACAAAAACTAAAACTTATCGCAATGTGCAGTAGTATCATGAGCCGTGTGTTGCATAGTTACATTGAATTCAGCGATCACAGTACCAGATTCAATAGTAGTGCATTAGATATGAATAACAACAGTTGCACTTGTTTCACATAGCAGCCTCTTTTGGATGAGTCGCATAAGTAGTAGTTTGTTGTACAAAACCTTCCAGCCTCTGCTATTATTTTGTTGGAAGGGGGATGCCGATTGATACCTTAGGAAATATGCCAATTGGATACTGGTTGCTGGCCAAACTCCAGTAATCACTTGTTGTAGACACATCATAATGCATGAGTTGTTAAATAGTACTATGAAAGAACAGCTAAATCTGAAACAGGAGCAGTTGTTAAATACTACTGTGGAAGAACAGCTAAATCTGAAACAGGAGGCACATCCTACAATTTAGCACAGGAAGTTTTTCACCAGTATTTTATTTTATTGTTACTTTTGTTTATAAATCTTATAAGCTCTGTCGTGGTTTTGTCACGGCAGATGTCCTAGTGTGAGGACTTAGTCGTGAGGCCATCGCAACGGCGGTTAGCTTGTTGGGGTTGAGCGGGACGAGAGACATGAGTTTACCCAGGTTCGGCCCCTCGCGGAAGAGGTAAATGCCTACTCTTGCTCTTGTTGCTTATTGCTTGAGTATCGGTTAAAAGGGAGTGGATTCGCTTGACCTAGCTATGAATTGATTGTAACCTGTCCTATTCTGTGCCAGGGACTCGCCTTTATATATAGGTCGAGGCCGCTAGCTTACAAGAATCCCTGTCGGGTCATGTTTCGTGACCGATCCTGAATCTAAGTTGCCTTGCCTTTTACGGCAAGTCGCCATCGGGCGGCTTACACCTCTGGGCCACACACCGTCTTCTGACCTTGGGCCTCAATCCGGCCCATCTTGTAAGTCGCCTCTTCAGCCCCGCGTATCGATCACTTGGGCCTATCTGAAGCCTAACTGGTTGAGTCGCCAACGGTCTGACCCGGCCCTTTCAGGGCGGGTTACACCGTGGGGTTATATCCCCAACATTAGGCCCCAGATTGATTTGAACTTGTTCATATCAATCTTCAATTCTTTTGGTTGGCGAGTCTTCTCCTATACGTCTTAATCTTAATCTTGAATATCTTTCATAATCCGCCATAAGAAAAGATGATGTCACCTCCGCGATTTCGGGAAACCCTTCATGACATCATAGCGAATCTTTGTAAATCCATTTATCCCAAAAATCAAGGCACTCATTTTACTTATACTGAGGAGTTTGTTTGTTCCAGAAGTTACTGTGCCTCCTCGATTCTCATACCTGCCCTTCATTGTTGCTTTTCCTTATAAATATATGCGGGCCTCCTTCTTTTCACTTTTCACCTCATCTCATCCGCTTCGTCTTCTTCCTCACGAGACCCATCACAGTTGGAGCTCCACCACGCCAGGCGACCTGCCCCAACCATCTTGCTTGAGTCTAAAGCACCGCCCCGTCTTCATCGGAGCCTCACGGCTTTCCTCCGCTTTCTTCTGCCGTAATCAGGTATCCCCTTTTTCCCGTGTCAGATCTACATTAGGTCACCTGAGTTCATGGTATTCGTCGGAGTTCATCCATTTTCTCCGTTCATCATATCTTGAGTAGAACTTGCTTTTAATCCAAAGACACCATAGAAATACTACGGCCGTCGGTTTGACATCCATCTTGCATCTTTGCATAAACTGTACCTTCCCTAGAATCAATAGGTAGTCCATTAGTACTTCCGTCACCACTATTTAGGTTTAGTAACTATTTTTGTTTTCTGAACTTCCTTCAGATCCATAAATATAGTTGTTCCATACTGAATCTTGTTTTCTCCACACTTAGCAAAATTTTAGCAATCCTGAACTTTAGCTGATCCGCCCATTGCATCTTGGGCGGCTTACCAATGTATTTGTAACTCGCCAAAGTTCCAAAAACTTCCTCTTTTAACTAATCCACAATTTGTTTAGGGTGACTTACTCTTATGTTGCTTACTCATATACTGTTGATGAATCATTACCTTTTTTGAATAACCCGCCTTTCCATTGTCTTTAGGTGACTCAATATGACAAAAACCACCCTCTGGAATTGGGGTCCTTCCCTAGTCACTGAAGAAATCCCAAAAGATTATGTGGGTCAAGGTCTCTTGGCGACTCAGGAAGAGATTGGCTGGCGAGTCAGCCCAAGAGAAAATACCCTCAATCCTGGCGAAGGAGAAGTGATAGTTTTTACTGATCATATCCTTAAAGTATTCACGTTGATCCAACGTGTCTCCCATTATATAATTGAATGGGGTTTCTCAGGATTATTAAAGAAGTGCATAATATCTTTCACATAATGAGCATCGAGGGTTTTAGGAGGTTCCCCATCTCCATGTGTAGCAAGTAAACCTAATTTTTTGGTATTTCGTGTTCCATATCCATAACTAAAGATAGAGAACAACTTAGAACAGGAAATAAAAACTACTTAGTGATAAAGCAAACAAGCACACATGAGAATATTCACCCCACGCTATTGCTCCCCGGCAACGGCGCCAGAAAAAGGTCTTAATAACCCACAAGTATAGGGGATCAATTGTAGCCTCTTTCGATAAGTAAGAGTGTCGAACCCAACGAGGAGCTAAAGGTAGAACAAATATTCCCTCAAGTTCTATCGACCACCGATACAACTCTACGCACGCTTAACGTTCGCTTTACCTAGAACAAGTATGAAACTAGAAGTACTTTGTAGGTGTTGTTGGATAGGTTTGCAAGATAATAAAGAGCACGTAAATAAATTCTAGGGGCTGTTTAGATAAAGACACAACTAAGTTAGTTTCAGTAGAGAGCTTTTTGTCACGAGAAAGTTATTTTCCCTAGGCAATCGATAACTAGACCGGTAATCATTATTGCAATTTTATTTGAGGGAGAGGCATAAGCTAACATACTTTCTCTTCTTGGATCATATGCACTTATGATTGGAACTCTAGCAAGCATCCGCAACTACTAAAGATCATTAAGGTAAAACCCAACCATAGCATTATAAGGCATCAAGTCCTCTTTACTCCCATACGCAAACAACCTACTTACTCGGGGCTGTGCTTCTGTCACTCACGCCACCCACCATAAGCAAACCATGAACATATTGCAAACCCTACAGTAGGGATCCCTCACGCTTGCGCGACACGGTGAGCACCATAGGACAGCACCAATAATAAAACATGCAACTCAAACCAATCACGATCATCAATTAACCCATAGGACAAACAGATCTACTCAAACATCATAGGATAGCCATACATCATTGGGAAATAATATATAGCGTTGAGCACCATGTTTAATTAGAGATTACAGCGGGTAAAAGAGGGGTTACACCGCTGCATAGAGGGGGGACGAGTTGGTGATGACGGCGGTGAAGTTGTTGGTGTAGATCATTGTCGCGATGATGGCCCCGACGGTGTTCCGGCACCACCGGGAAGGAGGGGGAGAGATCCCCCCCTTCTCCTCCTTCTTCCTTAACCTTCCCCCTAGATGGGAGAAGGGTTTCCCCTCTGGCCCATGGCCTCCATGGCGGCGGAGGGGCAGCCCAATCGGAGTTACGGATCTTCGGCGAGAGCCCCTCCGAGATTGGATCCCTTTCTCTTTATTTCCTTCTGTTTCTGCCCTCCGTGATTCTTCCCTTTCACCGTTTCTTAAATTCTCCAAAGATCCGTAAGTCCGATTGGGCTGAAATTTTAACACGATTTCTATCCGGATATTAGCTTTCTTGCGGCGAAAGAAGGGCACCAACCGCCATAGGGAGTGGCCACGAGGGTCAGGGGCGCGCCCTACCCCCGGGGCGCGCCCTCCACCCTCATGGACCCCTCGGGCATCATCTCGCGTTGATTCCACTTCCCAAAATTCACAAATATTCCAAAAATAATCTCCGTAAGTTTTTATCCCGTTTGGACTCCGTTTGATATGGATTTTCTGCGAAACAAAAAACATGCAACAAACAGGAACTGACACTAGGCACTGGATCAATATGTTATTCCCAAAAATAGTATAAAAGGTTGCCCAAGTATGTAAAAGTTGTAGAATATTGGCATGGAACAATCAAAAATTATAGATACGACGGAGACGTATCAGCCGGTGACCTGCGCTCCTCGGAAGCCCGGAATGACCTGTGTCTTCCACGTGATGAAGTTGGTCTTGGTGAGCTTCTCAGATGGGAGAGCACCAAGGTTGAGGGAGACGGTGGATGAGGACGACATGGCGAGGTTAATCGAGGAAGGAGGCTGCTGGCTAGATCGATGGGAAGAGGATGGCTCTGTATACCATGTTAGATGGAAGCGTTCCTACTCCCTCATAAGGGAGCCGCGGAAGCGTTCCTACTCCCTTACAAGTCTTCACGAAATGCCGCAAATTGGTCCTCGGACATGTAGCACTCACCCACGGCACGAAGAGCCCACCAGCTAATATACCATGGGAAGGGACGGGGCGCAGCGACTATATCTCGCATTGAGGGAGACGGTGGGAAGGGACAGGGCGCAGCGACTATATCTTGCATTGAGGGAGACGGTAAGAAGTCTTGCTGAAGTGTCTACAGTAATCGGGCTGGCCCATTCGCACACACATAAAGGAAAACAAGAAGGAAACGGGGGAGAAGCAGGGATTGATCCATGGTCTCGTGGAAGTTGGCCAACACAGCTAGCCACTGCGGACGCATTCACTATTTGATAAGAAGTAGCCACGCCACTTACTTGAGGCAAATCGAGCGAAAGTGCCTTTCTGCTCCCGAGCTCATTTGAGCTCGGTGAACAGCAAAATCGAAAAAAAATTGAAAAATTTCAAAAAATTCCAATTTTTTTTTGACAGAAACATTGACAAAAGTTCTAAGTGCCTGCAAAAATTCATCATGAAATCACATTCCTTGAAGGCGTGGCAAAAAAAAAAACAAATTCAGTGCTTCAAAATGCTTTTGAAAGTAGCTTTTTCAGAGTACTGTTTTTGTTTTTTTGCCATGCATTCTAGAAATGTGATTTCATGACGAATTTTTGCAAGCACTTAGAACTTTTGTCAATGTTTCTCCCAAAAAAATTGGATTTTTTTGAATTTTTTTATTTAGTTTTGATTTTACTGTTCACCCGAGCTCATTTGAGCTCGGGTGCAGAAACTCCGCGTCCCAAATCGAGTAGGTTTTTCCATTGATTTTTTGGGAGTTTTCTTCTGTTTTTCCCTTTTATTTTTTCAACGTTTTAACTGGGTTTTTTCTTTCATTTTGTTTGGTTTTTAATTTCTTTTCACGGTTCTAATTGGGGTTTTCTTCATTTCTTTTTTTTCGTTTTACTTTGGTTTTTTTCTTGTTTTCATCAGTTTTTCATGTATTCTCTCGGGTTTCGATGGTTTCCTATACACATATTTGTTATATATCTAATAAATTTTAATACACATTTAACATTTTTCAAATTCCTGATTAAAACATTTTAAATACCAGTTTAATATTTTTAATACATGGCAACATTTTTTCAATACACATTTAATTCATGAACATTTTTCTAATTCTAAATCAGTTTTTAATTCATGTTATTTAAATTCATAAAATATTGTAATATGAAAATATTTTAAAATTCTTAATTTCATTTTTTGCTAAATCACAAACATTTTTTAGTTCATAAATATATTTTTGATAAATTCATGAATCCTCTTGGGGCAGTCAGAGCCAGAACTTTTATGAAGCCTGGGCGAGTTTTAGCCTAAATGTCGAATCGGAATATCAATACCGGGTGTTCGAATATGTGACATATAAAATAGGACCGAAATTGCAAACCACGAATATATACCATAGTTTAAAAAATCGAGCTGGTGAGGATGTCGGTCTAGGTTTTTACTGGTCGGACCGCCAGTTCATCTGTTCATTTGCGACAAAAATATATTTAAGGTTCAAGATATTGACTTCACATCGAATGAATACACATACACAATATCATATGTAAACCATCAATGAATCACAAAGTGTTATTAGCCTAGTTAGTTATGGGGCTTTTAGCATGTCTTGCTTGAAGGTCAGGTGTTTGATTCCTTGTTACTACAACTCTTTTTTGAATATTTTTTGGATTTCTACTAAAAGACTAGTACCCTTTAGACAACTGGACAAGTCGCCGGTTCATGGTTTTTTCAGGCGGACCACCGGTCCGGTATGGTTTCTAACTGTGATATATAGTACTCCTTATAATGTTGTACTAAAACTGTGACAATTAATTTGGATCGGATAGAGTACTAGTAAAGTAAAAATACAAACAGAAAAGTCATACAAATTTAATTTTAAAGTGAATTAACGTATAATATATGAAGATTCGATTTCAATGACAAACGCTCCTCTATTAACCAGAAACATTTTCATCTCCGAAATTTAATGATTTAAATTTAGAATTAACATTCAATTATCTAGAACAAATCCCAAAAGTAAAAAAGAGGTTTCGTGATCATCCACAATTACAGATACACCAATTTAGATCTAAGCTCCAAGAAAATACAAAGTAACTCCTATGACTAAGAATTACAATGAAATCTCTTGGAAACGCCTTCTTTGCCGTATTAGTCTCTACTAGAAGAAATACTCCAAGGACTTTGGTAAAAAGGCTGAAATTCGACTGAAGCAATAATGTTGTTACTCTTTCACCCACAGGAACATTACCAATAATGGGTTTTGAAAGTGTCATGAGTCGTCCATCAAAAAAGATGGGAAGCCTTGATCGATGAACGTGCTTGGGTCGGGGATGATCTCCTATAAGTGCAGGCTGTCGGGTCACAATATCTTCACCATGGTGTCGATTAAATATTTTAACTCCACAAAGAATCAAACCAACAATTTTTTTGATACACTAACGTAAACTCATCAGATCCGAATAACGGGATCTGCAAGGGCGGAAAACTCTCTAACCTCATGGCATCGCCAAAAGAGCAAGAGTAAATTTATTCTTACAAAATATGATAATCACTAGACGATGACGAAGAACGTAGAACCCTTGATGCGAGCCCCCCCCCCCCCCCCCACACACACACACCTCTCAGCGCAAAGATGACAGCCAGAGGCGAGGGGACCAAAACTTCCACGGCGGCCGCGGCGACTGCTGCCCTAACGAAAGCCTCACGAAGCTGTCTGATTTAACGGGCCGTCACTAGAACGCCCGGTTTGTGCCTAGTTAATGAGCCTATACTCAAATATTATTGATTTGGCTTCCTTTTCCGTTCTAAAAAGAACTGGTTGGATGCTTGATAGGTTTAGTTTATTAGCCCATCATCACTTTAATAAAAAAAGTTTATTAGACCATCATGGAATAAAGTCAAATATAATCTGCCCCGGTGAACCATGCCGCTTGGGGCGCCCCTATATCTCGCCTTTAGCGACTCCAGGTTTCGACTCGTTGAATGGGCGAGCGAGATGGGCCAGCCAATGCATGCGGAAAGCCATAACCTCTTTTTTCCTGGTTATGTTTTTTGCTTTATTTCTGTACTTTTATTAATACTTTACAAAAAACACTATACAAAACACATTTGAAAAATGTTGAACAAATATTTGAAAAATGTTAAATAATCATTAGGAAAAATGTCGAATGTGTAGAAAAGTTATTGATCATGTATTAGAAAATGATGAAATTTTTTATCATGTATATAAAAAAATTAATCAAGCATTTTAAAAAAATTTAACAAGTATTTAAAACGTGTTAACCAAGCATTTGTGAAATATTAAATGTATGTAGAAAACACTATTGACCATGTATTTAAAAAATGATGGAAAAATTTGATTATGTATAAAAAATGTAAATAAATCATTAAAAAAATATTGAACAAGTAATTGAAAAATGTTAATCAAGCATTTTGAAAATTTGAATGTGTATAGAAAAAATATTTACCATGTATTAGAAAAATGATGAAACAATTTGATCATGTATATAAAAATATTACTCAAGCATTTAAAAAAATGTGAACAAGTGTTTGAAAATGTTAATCAAGAATTTGGAAATTTCAAATGGGCATAGAAAAAATGTTGACCATGTATTCAAAAAACGGCAATCTTTTTATCTGAAAACTGTTAATCTTTAATTTTGAAAAATCCTTAAAAATTTCAAAAAATGTTACCATAAATTCAAATGTTAATCTTCTATTTCACACACACAAAAATTATTTTGTATTTGAAATTTTTAAAAATATGTATAGAAAAAATGTTGACCATGTATTACAAACAATTTCATCCAGATTGAACAATTTTATATATGTATTAGAAAAATGTTGTTGACGTATACAAAAAAATATAGAATAGTAACCAAAATAACAAAGAAAACCGAATACAAAAGAAAATGCAGAGCACAAAGAAACAAAATGCAAAAAAAAAACCCGAAGAAAGCGGACTTGAATCGCCTCAAGTAGGATGCGGCCCCTACTACTTATCATGAATGGACCTTGGCGGATTAGCTAGCAGCGCCCTCGATCTCCTTGGAGACCAGGGATCGACCCCAGCGTCTCGCTTAGAGCATAATTGGTTTGGTGCCAAAAATAGGCAAGCCAATGTTTGGCATTGTGCCAAATATTCGCTACTACTTGGTTGGCTACCGAGTTGTCTTGCCTATTTCATATAAAGTTGCCAATATTTGGCAAGTCTTGGTATTGCCAATATTTGGCAATTCCAACATTTGGCTAGCCAAATATTGGCAGCAAACCAATCATGCTCTTAGTGCGAGCCATAGCGCTTGCTTGCCGCTGGGGAGGATTTCACCATTGTTTATCTCGATATGTGCACTATTTTCCTCTAAGCAACTAGAAGAACGCCCGTGCGTTGCAACGAGGCCACATTAACTTTAAAAGTTCAATATCAATTATGTTAATATTACATTTAATATTCTCATACATATTAAGTGACATTGACGACCTTTTTTACCATCAAATTCTCACACACACACCCTCTCCCTCCCTCTTCCTCACTCTCTCTCCCCCTCTCCCTCATTCGGGAGGTGGGACGAAAATAAACCCGGAACGGAGACTACCAACTGAGACATTAGGAGTAGAGATCATTTAGTTGATAAGAATAAATAGAAAACGGTGTTAAAAAGGAGAAACAGATTAGAATACATTGAAAAACCAAAAGGACGATGTAAAAGGGGATTCGCCCTGCCCCCCGGGCCTGGCCACCGAACCGGCTCAGCTGTCCAGTCCCCGCGCGGTCGTCTTCTCCTGTTCCCCGAGCCGCGTCGCTACAGAGCCGGGCTCCCGCCCGACCACCTCGCTGGCATCGAAGGGGAATGGATAAGGGTGACGCCCTGCCTTCCCTGCCCCCATGGCCTGACTCCTCCTCGACGCCCCCTCCCAAATACACTTCTCCTCCTCGCTCGCTCGATCCCGTCGATCTGGACAAAGTCAGACGCCACGGCCACCATGACCGACCCCGTCCACACGGCCACTGCCCTCCCTGCGGGCTAGGAGCTTGTCGAGGAGCTCCGAACGCCTTCGCTACTTCGTCTGCGCCAACGAGATCAAGTCCAGCACCCCTGCATCGATGTCGCTGCCGTCTTCCCCAACCTTGGGCCACCGCGACATTGCTGTTCGATCCGCGCCGCCCCGAGCTCCCATGTCTTCCCCTAGGGCGCCATTGACACCGCCATGATCTCCTCTTGCCTTTCCCCTATTTCCCCTCTCGATTGCTCTCGTTAGGTATTTCGCCGTGGCCGAGAACCGCCGTCTGCCATGGCCATTGCAGGGGTAGCCACCGAGCTCCTCGGATTGACCCCGTGGCACATGCCCGCTCCTATGCACGCCCATGCCCGAACCTGCCGCTTTTCTTCCGCGCCCGCGGGGCCACTCCCTCTCCATGCCCACGCTCGTGCTACTCCGCGTCGGTCGCGCCCGCCGCTGCCGTCGCGCTCGCCGCAGTCACCGCACCACTGTGCCCCGCGCGACACACACTCTGGCCGCGTGCCACACTCTCGCTGGCTGCGCTTGCCCCGTCTGCTGCCGCCTATCCCTTCGCTCGCCCCGCTGTCGCGCCCCTGCCTCGCGCCGCCTCCAGTCGTGGCCATCTTCTGCCGGCCGCCCCCTCAGCCACGCCGTCCGCATCTCTGCCTCCACCGTCGGCCGCTCGCTTCGCCTGCTGCGTGTTGCTTCCTGCTGCTATGCGCCATGCCCTCGACACTGCCGTGGACAAATGTGGCGGAGGGATTGTTAATGGAGTACGAGAAGGAGGTGGCGGAGAAGGTGTGGAGAGGCAGGAGGTCTGGGGCGGTGTCACCTGGCTGTGGTGGAGGTGTTTATGCGAGAAGGAGCCGGAGTGGAAGGAGAGGTCACAATTGGAAAGAATCGCAAAAAAAATCATAACCCGGAGATCTCAGTTCAAAAAAATGCTAATATCGATGGAGGGGTGATTTCCATCAATAGGTGGAAAACATAGGAAATATTGGTTGTTATCAAGGAAAAGTAAAAATTTAGGAAAGTTAGGATTTTTGAACTGATTTCTATGCAAATGGGGTTTTATTGTTTGGTAACGTGATATCAGTACCTGCCCGTTTGTGACGTGTCTGATTAGGAAAGTTTGCAAATGTTAAGAAACTATTTATTGGGAGGAAAGTTGTGACGTGTCTGTTATTTGTTTCCTAAAACAAATTTCACTAATAAGAGAAATCGATTGATTTAGATAAGTTAGGAAAGTTAGATTAAAATGTATTATTTGTTTCCTGAAAATCTGTTATTTGTTTCCTAAGACAAATTGGACCAATAAAAGGAATCGATTGATTTGCATAATTTAAGGAAGTTAGATCCGTGATTTGTTATACGTTAGGAAAGTTCTGGTTGTAATAAAGAGTGGAGAGAAAAATAAACCGATGGACCAGGGTGGGAGGGGTGGTGGGAGGAGAGACGAAAAAACCCAGCGAAAATAAACCGCGGACCAGGGTGGGAGGTGGTGGTGGGAGGAGAGACGAAAAAAACCAGCGAAAAAAACCGCGGAGACTATTCACCAACTTGTCCATTAGGAGTAGAGATACGTGCATACTTCGTTGCATGGCCAGCTGAGCCCGGGCGCTGGCTCTGCCCTGCCTTGGGGGTGCACCACATTTGCGAATGAAAAATGAAATTTCTTCCATCGGGTGCAATTTCATCCTACCCCGCGTGGGAGTGGTAGGTTTCATCGGTAACATTCTAGAACCTTCCTAACAGGTTTTACTTCCTTTGTGTGTGTTTTCTTTTGGTTTTGTTCTGGAATTTCTTTTTCCGGTTTTAACTTTGGAAACTTTTTTGAAATTGAAGAACATTTTTGTTAATTTGTGAGTATTTTAAAATTTGGGAACAACATTTTAAATCTGAAAACAATTTTAAAATTTGTGTTGTTTTCGTTAAATTCGCGTGAAAGGTGTACTACCAAATTTGAGTTCGAGGGGTATTTGTCCCTCGGGCCGCGTTTGGGTATAACCGGGCTTCTTTCGTTCGGTGCAATGTTGTCCTCATACATGTACCGCTCGAAGAATGTCTCAAAAAAGGGAAACTCCTAGCTAGTAGGGCTTTTTTCCTCTCGATACCTAAAACCTCTCAGACGACTAGGGTTTTGTGGTGGACTTGACGGTGGCCACCTGATTCGATCAGCGGGACGCACCTGATCTCCGACAAGGGATGGTAGCATCGTCCCAACATGCAAGTGGAGGGATGCCTCCCGACTCTCCCCGGTCGGCTAGGGCAAAACTGGAAGAAGCGCTTGGGAAACTTGGCATCACCGAGGAAGAGGCTACACCTTTGGTGATTGATGACGCAGATGAGGACAAGGTGAAGAAGTGGCTACTGGCAGGCAAGGTTCTTCATCGACACCTATTCCACATCCAAACCATTACCAGTGCCCTCCGCCTAGCTTGGGGGAATCCAAGGGGTCTGCAGTTCAGATCCATGGGAGAGAACACTTTCGTGGCAGAGTTTGAGATCTAGAGAGATCGAGATAGAATCTGGATGGGCTCGCCATGGCATGTCAGCAAACATGCAGTATTCAGGCCCAAGCAGTAGGAGAGAATCCAAGAACTCAAGCAATGTGGGAGAAGCTACAAAGGTGAACTCTCCTATTAAAAACCGTCCTTATGCTAAACGGAAAGAGGCACCAAAGCCGGTCTACCGCAGAGTTGAGAAACCCCTCCTTCTTAACACTGGAGAACAACGAGATCAAGATGGATGTGGGGGTGACAAGGGGGAGGGAGGAGACGAGGATGCAAGGGAGCACAAAGAGCTAGAAAGGGAACCATAAAAGAAGAAACCTACACCTGACAACTCGGCAGCAGCTACGGAGCAGTGTGGCCTGTCCCAATGAGCATTATCAGTTGGAATTGTCAGGGGCTTGGGAACCCCGAGGCAGTTCGAGAGCTTCGCAAGGTGGTGAAGCAAGAAGGGCCCGCCCTACTCTTTGTTATGGAGACGAAGATCAGGGCAGCAAGGGTGGAAAACTTAAAGCTTAATTTGGGTTTTGATGGTTGTTTTGCGGTCGGTAGTGTTGTTCTCAGTGGAGGCTTTGGTTTGTTCTGGTCAAAGGATGTTTCAGTTGAGCTAAAAAACTACAGTACTGGCCACATTGATGTTGTGGTGCGGAAGAGGGATCAAAGCTCTTTCGAGTGGAGATTCACGGGGTTCTATGGTGCGCCAAGGGTCAAAGGCCGCCACCACAGTTGGCTCTTTCTCCGAACCTTGAACGCGATACCTCATGATGCATGGGTATGCATGGGGGATTTTAACGAGACCTTATATGGGAAAGAACATTTTAGTCGCTCAACGCGTCCTGAGTGGCAGATGAGGGCGTTCTGTGAGGTCATCAAAGAGTGTGCTCTCCAAGTCGTGGGGTGGTCAGGCGTCCCTTTCACCTAGGACAACCAACAGACAGGAGGAGCAAATGTTAAAGCACGGATTGATCGGGCTTTCACAAATGAGGTGTTTAGGCAACAATTCGGTTTTACAAATGTTCGGCACATCAGTGCAGCCGAGTCGGACCACTGTTTTGTACATCTGGAGTTTCAGGAGCAATAAGGTGACACAATGCAGAGGGGAGTGTGAGTTTTCTGTTCTCTGTAAACACATGTTCTGATAGGTGTCCGAGTCTGTAAAAGATAGGAAAAGTTCAGGTCTCGTTTGAAGTCGTTTTAGGGTCAAACTCTTAGAGATAAAGTGTGTTTTAAACCTGGTCGGTTTGTGATCAGGGTCACGACGTGTTGGGCACGAATGGTAGGCCGAGTTGGTCGTGAGGTCGGCTCCTTGAGCCCTATATAATGTGAAATAAAGACCCAGAAAAAACTGCACGTTGGCAGTACCAAACCTTCTCTGTTTCGATCTGTTTTTTTTGTTCTTCGTCTATCTCCTGCGTTTTTCGATCTTGGAGCTAACACGTGGCATCAGGGCCTCGTTGTGATCGCCTAGTACCCGGTGATCATGGTGGACGACGACTTGAGCAAGCAGAGGGCTGCAGCAGAAAGTTCCGGGGTGGCTAAAGCAATTGTCATACCCGGGACGTCATACCCTCGTTTTGATCGGGAGAACTTTGGGGTTTGGAAGGCTCTAATGGAGTGTGCCCTACGAGCCGCCGAATTGTGGGTTGTCGTCGACCCCGGCGGCAATGTCTACAAGAAGGACGGCGCTGAGCACTGCAAGGACAGGCAGGCAGCAACGGCGCTCTATTCGGTGATGCCGATGGACGTTCTTCAGCATATCATCGCCAAGGAAACGGTGAAGGAGGCATGGGACACCTTGAAGCTGCTCTTCGAGGGGCGTACCCGTGTCAGGCAAGCGAATCTGCAAACTCTTTTGAGGAATTATGAAACGCTTGTGATGACTGACGATGAAACCGTGGATGCTTTTGCTTCGCGGGTGATGACGTTGGTCAATGGAATCCGCGCGCTTGGAGAAAACCTGACGGAGACTTCAGTGGTCAGGAGATTCTTGCGCGCTGCTCCTCCCCGTTACATGCAGATCGTGACGGCGATTGAGCAGTGTGTCGACCTGACTACGTTGACGGTCGATGACCTTGTTGGCCGCTACAAAGCTCACGATGAGAGGATGCGCCATAGCCTCGGTGATGCTAGGGACGGCGAGCAAGTCATGCTCACGAGGGCGCAGTGGCAATTGTTGATTGCAAGGGAGAAGAAGGCTGGCGAGGGCTCAAGCAATACTCGCCAAGATCGTGCGCCAAAAGAACAGAATAAGAGGAACGCGGGGGACAGCGCTCCAAAGAAGAAGAAGTTCGATAAGCGCAAGATCAAGTGTTATAATTGTGGCATCATGGGGCACTTCAAGTCTGAGTGTAGGAAGCCAGCGAAGGAGCAGGCATATATCGCGAAGAAGGGCGACATTGATGATGATCAAGCCAACATGCTGCTGTGTGAAATCTGTGAGTTTCCAGAGGTGGACGTATAGATGCAAGTAGCCGAAACCGTTGCACTTGTGGAGAAGAAAATTTATCTCCACGAGGAAGATTAGAAGAGGGCCGGAAATTTTTGGTACCTTGATACGGGCGCAAGCAACCATATGTCGGGGGATAGGACACAGTTCAGCGAGCTAAGCATGACTGTTGGAGGGACGGTCAGGTTCGGTGACGGCAAAACAGTGCCAATCTTAGGGAGAGGCACGGTGGTCTTCGAAGCAAAGAGTGGTGAACACAAGATTCTCACAGATGTTTATTACATTCCCATGCTAAAGACGAACATAATTAGTTTGGGACAGCTCGAAGAGAGGGGTTGCAAAATTGTGCTCGAAGACGGATATTTGTGGGGCTATGATCGTCAAAGAAATCTCATGATGCGTGTGAAGAGGTCTCGGAACAGAATGTATGTCCTGAATTTGGACAAGGCACAGCCGGTGTGTTTGCTAGCAAAGTTTGACGAAACAGCGTGGAAGTGGCACTCATGTTTTGGTCACTTGAATTTTCATGCATTGAGGAAATTGGGAAAGCAGCAGATGGTGAGTGGACTGCCCATGATTGATCATGTTGATCAGCTTTGCACTGGATGTTTAGTTGGCAAGCAACGCCGAGGTGCGTTTCCGAGAGAAGCAAAATTCAGAGCTTCAAAAGTTTTGGAGCTGGTTCATGGTGATTTATGTGGACCCATTACTCCGGCTACCCCGTCCGGGAAGAAGTATTTTTTGCTCATAGTAGATGACTACAGCGGGTATATGTGGTTGGTCTTGTTGAGGAGCAAAGATGAGGCACTTGAAGCTTTCAGAAAGGTGAAAATTGCAGCTGAGGTTGAATCTGAAGAAAGGTTGAAGGCATTAAGGACTGACCGAGGAGGGGAATTTACCTCTAATGAGTTTAAAGCTTATCGTGAGAAGCATGGGATTAAGCGGTACTTGACGGCACCCTATACTCCGCAGCAAAACGGAGTCGTTGAGAGGAGAAATCAAACCATCGTAGCTATGGCCAGAAGTATGTTGAAAAGCAAAAAGCTACCAGGGAGATTTTGGGGAGAAGCCGTGACTACTGCCATTTATTTACTCAATAGAGCTCCGACAAAGAGTGTTATTGGAATGACACCGTACGAGGCATGGTGCGGTAGAAAACCCTCGGTTGATCATCTTCGGACTTTTGGATGTATTGCTCATATCAAGGTGTTGGGTGCACACAACGCGAAGCTAGCGGACAGAAGTATACCCACAATTTTGTTGGGCTATGAGCAAGGTTCAAAGGCATATCAAGTCTACAATCCAGCAACAAAGAAAGTGCAAGTGTCACGTGATGTATTGTTTGATGAAGAAAAAGCCTGGAATTGGGACGGCGCAGCAGTGGAGGACCGTCCTACAGGAGGTGATGACATGTTTGTTGTATCCTATCACACTGATCCTGCAGGCCACCATCACGACAACGACGTACATGAAGATGGGCTTGATGTTGATGACGATCCTGGACATGGCAGCGGAAATCCGGGATCCGGCAGCGCACCTGGAACCCCCATGGCGCGTACACCCAGCCACGGCTTGCCCAGCTCCCCCTCTACCTCAGGAGGTGGACCGTGGTGGGGTGATGATGATGGAGATGACGGATCAGCAGCTGGAGCTCGTTCAGAAACAGCAGCAAAAAACGCTGCCATGGCAGCGAAATCTGGCATGCAATCTGCAGGGACGCCCAGAAACGCTGCCGTGGCAGCCGAAAGTTCGGAAGCTGCAGATTTCAGGGATGATGATGATCCAGAAAGCACGGTGGGAGGGAGCGCGATGGGGGAGACTCGTGAGTCCCCTGAGCGTACTCCGGGAAGGCCGCCAACGCCGGCAAAGCTCCGGCGAGTATTGGATCTTTATCCAAAGGAGGCTCTTCGAAAAATTAATCCCGTGCGAATGAAAAAGAGAGGAGATCATTGCTTGTTTTCTGAAGTAGAACCAGCCACGTTCGAAGAGGCGAACGATGAAGAGTCTTGGCGCAGCGCCATGATAGAGGAGCTCGGTTCAATTGAAGAAAATCAAACATGGAGTCTTGTTGATCTTCCAAGTGGACACAATGCAATTGGGCTCAAGTGGGTGTTTAAAGTTAAAAAAGATTCACAAGGAGCAGTGGTGAAACACAAAGCAAGGTTGGTGGCAAAGGGGTTTGTACAGCAGCAAGGCATTGATTTTGAAGAAGTTTTTGCTCCGGTTGCAAGGATGGAGTCAGTTCGGTTGTTGATTGCACTAGCAGCTCAAGAGTCATGGTCTTTGCATCACATGGATGTGAAGTCGGCCTTTCTCAATGGAGATCTAGAAGAGGAGGTATATGTGCAGCAACCCACTGGTTTTGTCAAGAAAGGAGAGGAACATAAGGTATATAAGTTGCATAAAGCTTTGTACGGTTTGAAGCAGGCCCCTAGAGCATGGAATACTAAACTTCATAACACTTTGATTTCACTTGGTTTTGAAAAGTGTCCACTAGAGCATGCCATGTATAAAAGAGGTATAGATGCAAGTCGTCTACTCATTGGTGTGTATGGTGATGACCTCCTAATCACTGGTGCAAGTGAGAAGGAGATTGGAAGATTCAAGAAGCAGATGAAGGAATTGTAAATGAGTGATCTAGGCTTGTTAAGCTTTTACCTTGGGATTGAGGTACATCAAAGTAGAGATGGGATCACATTGTGCCAAGAGCCATATGCCACAAAAATTCTGGTGAACTGTGGCATGGATGATTGCAATCCTTCACATACGCCTATGGAGGCTAAGCTCAAGTTGAGCAAACGGAGTGAGGCGCCGGCTGTTGGAAATTACAGAAGCATTGTGGGGAGCCTAAGGTACTTGGTGAACACAAGGGCTGATTTGGCCTACTCTGTTGGGATCGTTAGTAGATACATGGAGCACCCTACTACTGAACACCTAGCTGCAGTGAAGCAAATTTTGAGGTATGTTAAGGGTACTCTAAAATATGGCTGCAAGTACACAAGAAAGAAAGAGGCAAGACCACCATTGGTGGGCTATAGTCACAGTGATATGGCAGGAGACGTGGACGACAGGAAAAGTACTACTGGCGTTGTTTTTTTCTTAGGTGAAAATTTGATCTCTTGGCTGTCACAGAAGCAGAAGGTAGTGGCACTTTCTTCTTGCGAAGCGGAGTACATTGCAGGAGCGGCTGCGGCGTGTCAGGGAGTTTGGCTCAGTAGATTATATGCGGACTTGATGGGAGAACAGCCGAAGAAAGTGAAGCTACATATTGACAATAAATCCACCATATCTTTGTGCAAGAATCCTGTGCATCATGATCGTAGCAAGCACATTGATGTAAAGTTCCACTACATTCGTGAGTGTGTGGAAGAAGGGAGGATGGAGGTCGAGCATGTCAATACAAACGATCAACTCGCGGACATTTTAACGAAGTCACTTGGGAAGATGAAGTTTCAAGAGATGTGTGAGAAGATCGGAGTAAAGGCTGTCAAGTAGTCATAACATTGTGTTTAGGGGGGTGAATGTGAGTTTTCTGTTCTCTGTAAACACATGTTCTGATAGGTGTCCGAGTCTGTAAAAGATAGGAAAAGTTCAGGTCTCGTTTGAAGTCGTTTTAGGGTCAAACTCTTAGAGATAAAGTGTGTTTTAAACCTGGTCGGTTTGTGATCAGGGTCACGACATGTTGGGCACGAATAGTAGGCCGAGTTGGTCGTGAGGTCGGCTCCTTGAGCCCTATATAATGTGAAATAAAGACCCAGAAAAAACTGCACGTTGGCAGTACCAAACCTTCTCTGTTTTGATCTGTTTCTTTTGTTCTTCGTCTATCTCCTGCGTTTTTCGATCTTGGAGCTAACACGGAGCAAGACCCTTCCGTTATGAAAATGTGTGGCAAACACACTTGGACTGTGAAAATGTGGTGACAGAATGTTGGCTTGCACAGCAATGTACGCCAAATCTACAAGGCATTGTCGATTCATTGAGTGCCATGCAACGGCGACTCAAACCCTGGGGCGAGAAAGGATTTGGTTGTCTTGCCAGGACCGTCAGAAAGCTCCAACAGAAGCTGGACAAGCTACAGAGGCAGTCTGTAGGGCGTGGACCGTCGGATGAGGAGAAAAGCACGGTGTTAAAACTCCGTGAAGCTCTTCGACAGGAGGAGATTTGCCTTCGTCAACGGTCGCGTGTGTTATGGCTACGCGACGGTGATCGAAACATGGAATACTTCCAAGCACAAGTGAAACAACGACAAAGAATTCATAAATTCCTAGGGCTGAGGAGGCCAGATGGCACGTTATGTGCTAACGCTGAGGAAGACATCGTGGAGATTATGACTTTCTACTAACAATTATACACCTCGCAGGGACCCACGGATGCGAGCGAGCTGTTATCACATGTGCCTGTTCGCATTACTCCGGTGATGAATCCAGCTCTGGATAAACCCTTTGAACCGGAAGAGGTGCATAAGGACCTGTTTCAAATGTCGCCGTATAAGGCACCAGGGGTAGACGGTTTCACTGCAGGTTTCTTTCATAAACACTGGAAGCTACTTCCTGATGATGTAACCAATGCAGTACTGAGTTTCTTAAATGGTGGCGAGCTGCATGTGGGTCTGAATGATACATCGATCACACTTATCCCAAAGGTACGGAATCCACAGTCTATCTCACAATACCGTCCAATTTCCTTGCGCCCGGTCTTGTACAAGTTGGCAGCGAAGGCTATCACAAACAGAATTAGGGAGTTCATGGACGACATAATCGGTGAGGAACAAAGCGCTTTCGTCCCCGGACGGCTGATCACTGACAACATACTGGTTGCATTTGAAAGCATCCATGCTATGAGGTGAAGAAAGAAGGGGAAGAACTACACTTGCGTTGTAAAACTTGACATGATGAAAGCGTACGATCGAGTTGAATGGAGTTACTTAGAGGCCATTTTACTCAAGTTTGGTTTCGGCGTTAATCTTGTTAGACTGATCATGAAGTGTGTAACTTCGGTTCATTTTTCAGTTCGTGTGAATGGGGAGCTATTACCATATTTCAGTCCCTCTCGAGGTCTTCGACAGGCATAAAGACTTTCATTCTAGAAATTTTTAAAAAAATCCAAAAAGCCTTTTCTATTTATCCATTTTAATTTCATCATTAAATAGAAACCCTTTTGGATTTTTTTCATTGGGATGCCCCATGTCACCTTTCTTGTTCCTCTTGTGTGCGGAAGGGTTCTCTTCACTTCTTAAATACTATGTCACGATAGACAGAGGGATTGGAGTTAATTTTCGAGCTCCATGGGTCAATCATCTGCTCTTTGCAGACGATAGTCTCATCTTTATGAAGGTCGATGTCACTAGCGCGGCTAGATTGAACAATATCCTACAGGTATATGGTAATGCATCGGGCCAGTGTGTGAACCATGAGAAGAGTGCAATATTCTTCAGCCGAATACACTGAATGGCTACCTGCAAGCTATCAAGAATGTTCTGGATGTTCATGTTGAGGCATTTAGTGAACGGTACGTACCTTGGTCTTCCAACTGCAGTGGATAAGATTACTAGTGGTACTTTTGATCACATAAGGGAAAGATCAAGGACTAAGATGCGGGGGTGGTCACAGAGACTCTTTGCTTGTGCTGGAAGAGAAAATTTGTTAAAGTCCATCATTCAGGAAATCCCAACATTTAGCATGAGTGTATTTCTCTTGACCAGGAAGGTATATAAGAGTCTCACAGCTTGCATGGAAATATTTTGGTGGAGCAGTTCAATTGATAAACGTTCTCTGCATTGGATATCATGGAAGAAACTTGCAACACCAAAGTGTACAAGTAGCATGGTTTTTCGGGACCTCCACCTTTTCAACTTGGCACTCCTGGGTAAACAAGGATGGCGCCTCATCACTAATCATAATACCATCTGTGCTAGAGTGTTCAAGGGCAAATACTGCTCAGACACAGATTTTATGCAGGCTGCAACTCCAAGATCCTCCTCAGCCACTTGGAGGGCTATTGTAGCTGGGCGGGAAGCATTGACCACCGGTGTCATCAAGCGGGTGGGAGATGGATCCACCATCTCTATCTGGAATGATCATTGGATCCCCTCAACCAACACTTTGGCTCCCCTATTCCGGCCTCCTGCCACGAATGTTTCCCTAGTCAGCGATCTGATTGATGTGGACAACTGGCCGTGGCGAAGGGAGATAATTCATGATATTTTCATCCTCCCAGATGCAGAAACGATTTTGAACATTCCCTTGCGTACTGGTGGAGGTGATGATTTCCTAGCATGGGCACATGAAGTTTCAGGAACTACACCGTCAAGTCGGCGTACCAAGCTCTAATGACTCGTAACGAGCGTCAAGCTCCAGAGGAAGGGCAGGTTACCGGTTCCTCGATTGATAATCAACGGATGTGGAATGCTCTCTGGAAACTGAATGTATTTACCCAAAGTTAGGGTTTTCTTTTGGCGAGTAATATGGGGTATCCTTCATGATGAATGCACCTTGGTACACCGTCATATAAGGAAGCAAAAATTGTTCCAAATTTTCTTGGCCAAGGAGGAGGATCTGGAACATGCATTGCTGAAGTGTTCCCACGCAAAACAATTCTGGGACGAGGCGCAACAACTATTTGACTTCTACATGCCGAGGCTCCATCCCTCAACATGGGCCAAAGATATCGTATGTGATGAGCGGTTCACCTCCAGAGACTGGGCTGTTATAGTGTCGGTCATATGGTCCATATGGCACTCGCGAAATAAATTGACACATGGAGAAGAAAGGCTCGATCCAGTGAACTCAGTTCGCCATACAAGGGAGTGAAGGAAATATGCCCTACAGCCAATAATAAAGTTTTTATTTTATATTTCCTTATTCATGATAAAGGTTTATTATTCATGCTAGAATTGTATTGATCGGAAACTTAAATACATGTGTGAATACATAAACAAACACCGTGTCCCTAGTGAGCCTCTAGTAGACTAGCTCGTTGATCAAACATGGTTAAGGTTTCCTAACCATGGACATGAGTTGTCATTTGATAACGAGATCACATCATTAGGAGAATGATGTGATGGACAAGACCCATCCGTTAGCTTAGCATAATGATCGTTCAGTTTTATTGCTATTGCTTTCTTCATGTCAAATACTTATTCCTTCGACTATGAGATTATGCAACTCCCGGATAACGGGGGAAAGCCTTATGTGCTATCAAACGTCACAACGTAACTGGGTGATTATAAAGATGCTCTACAGGTATCTCCAAAGGTGTTTGTTGAGTTGGCATAGATCGAGATCAGGATTTGTCACTCCGAGTATCGGAGAGGTATCTTTGGTCCCTCTCGATAATACACATCATAAGCTTGCAAGCAAACAACTAAGGAGTTAGTCACGAGGTGATGTATTACGAAATGGGTAAAGAGACTTACCGGTAACAAGACTGAACTAGGTATAGAGATACCGACGAACGAATCACGGGCAAGTAACATACCGATGGACAAAGGGAATTACGTATGTTGTCATAACGGTCCGACCGATAAAGATCTTCATAGAATATGTAGGAGCCAATATGGGCATCCAGGTTCCATATTGGTTATTGACCGGAGAGGTGTCTCGGTCATGTCTACATAGTTCTCGAACCCGTAGGGTCCGCACGCTTAACGTTCGTGGACGATGTAGTGTAATATGAAGGTAAAGAATGATATATAGGATATTAGTATTTGGACACCGGAAGTGTTCCACAGTGTATCGGGTATTTATCGAAGTACCGGGGGGGGGTGTTACCGGAACCCCCGGGGAGAATATATGGGCCATAAGAGGGGAGCACATCAGCCCACAAGGGGTGGCGACCCCCCCCCCCCCCCATGGCATGTGGCCGAATTGGAGAAGGAAAAAGGGGGGTTCGGCCCCCCTTCCTTTCTCTCTTCCCCCTTCCCTTTCTTCTCTGGTAAAAAAAAGGAAAGGGGGCGCCACTTGGGGAAACCCCAAGGAGGATTCAGATCCTACTTGGGGCGCCCCCGGCTGCCTATCCTCCCCGCCCACCTATATATATGTGGGGAAGGGGGAGCCTAGAACACGCAACATCAATTGTTAGCCATGTGGGGCGCCCCCCTCCATAGTTTACACCCATGGCCATATTCTTGCGGTGCTTAGGCGAAGCCCTGCGTGAATCACTTCACCATCACCGTCACCATGCCACCGTGCTGACGGAACTCATCTACTACCTTGACACCTTGCTGGATCAAGAAGGCGAGGGGCGTCACCGAGCTAAACGTGTGCGGAACTCGGAGGTGTCGTACGTTCGGTACTCGATCGGTGAAGCGCGAAGAAAGTTTGACTACATCAACCGCGTTGTGAAACGATTCCTCTTAAAGTCTACGAGGGTACGTAGACACACTCTCCCACTCGTTCCTATGCATCTCCATGGATAGATCATTGAATGAGCGTAGAATTTTTTTTGTTTTCCATGCTACGTTTCCCAACAATGGCATCAAGAGCAAGGTTTATGCGTAGATTATATGCCCGAATAGAACACAAAGAGTTGTGGGCGGTGATAGTCATACTGCTTACCACCAACGTCTTATTTTGATTCGGCGATACTGTGGGATGAAGCGGCCCGGACCAACCTTACATGTCCACGTACATGAGACCGGTTCCACCGACAGACATGCAACTAATTTTGCACAAAGATGGCTGGCGGGTGTCTGTTTCTCCTACTTTAGTTGAATCGAATTTGACTGACGGCCAGTCCTTGAAGAAGGTTAGAACAGCAAACTTGACGAAACACCGTTGTGGTTTTGTTCGTAGGTCAGAACGGTTCTTGCTAGAAGCCCGTAGCAGCCACGTAAAACTTGCAACAACAAAGTAGAGGACATCTAACTTGTTTTTGCAGGGCATATTGTGATATGTGATATGGTCAAGATATGATGTGATATACATTATTGTATGAGATGATCATGTTTTGTAAAAGTTATCGGCAACCGGCAGGAGCCTTATGGTTGTCTCTTTATTGTATGAAATGCAAACGCCATGTAATTGCTTTACTTTATCGCTATGAGTTAGCAATAGTTGTAGAAGCAATAGTTGGCGAGACAACCATGATGCCACGATGGAGATCAAGGTATCGAGCCGATGACGATGGAGATCATGACGATGCTTTCGAGATGGAGATCAAAAGCACGAGATGATGATGGCCATATCATGTCACATATTTTGATTGCATGTGATGTTTATCTTTTATGCATCTTATTTTGCTTAGTACAGCAGTAGCATTATAAGATGATCCCTTCACTAAATTTCAAGGTAAAAGTGTTCTCCTTGAGTATGCACCGTTGCTACAGTTCGTCGTTTTGAGACACCACGTGATGATCGGGTGTGATAGACTCTACGTTCACATACAACGGGTGTAAGCCAGATTTACACACGCGGAATACTTGGGTTAAACTTGACGAGGCTAGCATGTACAGACATGGCCTCGGAACACTGGAGACTGAAGGGTCGAACGTGAATCATATAGTAAATATGATCAACATAGAGATGTTCACCATTGATGACTACCCCATCTCACGTGATGATCAGACATGGGTTAGTTTATTTGGATCACGTATCATTTAGATGACTTGAGGGATGTCTATGTAAGTGGGAGTTCTTAAGTAATTTGATTAATTGAACTTAATTTATCATGAACTTAGTCCTGATAGTATTTGCATATCTATGTTATAGATCAATGGCCCGTGCTACCGTTCCCCTGAATTTTAATGTGTTCCTAGAGAAAGCTAAGTTGAAAGATGATGGTAGCAACTACACGGACTGGGACCGTAACTTGAGGATTATCCTCATTGCTGGACAGAAGAATTATGTCCTTGATGCACCACTAGGTGAAAGGCCTGCTGCAGGAGCAGATGCTGATGTTTTGAAAGTCTGGCAAGCTCGATCTGATGACTACTCGATAGTTCAGTGTGTCATGCTTTACGGCTTAGAATTGGGACTTCAAAGACGTTTTGAACGTCATGGAGCATATGAGATGTTTCGGGAGTTGAAGTTAATATTTCAAGCAAATGCCCGAGTTGAGAGATATGAAGTCTCCAACAAGTTCTATAGTTGCAAGATGGAGGAGACCAGTCCTGTCAGTGAACACATACTCAGAATATCTGGATATCATAATCACTTGACTCAGCTGGGACTTAATCTTCCAGATGATAGTGTTATTGACAGAGTTCTCCAATCACTGCCGCCAAGCTACAAAGGCTTCGTGATGAACTATAATATGCAAGGGATGGAGAAAACAATTCCCGAGCTCTTTGCAATGCTCAAAGCTGCGGAGGTAGAAATCAAGAAGAAGCATCAAGTGTTGATGGTTAACAAGACCACTAGTTTCAAGAAAAGGGGCAAGGGAAAGAAGGGGAACTTCAAGAAGAATGGCAAGCAAGTTGCCACTCCCGGGAAGAAGCCCAAAGCTGGACCCAATCCTGAAACTGAGTGCTTCTACTGCAAAGGGACTGGTCACTGGAAGCGGAACTACCCCAAGTATTTGGTGGATAAGAAGGATGGCAAAGTGAACAAAGGTATATTTGATATACATGTTATTGATGTGTACCTTACTAATGCTCGTAGTAGTGCCTGGGTATTCGATACTGGTTTGGTTGCTCATATTTGTAACTCGAAACAGGAGCTACAGATTAAACGAAGATTGGCTAAGGACGAGGTTACGATGCGCGCCGGGAATGGTTCCAAGGCTGATGTGATCGCCATCAGCACGCTACCTCTACATCTACCTTCGGGATTAGTTTTAGACCTGAATAATTGTTATCTGGTGCCAGCGTTGAGCATGAACATTATATCTAGATCTTGTTTAGTGTGAGACGGCTATTCATTTAAATCAGAGAATAATGGTTGTATTTATATGAGTAATATCTTTTATGGTCATGCACCCTTGAAGAGTGGTCTATTTCTGTTGAATCTCGATTGTGGTGATACACATATTCATAATATTGATGCCAAAAGATAAAAAGTTGATAATGATAGTGCAACATATTTGTGGCACTGCCGTTTAGGTCATATTGGTGTAAAACGCATGAAGAAACTCCATGCAGATGGGCTTTTGGAATCACTTGATTATGAATCATTTTATACTTGCGAACCATGCCTCATAGACAAGATGACTAAAACTCAGTTCTCCGGTACAATGGAGCGAGCCAATGACTTATTGGAAATAATACATACCGATGGTATGCGGTCCAATGAGTGTTGAGGAACGCGACGGGTATCGTTATTTTCCGACCAACATAGATGATTTGAGTAGATATGGGTATATCTACTTAATGAAACACAAGTCTGAAACATTTGAAAAGTTCAAAGAATTTCAGAATGAAGTGGAGAATCATCGTAACAAGAAAATAAAGTTTCTACGATCTGATCACAGAGGCGAATATGAGTTACGAGTTTGGCCTTCATTTAAAACAATGTGGAATAGTTTCACAACTCACGCCACCTGGAACACCACAGCGTAATGGTGTGTCCGAACATCGTAACCGTACTTTATTAAATATGGTGCGATCTATGATGTCTCTTACCGATTTACCACTATCGTTTTGGGGTTATGCATTAGAGACACCTGCATTCACGTTAAATAGGGCACCGTCTAAATCCGTTGAGACGACACCGTATGAGCTGTGGTTTGACAAGAAACCTAAGTTGTCGTTTCTTAAAGTTTGGGGTTGTGACACTTATGTCAAAAGGCTTCAGCCTGATAAGCTCAAACCCAAATCGGAGAAGTGCGTCTTCATAGGATACCCTAAGGAAACAATTGGGTACACCTTCTACCACAGATCCGAAGGCAAGATCTTTGTTGCTAAGAATGGAACATTTCTAGAGAAGGAGTTTCTCCCGAAAGAAGTGAGTGGGAGAAAAGTAGAACTTGATGAGGTAATTGTACCTTCTCTCGAATTGGAAAGTAGCTCATCACAGAAAACCGTTCCCGTGATATCTACACTAACTAGAGAGGAAGCTAATGATGATGATCATGAAACTTTAGATCAAGTTACTACCGAACCTCGTAGGTCAACCAGAGCACTATCGACACCAGAGTCGTACGGTAATCCTGTTCTGGAAGTCATGTTACTAGACCATGGCGAACCTACGAATTATGAAGAAGCTATGATGAGCCCAGATTTTGATAAATGGCTTGAGGCCACGAAATCTGAGATAGGATCCATGTATGAGAACAAAGTGTGGACTTGCCCGATGATCGGCGAGCCATAGAAAATAAATGGATCTTCCAGAAGAAGACTGACGCTGATGGTAATGTTACTGTCTACAAAGCTCGACTTGTCACAAAAGGTTTTCGACAAGTTCAAGGAGTTGACTACGATGAGACTTTCTCACCCGTAGTGATGCTTAAGTCTTTCCGAATCATGTTAGCAATTGCCGCATTTTATGATTATGAAATCTAGCAAATGGACGTCAAAACTGCATTCCTTAATGGATTTCTTAAAGAAGATTTGTATATGATGCAACCAGAAAGTTTTGTCGATCCTAAAGGTGCTAACAAAGTGTGCAAGCTCCAGCAATCCATCTATGGACTGGTGCAAGCATCTCGGAGTTGGAATATACGCTTTGATGAGGTGATCAAAGCATATGGTTTTATATAGACTTTCGGAGAAGCCTGTATTTACAAGAAAGTGAGTGGGAGCTCTATAGCATTTCTAATATTATATGTGGATGACATATTATTGATTGGAAATGATGTGGAATTTTTGGATAGCATAAAAGGATACTTGAATAAGAGTTTTTTAATGAAAGACCCGGTGAAGCTGCTTATATATTGGGCATCAAGATCTATAGAGATACATCAAGACGCTTAATAGGACTTTCACAAAGCATATACCTTGACAAAGTTTTGAAGAAGTTCAAAATGGACCTTTCAAAGAAAGGGTTCTTGCCTGTGTTACGAGGTGTGAAGTTGAGTCAGACCCAAAGCCTGACCACGGCAGAAGATAGAGAGAGAATGAAAGTCATTTCCTATGCCTCAACCATAGGTTCTATAAAGTATGTCAGGCTGTGTACCGGACCTATTGTGTACCTTGCCATGATTTTGACAAGGGGGTACAATAGTGATCTAGGAGTAGATCACTGGACAGCGGTCAAAATTATCCTTAGTTACCTAAAAGGACTAAGGAAATATTTCTCGGTTATGGAGGTGATAAAGAGTTCATCGTAAAGGGTTACATCGATGCAAGCTTTGTCACCGATTCGGATGACTCTGAGTCTCAATCTGGATACATATTGAAAGTGGGAGAAATTAGCTAGAGTAGCTCCATGCAGAGTATTGTAGACATAGAATTTTGCAAAATACATACGGCTCTGAATGTGGCAGACCCGTTGACTAAAACTCTCTCACAAGCAAAACATGATCACACCTTAGTACTCTTTGGGTGTTAATCACATGGCGATGTGAACTAGATTATTGACTCTAGTAAACCCTTTGGGTGTTGGTCACATGGTGATGTGAACTATTGGTGTTAATCACATGGCGATGTGAACTAGATTATTGACTCTAGTAAACCCTTTTTGGGTGTTGGTCACATGGTGATGTGAACTATTGGTGTTAATCACATGGCGATGTGAACTAGATTATTGACTGACTCTAGTGCAAGTGGGAGACTGAAGGAAATATGCCCTAGAGGCAATAATAAAGTTGTTATTTTATATTTCCTTATTCATGATAAAGGTTTATTATTCATGCTAGAATTGTATTGATCGGAAACTTAAATACATGTGTGAATACATAAACAAACACCATGTCCCTAGTGAGCCTCTACTAGACTAGCTCGTTGATCAAAGATGGTTAAGGTTTTCTAACCATGGACATGAGTTGTCATTTGATAACGGGATCACATCATTAATGATGTGATGGACAAGACCCATCTGTTAGCTTAGCATAATGATCGTTCAGTTTTATTGCTATTGCTTTCTTCATGTCAAATACTTATTCCTTCGACTATGAGATTATGCAACTCCCGGATACCGGAGGAATGCCTTGTGTGCTATCAAACGTCACAACATAACTGGGTGATTATAGAGATGCTCTACAGGTATCTCCGAAGGTGTTTGTTGAGTTGGCATAGATTGAGATTAGGATTTGCCACTCCGAGTATCGGAGAGGTATCTCTGGGCCCTCTCGGTAATACACATCATAAGCTTGCAAGCAAACGACTAAGGAGTTTGTCACAAGGTGATGTATTACGGAACGAGTAAAGAGACTTGCCAGTAACGAGACTGAACTAGGTATAGAGATACCAACGATCGAATCTCGGGCAAGTAACATACTGATGGACAAAGGGAATTACGTATGTTGTCATAACGGCTCGACCGATAAAAATCTTCGTAGAATATGTAGGAGCCAATATGGGCATCCAGGTTCCGCTATTGGTTATTGACCGGAGAGGTGTCTCGGTCATGTCTACATAGTTCTCGAACCCATAGGGTCCGCACGCTTAACGTTCGTTGATGATACAATGTTATATGAGTTATATGATTTGGTCGCCGAATGTTGTTCGGAGTCCCGGATGAGATCATGGACATGACAAGGAGTCTCGAAATGGTTGAGAGGTAAAGAATGATATATAGGATGATAGTATTCGGACACCGGAAGTGTTCCAGAGTGTATCGGGTATTTATCGGAGTACCGGGGGGGGGGGGGAGGGTGTTACCGGAACTCCCGGGGGAAGATATGGGCCATAAGAGGGGAGAAAATCAGGCCACAAGGGGTGGCTCCCCCCTCCCACCCCCCATGGCATGTGGCCGAATTGGAGAAGGAAAAAGGGGGGTTCGCCCCCCCCCCCTTCCTTTCTCTCTTCCCCCTTCCCTTTCTTCCCTGGTAAAAAAAGGAAAGGGGGGGGGCGCCACTTGGGGAAACCCCAAGTAGGATTTGGATCCTACTTGGGGTGCCCCCTGGCTGCCTCTCCTCCCCTCCCACCTATATATATGTGGGGAAGGGGGCGCCTAAAACACACTATCAATTGTTAGGCATGTGCGGCGCCCCCTCCATAGTTTACACCCCCGGTCATATGCTTGCGGTGCTTAGGCGAAGCCCTGCGTGAATCACTTCACCATCACCACACCGTCGTGCTGAGGAACTCATCTACTACCTCGACACCTTGCTGGATCAAGAAGGCGAGGGGCGTCACCGAGTTGAATGTGTGCAGAACTCGAAGGTGTCGTATGTGCGGTACTCGATCGGTGGAGCACGAAGAAAGTTCGACTACATCAACCGCGTTGTGAAACGCTTCCGCTTACGGTCTACGAGGATATGTAGACACACTCTCCCACTCGTTGCTATGCATCTCCATGGATAGATCACTGCGTGAGCGTAGAATTTTTTTGTTTTCCATGCTACGTTTCCCAACAGGTAGGCGCTTGCTCTCTTAGATGTACCCCGTCAGCATGCCCTAGTGTTGCCGGGTCATGGATGGCGTCCCCCTGATTCAGGTTTTGTCACGATCAACACATACACTGCAATCAAGCCCGAAGAAGGCGAAGGAGGAGTTGGCGGTGTTGCTTGCTCTCCTAGCTCTTTTCTGGGGGCATGGAGCAAACCTTACCCTGGAATTACGGATCCTCTTATAGCTGAGGCGATGGCGGTGTGCGACGGCGTTATCTTCGCAAGCTTGAGAGGTTTATCAAACATCATCTTTGGAGACGGATTGCCTGGAGGTCGCCAACTTCTGGACCACTCGTGACGACTCTCGCTCAATCGTGACTCCTATCTTATTAGAAATTTGAGAGCCTATTTCTAGTTTCAATTCTTTTGTTATTGGTCATATTGTAAGATCAGCCAATGGTCCTGCTCACATCTGTGCTAAGCATGCTTGTACGAGTGACATGACCGAAAGCTAGATCGATAGTACTTCTAGCTTCTTGATCAGTAGCCTATTGGCGGACTGTTCGACGAACGCTTTTATTCAATAAAGCTCTCAATTTGCCCGGAAAAATAATCTCAAAAAAGAAAAGAAAATTACCGCTCGGATTTGCTAAAAAAACAAAAAACATGTACTACCACTCAAGAGCATGGGGTCTGCATCGGGAGGCCAAGTTCAGCGACATTGGAGGGAATAAGTTTGTAGTCTATTTTGGTAGCGAAGGGGATTGGAAGCATGCTCTGAATAACGGTCCATGGCAATTTGACTTCAACGTCTTGGTGCTTAAGGATTATGAAGGCAGCATACGTCCGTCAGAGATGAGTTTTGATTCGGGGATGTTTGGGTTAGAGTGACGGATCTCCCTCTGGACAGGCGCTCTAAGGCTTTCGGGGAGGCGCTGGGGAATTGGTTGGGCAAGACGGTGCGAGTTGACGTTGAGAAAGAAGGGTTTGCTACAGGAATACACCTAAGGGCTCGTACAAAACTATCAATATTTGAGCCACTTGTTAGGGGCTTCAATTTGAAGGAAAATTCTGATGACCCTGAAGGAACGTGGTTTGACTTTGAATATGAGAAGATTCCTCATTTTTGCTTTGATTGTGGTAGACTGGTGCATGGTAGGGAAGGCTGTGCCCCCCCGGTCAGTTCGGACATGCAATGGGGAGAGTGGCTCCGGGCGTCGCCGGGTCGCTCTTCGTATGTCAAGGAGGGACAACATAGAGGTGGTGCAAATAGCAGCCAAAGCTTTAATAGCGCACATTCGAGCGAGGGAAAGCTGGGGAGGAATATGAAGGGTCATGTGCGTGATCTACCGACAAAAAGGAATTTGCGTAGAGGGTTTAATGATCAAGGCTCGGCTGTTTCTCGCACTGGCGAGGACGGCATGCAGGGTTTTGAGGAGGTGAGTAGCCAAAATAAACAGCGGCACTGGCCGGCTGAAGAGAGACGCACTGACCGGAAAGGAAAGGATCTACGAGATGACCTGGAGAGAAAGAAAGAAAAAGATCTGAGGAACGAGCTGAAAGCTAGGCAAATGGATATGAGGCAGGAGCTGAGGAAGAGATATGAGTCCCAAATGTATGATGGGGCTAGTAGTTCTTGTCAGGTCAAAGAAAGGGAGAGGCGCCCTGGTCACTATTTTAGGCGCCCGCGAGCTGATTATGCTGAATATCAACCCAAGCAGAATCAGTTCCAAAACCACCCTGGGGATAGAAAGAGGAGGCCAAGACAACACTGGGTAGCAAAAGGGGATAATAGCAGACAGTGCAACCAAGATGTGTTCATTCGCCAGACTAGGCGGAAAACGTCTACAGTGTTTGACCGCATCTCCGAGCCTGATGATACATCGGCGGTCCCTGCGGAGCAGGGCCGCCGGGACCAATGAATATTTTGGCCTGGAACTGTCGAGGGTTGGGGTTGGACTCGACAGTTGGCGAGCTTCGTGACCTGATTAGGTCCTACAACCCAGCGGTGGTTTTTCTTTCGGAAACGAAGAAGAAGGCGAGAGCAATGGAGAAACTTATGTGGAGGTTGGGGTTCAGGAGTGGTGTAGTCGTGGACAGCCAGGGCTTAAGTGGTGGTTTGGCTTTGTGGTGGAGGGAAAATGTGCAGGTAACTGTGAGGCCTTGGTGCCAATATTTCATTGACACAGAGATGGTATGGGAGGGCAAAACCTATAGATTCACTGGTTTCTATGGGGAGCCCAAGACGGATCTTCGGAAAAAGTCATGGGATGCGATTCGGTACTTACGGGCTCAAGACAATCTTCCTTGGATTTGCGTTGGAGACTATAATGAGGCATTGTTTCAGTCCGATCAACTTGGCGGCAACCCGAGACCTTTTGATCAGATGGAAGATTTTCGGGACTGTTTGGCGGATTGTGGGCTCGCTGATTTGGGGTTCTCAGGGTATCCGTATACATGGGATAATAAGCGTGATTGAGGGGATAACGTTCAGGTCCGGCTTGACCGTGCCACATGCACTGACAGTTTCCTAGAGATGTTTCCAGAAACTCATGTCGAACACCTTGTCACGGAGGAATCAGACCACCAGGCCATCCTTGTTAGGGCATTGGAGACTGCCCCGCGGTCGGCGGAAAGAGGGCCGAGACCGTTTCAGTTTGAAGAAGCATGGACGAGGCATGAGCAATATGAAGCCATGGTTAGTGAGGCATGGCGGGAGGCTGGGTCAGGTGAGCATACTTTGGAGGCAATCTGGAACCGCTTGGGGAAGATGAAGGGAAGCATGCAAAAGTGGGCGCACGAAGTCTTCGGCTCTATCAGGCGACAAATTGCGAAGCTTAAATCCCATCTAGCTGATGCTCGACTCAGGGCTGTTACTACCGGATCCTCACTGGAGGTCCGGGAGATTGAGCAGCAGTTGAGAGAAATTTATTCAAGGGAGGAGCTACTGTACAGGCAACATTCTAGAGTCGATTGGCTGCGGGCGGGAGACCAGAATACAAAGTATTTTCAAAACCGGGCGTCACACCGCAAGAGGAAGAACACTATACGGGCATTAAGGCGGGAAGATGGGACGAAATGCACAGTTGATGAGGAGATGAGGAACATGGCAGCAAGCTTCTATGAAGCACTATTTACGTCAGAAGGTTCAGTTAATGCCAATGTTCTGATACAAAATATTGAGCATTTGGTCTCTGATGAAATGAATGGTAAACTAACAACCCCTATCACTGATAATGAGATTGAGGGGGCTCTATTCCAAATGGGTCCGACGAAGGCGCCGGGTCCGGATGGGCTCCTGCGCTCTTTTACCAACGACACTGGTCAATGGTTAAAGATGATGTTTGTAGGGCTGTTCGGGATTTTCTTAATGGTGCTCAAACTCCTGACGCCTTTAATGCAACGGTCATTGTAATGATTCCGAAAGTAAACTCGCCGGAGTTACTTTCACAATTTCGTCCAATAAGCTTGTGTAATGTTCTATACAAGATTGCAACTAAGGTTCTGGCCAACAGATTAAAGGGCATATTACCTTTTCTGATCTCTGAAGAGCAAAGTATGTTTGTGCCAGGACGTTTGATCACAGATAATGTACTCGAGTTGCATATGAATGCGTGCATGCTATTAGGAAGAGGAAAAGGAAGAAGAGTCTGTGCGCCATCAAGTTGGATATGATGAAGGCATACGACAGGGTAGAGTGGATTTTTCTGGAGCAGATTATGTTACACTTTGGCTTTGCCCCCCAATGGGTCTCCATGATTATGAGGTGTGTGACATCGGCTAGATTTCAGTAAAGTTAAATGGGGGCCTCTCAAGGAGTTTCCTACCCTCTCGTGGTCTGAGACAGGGCGACCCTTTATCACCCTACCTCTTTCTGTTCTGCATGGAGGGGTTTTCAGCGCTCCTTAAGAGGGCTCAGATGGACAAGAAAATAAAGGGGGTGAAATTTGGGAGCACTGGCCCCCATGTCACCCACCTTTTGTTTGCGGATGACAGTATTGTGTTCCTTGAGGGAACAAAGGAGAATATGGAGACACTCAAACAGATCCTCTCACAATATGAAGAAGCTTCCGGGCAAAAGGTCAATTTACAGAAATCATCCATTTTCTTTGGGAGGGGGTGCCCGAATGACATGAAGGAGCAAATAAAACAGACTGTGGGTATTCAATCTGAAGCTCTTAGTGAGCGCTATTTAGGCCTACCAACACTGGTTGGGAGGTCAAAGGATGGCACTTTCAAACACGTCACGGAATGTTGTAAAGGGAAAGTTTGTGGATGGAAGGGCCAAGGATTATCTAAGGCGGCAAGAGAAGTTCTAGTTAAATCCGTTCTCCAAGTGACTCCGACTTACACCATGAGTTGTTTTCACCTCTCGAAAAAGATGTGCCGGAAACTTTCTTCGATCTCCTCTAAATTCTGGTGGGGTGCAATGAATGGTGAAAGGAAGGTCCACTAGGTAGCATGGCAGAAGATGTGCGCGAGCAAGCGGGACGGTGGCATGGGCTTTCGAGACCCAGAAGCTTTTAACCAAGCTTTGTTGGCTAAGCAAGCATGGCGTATCCTACAAGTGCCAACCTCGCTATGTGCTAGAGTGCTAAAAGCACGTTAATTCATGGATGGTACAATACTTTCGGCAACATGTCCACCGGCTGGTTCATATACTTTTAGAAGCATATTGCATGGACATGGAGAGTGGGTTCGGGTGCGAACATCAATATCCACCATGATGCTTGGATTCCAAGGAGGGGCAGCACCACTCGGCCAGGTTTACATACAGGGCGTCACCAAGGTTGCTGACCTCATGACAGCGGATGGAACGGTCTGGAACGAGGGACTGTTGCATCAAATGTTCACACGAGAGGACGCGGCTGATGTGAAGCAAATTGCGATTGGAGGACCGGACTCTGATGATTTTCTAGCGTGAAACTTTACAAAGAATGGTATTTTCTCAGTCAAGTCAGCATATCACTTGAAGATGTTCCTGAACAGAGCGATCTCTGGACAGCCGGAGTCGTCCAGCTCTGTAAGTAAACACAAAGGGTACTTAGCGTTATGGGAGACTAGCGCGCCGGCGAAGGTAAAAATCCACATGTGGCGAATGATTAGAAACGGCCTTGCTGTTGGGGCCGAACTACATCGCCGCAGAATCAAACCGGGCGTGTTCTGTGTCGTGTGTGGCCATGAGGAAACAATGCTGCACCGATTCTGGGTGTGTCAACACTCGGTTCAGTTCTGGACACTGTTGTGCTCAAAATTGGGAGTGCGGTTGGGAGCCCCGCCACCACATCTGTCCTCACAACGCGAGCTTGCATCCTGGCTACTGAGCTGGTTCGCCGGGGCCTCGGGTGATGAAAAGAAGCTCTGCTACAGGCGTCGTATGGACTATGGCTTGCGAGGAATGACGCAAGAGAAGGCAAGAAGATGGCCCAGCCACATGAAATAGTAAGCACAGTTCAGGTGCAGCTCATGGAATGGAAACTAGCTCATGAGACGAGGGCGCCACCATCGGAGCCAAAGATCATCCAGCGTTGGGAGCCTCCCGAAGATGGATGGGTAAAGATCAACTCCGACGACGCGGTCTCGAGATATGGAGATAAAGGTGGAGCACGAGCGGTCTTCAGGGATCACAACGGGGCTTTCCGGGCTGGGCTTTGCCAGTTTTTACCAAATATTATTGACCCGGAGATGGCAGAGGTGCTTGCTTGCAGACGAGCAATTCAGGTGGCGATAGATCTTCACGTTCAGCGAGCTCATGTCGAACTGGACTGTCAGGCTGTGGTACAGATGCTCAACAGGCCGAAAAGGAATTTGTCCGCCGTAGGACCTTGGGTGCAGGATATAAAGAGGATGCTCAATACGCTGGAGGATTCGAAGGTGTCGTGGGTTCGACGCTCTGGGAATGTAGCCGTTCACAAGCTTGCTAGAGTAGGTGTAGGAGATAATCATTCAGAGATTTGGGTGGATTCACCATCAGACTTTATTTTGGATGTAATTGCAGACGGGATCCCTAGTTTCGTTTAAATAAAGCGGCATAATTTCCAAAAAAAAAGAGCCCAGCGGCTTTACTTTCCCTATTAAAAAAAGAAAAAAAAAAGAGCCCAGCGGCTTCCGGAGACATACTTGTCGTAGACATATACGAGGGGACGGGATGAGGTGGACACCCGTCCGCTGCTTCCAGAGACATCGCCGCGCTGCCAGCAACCGCCCTACACATCCGAGCCTGATCCGCCATCCATGGCGCTACGCACCCTCATGGCGAGGGTGCGGACTTCCGCCGCTGCACTCCGCCTCCAGACGCCGGCCCTCAGCTTCTCCCCTCTGCCCGGCGGCCGCCCCAACCTCCACTCCGCCGCCGCCGCCGCCCCCCGCCTCCCCCCGCCGGCCGGCGGCCGTCCCTGCTTCATCTCCACCAGGAATCTGGTACCTCACAACCCCTCCTCTCTGATACATGTTGCTAGTTCAATTTTGTTTGTTTTGACCCCTCAATCCTCATCTCTGCAGATAGTTTCCCTTTGCTATTTCACACAATCCCTGCACAAACAAATCATGTCGGCCACTAGGTTCCAGGGATATGTTTGCTTGTCTCCTGGGTGTATTGATATTGAAACTACTCCCTCCGATCCGAATCAATTGACGCAGCCTCTGTATAACATTGTATTGTACTCCCTCCGTCTCATTATATAAGTCGTTTTTGCAAGCGATGTAGTATTGTATAAAGGCTGCGTCAATTAATTTTGACCAGAGTGAGTATCATTATTGCTCAGTGTGGAGTTTATGTGGGCAGTAGATGGCTGGGCCTAAATAGTTGCACGTGCAGCCACGTTTTTTCATATCTTCCATGATCTGCAGGGGCGGTTTCACCATGGGTAATGCAAGAGCTAAATTTTGTGTGTAAATCTCACACACATATCAAAAGTGAATAGGATAAATCTGGATACTAGCAGCGTTTTGGGTACCACCCGAGAAAACTGGTTACCGGGCGGATACCGCGTTTCCCAGTACCCCACGAGTAATCAACTTCCCAAGCAAAAAATTCTGAAATTTTGAATTTGAGTGAATTTTGAATGAATTTTTGACGGATTTTGTTCGGATTAAAAAAAATCAAGGAAATTCGTCCAAAATTTTCTCGGAATTTCATGGTAACCGTGGTAACCTAGTTTCTCGGTGACCCACGAGAAAAAAGCGCTCCTCAGTAGCCAAAACCTTGGATACTAGTGATTTATAATCTTTACAAACATAAAACTGCTATAGTTTTGTAATCTTTGGGGCACTCCTGGTATGTAAACATCGCCACCAGTCTTCTTATGTTAAATTCTAGAAAATGCTCACCTTTTACTGAAACCAACCCTAAGATCCTAGGCATTGCTCTAGATAAAGGCCTTCGTGAAATATTTTAGACCTGTTGTATCAAACCACATTTAAAGGCCAGGCTGGTTGAAACGGCAGCTTATATAGACATTGAATATGCTACACGGCTTTTTTAGTAGAAATATCTTTACCTCCTGCCCATTACAAATTGTAGCACAAAGCATCTAGGTTGAACAAGCATAGATTACTCAAATCTTCCCCTTTCTGCCGCTTCCTTGGATGATTGTTGGGATTTCGAATTTTAGATCTTAGACGAATGATCTTTTCAGATGTTTATTTTTCGTTGTGCAAGTATATATATAACTATATTGCGTGTTCTTAAATAGTGTGCATTCTCCTTTATCTTGTAAACACTAAATGGTGGGGTAATCATTGTTATTTGGAACATTGATCCTAGCTATAGTATCATTTTTCAGCAACTTTTGTAAAGTGGACACAAGTACAAGCATGCCGTAGAAAGGAGGTGAGATTTCTTAATTTACCAGATCCCTTACAGTATTTTTTTCCTATTTTTATTGTAGCGCACAAGAATTAACTTGGAATCAGCTAGCAAAGAGGAGCTCGAACGTGAGGCAAGCTTCTTAAGGGAACAGATCAATGAGTTTGTGGACCGTATTCAGTATGATTTTATTTCCCTTTTCTAATGCTTATTAATACTAGTTTGTTTCTATCATTTAAATAATCATATAACTATACATGTTTTTCTGAAGCAAGGAGAAGGAGAGGTCTGATCTAATCAAGAAGGATCTTTGGGCTTCTCTGAAGCGTATGGCCTGTTGTGCTGCTGTGGTGAAAGTCATAACGCTTGTCATTCCTTATAAACTAGCGGAAGAAGATGAGGTGATGGATATGAACTAGCAGAACAAGCTGAGTTGATGAACTAGTGGAACAAGCTGAGACGTCTTGTCATCAGCTTGCTTTGAGCTCTTAACTAGTAGCAGGTTATATTAGGGAACTCATGTATTAATATGCCTATCAGCCATGTGTCAGCACTTCACTATGTTATAGAACTCCGAGCTGTTTGTATGGGTGTTCGTCTTTTATCAGCTAGTTGTGAGCTCTGAATGATTAGTAGGTTATGTTAGGGAACTCATGTATTGATATGCGTATCAGCTGTGTATGAGTGTAGCGAGCTATGACTATATATGGATATTTGTTTGAGGAATTGACAATGCTTGGATATATATATATATATATATATTACAAAGTTTTGCAGGGCAGAACAGTACACAGGAGTACAAATTGATTCGGGTTTGGAAGTGGGTAGTTTACAGCAGACAAATATTAGTAGTACAAATTTGGGTTTGGAGGTGGAGGTGGGTAGTTTTCGTCCCTCCAGCCAGCCATCGTGTGCAACGCAGCGACCTTTCCCACGCGACGAGCCGCAGTTGGCCGGCATGGACCACGAACTTCTGCTTTGGACACGGCTGCAGCACCGACGCTGTTGCGACCATCTCCTGAAGCATCAGCGATGCTCCAGCGTCCCGTCGCAGCACCAGCTATGCTTCGGCGACCCGTTGATGTTCCATCAAAGCAATGGTGATGCTCCGGCAGCCCGGCAAATGCTCCGTTGCAGCACCGGCGATGCTCCGCCGACCCGTCGATGCTTCATTGCAGCCCGGTGATGCTCCGGCAACCCGTCGATGCTCCAATGCAGCACCCGCGAGGTTCTGATGGCCTGACGATGCTCCATCGCAGCACCAGTGATGCTTCGGCGACCCGTCGATGCTCCATAACAACACCGGTGATGCTCCATAAAGCTCATTGCCTCGTTGCATGGCCGCGGACGTCGACACTGTGATGGCACGCCTCATCGTCATGGTTGTCGAAGCATTTCCACAGTCGTCTATGCCGTCGTGGTTGTCGAAGCATCGCCACGACCTTGAAGCATGCCTTGTTGCATGGTCACGCTCGTCAAACGACGTCATGGCATGCCCCGCCGCCCTAGTCGTTGAAGCATTGCCATGGCCGACCGGCGTCGAAGTCGTCACGGTCATGGAAGCACTGCCACGGCCATTGAAGTGTTAGATGTGTATAGTCTCTGTTTGGCATATCCCTATTGTGTAAGGGGTTTTCTGCACTTTGTCACACATGTATATGTAATGGCCCTTGGCCCTCAGTAAAGATCAGTTGATGTTTATCCAACATGGTATCAGTGTTGGGGAACGTAATAATTTCAAAATATTTCCTACACACACGCAGGATCATGGTGATGCATAGCAACGAGAGGGGAGAGTGTGTTCACGTACCCTCGTAGACCAAAAGCGGAAGCGTTAGCACAACGCGGTTGATGTAGTCGTACGTCTTCACGATCCGACCGATCCAAGTACCGAACGCACGGCACCTCCGAGTTCAGCACACGTTCAGCTCGATGACGTCCCGCGAGCTTCGATCCAGCAAAGCTTCGCCGGAGAGTTTCGTCAGCACGACGGCACGGTGATGATGATGCTACCGACACAGGGCTTCGCCGAAGCACCGCTACAATATGATCGAGGTGAATTATGGTGGAGGGGGGCACCGCACACGGCTGGGAGAAATCAACAGATCAACTTGTGTGTTCTAGGGTGCCCCCTGCCCCCGTATATAAAGGAGCAAGGGGGGAGGCCGGCCGGCCCCTGTAGGGCGCGCCAGGAGGAGGAGTCCTCCTCCTAGTAGGAGTAGGACTCCCCTTTCTTACTCCTACTAGGAGGAGGAAAGGAAGGAGGAGAGGGAGAAGGAAGGAGAGGGAGGAAAAGGAGGAAAGGGGGGCCGGCCCCCTAGTCCAATTCGGTTTGGGCTAGGGGGGCCGCCCGCCTTGCCTCCTCTCTTCCACCACTTGGCCCATGAGGCCCATTACTTCTTCCTCGTATTCCCGTAACTCCCCGGTATCCCGAAAAATACCCGAATCACTCGGAACCTTTCCGATGTCCGAATATAGTCGTCCAATATATCGATCTTTACGTATCGACCATTTCGAGACTCCTCGTCATGTCCCCGATCTCATTCGGGACACCTAACTACCTTCGGTACATCAAATCACATAAACTCATAATACCGATCGTCACAGAAGTTTAAGCGTGCGGACCCTACGGGTTCGAGTGTTGGAAATATGCCCTAGAGGCAATAATAAATGGTTATTATTATATTTCTTTGTTCATGGTAATTGTCTATTATTCATGCTATAATTGTATTGTCCGGAAATCGTAATACATGTGTGAATACATAGACCACAACCTGTCCCTAGTAAGCCTCTAGTTGACTAGCTCGTTGATCAACAGATAGTCATGGTTTCCTGACTATGGACATTGGATGTCATTGATAACGGGATCACATCATTAGGAGAATGATGTGATGGACAAGACCCAATCCTAAGCATAGCATAAAAGATCGTGTAGTTTCGTTTGCTAGAGCTTTTCCAATGTCAAGTATCTTTTCCTTAGACCATGAGATCGTGCAACTCCCGGATACCGTAGGAGTGCTTTGGGTGTGCCAAACGTCACAACGTAACTGGGTGACTATAAAGGTGCACTACGGGTATCTCCGAAAGTGTCTGTTGGGTTGGCACGGATCGAGACTGGGATTTGTCACTCCGTGTGACGGAGAGGTATCTCTAGGCCCACTCGGTGATGCATCATCATAATGAGCTCAATGTGACTAAGGCGTTAGTCAGGGGACCATGCATTGCGGTATGAGTAAAGAGACTTGCCGGTAACGAGATTGAACAAGGTATTGGGATACCGACGATCGAATCTCGGGCAAGTAACATACCGTTTGATAAAGGGAATTGCATACGGATTGATTGAATCCTCGACACCGTGGTTCATCCGATGAGATCATCGTGGAACATGTGGGAGCTAACATGGGTATCCAGATCCCGCTGTTGGTTATTGACCGGAGAGGCGTCTCGGTCATGTCTGCATGTCTCCCGAACCCGTAGGGTCTACACACTTAAGGTCCGGTGACGCTAGGGTTGTAGAGATATATGTATGCGGAAATCCGAAAGTTGTTCGGAGTCCCGGATGAGATCTCGGACGTCACGAGAGGTTCCGGAATGGTCCGGAGGTGAAGAATTATATATAGGAAGTCAAGTTTCGGCCACCGGGAAAGTTTCGTAGGTTACCGGTATTGTACCGGGACCACCGGAAGGGTCCCGGGGGTCCACCGGGTGGGGCCACCTATCCCGGAGGGCCCCGTGGGCTTAAAGTGGAAGGGAACCAGCCCTTAGTGGGCTGGGGCGCCCCCCTTGGGCCTCCCCCCATGCGCCTAGGGTTGGGAACCCTAGGGGGGGAGCTTCCCCCTTGCCTTGGGGGGCAAGGCACCCCTTCCCCCCCACTTGGCCGCCGCCCCCCTTGGAGATCTGATCTCCCAAGGGCTGGCGCCCCCCCCCCCCAGGGGTCCTATAAATAGTGGGGGGGGAGGGAGGGCAGCAACCTACAGCCTTGGGCGCCTCCCTCCTCCCCTGCAACACCTCTCTCTCTCTCGCAGAAGCTTGGCGAAGCCCTGCTGGAGACCCGCTACACCCACCACCACGCCGTCGTGCTGCTGGATCTCCATCAACCTCTCCTTCCCCCTTGCTGGATCAAGAAGGAGGAGACGTCGCTGCACCGTACGTGTGTTGAACGCGGAGGTGCTGTCCGTTCGGCACTCGGTCATCGGTGATTTGGATCACGGCGAGTACGACTCCGTCATCCACGTTCATTGGAACGCTTCCGCTCGCGATCTACAAGGGTATGTAGATGCACTCCTTTCCCCTCGTTGCTCGTAGACTCCATAGATGCATCTTGGTGAGCGTAGGAAAATTTTAAATTATGCTACGATTCCCAACAGTGGCATCATGAGCCAGGTCTATGCGTAGTTACTATGCACGAGTAGAACACAAAGCAGTTGTGGGCGTTGAGTTTGCCAATTCTTCTTGCCGCTACTAGTCGTTTCTTGTTTCGGTGGCATTGTAGGATGAAGCGGCGCGGACCGACCTTACACGTACACTTACGTGAGACAGGTTCCACCGACTGACATGCACAAGTTGCATAAGGTGGCTAGCGGGTGTCTGTCTCTCCTACTTTAGTCGGAACGGATTCGATGAAAAGGGTCCTTATGAAGGGTAAATAGAAATTGGCAAATCACATTGTGGTCATACGTAGGTAAGAAACGTTCTTGCTAGAAACCTACAAACCACGTAAAAAACTTGCAACAACAATTAGAGGACGTCTAACTTGTTTTTGCAGCAAGTGCTATGTGATGTGATATGGCCAGAAGATGTGATGAATGATATATGTGATGTATGAGATTGATCATATTCTTGTAATAGGAATCACGACTTGCATGTCGATGAGTATGACAACCGGCAGGAGCCATAGGAGTTGTCTTTATTATTTTGTATGACCTGCGTGTCATTGAATAACGCCATGTAAATTACTTTACTTTATTGCTAAACACGTTAGCCATAGAAGTAGAAGTAATCGTTGGCGTGACGACTTCATGAAGACACAATGATGGAGATCATGATGATGGAGATCATGGTGTCATGCCGGTGACAAAGATGATCATGGTGCCCCGAAGATGGAGATCAAAGGAGCATGATGATATTGGCCATATCATGTCACTATTTGATTGCATGTGATGTTTATCATGTTTTTGCATCTTATTTGCGTTGAACGACGGTAGTAAGTAAGATGATCCCTTATAATAATTTCAAGAAAGTGTTCACCCTAACTGTGCACCATTGCGAAGGTTCGTTGTTTCGAAGCACCACGTGATGATCGGGTGTGATAGATTCTAACGTTCGAATACAACGGGTGTTGACGAGCCTAGCATGTACAGACATGGCCTCGGAACACACGCAATACACTTAGGTTGACTTGACGAGCCTAGCATGTACAGACATGGCCTCGGAACACGGAGGACTGAAAGGTCGAGCATGAGTCGTATAGAAGATACGATCAACATGGAGATGTTCACCGATCTTGACTAGTCCGTCTCACGTGATGATCGGACACGGCCTAGTTAAACTCGGATCATGTTTCACTTAGATGACTAGAGGGATGTCTATCTGAGTGGGAGTTCATAATCAGATGAACTTCATTATCATGAACATAGTCAAAAAGGTATTTGCAAATTATGTCATAGCTTGCGCTTTAGTTCTACTGGTTAAGATATGTTCCTAGAGAAAATTTAATTGAAAGTTGGTAGTAGCAATTATGCGGACTGGGTCCGTAAACTGAGGATTGTCCTCATTGCTGCACAGAAGGCTTATGTCCTTAATGCACCGCTCGGTGTGCTGAACCTCAGCGTCGTCTGTAGATGTTACGAAACATCTGACATACACGTTTTGATGACTACGTGATAGTTCAGTGAGGTTTAGAATTGAGGCACCAAAGACGTTTTTGAAACGTCGCAGAACATGTGAGATGTTCCGAAGACTGAAATTGGGATTTCAGACCAGTGCCCACGTCAAGAGGTATGAGACCTCTGACAAGTTTCTTAAGCCTGCAAACTAAGGGAGGAAAGCTCAATCGTTGAGCGTGTGCTCAGATTGTCTGAGTGCCACAATCGCTTGAATCGAGTGGGAGTTAATCTCCCAGATGAGATAGTGATAGTTCTCCATAGTCACTGCCACCAAGCTAGTAGAGCTTCGTGATGAACTATAACATATCAAGGATAGTTATGATGATCCTTGAGCTATTCGCGATGTTTGACACCGCGAGAGTAGAAATCAAGAAGGAGCATCAATTGTTGATGGTTAGTAAAACCACTAGTTTAAGAAGGGCAAGGGCAAAAGAGATACTTCATGAAACAGCAAGTCGTTTGCTGCTCTAGTGAAGAATCCCAAGGTTGAACCCAAACCCGAGACTAAGTGCTTCTGTAATGAGAGGAACGGTCACTGAAGCAGTACTACCCTAGATACTTGGTAGATGAGAAGGCAGGCAAGGTCGACAGAAGTATATTGGATATACGTTATATGAATGTGTACTTTACTAGTACTCCTAGCAGCACCAGGGTATTAGATACCGGTTCGGTTGCTAAGTGTTAGAAACTCGAAATAAAAGCTGCGGAATAAATGGAGACTAGCTAAAGGTGAGATGACGATATGTGTTGGAAGTGTTTCCAAGGTTGATGTGATCAAGCATCGCATGCTCCCTCTACCATCGAGATTTGGTGTTTGCGTTGAACATGATTGGATTATGTTTACCGCAAAACGGTTATTCATTTAAGGAGAATAATGGTTACTCTGTTTATTTGAATAATACCTTCAATGGTCTTGCACCTAAAATGAATCTCGATCGTAGTGATACACATGTTCATGCCAAAAGATATAAGATAGTAATGATAGTACCACATACTTGTGGCACTGCCACTTGAGTCATATTGGTGTAGAACGCATGAAGAAGCTCCATGTAGGTGGATCTTTGGACTCACTCGTTTTTGAAAAGATTGAGACATGCGAACCATGTCTATTGGTATATATGCATGAAGAAACTCCATACAGATGGATCGTTTGGACTCACTTGATTATGAATCACTTGAGACATGCAAATAATACCACATGGGCAAAATGACTGAAAGTCCTCGTTTTCAGTGAGATGGAACAAGAGAGCAACTTATTGGAAGTAATACATTTTGATGTACGCAGTCCAATGAGTGATGAGGCATGCAGTGGATATCGTTATGTTCTTACTTCACAGATGATTTGAGTAGATGCTGAGTGTATTTACTTGATGAAACACTAGTCTGAATTATTGAAAGGTTCAAGTAATTTCAGAGTGAAGTTGAAGATCGTCGTGACAAGAGGATAAAATGTCTGTGATATGATCATAGAGATGAGTATCTGAGATACGAGTTTGGCACACAATTGAGACATTGTGGAAAGTGTTTCACAATTAATACCGCCTGGAACACCATAGTGTGATGGTGTGTCCGAACATCATAACTGCACCCTATTGGATATGGTGCATACCATGATGTTTCTTATCAAATTACCACTATCGTTTATGGGTTAGGCATTAGAGACAACCGCATTCACTTTAAAAGGGGCACCACGCAATTCCGTTGAGACGACACCGTTTATAGAAACCTAAGTTGTCGTTTCTTAAAAGTTTGGGGCTGCGATGCTTATGTGAAAAAGTTTCAGGCTGATAAGCTCGAACCCAAAGCGGATAAATGCATCTTCATAGAATACCCAAAAACAGTTGGGTATACCTCGTATTTCAGATCTGGAAGCAAAAGTAATTGCTTCTAGAAACGAGTCCTTTCTCGAGGAAAAGTTTCTCTCTAAAGAATTGAGTGGGAGGATGGTGGAGACTTGATAAGGTTATTGAACCGTCGCTTCAACTAGTGTGTAGCAGGGCACAGGAAGTTGTTCCTGTGGCACCTACACCAATTGAAGTGGAAGCTTATGATAGTGATCATGAAACTTCGGATCAAGTCACTACCAAACCTCGTAGGACGACGAGGATGCGCACTACTTCAGAGTAATGCGTGATCCTGTCTTGGAAGTCATGTTGCTAGACAACAATGAACCTACGAGCTATGGAGAAGCGATGGTGGGCCCATATTCCGACAAATGGTTAGAAGCCATGAAATCCGAGATAAATGGATCTTTAAGAAGAAGACGGACGTGGACGGTAATCTTACCATCTATGAAGCTCGACTTGTGGAAAAGAGTATTTTCACAAGTTCAAGGAGTTGACTACGATGAGATTTTCTCATCCGTAGCGATGCTTAAGTCCGTCAGAATCATGTTAGCATTAGCTGCATTTATGAAATCTGGCAGATGGATGTCAAAACAAGTTTCCTTACCAGTTTTCGTAAGGAAAGGTTGTATGTGATACAGTCAGAAAGGTTTTGTCGATCCTAAGGATGCTAAAAGGTATGCTAGCTCCAGCGATCCTTCCATGGACTAGAGCAAGCATCTCGGAGTCAGAATATACGCTTTGATGGAGTGATCAAAGTTTTTGGGTTCATACAAAGTTTGTTAGAAACTTGTATTTACAATAAAGTGAGTGGGAGCACTGCAAAATTTCTGATAAGTATATGTGAATGACATATTGTTGATCCGAAATGATGTAAAATTTCTGGAAAGCATAAAGGGTTGTTTGAAAGGAGTTTTTCAAAGGAAGACCTGGATAAAGCTGCTTACATATTGGGCATCAAGATCTATAGAGATAGATCAAGACGCCTGATGATACTTTCAAAGAACGCACACCTTGACATGATTTTGAAAGAGTTCAAAATAGATCAGCAAAGAAGGAGTTCTTGGCTGTGTTACAAGGTGTGAGTATTGAGTAAGACTCAAGACCTGACCATAGCAGAAGAGAGAGAAAGGACGAAGGTCGTCCCCTATGCTTCAGACGTAGGCTCTACAGTATGCTATACTGTGTACCGCACATGAAGTGTGCCTTGCCATGAGTTGGTCAAGGGGTACAATAGTGATCCGGGAATGGATCACATGACAGCGGTCGAACTTATCCTTAGTACCTAGTGGGTTAAGGAATTTTCTCGATTATGGAGGTGGAAAGGAGTTCGTCGTAAAGGGTTACGTCGATGCGAACTTTGACACTAATCCGGATGACTCTGAGTAGTAAACCGGATTCGTATAGTAGAGCAATTATTTGAAATGGCTCCAAATAGCGCGTGGTAGCATCCACAAGATGACATAGATATTCGTAAAGCACACGGTTCTGAAAGGTTCAGACCCGTTGACTAATAACCTCTCTCACAAGCATAACATGACCAAACCAGAACACATTGAGTGATAATCACATAGTGATGTGAACTAGATTGTTGACTCTAGTAAACTCTTTAGATGTTGGTCACATGGTGATGTGACCAGTGAGTGTTAATCACATGGTGATGTGAACTAGATTATTGACTCTAGTGCAAGTGGGAGACTGTTGGAAATATGCCCTAGAGGCAATAATAAATGGTTATTATTATATTTATTTGTTCATGGTAATTGTCTATTATTCATGCTATAATTGTATTGTCCGGAAATCGTAATACATGTGTGAATACATAGACCACAACCTGTCCCTAGTAAGCCTCTAGTTGACTAGCTCGTTGATCAACAGATAGTCATGGTTTCCTGACTATGGACATTGGATGTCATTGATAACGGGATCACATCATTAGGAGAATGATGTGATGGACAAGACCCAATCCTAAGCATAGCATAAAAGATCGTGTAGTTTCGTTTGCTAGAGCTTTTCCAATGTCAAGTATCTTTTCCTTAGACCATGAGATCGTGCAACTCCCGGATACCGTAGGAGTGCTTTGGGTGTGCCAAACGTCACAACGTAACTGGGTGACTATAAAGGTGCACTACGGGTATCTCCGAAAGTGTGTGTTGGGTTGGCACGGATCGAGACTGGGATTTGTCACTCCGTGTGACGGAGAGGTATCTCTGGGCCCACTCGGTGATGCATCATCATAATGAGCTCAATGTGACTAAGGCGTTAGTCACGGGATCATGCATTGCGGTACGAGTAAAGAGACTTGCCGGTAACGAGATTGAACAAGGTATTGGGATACCGACGATCGAATCTCGGGCAAGTAACATACCGTTTGACAAAGGGAATTGCATACGGATTGATTGAATCCTCGACACCGTGGTTCATCCGATGAGATCATCGTGGAACATGTGGGAGCCAACATGGGTATCCAGATCCCGCTGTTGGTTATTGACCGGAGAGGCGTCTCGGTCATGTCTGCATGTTTCCCGAACCCGTAGGGTCTACACACTTAAGGTCCGGTGACGCTAGGGTTGTAGAGATATATGTATGCGGAAACCCGAAAGTTGTTCGGAGTCCCGGATGAGATCCCGGATGTCACGAGAGGTTTCGGAATGGTCCGGAGGTGAAGAATTATATATAGGACGTCAAGTTTCGGCCACCAGGAAAGTTTCGGGGGTTACCGGTATAGTACCGGGACCACCGGAAGGGTCCCGGGGGTCCACCGGGTGGGGCCACCTATCCCGGAGGGCCCCGTGGGCTGAAAGTGGAAGGGAACCAGCCCTTAGTGGGCTGGGGCGCCCCCCTTGGGCCTCCCCCCATGCGCCTAGGGTTGGGAACCCTAGGGGGGGAGCTTCCCCCTTGCCTTGGGGGGCAAGGCACCCCTTCCCCCCCACTTGGCCGCCGCCCCCCTTGGAGATCTGGTCTCCCAAGGGCTGGCGCCCCCCAGGGGTCCTATAAATAGTGGGGGGGAGGGAGGGCAGCAACCTACAGCCTTGGGCGCCTCCCTCCTCCCCTGCAACACCTCTCTCTCTCTCGCAGAAGCTTGGCGAAGCCCTGCCGGAGACCCGCTACATCCACCACCACGCCGTCGTGCTGCTGGATCTCCATCAACCTCTCCTTCCCCCTTGATGGATCAAGAAGGAGGAGACGTCGCTGCACCGTACGTGTGTTGAACGCGGAGGTGCCGTCCGTTCGGCACTCGGTCATCGGTGATTTGGATCACGGCGAGTACGACTCCGTCATCCACGTTCATTGGAACGCTTCCGCTCGCGATCTACAAGGGTATGTAGATGCACTCCTTTCCCCTCGTTGCTAGTAGACTCCATAGATGCATCTTTGTGAGCGTAGGAAAATTTTAAATTATGCTACGATTCCCAACATCGAGAACTATGTAGACATGACCGAGACACGTCTCCGGTCAATAACCAATAACGGAACCTGGATGCTCATATTGGCTCCCACATATTCTACGAAGATCTTTATCGGTCAAACCGCATAACAGCATACGTTGTTCCCTTTGTCATCGGTATGTTACTTGCCCGAGATTCGATCGTCGGTATCTCAATACCTAGATCAATCTCGTTACCGGCAAGTCTCTTTACTCGTTTTGTAATGCATCATCCCGCAACTAACTCATTAGTCACATTGCTGGCAAGGCTTATAGTGATGTGCATTACCGAGAGGGCCCAGAGATACCTCTCCGACAATTGGAGTGACAAATCCTAATCTTGATCTATGCCAACTCACCAAGTACAATCGGAGACACCTGTAGAGCACCTTTATAATCATCCAGTTATGTTGTGACGTTTGGTAGCACACAATGTTCCTCCGGTATTCGGGAGTCTCATAATCTCGTAGTCATAGGAACATGTATAAGTCATGAAGAAAGCAATAGCAACATACTAAACGATCAAGTGCTAAGCTAACGGAATGGGTCAAGTCAATCACATCATTCTCCTAATGATGTGATCCCGTTAATCAAATGACAACTCATGTCTATGGCTAGGAAACATAACCATCTTTGACTAACGAGCTAGTCAAGTAGAGGCATACTAGTGACACTCTGTTTGTCTATGTATTCACACATGTATCATGTTTCCGGTTATACAATTCTAGCATGAATAATAAACATTTATCATGATATAAGGAAATAAATAATAACTTTATTATTGTCTCTAGGGCATATTTCCTTCAGTCTCCCACTTGCACTAGAGTCAATAATCTAGATTACACAGTAATGGTTCTAACACCCATGGGGCCTTGGTGCTGATCATGTTTTGCTCGTGGAAGAGGCTTAGTCAACGGGTCTGCAACATTCAGATCCGTATGTATCTTGCAAATTTCTATGTCTCCCACCTGGACTTGATTCCGTATGGAGTTGAAGCGTCTCTTGATGTGCTTGGTTCTCTTATGAAATCTGGATTCCTTTGCCAAGGCAATTGCACCAGTATTGTCACAAAAGATTTTCATTGGACCCGATGCACTAGGTATGACACCTAGATCGGGTATGAACTCCTTCATCCAGACTCCTTCATTCGCTGCTTCCGAAGCAGCAATGTACTCCGCTTCACACGTAGATCCCGCCACGACGCTTTGTTTAGAACTGCTCCAACTGACAGCTCCACCTTTCAATATAAATACGTATCCGGTTTGTGATTTAGAATCGTCCGGATCAGTGTCAAAGCTTGCATCAACGTAACCACTTACGATGAGCTCTTTGTCACCTCCATAAACGAGAAACATATCCTTAGTCCTTTTTAGGTATTTCAGGATGTTCTTGACCGTTGTCCAGTGATCCACTCCTGTATAAGTCATGAAGAAAGCAATAGCAACATACTAAACGATCAAGTGCTAAGCTAACGGAATGGGTCAAGTCAATCACATCATTATCCTAATGATGTTATCCCGTTAATCAAATGACAACTCATGTCTATGGCTAGGAAACATAACCATCTTTGACTAGTCAAGTAGAGGCATACTAGTGACACTCTGTTTGTCTATGTATTCACACATGTATCATGTTTCCGGTTAATACAATTCTAGCATGAATAATAAACATTTATCATGATATAAGGAAATAAATAATAACTTTATTATTGTCTCTAGGGAATATTTCCTTCAGTCTCCCACTTGCACTAGAGTCAATAATCTAGATTACACAGTAATGATTCTAACACCCATGGAGCCTTGGTGCTGATCATGTTTTGCTCATGGAAGAGGCTTATTCAACGGGTCTGCAACATTCTGATCCGTATGTATCTTGCAAATTTCTATGTCTCCCACCTAGACTTGATCCCGTATGGAGTTGAAGCGTCTCTTGATGTGCTTGGTTCTCTTGTGAAATCTGGATTCCTTTGCCAAGGCAATTGCACTAGTATTGTCACAAAAGATTTTCATTGGACCCGATGCACTAGGTATGACACCTAGATCGGGTATGAACTCCTTCATCCAGACTCCTTCATTCGCTGCTTCCGAAGCAGCAATGTACTCCGCTTCACACGTAGATCCCGCCACGACGCTTTGTTTAGAACTGCTCCAACTGACAGCTCTACCGTTCAATATAATACGTATCCGGTTTGCGATTTAGAATCGTCTGGATCAGTGTCAAAGCTTGCATCAGCGTAACCAGTTACGATGAGCTCTTTGCCACCTCCATAAACGAGAAACATATCCTTAATCCTTTTTAGGTATTTCAGGATGTTCTTGACCGATGTCCAGTGATCCACTCTTGTATAAGTCATGAAGAAAGCAATAGCAACATACTAAATGATCAAGTGCTAAGCTAACGGAATGGATCAAGTTAATCACATCATTCTCCTAATGATGTGATCCCGTTAATCAAATGACAACTCATGTCTATGGCTAGGAAACATAACCATCTTTGACTAACGAGCTAGTCAAGTAGAGGCATACTAGTGACACTCTATTTGCCTATGTATTCACACATGTATCATGTTTCCAGTTAATACAATTCTAGCATGAATAATAAAAATTTATCATGAAATAAGGAAATAAATAATAACTTTATTATTGCCTCTAGGGCATATTTCCTTCAGTCTCCCACTTGCACTAGAGTCAATAATCTAGTTCACATTGCCATGTGATTTAACACCAATAGTTCACATCACCATGTGATTAACACCCATAGTTCACATCGTCATGTGACCAACACCAAAAGGGTTTACTAGAGTCAATAATCTAGTTCACATCGCTATGTGATTAACACCCGAAGAATACTAAGGTGTGATCATGTTTTGCTTGTGAGAGAAGTTTAGTCAACGGGTCTGCAACATTCAGATCCGTTTGTATTTTGCAAATTTCTATGTCGACAATGCTCTGCACGGAGCTACTCTAGCTAATTGCTCCCACTTTCAATATGTATCCAGATTGAGAATTAGAGTTATCTGGATTAGTGTCAAAACTTGCGTCGACATAACCCTTTACGACGAACCTTTTGTCACCTCCATAATCGAGAAACATATCCTTATTCCACTAAGGATAATTTTGACCGTTGTCCAGTGATCTACTCCTAGATCACTATTATACTCCCTTGCTAAACTCAGTGTAGGGTATACAATAGATCTGGTACATAGCATGGCATACTTTATAGAACCTATGGTTGAGGCATAGGGAATGACTTTCATTCTCTTTCTATCTTCTGCCGTGGTTGGGTTTTGAGTCTTACTCAATTTCACACCTTGTAACACAGGCAAGAACTCTTTCTTTGACTGATTCATTTTGAACTTCTTCAAAACTTTACCAAGGTATGTGCTTTGTGAAAGTCCAATTAAGCGTCTTGATCTATCTCTATAGATCTTGATGCCCAATATGTAAGCAGCTGCACCGAGGTCTTTCATTGAAAAACTCTTATTCAAGTATCCCTTTATGCAATCCAGAAATTCTATATCATTTGCAATCAACAATATGTCATCTACATATAAGATTAGAAATGCTACAGAGCTCCCACTCACTTTCTTGTAAATACAGGCTTCTCCAAAAATCTGTATAAAACCATATGCTTTGATCACACTATCAAAACTTTTATTCCAACTCCGAGAAGCTTGCACCAGTCCATACATGGATCGCTGGAGCTTGCACACTTTGTTAGCTCCCTTTGGATCGACAAAACCTTCCGGTTGCATCATATACAACTCTTCTTCCAGAAATCCATTCAGGAATGCAGTTTTGACATCCATTTGCCAAATTTCATAATCATAAAATGCGGCAATTGCTAACATGATTCGGACAGACTTAAGCATCACTATGGGTGAGAAAGTCTCATCGTAGTCAACTCCTTGAACTTGTCGAAAACCTTTCGCAACAAGTCGAGCTTTGTAGACATTAACATTACCGTCAGCGTCAGTCTTCTTCTTGAAGATCCATTTATTCTCTATGGCTTGCCGATCATCGGGCAAGTCAACCAAAGTCCACACTTTGTTCTCATACATGGATCCCATCTCAGATTTCATGGCCTCAAGCCATTTCGCGGAATCTGGGCTCATCATCGCTTCCTCATAGTTCGTAGGTTCGTCATGGTCAAGTAACATGAACTCCAGAATAGGATTACCGTACCACTCTGGTGCGGAACGTACTCTGGTTGACCTACGAGGTTCGGTAGTAACTTGATCCGAAGCTTCATGATCATCATCATTAACTTCCTCACTAATTGGTGTAAGCATCACTGGAATTGATTTCAGTGATGAACTACTTTCCAATTCGGGAGAAGGTATAATTACCTTATCAGGTTCTACTTTCCTCCCACTCACTTCTTTCGAGAGAAACTCCTTCTCTAGAAAGGATCCACTCTTAGCAACGAATATTTTGCCTTTGGATCTATTATTAGAAGGTGTACCCAACAGTCTCCTTTGGGTATCCTATGAAGACGCATTTCTCCGATTTGGGTTCGAGCTTATCAAGTTGAAACCTTTTCACATAAGCATTGCAACTCCAAACTTTAAGAAATGACAACTTTGGTTTCTTGCCAAACCGCAGTTCATATAGTGTCGTCTCAACGGATTTAGATGGTGCCCTATTTAACGTGAATGCAGCTGTCTCTAATGCATAACCTCAAAACGATAGTGGTAAATCGGTAAGAGACATCATAGATTGCACCATATCTAATAAAGTACGGTTACAATGTTCGGACACACCATTATACTGTGGTGTTCCAGGTGGCGTGAGTTGCGAAACTATTCCGCATTGTTTCAAATGAAGACCAAACTCGTAACTCAAATATTCTCCTCCACGATCAGATCGTAGAAACTTTATTTTCTTGTTACGATGATTTTCCACTTCACTCTGAAATTATTTGAACTTTTTCAAATGTTTCAGATTTATGTTTCATCAAGTAGATATACCCATATCTGCTCTAATCAACTGTGAAGGTGAGAAAATAACGATACCTGCCGCGAGCCTCAATATTCATCGGACCACATACATCAGTATGTATGATTTCCAATAAATCCGTTGCTCGCTCCATTGTTCCGGAGAACGGCGTTTTAGTTATCTTGCCCATGAGGCATGGTTCGCATGTACCAAGTGATTCATAATCAATTGATTCCAGAAGTCCATCAGTATGGAGTTTCTTCATGCGCTTTACACCAATATGACCCAAACGGCAGCGCCACAAATAAGTTGCACTATCATTATCAACTCTGCATCTTTTGGCTTCAACATTATGAATATGTGTATCACTGCAATCGAGATCCAACAAATCATTTTCATTGGGTATGACCATAGAAGGTTTTATTCATGTAAACAGAACAACAATTATTCTCTAACTTAAATGAATAACCGTATTGCAATAAACATGGTCAAATCATATTCATGCTCAACGCAAACACCAAATAACATTTATTTAGGTTTAACACTAATCCCAAAAGTATAGGGAGTGTGCGGTGATGATTATATCAATCTTGGAACCACTTCCAACACACATCGTCACTTCACCCTTAACTTGTCTCTGTTTATTCTGTAACTCTTGTTTCGAGTTACTAATTTTTAGCAACCAAACAAGTATCAAATACCCAGGGGCTACTATAAACACTAGTAAGGTACACATCAATAACCTGTATATCAAATATACCCTTGTTCACTTTGCCATCCTTCTTATTCACCAAATATTCGGGGCATTTCCGCTTCCAGTGACCATTTCCTTTGCAGTAGAAGCACTCAGTTTCAGGCTTTAGTCTAGCTTTGGGCTTTTTCACGGAAGTGACAACTTGCTTGCCATTCTGCATGAAGTTCCCTTTCTTTCCCTTTGCCCTTTTCTTGAAACTAGTGGTCTTGTTAATCATCAACACTTGATGCTCTTTCTTGATTTCTACCTTCATCGATTTCATCATCATGAAAAGCTCGGGAATCATTTTCGTCATCCCTTGCATACTATAGTTCATCACGAAGTTCTACTAACTTGGTGATGGTGACTAGAGAATTCTGCCAATCACTATCTTATCTGGAAGATTAACTCCCACTTGATTCAAGCAATTGTAGTACCCAGACAATCTGAGCACATGCTCACTGCTTGAGCTATTCTCCTCCATCTTTTAGCTATAGAACTTGTTGGAGACTTCATATCTCTCAACTCGGGTATTTGCTTGAAATATTAACTTCAACTCCTGGAACATCTCATATGGTCCATGACGTTCAAAACATCTTTGAATTCCCGATTCTAAGCCGTTAAGCATGGTGCACTAAACTATCAAGTAGTCATCATATTGTTGGGAACATAGTAATTTCAAAAAAATTCCTACGCACACGCAAGATCATGGTGATGCATAGAAACGAGAGGGGAGAGTGTTGTCCATGTACCCTCATAGACCGAAAGCGGAAGTGTTAGCACAACGCGGTTGATGTAGTCGTACGTCTTCATGATCCGACCGATCAAGTACCGAACGTACGACACCTCCGAGCTCAGCACATGTTCAGCTCGATGACGTCCTGCGAACTCCGATCCAGTAGAGCTTCACGGGAGAGTTCCGTCAGCACGACGGCGTGATGACGGTGATGATGTTGCTACCGACGCAGGGCTTCGCCTAAGCACCGCTACGATATGACCGAGGTGGAATATGGTGGAGGGGGGCACCGCACACGGCTAAGAGATCAATGATCAATTGTTGTGTCTAGAGCTGCCCCCTGCCCCCGTATATAAAGGAGCAAGGGGGGAGAGGCAGCCGGCCAAGGAGGGCGCGCCAAGGGGGGAGTCCTACTCCCACCGGGAGTAGGACTCCTCCTTTCCTTGTTGGAGTAAGAGAAGGGAAGGAAGGGAGAGAGGAGGAGAAGGAAAAAGGGGAGCACCGCCCCCCCTCCTTGTCCAATTCGGACTAGAGGGGGAGGGGGCGCGCGGCTGCCCTGGCCGCCCCTCCTCTTCTCCCACTAAGGCCCACGAGGCCCAATTAACTCCCCGGGGGGTTCCGGTAACCCCCCGGTACTCCGGTATATGTCCGAAACCTTCCAGAACCTTTCCGGTATCCGAACGTAGTCGTCCAATATATCGATCTTTACATCTCAACCATTTCAAGACTCCTCGTCATGTCCGTGATCATATCCGGGACTCCAAACTACCTTCGGTACATCAAAACACAAAAACTCATAATACCAATCATCACCGAACTTTAAGCGTGCGGACCCTACGGGTTCAAGAACTATGTAGACATGACCGAGACACGTCTCCGGTCAATAACCAATAGTGGAACCTGGATGCTCATATTGGCTCCCACATATTCTACAAAGATCTTTATCGGTCAAACCGCATAACAACATACGTTGTTCCCTTTGTCATCGGTATGTTACTTGCCCGAGCTTCGATCGTCGGTATCTAAATACCTAGTTCAATCTCGTTACCGGCAAGTCTCTTTACTCGTTCCGTAATACATCATCCTGCAACTAACTCATTAGTTACAATGCTTGCAAGGCTTATAGTGATGTGTATTACCGAGTGGGCCCAGAGCTACCTCTCCGACAATCGGAGTGACAAATCCTAGTCTCGAAATACGCCAACTCAACAAGTACCTTCGGAGACACCTGTAGAGCACCTTTATAATCACCCAGTTATGTTGTGACGTTTGGTAGCACACAAAGTGTTCCTCCGGTAAACGGGAGTTGCATAATCTCATAGTAATAGGAACATGTATAAGTCATGAAGAAAGCAATAGCAACATACTAAACGATCAAGTTCTAAGCTAACGAAATGGGTCGAGTCAATCACATCATTCTCCTAATGATGTGATCACGTTCATCAAATGACAACTCATGTCTATGGCTAGGAAACATAACCATCTTTGACTAACGAGCTAGTCAAGTAGAGGCATACTAGTGACACTCTGTTTGTCTATGTATTCACACATGTATCATGTTTCCAGTTAATACAATTCTAGCGTGATATCATGATATAAGGAAATAAATAATAACTTTATTATTGTCTCTAGGGCATATTTCCTTCAGTCTCCCACTTGCACTAGAGTCAATAATCTAGATTACACAGTAATGATTCTAACACCCATGGAGCCTTGGTGCTGATCATGTTTTGCTCGTGGAAGAGGCTTGGTCAACGGGTCTGCAACATTCAGATCCGTATGTATATTGCAAATTTCTATGTCTCCCACCTAGACTTGATCCCGTATGGAGTTGAAGCGTCTCTTGATGTGCTTGGTTCTCTTGTGAAATCTGGATTCCATTGCCAAGGCAATTGCACTAGTATTGTCACAAAAGATTTTCATTGGACCCGATGCACTAGGTATGACACCTAGATCGGATATGAACTCCTTCATCCAGACTCCTTCATTCGCTGCTTCCGAAGCAGCAATGTACTCCGCTTCACACGTAGATCCCGCCACGACGCTTTGTTTAGAACTGCTCCAACTGACAGCTCCACCGTTCAATATAATACGTATCCGGTTTGTGATTTAGAATCGTCTGGATCAGTGTCAAAGCTTGCATCAACGTAACCACTTACGATGAGCTCTTTGTCACCTCCATAAACGAGAAACATATCCTTAGTCCTTTTTAGGTATTTCAGGATGTTCTTGACCGTTGTCCAGTGATCCACTCCTGGATTACTTTGGTACCTCCCTGCTAAACTAATAGCAAGGCACACATCAGGTCTGGTACACAGCATTGCATACATGATAGAGCCTATGGCTGAAGCATAGGGAACATCTTTCATTTTCTCTCTATCTTCTGCAGTGGTCGGGCATTGAGTCTTACTCAACTTCACACCTTGTAACACAGGCAAGAACCCTTTCTTTACCTGATCCATTTTGAACTTCTTCAAAACTTTGTCAAGGTATGTGCTTTGCGAATGTCCAATTAAGCGTCTTGATCTATCTATATAGATCTTGATGCACAATATGTAAGCAGCTTCACCGAGATCTTTCATTGAAAAATTCTTATTCAAGTATCCTTTTATGTTATCCAGAAATTCTACATCATTTCCAATCAACAATATGCCATCCACATATAATATTAGAAATGCTACAGAGCTCCCACTCACTTTCTTGTAAATACAGGCTTCTCCAAAAGTCTGTATAAAACCATATGCTTTGATCACACTATCAAAACGTTTATTCCAACTCCAAGAGGCTTGCACCAGTCCATAAATGGATCGCTGGAGCTTGCACACTTTGTTAGCACCCTTTGGATCGATAAAACCTTCTGGTTGCATCATATACAACTCTTCTTCCAGAAATCCATTCAGGAATGCAGTATTTACATCCATTTGCCAAATTTCATAATCATAAAATGCGGCAATTGCTAACATGATTCGGACGGAGTTAAGCATCGCTACGGGTGGGAAGGTCTCATTGTAGTCAACTCCTTGAACTTGTCGAAAACCTTTCGCAGCAAGTCGAGCTTTGTAGACAGTAACATTACCGTCAGCGTCAGTCTTCTTCTTGAAGATCCATTTATTCTCTATGGCTTGCCGATCATCGGGCAAGTCAACCAAAGTCCATACTTTGTTCTCATACATGGATCCCATCTCAGATTTCATGGCTTCAAGCCATTTTGCGGAATCTGGGCTCGTCATCGCTTCCTCATAGTTTGTAGGTTCGTCATGGTCTAGTAACATGACCTCTAGAACAGGATTACCGTACGACTCTGGTGCGGATCTTACTCTGGTTGACCTATGAGGTTCGGTAGTAACTTGATCTGAAGTTTCATGATCATCATCATTAGCTTCCTCACTAATTGGTGTAGGTGTCACAGGAACCGGTTTCTGTGATGAACTATATTCCAATAAGGGAGCAGGTACAGTTACCTCATCAAGTTCTACTTTCCTCCCACTCACTTCTTTCGAGAGAAACTCCTTCTCTAGAAAGGATCCAAATTTAGCAACAAAAGTCTTGCCTTCGGATCTGTGATAGAAGGTGTAATGAAGACACATTTCTCCGATTTGGGTTCGAGCTTATCAGGTTGAAGATTTTTCACATAAGCATCGCAGCCCCAAACTTTAAGAAACGACAACTTTGGTTTCTTGCCAAACCATAGTTCATAAGGCGTCGTCTCAATGGATTTAGATGGTGCCCTATTTAACGTGAATGCAGCCGTCTCTAAAGCATAACCCCAAAATGATAGCGGTAAATCAGTAAGAGACATCATAGATCGCACCATATCTAGTAAAGTACGATTACGACGTTCGGACACACCATTACGCTGTGGTGTTCCGGGTGGGGTGAGTTGCGAAACTATTCTGCATTGTTTCAATGAAGACCAAACTCGTAACTCAACTATTCTCCTCCACGATCAGATCGTAGAAATTTTATTTTCTTGTTACGATGATTTTCCACTTCACTCTGAAATTATTTGAACTTTTCAAATGTTTCAGACTTATGTTTCATTAAGTAGATATACCCATATCTGCTCAAATCATCTGTGAAGGTGAGAAAATAATGGTACCGCTGCAAGCCTCAACATTCATTGGACCACATACATCGGTATGTATGATTTCCAACAAATCTGTTGCTCGCTCCATAGTTCCGGAGAACGGCATTTTAGTCATCTTGCCCATGAGGCATGGTTCGCAAGTACCAAGTGATTCATAATCAACTGATTCCAAGAGTCCATCGGAATGGAGTTTCTTCATGCGCTTGACACCAATATGACCTAAACGGTAGTGCCACAAATAAGTTGCACTATCATTATAAACTCTGCATCTTTTGGCTTCAATATTATGAATATGTGTATCACTACTATCGAGATTTAATATAAATAGACCACTCCTCAAGGGTGCATGACCATAAAAGATATTACTCATATAAATAGAACAACCATTATTCTCTGATTTAAATGAATAACCGTCTCGCATCAAACAAGATCCAGATATAATGTTCATGCTCAACGCTGGCACCAAATAACAATTATTTAGGTCTAAAACTAATCCCGAAGGTAGATATAGAGGTAGCGTGCCGACCGCGATCACATTGACTTTGGAACCATTTCCCACGCGCATCGTCACCTCGTCCTTAGCCAATCTTCGCTTAATCCGTAGCCCCTGTTTCGAGTTGCAAATATTAGCAACAGAACCAGTATCAAATACCCAGGTGCTACTACGAGCATTAGTAAGGTACACATCAATAACATGTATATCACATATACCTTTGTTCACCTTGCCATCCTTCTTATCCGCCAAATACTTGGGGCAGTTCCGCTTCCAGTGACCAGTTTGCTTGCAGTAGAAGCACTCAATCTCAAGCTTAGATCTAGACTTGGGTTTCTTCTCCTAAACAGCAACTTGTTTGCCGTTCTTCTTGAAGTTCCCCTTCTTCTTCCCTTTGCCCTTTTTCTTGAAACTGGTGGTCTTGTTGACCATCAACACTTGATGCTCCTTCTTGATTCCTACCTCCGCAGCCTTTAGCATCGCGAAGAGCTCGGGAATCGTCTTATCCATCCCTTGCATATTATAGTTCATCACAAAGCTCTTGTAGCTTGGTGGCAGTGATTGAAAAATTCTGTCAATAACACTATCATCCGGAAGATTAACTCCCAGTTGAATCAAGTGATTATTATACCCAGACATTTTGAGTATATGTTCACTGACAGAACTATTCTCCTCCATCTTGCAGCTGTAGAACTTATTGGAGACTTCATATCTCTCAATCCGGGCATTTGCTTGAAATATTAACTTCAACTCCTAGAACATCTCATATGCTCCATGACGTTCAAAACATCGTTGAAGTCCCGGTTCTAAGCCGTAAAGCATGGCAATCTGAACTATCGAGTAGTCATCAGCTTTGCTCTGCCAGACGTTCATAACATCTAGTGTTGCTCCTGTAGGAGGCGTGGCACCCAGCGGTGCTTCCAGGACGTAATTCTTCTGTGCAGCAATGAGGATAATCCTCAAGTTACGGACCCAGTCCGTGTAATTGCTACCATCATCTTTCAACTTTGCTTTCTCAAGGAACGCATTAAAATTCAACGGAACAACAACACGGGCCATCTATCTACAACAACATAGACATGCAAATACTATCAGGTACTAAGTTCATGATAAATTAAAGTTCAGTTAATCAAATTATTAAAGAACTCCCACTTAGATAGACATCCCTCTAATCATCTAAGTGATCACGTGATCCATATCAACTAAACCATGTCCGATCATCATGTGAGATGGAGTAGTTTTCAATGGTGAACATCACAATGTTGATCATATCTTCTATATGATTCACGCTCGACCTTTCGGTCTCAGTGTTCCGAGGCCATATCTGCATATGCTAGGCTCGTCAAGTTTAACCTGAGTATTCCGCGTGTGCAAAACTGTCTTGCACCCGTTGTATTTGAACGTAGAGCTTATCACACCCGATCATCACGTGGTGTCTCAGCACGAAGAACTTTCGCAACGGTGCATACTCGGGGAGAACACTTATACCTTGAAATTTAGTGAGAGATCATCTTATAATGCTACAGTCGATCTAAGCAAAATAAGATGCCTAAAAGATAAACATCACATGGAATCAATATAAGTGATATGATATGGCCATCATCATCTTGTGCTTGTGATCTCCATCTCCGAAGCACCGTCATGATCACCATCGTCACCGGCGCGACACCATGATCTCCATCGTAGCATCGTTGTCGTCTCGCCAACTATTGCTTCTACGACTATCGCTACCGCTTAGTGATAAAGTAAAGCAATTATAGGGTGATTGCATTGCCTACAATAAAGCGACAACCATATGGCTCCTGCCAGTTGCCGATAACTCGGTTACAAAACATGATCATCTCATACAATAAAATATAGCATCATGTCTTGACCATATCACATCACAACATGCCCTGCAAAAACAAGTTAGACGTCCTCTACTTTGTTGTTGCAAGTTTTATGTGGCTGCTACGGGTTGAGCAAGAACCGTTCTTACCTACGCATCAAAACCACAATGATAGTTCGTCAAGTTAGTGCTGTTTTAACCTTCTCAAGGACCGGGCATAGCCACACTCGGTTCAACTAAAGTTGGAGAAACTGACACCCGCCAGCCACCTATGTGCAAAGCACGTCGGTAGAACCAGTCTCGCGCAAGCGTACGCGTAATGTCGGTCCGGGCCGCTTCATCCAACAATACCGCCGAACCAAAGTATGACATGCTTGTAAGCAGTATGACTTGTATCGCCCACAACTCACTTGTGTTCTACTCGTGCATATGACATCTACGCATAAAACCAGGCTCGGATGCCACTGTTGGGGAACGTAGTAATTTCAAAAATTTCCTACGCACACGCAAGATCATGGTGATGCATAGCAACGAGAGGGGAGAGTGTTGTCCACGTACCCTCGTAGACCGAAAGCGGAAGCGTTAGCACAACGCGATTGATGTAGTCGTCCGTCTTCACGATCCGACCGATCCAAGTACCGAACGTACGGCACCTCCGAGTTCAGCACACGTTCAGCTCGATGACGTCCCTCAAACTCCGATCCAGCCGAGCTTTGAGGGAGAGTTCTGTCAGCACGACGGCGTGGTGACGATGATGATGTTCTACCGACGCAGGGCTTCTCCTAAGCACCGCTACGATATTATCGAGGTGGAATATGGTGGAGGGGGGCACCGCACACGGCTAAGAGATCAATGATCAATTGATGTGTCTATGGGGTGCCCCCTGCCCCCGTATATAAAGGAGCAAGGGGGGAGGCGGCCGGCCAAGGAGGAGGGCGCGCCAAGGGGGGGTCCTACTCCCACTGGGAGTAGGACTCCTCCTTTCCTTGTTGGAGTAGGAGAGAAGGAAAGAGGGGGAGAAGGAAAAGGAAAAGGGGGCTGCACCCCTTGTCCAATTCGGACCAGAGGGGGGGGTGCGCGCCTCCTTCCTTTTGGCATCTCTCCTCTATTCCCGTATGGCCCAATAAGGCCCAATACTTCTCCCCGGCGAATTCCCGTAACTCTCCGGTACTCCGATAAATACCTGAATCACTCGGAACCTTTCCGAAGTCCGAATATAGTCGTCCAATATATCGATCTTTACGTCTCGGCCATTTCGAGACTCCTCGTCATGTCCCCGATCTCATCCGGGACTCTGAACTACCTTCGGTACATCAAAACACATAAACTCATAATATAGCCATCATCGAACTTTAAGCGTGCGGACCCTACGGGTTCGAGAACTATGTAGACATGTCCGAGACACGTCTCCGGGCAATAACCAATAGTGGAACCTGGATGCTCATATTGGCTCCCACATATTCTACGAAGATCTTTATCGGTCAGACCGCATAACAACATACGTTGTTCCCTTTGTCATCGGTATGTTACTTGCCCGAGATTCGATCGTCGATATCTCAATACCTAGTTCAATCTCGTTACCGGCAAGTCTCTTTACTCGTTCCGTAATACATCATCCTGCAACTAACTCATTAGTTACAATGCTTGCAAGGCTTATAGTGATGTGCATTACCGAGTGGGCCCAGAGATACCTCTCCGACAATCGGAGTGACAAATCCTAATCTCGAAATACGCCAACCCAACAAGTACCTTCGGAGACACCTGTAGAGCACCTTTATAATCACCCAGTTACGTTGTGACGTTTGGTAGCACACAAAGTGTTCCTCCGGTAAACGGGAGTTGCATAATCTCATAGTCATAGGAACATGTATAAGTCATGAAGAAAGCAATAGCAGAATACTAAACGATCGTGTGCTAAGCTAACGGAATGGGTCAAGTCAATCACATCATTCTCCTAATGATATGATCCCGTTAATCAAATGACAACTCATGTCTATGGCTAGGAAACATAACCATCTTTGATCAACGAGCTAGTCAAGTAGAGGCATACTAGTGACACTCTGTTTGTCTATGTATTCACATATGTATCATGTTTCCGGTTAATACAATTCTAGCATGAATAATAAACATTTATCGTGATATAAGGAAATAAATAATAACTTTATTATTGCCTCTAGGGCATATTTCCTTCACTGGCAGCCCATGAAAAGCCTCGAATTTGGGGCCTGGCAGTCCGTGAAAAGCCTCGACTATAAGGATTTTTATTCGCTTTTTACTAAGTTTTTCTCTCTTTTGACAAGATTTGTGATGTTTTTAAATCGGTGTTCGTCAACCCGGTTAGGCTGTCAACTCCAAGTTGTCAGTACATGATCAAATTATAATCCGGAGACTATCAACCCGGTCTGGTTTCGACTAAAAGTCACCAGTATTGAATAAACCGGTGTTTATCACAACCCGGTACGGTTTTATCATAAACCGGCACAATATGGAAGGAGTTATCACCTTTACTACAATAAAGTTGGCCAACCAACGATGTGATTCAATGACACAGGTATGATATATTTCATATTTGATTATTCTTAAGTGCAGCCTTGGTTATCAACCCGGGTTATATGTTTGGCATTATGACCCGTCCGGCGGTAAACCACCAGGACACTTTAAACTTGTTGTATGCAGAAATAGGTTGAATAAAGCATAATTATAAATCACCGGTGTTTATTAACCCGGCCTGGCTTTAAGACGATAAGTCGCCAGTGTATGATGAGAAATTATCCGGTGTTTGTTAACCCGGCCTGGCTTTGGACTATAAGTCGCCAGTATATATTTGGATTGCGCCGTTGGAATCATGCGCTTATAAATCGTTGGGTATATTATTCAAATCTTTAATAGCCAATATGGCTGGATTTTTCTTATGGATATCAATAACCAGTATTATGATTAAGGTTTTCAAAGTCGCTTTAGCGCAATGGCTATCATATTATCAATGGATATGATTTATTCTACAATTGAAGGAATAGTCCCGAGTCGCTGCAGGCTTATGACCCGGCACTTGGGGGCTACATTATTTAAATTAAGATTATATCAAATATGCAAGTCTCATGTCGCTGCAAGCATGCACCATGACACTTGGGGGCTAATGCAAAGTCATCTTTTGCTCATCTTACTAAGCCGGCCCTTGGGGGCTACACATCACTGCTCAAGTCTACATGATTATAATTAAAAAGTCCCTGCTCATTATTGCATAATGACCCGGCCCTTGGGGGCTACACTGTTTGAAGTTTTTATAAGCAATTACAAGTCCCAGGTTGCTGCAAGCATGACAACCCGGTACTTGGGGGCTACATATATGGAGTATTCAGTTTTTACTAGAGATGAACAACATGGATTTCTTCAAAGTGGCAGTAATTATATGGAAACAAGTCTCAAATCATCACTTTGTTCTGTTCAAGACTTGGGGGCTACAGGTAATATGGATATAAGGGAGAAATATCTTCTGATTTTCAGTTTTGAGAAAACCAGATTGACCTGGCATCACCAATCATTATGACCCGGTGTCTGCAACAATCATAACCCGGCGCATCAATAATCATGAACCGGCGTTGGCAACAATCATGAACCGGCGTTGGAAACAATCATGACCCGAAATTATCAGTTTTTATAACCCGGCAATTTTGGTAATATTAAACCGGCAAGTTTTACATCTTCAAACCGTCTGAATATCATATGAGTATTTGAAGACCAAATTTTTTTAAGCCGACGCCTTGGAAGCCGACTCAAGTGGATTATTCTTCACAATATTTTTCTATGAGAAACCAACGTCAGCAAATTGAGTATGAAGCTGGCTTATTGACCCGGATTTTCTAGAAGGAGGAAATGACAAGGACTTAAGGATGATCAGATGCCGGTTTACAAGAATTCTTAACCCGGAGCATAATCTGTCAAATTTGTTCTTGTGTTTGTTTTACAGGATCAGTTTAACATGGATAAATCCAAATTAAACTGGGGGCTAATGTCAGGGATATACCCCGCGGCATAAACCGGCTGGAAGTATAACCCGGCCGGACTTGGCGGTTTACTTGAGATCCGGCTGAGACTTGACGATTCACTGGCGACCCGTTTGGACCTGGCGGTTTATGATTCATTGGTAATCCGGCGGGCAGGTCAGAGGAGCGACAAGACCCGGTGGCCCAACAGGCGGTTCATGAAGGCCGGTTCATACTATGGTGGGCCGGTTTAAGAGGAAAGGCATGACGAATATTTACCTTACAAGGAGTTAAGACCAGGACTTGTATCCGGTTTGTATTAGAGATAGACTAGTCCTTAATCCTAATAGGACTCCACATGTAACCCGCCCCTTCAACTTATATAAGGAGGGGCAGGGCTCCCCAAAGAGGGACAAGCAAGAAGCAACAATCTCTAGGGCTAGACACAAAGAGCCGGTTTACCGGCGACTCTCTCGTGATCATAATGAGACCTAGCCTCAACAGCATGTAGGGTTGTTACCGGATGATGTTTCCCGGGGCCCGAAGCTGTCTAAATCCTTGTCTTGTGTTGCGTCTCTCGATTCCGCTCAACCCCTCTCAAGCTACCACATAGATGCGTTGGCCTTGCGACTAAGTCCTGACACTAAGGACATCTGCCGTGACAAAACCACGACAAGGTGTATAAAAGATAAACATCACATGCAATCAAAATATGTGACATATGGCCATCATCATCTTGTGCCTTTGATCTCCATCTCCAAAGAATCATCATGATCTCCATCGTCACCAGCATGACACCATGATCTCCATCATCTTGATCTATATCAATGTGTCGTCACATGGTCGTCTCGCCAACTATTGCTCCTACAACTATTGCTATCGCATAGCGATAAAGTAAAGCAATTATTTGGCGCTTGCATGTTATGCAATAAAAAGACAACCATAAGGCTTCTGCCAGTTGCCGATAACTTCAACAAAACATGATCATCTCATACAACAACTTATATCTCACCACGTCTTGACCATATCACATCACAACATGCCCTGCAAAAACAAGTTAGACGTCCTCTACTTTGTTGTTGCAAGTTTTACGTGGCTGCTACGGGCTGAGCAAGAAGCGTTCTTACCTACGCATCAAAACCACAACGATATTTCGTCAAGTTAGTGGTGTTTTAACCTTCTCAAGGACCGGGCGTAGTCACACTCGGTTCAACTAAAGTTGGAGAAACTGACACCAGCCACCCACCTGTGTGCAAAGCACGTCGGTAGAACCAGTCTCGCGTAAGCGTACGCGTAATGTCGGTCCGGGCCGCTTCATCCAACAATACTGCCGAACCAAAGTATGACATGCTGGTAAGCAGTGACTTGTATCGCCCACAACTCACTTGTGTTCTACTCGTGCATATAACATCTACGCATAAACCAGGCTCGGATACCACTGTAGGGGAATGTAGTAATTTCAAAAAAATTCCTACGCACACGCAGGATCATGGTGATGTATAGCAACGAGAGGGGAGAGTGTGTCCACGTACCCTCTGTCATGGTTTTGTCACGGCAGATGACCAAGCGAAAGGACTTAGTCGTGGAGCCATCGCGACGGGTTAGCTTAAAGGGGTTAAAGCGGGACAAAGGATATAGGGAGTTTATACTGGTTCGGCCCCTTGCGGTGAAGGTAAAGGATTAATCCAGTTGATGTGGAATTGCTAGGGTTTCGATGACCAGGGAGCGAATCCGCTATGCCTGGCTCTCGAGTTGTTGTTTGTTGACTTCAAACCGCCGCCGGGTCGTCCCTTTATGTACATAGGTTGACAGCCGGCGGTTACAGAATCTCGAGGCCGGCTCATAAACGTGTCCGGCTCGGTTTCTACCCTTTCCTATCTTACAACACAAGTTACACATCGTATGGTGGTTTATGTCTACGGGCCCTAATCCGCCTTTGGGCCCTGGGCCTTCGTAAAGCGCCACACTCCTTGTCTTCATGGGCTTCAAATATAAATAACTCATTATGGGGATAACCCGGCCTCTCCTGGCCGGTTTATACTCAGTAGTAATATCCCCAACATTAGGCCCCTGATTGATTTGAACCTGTTCATGTCAATCTTCAACACTTAAGAAAATTCCTCCTTCAGCACCTTCGCATAAATCTTGTAAACCGCCATGACGTCATCTTCCAGGATCATAATGAACCTCCATGGCGTCACCTATTATTAAAAATTGTTTATATCTCACCTCCATTAATGAACCTCCGACAATCGAGGCGATAGCTCTGTCACATATCCAACTTTTGGGCTCCTCGATTTTCGCGCCTGTCACTTATCCCTTCGCCTTATAAATAAGACCGGGGGGTCCTTCTCATTTTTTCCCCGTGCCTCTCTCACTTCTTCTTCTTCCTTGCACCGACCTGACCCTCACGCGCGGCCGCCGTCGTCAAGCTCCGCCCTCGACCCCATCTCTGGCCGCTGCATCAACCTGAACGTACCAGAGAAACGCAGCGCACCTTCGTTGTTCCATCAGCAACAATAAGTCTCGCTTTTCCTTGTTCTAGATCCGCCATTAGGGTTTCGGTGTTCATCAAAGCTCGAAGTTGTTCTTCTCTGTTCATCTCCATAGTATAAGCGGTGATCTCAGATCTTACATTTCCTTGCGCGGTCTTAGTTGTAATCCCCTTTTTCATCCTTAGAACATCTTCTTCGCATAGAAAAACTCATCTGTACCAAATGAACTACTTGAACACCTGTATTTTAAGTCTGAATATATTTTGATTTATTTATACGCTGCAGATCTAAAATTACCATATCAATCTATGAAACTTGTTTTTTCCCTTACTTAGATATTTTGAGATCTGCACCTTCCATACCAATATAGGCGGTTTAATTTTTTAGAAAATGATAATCCGGCAGGTACCATTAGTCCCCTCTTAAACCGCCAATTCGTTTACCTTTGTAACCCCTCCAATGATAGACTCCAGTTTAACAATGTGTATATGCTTTTTCCTCTCCTTCTGATCTTGCGTCGCTTTATGCTTGTGCGTCATAAATCTTAAACCGGCATTGATCTTTTTCCAGCTTTTCATTGAAATGGCCAAACAATTTTACGCTTGTAACTGGGTCCCTTCTCGGGTTACTGAAGAGCAACTAGAGGGATGTGTCGCAACCGGCGCTTTAGCAAAGAAAGAAGTCATCCACTGGAGGGCCCCTGGTCCAGAAAATCCTCCTGAGACCAAGGATGGGGAAGTAGTTGTGTTGTTCACCACCTGGGTCGAGGGTTTAGCCCTCCCGGATCAAAAAAATTCCGAGATGTACTTGCTAGCTTCCAACTCCATCCTCAGGACATTGGACCAAACTCTGTGTCCAATGTTTGCAATTTCCAAGTATTTTGCGAGGCTTATCTTCAAGAGGAGCCCACAGTTGAACTGTTTAGGGATTTTTTCTATTTGAACCGTCGTATAGAGTTTACAGACGGACCCAACACTGAACTTGGTGGAATGGCTATTCAAAAGAGGAAAGATGTCAGCTTCCCTCACGCCAAGCTTCATAGTCACCCCAAGGACTGGAATCAGACTTGGTTTTATTGCCGAGATACATCTCCAACTGATGAAAATCCTCTGCCGGGTTATCGTTCTCACCGGCTTAGCAACACACATCCATTTCCTCAGAGGCTGACTGCAAAGGAACGGTCCAACTACGCACCACAACTCTTAAAGCTCAGAGCCTTTATGGCGAACGGTTTAACAGGTGTTGATTTTGTTCGCTGTTGGATCTCCTAGAGCATTCTCCCTTTAAGCCGGCGCCCCGGTTTAATGTGTGAGTACACAGGGAGTTTGAAAGATCCTCAACGACATATTGACATTCAGCTAACGGAGGTTGAAGTTACTGAGTTTGTCAAGAAAATACTGAATGAACCGGAGGTTGTCTGTAGCAAGACCGGGTTAAGTCCTTTCTGTGTTTCCAATAAACCGCCAACTGTAAGAATCACATAACTTTTTGTTTTAGCTTGATCCTTTTACATATTCTCTCAAAATTTTGTCTATCTTTGACAGGGCGATGATCCGTTCTGGAAGAAGAAACCACAGGACAAACCGGCCAAGACACCTCGCCCGAAGACCAAGGTTACTAAGAAACCTGCCAAGAAGAAAACCACTGAGTCCTCTGAACCAAATGCTGATGATGATCTGGATAATCCAGAATTAGAGGTAGAACTTGACTCTCTTGGTTCTTTTTTCATACACCTCATTGACAATGACTATTATCAGGATGACGAGCGAAGGCAGCCAAGCTGATGATGCAAAGGTAATTGTTCTTTCCTCCGGTTCAGATCCCCTGCCAACACAAAAAATCCGTCAAGCAAACCGGAAAGTAAGATTTTCTCACCCCCTAGCTCACTTGGATCCAAACTTTCTTTTGAAGAAGCAGCAACACGAAGCTCGCCGCACAACCCGGCACAGTGGCCAAGTGGTTACCTCAGGCGGTTTACCAAACACTCCCGTCCGGAAACATTGATCCGAGGTCTCATATATTTCTGACACTTCGAATCCCAAAGCGGGTTGTTTCCGACAGCCTCTTAATCCGTCTGATTCAAATTATTAGGGAACACCTCACTCATCCTCTGGCGAGTCAACGGCCACACAACTTCCACCCCTCAAGACAGTTCCTGGGTGAGTTATGCTTAAAATTTACCCTTAATACCTTATGTTCACCCGATGTATTGACCTTTATGTTTGTTCTTCTCAGTGCCAAGCCTATACCCAGCAAGAAGGCTCGGTTAAATAAACCGTCTGATGAAAATGTGGTTATTGAACCGGAGAGAACTCCATAACCGGAAGGAACAAATGTTGACGACATGCTTAATGATCCGCCAGCGCCAGATCATGACTTTTTTGTTGAACAAGTAGAAGTTGATACAACAGGCCATGTTGATAAATCGACAAGCCCGATCCGAACTGATGATAAACCGTCCAGCCCAGCTAAGGCTGCTGATAAACCGTCAACTCCATCGAAGGCTGCTGGTGATAAAGAGGATGACATTATGATTACTGGCTTCGGCCACACCACTCCTGGCAATCCTTTTCCTTTATCAAAGCATAGTGCCAAGGAAGAACTTTCTGCTATGGGCAAAGGCAAGTGGAACACAGATTTATCAAGCTATGCCCACCTCAACGCCAAAGATATTCATTCTGGCTTTTTAAACCGTCTGTACACAAGTCCCGACTTCGAAGACGGTTTAGTGAATCTGATGAAGGAGCGATATGAGGTAACCGCATAACTGTTTGTCTCTTATGTCCAATTTCAAATATCACCTCCAGTAGCCCCCAAGGGTCGGTTTATGATGTCAATCTAAACCGGGACTTTGAAATATCTCAACCCTGCATGCTTAGCCATCAAGGGTCGGTTCATCTTTTTTAGATGAACCGGTACTTTAAAATTGTAATCTTGTAACTTTCGCCTGTGTAGTCCCCAAGGGCCGGTTTATCTTTTTAAGATGAACCGGGACTTTTACCAATGTTTACTTTGAGCAAATATACATTAGCCCCCAAGTGCCAATAATAATACTTGTATTGTGCTTGGGACTTGTAAAAATTTCTGATGACAAGTAAATAGGCATTAGCCCCCAAGTACCAAGTGTATAACTTGTTATGTGCTTGGTACTTCAAATATGTACTGCCAACTCATGATATGTCTTTCTCTTATAGGCTGAGCTGAGCAAAAAGGAAGCCCAAACCGCCGATCTTCAAGAGAACATCAAGTCCCAACAAGCAGAAACCTCCAAAGCCAAAGATGAACTGACCAGTGCCTTAGCAGCCATGGAGAAGCTGAAGGAGGGTTTCAATAAGGAGCGGGCGGATTGGGACATAGAAAAATCCACATTGCGAAAAAGAGCTGAGGACGCAGAGGCAGCTCTTAAACCGGTGGTAGACGAGCTGACTGGTTTGAAGTGGCAAATAAATTCCATGACTATTGTTGTGTTTGGTAAACATCCTCGCTTTAAGTTTTCAACATATCATCCCATACATTGTCGGTTTACTGATGTTCGTAATGATGCAGGAACTCGCATTACTCATCTGGGCTCTGACATGCAGAAGAAGCTGGAGGCTGCCTATACTCTTATAGAGCAGTTATATACCGGCACGTAATGGGTCATATACACTGCTTCTCATACCAAGACGCCCCCAACCTTAATCAATGAAACTTTAGAAAGGTTGTCGATGCTGCCTGCCTGGGTTGAAGAATTAAAAAGATCTGCTGCAAGGGCAGGTGCTCTGACCGCGCTAACCCAGGCTAAAGCATGGGTGCCTGATCTTGATCCGGTGGATGTGGGTAAAGGCTATCCGAGCATAAGGGAAGACGGGTCAGATTTTGACAATGATGACCTCCAAGTCATAACCAGGGAGATGCGTCCACTGGCTTGCCAATTGGCTGAAGAAGCTGACCTTTCATACTATCAAGCGAGTTATGACATCAACAACAAACGGGTTGCTGCACCACACCTATGCCCCTGACGTTGAACTGTCCACACTTATAAGCGATGAAGCTATATTCCAAGCCCTAACTGGGATCGATTGGGCAACCATTGACTTCCAGCCACTGGGTAGAGAGGAGGAGGATGAACCAGCGCGAGATGACCCACAGCCGTCAAGCCAGCCTGGTGACGAGTCATGATCCAGAGGCCGGTTTAGCCTTCTGCGTACTGCAACCCTTGCTGAAAACAATTATTCTTTTGGGCAGTAAAGCACCTTGTAATAGGCTAGTTCAAACACTTGGTCTGCTATGCCATCGCGCATATTTATTCCGCCTAACACTGTTAATCCACCATGCTTAGGCTATATTATGCTCGTAATCCATAGCGGTTTATTCAAGCTGTTCCTGCACACAAGAAGTTGAAAGTGTCCTAGCGGTTTTCCGCCGGACAGGTCATGATGCCCAAATATATAGCCAAGGTTTATAACCAAGGATGAATTTGAAAATAATCAAATATGAAATAGATGATACCTGTGATATTGAATCACATCGTTGATTGACCAACTTTTTTGTATAGTAAGGGTGATAACCCCAATCTTGAGTATTGTTAACTCCTTCCATATTTGGGCGGTTTATGATAAAACCGTACCGGGTTGTGATAAACACCGGATTATCCATATATAACATTGGCGACTTGTAGTCGAAACCAGACCGGGTCAATAAGCGCCGGATTATAACTGATCATGTACTGACAACTTGTAGTTGAAAGCCAAACCGGGTCAATAAACGCCAGTTTATCATAAAATATTATAAACCTCATCAAAGGAGGAAAAAACTTGGCAAATAAAAGCATAAAAAGAACATGCAAGGCTTTTCATGGCGGCCAGGCCCAAAATCGAGGCTTTTCATGGGCTGCCAGGCCACTGAGTTAAACCATTTTACAAAGCCTTTTAAGATGGACCTCACATTAACCAATCCTCGTTTTAACTTTGACAAGTTCGGGGTCTATGAGATTGACTTGTCAAATGTTCGGTGGGTCATACCAGGATTACCTGGACGGAGTGGCTTACTTAAATATGCAGGAAAACCCGGGGTCTTAGGTGAATACACCTGGCTTCCAAGCCTGGCTTGCTAGCCTATTACAAGGGTGTAGATTCTTTGTTCTTTGAGAAGCAAAGAGCCCCCAAGCAATATTTTGAGCTGTGCTCAGTGGGTGCCTATGTTTGAGTTGTGCTTTTGCAACACTCTCTTTGGCCCCTAAATGATTTCCTTTTGGCCTTACGCCAATCAAGAGGTGTAGCTATGGTTTGAATACGACCAAGCCCCCAAGTGATTTTCCTGGTGGCCTTACGCCGATCAAGAGGTGTAGCTATGGTTCGAATACGACCAAGCCCCCAAGTGATTCTTCATATATGGCTTTATAAGCCGGATCAATGAGCAAACAGGACTCCGCTTTATAACAGAAGCCCCCATGTAACCACACATGATGTAAGAAAACAACAGAGACCCCGCTTTAGCTGAGGCTCCGGTTTATTATATTGATCATAATATATACATTGTCATAACTATGTACATAAGAAGGGCCTGTGGCTCAAGTATAGTAAGGCCGAAGATGAGCGATATTCCACGGCCGGTGGGTCTCCTCCTCCGATTTACGTGAGTCTTTGTGCTCTCGAACATCGATAAGGTAGTATGACCCGTTATGCAGATTCTTGCTGACCACAAAGGGCCCTTCCCAAGGCGGGGATAACTTGTGCATATCAGTCTGATCCTGGATGAGTCGGAGCACCAGATCGCCTTCTTGAAAAGTTTTGGTTCTAAACCGGCGGCTGTGATAGCGACGCAGATCTTCCTGGTAAATCGCCGAACGAGCTACTGCAATGTCACGCTCCTCATCTAACAGGTCAAGTGCTTCCTGTCGTGCCTTCTCATTGTCAGCTTCGACAAAAGCCGCCACACGAGGCGAGTCATGACGGATGTCACTAGGAAGAACCGCCTCTGCCCCGTAAACCATGAAAAAAGGCGTGTAACTCGTGGATCTGTTGGGCGTGGTATTGATGCTCCATAACACAGAAGGTAACTCCTCCACCCAACAACCCGGCGTCCGTTGTAAAGGAACCATGAGCCGGGGCTTGATGCCTTTCAGGATCTCTTGATTGGCTCTCTCCGCTTGACCATTAGACTAGGGGTGAGCCACTGATGATACATCAAGCCGGATGTGCTCACGTTGACAGAACTCTTTCATAGCACCTTTGGACAGATTAGTGCCATTATAAGTTATAATGCTGTGTGGAAAGCCAAACCGGAAAATCACCTTTTTGATGAATTGAACCACCGTAGCATCACACTTACTGACTGGCTCTGCCTCCACCCACTTAGTGAACTTATCAACTGCCACCAGAAGGTGGGTCTTCTTATCCTTAGATCTCTTAAAGGGCCCAACCATATCCAACCCCCAAGTCACAAACGGCCAAGTGATTGGAATCATCCTCAACTCTTGAGCTGGTACATGAGCGCGTCGTGAGAATTTTTGACAGCCATCACACCTTTTGACCAAGTCCTCAGCATCGGCATGATCCGTCAGCCAATAGAAACCGTGACGAAAAGCCTTGGCTACCAGAGACTTTGAACCGGCGTGGTGACCACAATCTCCTTCGTGAATCTCACGCAAAATCTCACGGCCTTCTTCAGGAGACACGCAACGCTGAAACGCTCCTGTCACACTACAATGATGTAATTCTCCATTAACTATAGTCATTGACTTGGACCGCCGGATTATCTGCCTGGCCAAAGTTTCATCCTTCGGTAACTCGCCCCAGTTCATATACGCCAAATATGGGACCGTCCAATCTGGGATGACATGAAGAGCCGCCACCAACTGAGCCTCCGGATCAGGAACGGCCAGATCCTCCTCTGTGGGGAGCTTGACCAACGGATTATGTAGCACATCCAAAAAGACATTGGGTGGAACCGGTTTATGTTGGGAACCCAAATGGCATAAAGCGTCCGCCGCTTCGTTCTTCCGCCGGTCCACATGATCAACCTGATAACCCTTGAAGTGACCTGCGACAATATCCACCTCTCGACGATATGCTACCATGAGCGGGTCCTTGGAATCCCAAGTACCAGACACTTGTTGAGCCACCAGGTCCGAGTCACCGAAGCACTTAACCCGGCTTAAATTCATCTCTTTAGCCATTCGAAGACCATGGAGTAAAGCTTCATATTCAGCTGCATTGTTAGTGCAAGGGAACATTAAACGGAGAACATAACAAAACTTATCACCTCGTGGGGAAGTTAATACGACTCCAGGCCCCGAGCCCACCAATTGCCTGGACCCATCAAAATGAATAGTCCAATAAGTATGATCCGGCTTCTCTTCTGGTGCATGTAACTCTGTCCAGTCATTGATGAAATCGCTTGGGACTTGATTGCCGTCCGAGGCATATATTTTAACCCATGAGGTCCAAGCTCAATGGCCCACTTGGCAACCCGGCCAGTTGCTTCCCTGTTCTGGATTATATCCCCCAAAGGAGCAGAACTGACCACAGTGATGGGATGACCCTGGAAATATTGCTTAAGCTTCCGGCTCGCCATGAAAACTCCATACACCAGCTTCTGCGAATGTGGGTACCTCTGCTTGGACTCAATAAGTACCTCACTGATACAATAAACCGGCCGTTGAACCGGATACTCCTTTCCGGCCTCCTTGCGCTCCACCACAATAGCCACGTTAACAGCTCGGGCATTAGCAGCCACATATAACAACAGGGGCTCTTTATCAACAGGAGCAGCAAGGACAGGCGGCTCGGCTAGCTGCCGCTTTAGGTCCTCAAACGCTTCATTGGCGGTGTCACTCCAGACGAAGTCGTCCGTCTTCTTCAGCATCTGATATAAAGGGATGGCCTTCTCCCCGGCGACTTATAAACCGGCTTAAGGCTGCAATCCGGCCTGCCAGGCGTTGAACATCATTGATACACTTCGGTTTAGCCAAGGAAGTAATAGCCTTGATTTTCTTCGGATTAGCTTCAATGCCCCTGTTAGACACCAGAAAGCCCAAGAGCTTGCCTGCCGGTACACCAAAGACACACTTGGCCGGATTAAGCATCATCTTATAAACCCGGAGGTTATCAAAAGTCTCCTTCAAGTCATCTATCAATGTCTCCTCCTTTCTGGATTTCACCACAATATAATCCACATAGGCATGAACATTGCGGCCGATCTGATTATGAAGACAATTCTGCACACAACGCTGATAAGTCGCCTGGGCGCTCTTGAGCCCAAAAGGCATAGATACATAGCAGAAGGCTCCAAAGGGAGTTATGAAAGTTGTCTTCTCCTGGTCCTTAACTGCCATTTTGATCTGATGGTAACCAGAATATGCATCCAGAAAACTCAAACGCTCACAACCACCGTAGCATCAATGATTTCATCAATACGAGGGAGGGCAAAAGGATCCGCCGGACAAGCCTTGTTCAAATCTGTGTAGTCCACACACATACGCCAAGTGTCGTTCTTCTTAAGTACTAGCATCGGATTAGCCAACCACTCAGGATGAAATACTTCAATGATAAACCCAGCCGCCAAGAGCCTGGCTACCTCCTCACCAATGGCCTTGCGTCTTTCTTCATTGAAGCGGCGGAGGAATTGCTTGACTGGTTTAAACTTGGGATCAATATTAAGAGTATGCTTAGCGAGTTCCCTCGGTACACCTGGCATGTCAGAAGGTTTCCATGCAAAGATGTCCCGGTTCTCACGGATGAACTCGATGAGCGCGCTTTCCTATTTCGGATCCAAGTTAGCGCTGATGCTAAACTGCTGGGATGAATCTCCAGGAACAAAATCAACCAGCTTAGTCTCATCAGCCGATTTAAACTTCAAGGCCGGATCATGCTCTGTAGTTGGCTTCTTCAAAGAAGTCATATCCGCCGGATCAACATTGTCTTTGTAGAAATTCAACTCTTCTGTCGCACAAACCGACTCAGCATAGGCCGCATCACCTTCTTCACATTCTAAAGCGATCTTACGGCTCCCATGTACTATGATGGTCCCCTTATGGCCCGGCATCTTGAGCTGCAGATAAACATAACAGGGCCTTGCCATGAACTTGGCATAAGCCGGCCGTCCAAACAGGGCATGATATGGGCTCTTGATCTTGACCACTTCAAAAGTCAATGTTTCTGATCTCGAGTCATGCTCATCTCCAAAAGCAACCTCCAGAGCTGTCTTACCAACTGGATACGCCGATTTACCAGGCACCACACCATGAAAAACGGTGTTTGACGGTTTAAGATTTTTATCTGTTAACCCCATGCGACGGAAGGTTTCATAATAAAGGATATTGATACTACTCCCTCCATCCATGAGTACCTTGGTGAACTTATATCCTCCAACCTGAGGGGCCACCACCAATGCTAGATGACCCGGATTATCAACCCGGGGTGGATGATCCTCTCGACTCCACACAATGGGCTGTTCAGACCAGCGCAAGTAACGGGGCACCGCCGGTTCAACGGAGTTCACTGCCCTTTTATGAAGCTTCTGATCGCGCTTGCGCAGGCTCGTGGTGAAGACATGGTACTGCCCACTATTCAACTGCTTCGGGTTGTTCTGGTAACCCGACTGCTGTTGTTGCTGCTGATTCCCCTGATGATTATAACCACCCTGGTTGCCCTGATTGCCTTGATTGCCATGTCTGCTTTGATTACCGTGAAATCCTGAACCGGAACTGCCTCCACCATAACCCGGCCCATGAGATCCGGGGCCTGAACCGCCGGCGGTCCATGATCATACCGGAAAAAATCTCAATTTTTGAACTCGCGCATAACAAAACAATCCTTCCAGAGGTGCGTGGCTGGCTTTTCCCGCGACCCGTGCTTTGGGCAAGGCTGGTTTAACAGGTGAGACAGGCGCTCAGGATTGGGACCTGGTCCTCCACCATGCGGGGGCGGTTTACCCTTACGACGCTGACCATTATCCTGCGTGTTGGTATTAGCCACAAAATCTAAACCGTTATCCACTTTACGCTTACCGCTGTTTCCATGGTCCGCCGGGTTATGCTGCTGCCCTTTGGTGCTGCCGCTCTTCTTTCCCTTTCCTGCCTTGTCATCGTCAGACTCAGGGTCCTTGGTACTATCAGAGTCGGCATACTTCACCCGAGCTGCCATAAGCGTCCTCATGTCATTGCAGTGACGTTTTAGCCATCCCAACTTTAACTTCAGAGGTGCAAACCGGCAATTGCCTTCCAACGTTAAAACTGTTGTATCAGCGTTGATGCGGTCTGATGAATGCAAAATTTCTGAAACCCGGCGCACCCAATGGGTTGTTGACTCCCCTTCCTCTTGGACACAGGCAGCTAAGTCCACAATTGACATGGGTTGTTTGCACGTGTCTTTGAAATTCTGAATAAACCGGGCCCTTAACTCGGCCCATGACCCAATGGAGTTAGTTGGTAAGTTTTTCAACCAAGTGCGAGCTGTCCCCTCCAGCATCATGGTGAAGTATTTAGCACATGCCGCATCATCTACATCCAGCATCTCCATCGCCATCTCATAGCTCTCAACCCATGACTCAGGGGATAAATCGGCGGTGTAATTGGGCACTTTACGCGGACCTTTGAAATCCTTGCGTAGCTGTACATTATGCAAAGCCGGGGTGAGACACGGCACCCCCAAAGAACTAGACGTAACTCCTGGCTCCACTGAAGTTGTTGGACGAACCGGAGTAAGCTGACGGGCCGCGTACTGCGCCGTTAACTCGGCTTCTCGACGTGCTCTTCCTTGGTCCACCACGTTTTGAGCATCAGCACCGCCACCTGCGGGGTCGTGGCCACGAGGCGGATTACGGTTCCGCGCACTGCTTGACACAGCCGGTTCATCAATGCGCCTGCTATAACTCCGGCTTGGGCGGGGAACGGAATGAATCCTCTCGCGACTGTAGAATAAGCCTGCTGCTGAGTCAAGGCCGTTTGAAGAAGCTCCCTAGCCCGTCGTGTCTCAACCGCTACTGGAGACTCGCCTTCGATCGGGAGAGATGCCAATCGTGAAGCGGCGGCAACAATGTTATCCAACGGGTTAGAGTAATGACCCGGTGGTGTTGGGACGTGATGTGACAGGAAGTTGTTCTGACGAGGCGGATCTAACGGACGTGGCTGAACCGGCGCCCCCGTTCCAGGTGCCTCCACCCGGTTTACCACTGGCTGATTACTGGTTCCTGCTCCCGGGGTATTAAAGAGATTCCTGGCCTCATAAACCAGAGGTAGGTGAGACCGGTACCTTCTCCTCATGACATCGTTTGACGCGCTCTGATCCAACATAAGCCGGTAAGCCTGTGCCTCCAACTCGGCCCGCTCTGCAGCCATCCTACTATCCTCAGCTGCCAGGTCTGCCTTGGCCTGAGTTATCTGATCCTTCACTTTCGCAATTTCCGCGTTATGCTCATCCTGATTCGCCGGATTAACTTCTGCTAGCAAAGTTGCCAAAGCATCAAACAAGTCGGACAAAACCTGAGTCGGCGGTCGCGCGGGGCCTCCCCCCCAGCTGCTGTCGCCGCTACTGATCTGAAAATCATTGCTGCTGCAGTCGAAGAGTGCTGCGCAGGCTGTGTACCGGCCATGAAGATCGCAACCCGACTCGGCGGATCAAAGGGATCCGGAATGCTGTCGCCATCGGAACAGCCCCCAATCCGGCCATCTTGCAACTGGTACAATGACTCGGTCTCTCCGGTCGATGACTCGTCATTAGAGTAAATGACGGTCTCACCACCAGATGCCGATCTAACCTCGGATTCCGCTCCGTGGATGACTCCCACGAAGGCACGCTTCATGGCAGGCTGAACCCGGGCGGGTCTCGCACGCTGAGCCGTTTCGATGATGTCGGTGCAAATGTCCGGCTCAGGGCCCGGTTCGCCGATCTTGCCAATGAAAACGTGAATGCCGCCGAAGGGGATCCGGTACCCGTACTCAATTGAGCCGGCCTCGGGGGCCCAGCCTGCTTCGTTGATGTAGAGCTTGCCGCGACGACTCTTAGTCATCCGTCCCACAGCGTATCCCTTGAGCCCTTCGAAGCTGCCCTCTAAGAACTCAAAACCATCGTGCGATAGCCCCACGGTGGGCGCCAACTTTTGTGGTTTTGTCACGGCAGATGTCCTAGCGAAAGGACTTAGTCGGGGAGCCATAGCGACGGGTTAGCTTAAAGGGGTTAAAGCGGGACAAAGGACACAGGGAGTTTATACTGGTTCGGCCCCTTGCGGTGAAGGTAAAGGCCTAATCCAGTTGATGTGGAATTGCTAGGGTTTCGATGACCAGGGAGCGAATCCGCTATGCCTGGCTCTCGAGTTGTTGTTTGTTGACCTCAAACAGCCGCCGGGTCGTCCCTTTATATACATAGGTTGACGCCCGGCGGTTTAAAGAATCCCGAGGCCGGCTCATAAACGTGTCCGGCTCGGTTTCTACCCTTTCCTATCTTACAACACAAGTTACACATCGTATGGCGGTTTATGTCTACGGGCCCTAATCCGCCTTTGGGCCTTGGGCCTTCGTAAAGCGCCACACTCCTTGTCTTCATGGGCTTCAAATATAAATAACTCGTTATGGGGATAACCCGGCCTCTCCTGGCCGGTTTATACTCGGTAGTAATATCCCCAACACCCTCGTAGACCGAAAGCGGAAGCGTTAGCACAATGCGGTTGATGTAGTCGTACGTCTTCACGATCCGACCGATCCAAGTACCGAACGCACGGCACCTCCGAGTTCAGCACACGTTCAGCTCGATGACGTCCCGCGAGCTTCGATCCAGCAAAGCTTCGCCGGAGAGTTTCGTCAGCACGACGGTGATGATGATGCTACCGACGCAGCGCTTCGCCTAAGCACCGCTACGATATGATCGAGATGGATTATGGTGGAGGGGGCACCGCACACGGCTGGGAGAGATCAACAGATCAACTCGTGTGTTCTATGGTGCCCCCTGCCCCCGTATATAAAGGAGCAAGGGGGAGGCCGGCCGGCCCCTGTAGGGCGCGCCAGGAGGAGGAGTCCTCCTCCTAGTAGGAGTAGGACTCCCCTTTCCTACTCCTACTAGGAGGAGGAAAGGAAGGAGGAGAGGGAGAAGGAAGGAGAGGGAGGAAAAGGAGGAAAGGGGGGCCTGCCCCCTAGTCCAATTCGGTTTGGGCTAGGGGGGCCGCGCGCCCTGCCTCCTCTCTTCCACCACTTGGCCCATGAGGCCCATTACTTCTTCCTCGTATTCCCGTAACTCCCTGGTACCCCGAAAAATACCCGAATCACTCGGAACCTTTTCGATGTCCGAATATAGTCGTCCAATATATCGATCTTTACGTCTCGACCATTTCGAGACTCCTCGTCATGTCCCCGATCTCATCCGGGACTTCGAAGTACCTTCGGTACATCAAATCACATAAACTCATAATACCGATCGTCACAGAAGTTTAAGCGTGCGGACCCTACGGGTTCGAGAACTATGTAGACATGACCGAGACACGTCTCCGGTCAATAACCAATAGCGGAACCTGGATGCTCATATTGGCTCCCACATATTCTACGAAGATCTTTATCGGTCAAACCGCATAACAGCATACGTTGTTCCCTTTGTCATCGATATGTTACTTGCCCGAGATTCGGTCGTCGGTGTCTCAATACCTAGCTCAATCTCGTTACCGGCAAGCCTCTTTACTCGTTTTGTAATGCATCATCCCGCAACTAACTCATTAGTCACATTGTTTGCAAGGCTTATAGTGATGTGCATTACCGAGAGGGCCCAGAGATACCTCTCCGACAATCGGAGTGACAAATCCTAATCTTGATCTATGCCAACTCAACAAGTACCATCGGAGACACCTGTAGATCACCTTTATAATCACCCAGTTATGTTGTGACGTTTGGTAGCACACAAAGTGTTCCTCCGGTATTCGGGAGTCGCATAATCTCATAGTCATAGGAACATGTATAAGTCATGAAGAAAGCAATAGCAACATACTAAATGATCAAGTGCTAAGCTAACGGAATGGGCCAAGTCAATCACATCATTCTCTAATGATGTGATCTCGATAATCAAATGACAACTCATGTCTATGGCTAGGAAACTCAACCATCTTTGATCAACGAGCTAGTCAAGTAGAGGCATACTAGTGACACTATGTTTGTCTATGTATTCACACATGTATTATGTTTCCGGTTAATACAATTCTAGCATGAATAATAAACATTTATCATGAAATAAGGAAATAAATAATAACTTTATTGTTGCCTCTAGGGCATATTTCCTTCAATTAGATGTTAGGTTCCCCTCTCTCCCGCACGCTGCAACTTCGTGCTAGCTCCTCCCCCGATCCGCCCACTGTCAGGTCCGGCTCTCCTCGCCGCGGATCCGGACGCCCCGGTCCTCCTCGTTGCGGCTCCGGCCACCCCGGCCTGCTCCGCTGCCCGGCTCGGACCAGCTGCCGTCGCCTCCTACCGGCAGGCCGCCCTTGCCCCTCTCCTGCTGTGCTTGGCGGATTCGCCCGGGGCCGACCCTCTCTTGGCCACTAGCTCCCTCCGCTCGGCCACCGTCTCATCCGGCCTGCTCCGCTGCTGCTCCCGTTGTGGACGCGGCTGCTTCACTACGCGCAGTGCGTGAGCGAGCGCTCATTCGGCCGCTGGCTGCTCAAGCCGCTGGCCCTGCTCGCCTCGTGTGCACGTGCGCGGGCGTTAGCGAGCGCCTTGGCTCGGTCCGGTCTCAGTCCGGCCAAGCCCGCCTCCCTGAGTCCGCTCATTGCCTCCAGGAGACGAGAACGCCTCTTCCCCGCGCGCTTCTCTGCCCGCACATGAGCGGACCTCTGCTCGATCTGGTTTCAGTTCGGCCCTCTCGCTCCGGACTCAGTTCGGGCTTCTCGATCCGAATTCAGTTCGGGTCTAAAAAAAGGGATATCTCAGTATGTCATCTTCGGGCTATGTGGTTGTTCCTCGCTGCTCAGTGATCTTTGATGGCACCAACTATGTTGAGTTTGTGGGCTTCATGCGTATTCATATGCGCGGCCTTCTGCTGTGGGGCGTTCTCTCTGGCGAGTTACCCTGTCCGGCATGCCCTGTTGCTCTGGTGGCTCCTGTTCCGCCGGTGCTTGCTGCTGATGCTGCTCAGGCTGATCGGGATGCAGCCAAGGCTCTTGATGATGCTGCAGTTGATGCTTATGATCAGCAGGTATCCGCCTACTCTGATGCTCTTTCTGTCTACCGGGATGATCTGTCTGCTTACACGTAGTGGTGTAATGATGATGCTCATGCTGCTGCTGTTCTCACTGCGAGTGTTCTCCCTCAGTTTGCTTCGGAGTTCATGGGCCTCGGCACTGTTGCAGCAATGTGGTCCTACCTTTGTCAGCACTATCAGCCTTCTGGTGATGCTCTATACCTTCTGTGGTGCGTCAGGAGCATGCTCTTCAGCAGGGTGACTCGTCTGTTGATGAGTTCTTTTCCCAGTGCTCTGCCATCTGGCGTCAGCTTGACTCACTACGGACAGTTGTTTGTGGCACTTACCATTGTTGTCACACTACGCGGTCTGACTTGGAGTTTCAGAGGGTTCATGAGTTCTTATCTCGTCTCCACTCCGAGTTTGAGCCCCGACGTGCTCACTTGCTAGCCCATGGTCGTGTCCCTATCTCGGAAGTGCTTGTTGAGCTTCGTGCTGAGGAGACCCGTCTTCGCTCTGCTGGGTTACTTGTGGTTCCTTCAGTGTTGGCCGCTTGAGCTCCTGTGTCATCTGCTCGCCACACCGCTCCACCACTTCTGCCTACTCCTTCAGGGGGGTGAGTCGCACTCCGTATGCTGAGAAGAGTACGTCGCACCGTGACACCTTCTGTGGGTACTGCTCTCGGTCAGGTCACCCAGAGTCTGACTGTCGCCAGAAGAAGCGAGACCAGAGGCGCTCCTCTTCCAGCGGCACTCCAGCGTCTTCCTCGACTCCGTCACTCACTGACCAGGACATTGTACGCCTCAAGCGTCTACTTGCCTCCTCCGGCTCCTCGTCGACTGGTTCTGCTACTGCTGTGACTGCATCCACTTCTCCACCACCGCAGGCCTCTACACAGTCAGGTACATCTTCGTGGGTTCTAGATTCTGGAGCCTCCTTTCATATGTCTTCTGATTCTTCCGTGTTGTCTTCTCTCCGACCTCTTGATTCGCCTGTTAATGTTCTTACCGCCAATGGCACACCTCTTCCTGTTGCTAGTCGTGGTCTTCTTTCCACTCCATCTTTTTCTGTTCCTAGTGTTTCACATGTTCCTCGCCTTACCATGAATCTTTTTTCCGCTACCCAACTTACTGATTCTGGTTGTCGTGTCATTCTTGATACCAACTCTTGCTCCATTCAGGATCGTCGCACCAAGGCTTTGGTTGGTGCTGGCCCCCGGCGCCGTGAGTCAGAGGGCCTTTGGGAGGTTGACTGGTTTTGTATTCCTTCCGCTGCCACCACCTCTGCCAGCTCCCATGCTCTTGCTGCCTCTTCATCTGCGTCCTTCCAGCAGTGGCATCATCGTCTTGGTCACATCTGTGGCTCTCGCTTGTCTTCTTTAGTTCATCAGGGCCTCTTAGGGTCTGTATCTGGAGATGTTTCTTTACATTGTAATGGTTGCAGACTTGGCAAATAGACCCAGTTGCCTTATCCTACCAGTGAGTCGGTATCTCAGCGTCCGTTTGACTTAGTTCATTCTGATGTTTGGGGTCCTGCTCCCTTTGATTCGAAAGGTGGTCATCGCTACTATATCTTGTTTATTGATGATTTCTCTCGCTACACTTGGCTCTACTTCATGAAATCTCGTAGCGAGGTTCTCTCTATATACAAACATTTTGCTGCCATATGGTTCACACCCAGTTTTCCACGCCCATTCGTACTTTTCGTGCTGACTCCGCTGGTGAGTTTATCTCCCAGCTGTTGCGTGGTTTTCTTGTAGAACAGGGTACTCTTTCCCAGTTTCATGTCCTGGTGCTCATGCTCAGAATGGCGTTGCCGAACGTAAGCATCGTCATCTCCTTGAGACGGCTCGTGCGCTGATGATTTCCGCTTCCCTTCCACCCCACTTTTGGGCTGAGGTTGTTTCTGCATCCACCTATCTCATCAACATTCAGCCATCGACTGCTCTGCAGGGTGGTATTCCTATGGAGTGTCTCACTGGTCGTTCTCCTGACTACACTGCTCTTCGTATGTTTGGATGTGTGTGCTATGTCCTTCTTGCCCCGAGAGAACGCACCAAACTGACTGCTCAGTCGGTTGCGTGTGTTTTCCTTGGCTACAGTGATGAGCACAAGGGCTATCGCTGTTGGGATCCTGTCGGTCGTCGTTTGCGCATTTCGCGTGATGTGACCTTTGACGAGTCTCGCTCTTACTACCCCCGCCCTTCTTCCTCGAGCTTCTCTGTGGACGACATTTCTTTTCTTCTTCTCCCTGATACACCCTGCTATGTGCTTCATATTTCATCTCCTCCTCCTGCACCTCACATTCCTTCTCCTTCACCACCGACACCATCTTCCCCAGCATCCTCCTCCACCTCTCCTCCATCATCTCCAGTCTGTTGTCGTCTCTCCCCGTTTCCTCTCCACTATACTCGTCGCCCTCGTTTTAAGGATGTTTCTCCTGACGCGCCTTCCACCTCTGGTGCACCTCCCTTCACGCCTCCCCCGGTTCATAACCTCCGTGCTCGGCCTCGCCCCCCTCCTGATCGCTACTCTCCTGCTCGGTACAGTCTCTCTGTTATTGCTGAGCCCACTTCCTATCGGACTGCCATGACTCAGCCTGAATGGCAGCTTGCGATGGCCGAAGAGCTTGCTGCCCTTGAGCGCTCTGGCACATGGGATCTGGTTTCCCTCCCTTCCGGTGTTCGTCCAATCACCTGAAGTGGGTCTACAAGATTAAGACTCGCTCTGATGGTTCTCTTGAGCGCTACAAAGCGCGTCTTGTGGCCCGTGGTTTTCAGCAAGAGCAGGGACACGATTATGATGAGACATTCGCTCCTGTGGCCCACATGACCACTATTCGCACTCTTCTTGCTGTGGCTTCTGTTCGTCATTGGTCTATCTCTAAACTTGATGTTCAGAACGCTTTTCTCAATGGCGAGTTGCGTGAGGAGGTTTATATGCAGCCACCACCGGGGTACTATGCTCCTGATGGTATGGTCTGTAGACTTCGTCGCTCCCTCTATGGCCTTAAACAGGCCCCTCGCGCCTGGTTTGAGCGCTTCGCTTCTGTGGTGACTGCCGCTGGTTTCTTGCCCAGTGATCATGATCCTCCGTTGTTTGTTCACACGTCTCCTCGTGGTCGGACTCTTCTCCTTCTCTATGTTGATGACATGATCATCACTGGCGACGACTCTGACTACATTGCCTTTGTTAAGGCTCGCCTTCGCGATCAATTTCTTATGACTGATCTTGGTCCCCTTCGCTATTTTCTTGGGATTGAGATCTCCTCGACCTCTGATGGCTTCTACATCTCCCAAGAAAAATATATTCAGGATCTTCTTGCTCGTGCTGCTCTCGGTGATGAGCGCATAGTTATGACTCCTATGGAGCTCAACGTTCAGCTTCGTGCCACTGATGGTGACCCTCTTCCTAATCCCACTCGCTATCGTCACCTTGTTGGCAGTCTTGTCTATCTTGCTGTTACGCGTCCTGACATCTCCTATCCTGTCCACATCCTGAGTCAGTTTGTTTCCGCCCCCACCTCTGTCCACTATAGTCATCTCCTACGTGTTTGTGATACCTTCGTGGCACGATCTCTCAGTGCCTTTTCTTTCCCCGCTCCAGCTCTCTTGAGCTCCAGGCCTACTCTGATGCTACTTGGGCTAGTGATCCCTCTGATCGCCGCTCGCTGTCTGCTTATTGTGTCTTTCTGGGTGGCTCTCTCATTCCCTGGAAGACAAAGAAACAGACGGCAGTTTCTCGCTCGAGTATAGAGGCTGAGTTGCGAGCCATGGCTATGTTGACAGCTGAGGTGATCTGGTTACGCTGGTTACTTGAGGATTTTGGTGTGTTTGCTACCACCTCAACTCCCTTACTGTCAGACAGTACCGGTGCTATCAGTATTGCGCGTGACCCGGTGAAGCATGAGCTCACCAAGCACATCGGTGTGGATGCCCACTTCGTGCGTGCTGTTGTGCAGGATCAAACTCTCGCTCTTCACTATGTGCCCTCTGAATTACAGCTGGCTGACTTCTTCATGAAGGCACAGACTCGAGCGCAGCATGGTTTTTTCCTCTCCAAACTCAGTGTTGTTGATCCACCATGAGTTTGAGGGGGGGTAGATGTGTATAGTTTCTGTTTGGCATATCCCCATTATATAAGGGGTTTTCTGCACTTTGTCACACATGTATATGTAATGGCCCTTGGCCCTCAGTAAAGATCAGTTGCTGTTTATCCAACATGAAGCATGCATGTCGTCATGATCATTGGAGAATCTCCACAATCGTCGATGTTGTCGTGGTCGTCTAAGCCTCCCCGCGACCATTGGAGCATCCTCATTGCATCGTCGCGGTCGTCAACGCCGTCATGACATGCCTCGTCGCCCTAGTTGTTGAAGCATTGCATGGCTATCGAAGTCGTTATGGTCATGGAAGCATTGCTACGGCCATTGAAACACACCTGTTGCCGTGGTCATCGAAGCATTGTAGCGACCGTCGACGGCGTCGTGGTCGTCGAAGCATTGCCACGACAAACTGAAGCACGCCTCGCAGCATGATCGTGATTGTTGATGCCGTCGCGCCACGCCTTGTAGCCGTGGTCCTGGAACGATCGCTGCGGCCATTGAAGTATGTACGCCTCATAACACCCACGCTCCCATGGTGAGCAGCCTCGCAACATCCACCCAGTGCATGTCGGCGAGCAGCTTAGCAGCACCGGCGAGGGATGCGTCACCCCCGTCTTTACAGCACCTTGATGCAGCAGCAGCTCTACCACTCCCCTTCCGGCATCACTTCCAAGAACGCCGGCAGTCGTCGCTCCGATCGCAACATCGCCTCACAAATATCACCTCGCATCGTCCCGAGGGCCGTCGTATCATCGGCTCCATCATCGTGCAGCTGTCGGACCAATGGCGCCGCCCGCCCCTTCACCACGCCGGTCGCAGCACCGACGGCCGCCATCCATGCAGCCCGTGGCTTTGCAGAAACGACAGTGTCAGCTGTAGCACGGTGTGGCACATGTCGCACACCACGCGGTCACCGCCCTTGCCTCCCTGTAGCATGGCGTCGCAACGCTGCGCCTGCTCTCACGCCCTGGCGCCCCCTTTGTACCATCGGATCTCGCTGATTCCTAGCACCGGGGCTTTCCACTTGCTACACTGGTTCTCTCTGGTTCATAGCACCAAGAAGCGACCCTCGTAGCAGCACAGGTGTGGAGCAGAGTTCGCTGCTCACCGGCAGTGAGCGAGAGAGCATGCATCGGTGGTGCCGTGGTGGAGATTGAGAATGGGGAGGAGTGGTGGGTCGGCCTGCGGTTCGTGCGGGATGTTTCAGAGGGAGGCGTTGTTTGTTGACTGTATCACTACGCGCACCGCACGATTGGATTTGATCGAACGGTTACGCACCCGGCTGATTTGAGGGAGCCATCATCCGGCTGGAAGGAAGTGTTTTCCTGAACTCACAGACTGTTTGGTAAACACTTGGGCAGGGGAATGAGAGTTTGCACAAGAGTGTTTATGAAAGGAGTAGTCATGGGAAGTAGATTTTTACTCCCATTCCCTTGTTTGGTATATGATGGGAATTAGCGTGAGATAAAACTCTACTCACGAATTAACAGGGTACCCCTGGGAAGAAATAGATGGGAATTGGCTTTCTCAACTCCCATTCCCCTTCCCACTTAAACTCCCATTCCTTCTAATCAAACAGTGGACTTTTAATCTCCTCACCCCTCAACTCCCATTCCCCATCTCGAATTCCCCCGAACCAAACACGTTGTCAATGTAAGAGAAGAAAGAGATGTTGATTTACTTGATTATACTAACTCTTTGCACCCTAGCAAACTTCAAAAGACACCCTCATCGCTTCGTCCCCAAAGAGAGAAGAAACCGTGCACGAAGATGTACCTAAAAAACAAGGGACGTAAAAGGCATGGAAACAACGCTACCATGGCAGCAAAATGGTGACGTGTCTGCGGTTTTTTTTAGCTAGGCGGGCTTTTCAGTGGCGGGCATTCTAAATGACCCACCACTGGCACATACATTAGAAGTGGCGGGCATCCTATCCGCCACTGCAGACCTATTAGCAGTGGCGGGCACCTTATCTGCCACTGCAGACATATTAGTAGTGGCGGGCATCCTACCCACCAAGGTGCCCACCACTGTAGACCTATTAGCAGTGGTGGGTACCCTACCCACCACAGTGCCCGGCCGCGCCCTTTGACAGTGATGAGGGGAAGGGGGGAGGGGAGGGGACGGAAGCCGGCAGCACCTAGGGCTTCGCCCAACCACTTGCGGGATCGAGCGGGGCGAAGGGTTTTTCTCCGTCTTTGTTCCATTGTCTTCCTCTTGGAGTCTTGGTTGCTGGAGTAATATTATCGTACTGGTAGGAGGTTGCAGCGGCCAACTTTTCCGTACATACGAACCTTGCATTGCTCGCTCGAATGCAAACCACAAAGGCATGGACGTAGCCGCTAGCTGCATCGTGTCGTCGTCGTCCCCCGCTCCAGGCAGAGGCAGCTTGGCTCACCCGCCGCATTGCATGCATCGTCGCTCCGACACGGAGCCAGAGAAGGCACGTAACCCTCATGTGGTCGATCTGCAAATCCATAGTACCATGTGATGAACGAAATGACCACGTACCCACCCCGCCGTGGGATGCACAAGTGAGTAAAACGCAGCACGCTCCTAAGTCAGTGCTCCTACTGTCTTCTTTCTTTTTTTTGAGAGAGAGGGAAGTGCTCTGCTGTCCCGTGCACTCGGTTTGGATCTGCTGCACGTACGCGTACGCCGCGTGCATGCTGCTACGAGCCTCGCCACGATAGAAAAGACGTACGTACGTACAACTGCGTTTTTTTAATACGTGTCTCATTTATATCATAAGGATCATAGTATAACTCACGTACATACCGATCTGACAAAACTAAAAAGACAGCAGAACACTAGCCTTTACACAATTACACACAGGGAAATCAGCCAAGAAGTAAAATTACAAAAAAGACTGAAGAATCCTCTGAGCTTGACACCAACGCCCGTCACCTGCCTCTGACACCACCATAGCAGCCACCAAAGAAGAAAATGACGGATCACCTTCACACCTGAGCTCGACGCGGCTCCATCGCTGATATGTAGCTTTGCGGACCTCCAAGTTGGCTCGTCAATAAAAATGAAGCCATTGCCATTGAACGAATCAGACCGGGGCAACGCCCCGAACACGCCATCGAACTCCAGATTTGGCACCCCGCCCAACTAAGACGTTGGAGGAGGAAACCATACCTGCCTGCCACAAACCACGAACCCAGATCCATTATCTTCCAGATGCCGTCGATGCAGACCACAATCTGCATCCGCTCCTGGACTACCTCCCAAGCTCCACGCTGGCGCTGGAGCAAACGCCGTCGCAACGGCGGAGCTCGAGGACACAGGTCCACCACGAGGATGCTGCCACCGCCGCATCATCCTTACTTGAACAGTCTAGTTTCTAAATCCACCCCAAAAGCGGATCGCCTCGTTGGGGAAGGATCCGAGGATTTATTAGTCGGCGCCGCCATCGCCACCGCATCATCCTTGCTTGAACAGTCTGATTTCTAAATCCACCCCAAAAACGGATCGCCTCGTTTGGAAAGGATCTGAAGATTTATTAGTCGGCGCCGCCATCGTCATCGCCGAAGCCATGACGATGAACAACCCAAAATCCTAAGAAACTAATGCCCAAAGCAATTCACACGTGTGGATCCGGCGACCCCCTCACCATCGGGTCGTCAGCGGAGGAGGGGAGCCGCTGGAGAACTGTGGCGGAGGAAGGCGCCCTGGCCGCAGGAGGCGAGATCGCCTTTCTCCCAAGAAAGAAAGCGACCCGTGCTGAGATACGTACTACGTACGTACAACTGCGTTCCACAATAAGTACAGCTAGTAACCAAGTAGTACTGCACTCATGTGTATAGTACAAGTATTATATTGTACAGTAACCATGGCGCGCACGGTCGTCGAGATCCCTCTCTCTCTCTCTTTTCTTTTGCTTTGCCGACAGCCGCTGCGTGCATGCATGCGCGAGGGCCATTTTTCTATGGAGGCATGCATGCATGGGCCCTCTCTTTCCCGCCGGCCGAGCTCTGTGTTCTGGACTCATCTCGCCTCTCTCTTCCAAAGAGCATCTATCTACAGTCTCTCTCCTTCTTCCCCGAGCACATGCATGCCGCTTACTTTACTTACCACTAGTACGAGTACGAGTAAGAATGGTCAATGATCCATAATATATAGTACGAATAAAATCTTCTCCCAAGGCCAAGCAAGAGCTGCTTGTTGCATATGCATGCTGCTTGTTTCACTCACTTCTTCATTCTCTCCTCCTCCTCCTCTTCTTCTTCTTCTTCTTCTTCTTCTTCTTCTTCAAGTCTGGACAATCACCAGCAGGTGGACATGCATGCATGCATGCATGCTAGTACTAGCTCCCGACGATTTTCTTTTCATTTTTTTTTTTTGAAATACAGCTCCTGATGAATCGAGCAAGGACTAGTGTATTACTCTACTTAGTGGGCATGCAGCGCAGGCACAGCTCGCTAGGCTCCACAGGCCTGGTGGCACCAAGGAAGGAAAAGGACAAGGCATGAATGAGTGTGGCCCGGCGTGCCGGCCACCCACCGCACTTTAATTTGGTCACATCCTGGACGCGGACAGACGGGCGCCCCGACACGAATTCAATTCAATTCAACTGAATTCAATTCGCTACTGCGCTACGTTTCGGGTGCAATTACGACTGGGTCTGGCCCTCCCTCCTCACGCGGGTATTCTAGTAACAAGTCTCACCGGCCGTAACCCTATCTATCTCTTGGGTGGTTTGGTTGGATCCATATCTCTCTCTTCCCCCTGCGCCGTCGCCGGCCGCACACGCCGCATGGATCTCTCCCTTGGATCTCAGCCGCGCCGCCCATGGCTGCTCCGTCAAGTCTTCCTCTCCTCACCGGCCACCTGCCGTCGCCGCTCGCACCCACGCAGGGTGCCCTACGTTTGCGTCTCGCGGCCGGTCGGTCGGTCGATGTGATCCGTCCGGCCGGCCGGCCGGACACGGCGACAAGCTCTTGTCTCTGCTGAATCCTAGGCAAAAGCAAGCCAGGTTAGTTTCTAGGCGTTGGGTTTGGTCAAATTCGATCCTGTTCTCTAGCTAGTCTTCATCAGATCTTGATTGGTTTTGATTTCAAGTCATAAGCATATGACGGATTATTAATTTTCTGTGCATGTGTTACTCTAATTACTCGGTCTTTGTTCTACTGTATGTAGGTTGGATCTGCGGTCATGGCAGAGGCCGCTCTTCCATCCCAGCTCATGTTTCACTGGAATCCCGGCCGGCGGCAAGGCCACGCGCAACCGTGGAGTCTCCTCACGCTGAGGAGCTGCGTATCTCCCTGTCTCTTCATGGCTGGCCAGCACGTAAGCGCAAACTCTCTGGCTAGCATCTAGTAGCTTTTGCTTCATTTAGATTGTATTGCATCTTCGTATCAAATTTGTTTTCCTGAGGATACTTTTCTGATGTTTGGAGAGACTGGATTTGTTTTGCAAAGGAGAATCATCATTATCCTTGATTAGAGAACGGTTACTACTATCCGGAGAGTTTAGAAGTGATCTTTAGGGAGTATGGGACGGATTTCTTGGGAGCGGCTAATGGTTGATAAGGTGGGGAAAGAAAGGAAACTCATATAGTCTAAGAGTTCTTTTTTTTTGGATAAAAGAATTAATCCCCCAGGGCTAGCTCCTTGTTTCATTTTCTGAAACTGAATGTTGCACACAACACCTAGTCGATACCAGTGTCCTGCCCAAACAAGACCGGTCCACAAGCTACAGCAATAAGCCATGAGATTAACATTGCTAACCATAGGCTAATTAAGAGTTGCTAGTTGATTGTTAGCCAATACTACTTTTCTTTTCTCAAAAGAAAAAGAAAACACATATTTCTCTATGCAGGTGAGGCACGATGTGGAGCCTCCCAAAGGTGGGGGAGGAAAGGGGACTCACTCTTTCATCAAAATCTGCCTGACTACCCACCCAGTCTCTCTCGTGCCTACCCTTTCCAACCTACCTTAAGAGAAGAATTTTCGTAAAGCAACCACATTGTTTTTGTAACTACTAACCAAGTGCCCGTGTGTTGCCACGGAACCACAATAAACTAATACATGTTCACTAAGTTGAAAAATACCCATATATCACTAAAAATATGTTAATTAAGTTTGACCCAGAATTTTAATCCCCTCATTTGTTGTACTACACAACAATTCTTAAACAAAGAAAAACTCACCACTTATTTTTTGATCTTGTTTCTTTGCCTTGTCAATATCTACAAATATAAATCATTTAAGTTAAATTTAGTAGACTACATGAGGAAATCACTTTAACCAAAAATAATAATACAATCATCTTCGTTTACGATTTAGTATGCATACACTGAAGCAGCACCAAAGTGGGTAAAAGCAACAAATATTCATCACAATATATCAGGAAAATATACTATTTATAAGTAGGATTGTTTTGCAACAAGGCGTACTTTCAACAAGTATTGTAATTTTGGGAGCCATCATCATTGCTCATCAACACAAACAATGATTATTTGCACAACAGAACTAACATGGCATCCCATGTGTAGGTATATAAGTAGAAAGAACAAGCTAGCCCGTTTTTGAAGGTATGCGCACTGATAAAAATACGTTTAGCATCTCTTCCTGTACAACTAAGAAAAATGTGCTATGAGTATCGATTCCTGTAGTATCTCTCAATTTAAGAGCGTTTTTGACACTACACTGGTCTAAAAAATTATGGGATGGAGGGAGTAGATTATAAATTTAGAGTTCTTTTTTTTTAACTGATTGATAGCTGACATGAAGAAGTTGTATGAACCTGAACCACATTGAAGGCCAGGCCAGCAGAAAACACCAGTCTATTTTTTTTTTTGGAAGAAAACATCATGTCTACGGTAAAAAAAACTATGTAGACCACTTATCGGCGGATTAGCACTCTTTTGAGTGCGTTTATGATAGTTTGGCACTCGGCCGAGCCAAATCCGTCGATCAATGTTTTTTTGCAAATAGATTATGGTGGACATGGTGTTTTTTTGCAACAACAAAAAAATGTAGACGGGTGTGTTTTCTGCTGATCTAGCATTCAATGTGATAATTTACTCCTACATATTCAAACGTGGCCGGAACAAGATTGATGTACTCCAACTTAACATTTGTTGAGTCCGGTGACGATTTTTGCAGGAACTAAAAAAAATTCTGTGACCATAGCCGTAAAAATGCTCACAAACAAATGAGAGATGGGGCGGGTAGACCGGCCCAGTAGCAATAGCCCGTTAACTTGGTCGAGCGTGGCAGCCGCCGCGAGAGGCAAGGGGAGAATTCCAGAAGGTTCTCGAGAGGTCGGGAGAGAAGAGAGGGAGAGGAGGAGAAGGAAGCCCTAGTCGCCGTCGCCGTCGCCCCCGCCCCCATCCAGACCGCGGCCAGGAGCCCATGGCGCTTCGCACGGTCGCGTCGAGGACGAGGAGCGCCGCT